>NC_135578.1:21623860-22248860 GCF_965152235.1 Eretmochelys imbricata
TCTGAACCTTCTCTGAACAGTGGCCCCAGTTCAACAAAGCACTGAAGCATGTATTTAACTTTAAACCCATGCATGGTCTCATTGAAGTCAAAGGGCTTACTCAAAGCTGAGTGCGTGCTTAAGAGCTCTGCTGGATCGGGCCATGTATAAACTTGTAGAGTCTGTTAAACTGGGCTCGATCTGACAAGAACAGAGAATGCCAGTTCTTCCTAGTTCTGGTCAAGGGTTGGATGTCCTGCAAGGGGATTAGTCCTGCTTTGAGCAGGCGGTTGGACTAGATGACCTCCTGAGGTCCCTTCCAACCCTGATATTCTATGATTCTATGACTATGTCCCTTGCTCTTTTCAACATAATTTCAGCACTTCTCCTTCTGGCCCCAGCTAGAAACAGAAAATGCAGAGGCAGCCACAAAAACAAACACCTCTGAAGTCTTCAAAAAAGAAGGAAAGAGAGAGAGAGAGAGAGAGAGTCTTCCCCCCCGCCCCGACCCCGCCTTTTTCAGGTAATGGTGAGATTATCCTAATAACAGTGACCATGCTTGTTGGTGGCATTATTTAGCTGAGTGACCTGGGTCTCCCTGTGTGCTCACATACAGTTCAAAATGACCTTTAAAAAAATCCATTTCTAAAGATTCTCTTTGCCTCAGAAAGGTCCGACTTTAGTAGCTTAAATTTAATTTTGCTCTTGCAGGAACTGGGTTGTGGGGGTGCAAAGGTTATGCTGAAGATGCTCACAGTGAACTAATAGCAGGTAAAATGTCATTTGAAAAAAGTGAGTGGAACGCACATGCTCATTGCACAGAGAAAATTAATGAATTTTCTTCCCCTAATTCTTTCTCCCTGGTTTGAGTTCCCAACTGGTGTCTTTTGCTGTGACTGACAATGAATCTGCCCCTGCGTATGTTAACGAAAACATATGAGCTGTCTCAGTGGTTATAAGGAATCCCAGGTCACAAGAACAGAGACACCATAGTGGCCAACTGCACACATACATATGCATAGTGAAGCAAATACAGGAATCTCAGCTCCAGCAATAACACATGGGCTACTGGAGAATCTCCATTGCCTGTCAGTAGTAGTGTTAAGGCTTATTGTCTTTGCAAGTCCCCAGCCATTAGAGGGCAGTATGATCACAAACACTTTGACGAGTTTCGATTCTGCCCAGTAGAGGCAGCAGATGATACGTACACATCAGCTAGTACATTACATGGTGACAGTTAATCTGCCACCCAGTAGGGAGCAGTAGCTAGACTCCAATTTTTGTGCATCTCCCATAATAATAAAAATAATTGGCCTCCAGGATATGGTGGTGTGAGGGCCAAGGATGTTGTTGCAAAGGGAAACCTTTACATGACTGCAGTGATGGAATGGTTAGGAGGTTAGCCTAGTACTGAGCTGTCAGTTCAGTTCCCTGCTCTGCCACAGCCTCCCTGTGTTAGCTCAGGTAAGTCACCTAGTTTCTCTGTGCCTCAGTTCCCCATCTGTGCAATGGAGGATCATAGCACTGCCCTGTCTCACAGGGGTGTGGTAGGGACAAATACATTGTCAGATGCCCAGATAGTGGAATAATGGGACCCATATAAATACATAAGGAAAGGAAGACGTTGCTGAACTGCCTTCACTGCAGCCATTAGCAGAAAGATGCTGTAAACATACAGTTAAGGATAGCATAAAATCCCTCCTTTACCTGTAAGGGGTTAAGAAGCTCAAATAACCTGGTTGGGACCTGACCAAAAGGACCAATAAGGGAAGAAGATACTTTCAAATCTGTGGGGGGAGGTTTTGTTTGTGCTCTCTTTGTTGTGCTCTCTTGGGACAGAGAAAGGGACCAGGCAGGAAAAAAACCTCTCCTAAAACCCTACCTGAAATAAGCATCTAAGATTACAAAAACTGTAAGTAAAGCAAGGAAATGCATTAGATTATCTTTTGTTTTAGCTTGTGAATTTTCCCTATGCTAAGAGGGAGATTTATTCCTGTTTTTTGTAACTTTGAAGTTTTGCTTAGAGGGGAATCTTCTGTGTTTTAAATCTTATTACCCTGTAAAATTACCTTCCATCCTGATTTTACAGAGGTGCTTCTTTTACTTTTTTCTTTATAATAAAGTTCTGCTTTTAACAATCTGATTGGTTTTTAGTGTCCTAAAAACCCAAGGGTCTGGTCTGTGCTCACTTGGTTAACCTATTGGTTGATATATTATTCTCAAGCCTCCCCAGGAAAGGGGGTGAAAGGGCTTGGGGGGATATTTTGGGGAACAGGAACTCCAAGTGGTCCTTTTCCTGAATCTTTGCCTAACTTACTTGGTGGTGGCAGCAATACTGTCCAAGGACAAGGAAGAATTTGTACCTTGGGGAAGTTTTTAACCTAAGCTGGTAGAAACAAGCTTAGGGGGTCTTTCATGCGGGTCCCCCATCTGTACCCCAGAGTTCAGAATGGGGAGGGAACCCTGACAGATGCTGTCTAATCCATCTGCCTTCATGCTGCCCCAAGCGAATGGCAAATGAGCCACATGTTATCATTATAGTCCACAAAGAAAAAGCTAAAGCCAAATGCCTGGGTGAAGCCCCCTCTTCCATGCAGTGCTATACAGCACCCCACCTTTCCCACTGGATGCCATCCAGCTTTAGCAATTTACATCAAATAGGACCTGGATCGAAACCGTCCCTCACTTTAAAAAAACCCCAGCAGCTCTCCCTGTGAACATTTCTAATGTTGACTGAAGGCTTTCATTTGCCAAGGTCCATGGAAGACATTTTCTCCCACTGATGCAACCAGCTGCTTGGCCGGGGAAAGCTGGAATGAGTTGTGCTGTAAGCTTTGGATTCACCTCTGGTCTTGTCACTTGGTTAAACTGCTGATAGGCTAACGGAGGCTGCCTTGCCCTCCCTGGACATCTGAGCCATCTGTCTAGGTTCCCAGATGAGAATGAAAGAGACAGGGAAGGGGATGGGCAGGCAAGAGTGCCCACGTGTAAGACCAAACGTACATGCCAATAAAGTTGAGTCATGCGGGACTGGCTGGTTCTATCACCACTCTGGGATGGAAGGTGTAAACAGCTCATTGTGAGTTGATGACTACATGGTGCTTTGGATGAGTTTTTGCATATAGATGTCTCACTTCTTGGTTCTCCACGGCAGGAAGATGACTGATGCTTTGTATATATTGCCTAGGTAACAGGCTACCCATATTTCAGCTGCAGTGTGTCTCAGAGATAATGTCCAACAGGAGATTCCATTAGAAGCTTGACTGGCTAACCAGAAACAATAACTAGATGCTGAGAATGGTATGTCTGAAATGGCTAAAACAGAAAAATCTACTTGCGGTTCCATTCAAAGACTTTATTGGAAATACGGTAAGAGTTCCTGGGTTCTTTATTGTTAAGGAGTAGTCCTCTTGTGTCCAGGCATTTGATGCATGATGTCAGCTCCCAATGCCCTTATTTCGACTTGGTCCCAGGAGTCCTGAGATTCTTGGTTTTCTTTCTTCTGCTACCAAACAACAGATCTATTTTAACAGCAGCTAATTCTCCACTGAACCATTCTGATAGAAAATGAGGAGTTTAATATAATCCCATCACCCCCTCTCTTAGGAGAGAACTTGGACTTCCACATTTTGCCTTCATGGATATGGCTGCAAGCTCAACTTTTGTGTTATATAGTTGGTAGTCTGGGCTGTCTAAATGGCCCCAGGCAGAAAGTCAAAGACAGGTTTTAAGGCTGGATAAAGTATTTCACCCACTGTATAATCCCAAAGTAGCCTGGAGGTTTTGAGTTGTTTTGTACTGTTTTTGATGTAGAGCTTATATGAGGCTTTATAAAGAGATGTTGCTTTCTCAGCTAACACTGCAATAGCTTATGAACTGTTCTGCAGAGTACCCCTTTAGCTTTGGCTCTTTGCAAACAAACCAGTCCTCCTCAATGCCCTTTTTAGTGTTTGGGATGTGTACAATCACAAATACAGACATGCTTGTGTAGTGACACGCAGGCCTAGGTACATGCATTCACACCCACACATACATTTGAACACTCAGATGCAAATCACATGAATACAGACACACACTCATGTGCAGATGCAAAACAAATGGACATAGACAAACACATATATACACAGAAAAAATCATGCCCACAGACACACATGTGGAAAGATGTATGTACATACATACATGTGCATAGACATACACACCCCTATGTACTCGTACACACACTAGGAGATGCCTTCTAGGCATTAATCTTCAGATCTAATTATTAGACAATTTTGATCCATTTTTTCACTCTGTCCTTCCAAAAACCTATCCTAGTCCAATGGACTTCAATAAGACTAAAAGGCGTCTACCTGTTTTCCTTCTCAAATGTCCCTACTGATAACTTTCAAACATTAACAGGTACGATCAACGCTGGCTTTTGTGTTTATGTACCTTGTCATAAATATAAGGGGAAGGGTAAACCCCTTTGAAATTCCTCCTGGCCAGGGGAAAGCTCCTCTCACCTGTAAAGGGTTAAGAAGCTAAAGGTAACCTCGCTGGCACCTGACCAAAATGACCAATGAGGAGACAAGATACTTTCAAAAGCTGGGAGGAGGGAGAGAAACAAAGGGTCTGTGTCTGTCTGTATGCTGCTTTTGCCAGGGACAGAACAGGAATGGAGTCTTAGAACTTTTAGTAAGTAATCTAGCTAGGTATGTGTTAGATTATGATTTCTTTAAATGGCTGAGAAAAGAATTGTGCTGAATAGAATAACTATTTCTGTCTGTGTATCTTTTTTGTAACTTAAGGTTTTGCCTAGAGGGGTTCTCTATGTTTTCTAATCTAATTACCCTGTAAGATATCTACCATCCTGATTTTACAGGGGGGATTTCTTCATTTCTATTTACTTCTATTTTCTATTAAAAGTCTTCTTGTAAAAGACTGAATGCTTTTTCATTGTTCTCAGATCCAAGGGTTTGGGTCTGTGGTCACCTATGCAAATTGGTGAGGCTTTTTATCCAACATTTCCCAGGAAAGGGGGGGGTGCAAGTGTTGGGAGGATTGTTCATTGTTCTTAAGATCCAAGGGTCTGGGTCTGTAGTCACCTAGGCAAATTGGTGAGGCTTTTTACCAAACCTTGTCCAGGAAGTGGGGTGCAGGGTTTTGGGAAGTATTTTGGGGGGAAGGACGCGTCCAAACAGCTCTTCCCCAGTAACCAGTATTAGTTTGGTGGTGGTAGCGGCCATTCCAAGGACCACGGGTGGAATACTTTGTACCTTGGGGAAGTTTTGACCTAAGCTGGTAAAGATAAGCTTAGGAGGTTTTTCATGCAGGTCCCCACATCTGTACCCTAGAGTTCAGAGTGGGGGAGGAACCTTGACATGGTGGCATAGTGGTGGGATTAACCTGAAATCATTTTGAGATCCAGTTGAGATTTTTTGAACTAGAAATACAGATTTTAAAAAGAAATTATTTTTTCCTTTGGAAAGGAAGTCCAGAAAGCAGTTGAAACTGAAAGCAGATTGTTTTGTCTGCTTTGTGGCCAAGCAGAGACAAAAGGGGATTATCTTGTGAATTGCAGGTTTTCTTTGCCTGGAGGCAGGGTACTTAACTCCTGCAGGGAAATTCACAGTCTTCCAACCCAGAGGTTTTTTTTTTCTTTTCTTCCTAAGAGTAAATAAGGGGTGTGTGTTCTACCCATTTGCTTTTTCTTTGGGCTGGGTAAGCAGGTTTCCAAGTAGTTGGAGGTTTTTTGCTTTAAGTTGGGCCCAGAGCAGAGACAAGGGAATTGTCTTTTTCTGTAGGCTGACAATCACTATCAGAGAATAGGTATTCTATTCCAGCACAGCAAAATTTTACAGCCAAGTTTTGTTTGTTTATTTCTAAACCTCGGGTGTAAAGTTAGTTAAAAACAGAGAGGTTAGAATGACCAAATCCTCAGCTCGACTACAGCTGGAATTAGCCAAATTTCAGGCTGAGGAAAGACAAAGGGAACATGAAAGACAGATAGAACTCATGCGGCTGAAGAAGGAACAAGAAAGGGAGGCAGAACAACACCAAGCGGCTGCTCACAGGAGAGCTATGGAAGCGAGGGACAAAGAACTGGAGGAGAAGGAAAAAGAGAGGAAGTATGTGGAGGAGATGGAGAAGATAAAGGCTCAGCAGAATATCCCAACAAACCCTAGTAATCCTTCTCCAAGTACCACTTCCCATCCCAGAAAGTTCCCCACCTACAAGGCAGGCGATGATACTGAGGCCTTCCTAGAAAACTTCGAAAGGGCCTGCCTTGGGTACAACATCTCTACTGACCAATACATGGTAGAGCTGAGGCCGCAGCTCAGTGGACCCTTAGCTGAGGTGGCAGCTGAAATGCCTAAAGAACACATGAACAAGTATGAACTGTTTAAATCCAAGGCGAGAGTCAGAATGGGGATAACACCCGAGCAGTCTCGTCGGAGGTTCAGAGCCCTAAGGTGGAAACCAGACATGTCATTTACCCGACATGCCTACCACATTGTGAAACATTGGGATGCCTGGATATCAGGAGCAAGTGTTGAATCTCCAGTAAATTTGCCCTTCCTAATGCAAATGGAACAATTCTTAGAGGGTGTTCCTGAGGAAATAGAAAGATACATCCTAGATGGGAAACCCAAAACTGTAGTCGAGGCAGGAGAGATTGGAGCCAGATGGGTGGAGGTGGCAGAGAAGAAGAAAACTGGTCGCAGTTGGAGCAGAGACCAGAAGGGACCACCCCAGACCACACCCTATTACCGGGGGCCGCCCAAAGCCCCACCTACCTCCCAAAGAACCCTCCAGACCCCTTATCGTCCTGCCACCCCGTTCTCCAGCAACCCTCCTCACCCCAGTGACCCGTCAGCTGGACGATGTTTTAAATGTAACGAGCTGGGGCATGTAAAGGCCAACTGCCCCAAGAATCCCAACAGATTACAGTTCATTGCACCGGAATCACACCAGAGGTCCACAGGCCCAGATACTTCCCAGATACCCTTGGAGCGGAGGGAAACTGTGAGTGTGGGCGGGAAGAAGGTCACCGCATGGAGGGACACCGGAGCACAAGTGTCAGCTATCCATGCTTCCTTAGTGGACCCCAATTTAATCAACCCAGAGATCCAAGTGACGATTCAACCCTTCAAGTCCAACTCTTTCAATTTGCCTACAGCCAAGTTGCCTGTCCAGTACAAGGGCTGGTCAGGAATGTGGACTTTTGCAGTCTATGATGATTATCCCATCCCCATGCTGTTGGGGGAAGACTTGGCCAATCATGTGAAGCAGGCCAAGAGGGTGGGAATGGTCACCCGCAGCCAGGCTAAACAAGCCGTGAGGCCTAGCTCTGTTCCGGAAACTTCTATCAGGACCCAGTCAGAGGTGATGGACCCGGACCCCAGGCCAATGTCTGCAACAGCAGTAGTGGATCCAGTCCCAGAGACCCAGACGGAACCAGTCCCAGAACCGGAACCAGCCGAACAACCAACACCAGACCCCGTGCCAGCACTGAATCCAGTACTTGCAACCTCAACACCAGAGGGCTCCACTGAACCTGAACTGGCAGCAGCCGATAACCCTACACAAGAGGCTCAGCCGGAGCCTGAATCCCAACATAGTGCACCAGCGGAGAGCGGTTCACAGTCAACAGAAACAGCTCCATCCCCTATATTGCTTCCAGAGGGACCAAGCCTAGGTCCACAATCCAATGAGGGACTGATGTCTCCAGCATCAAGGGAACAGTTCCAGACCGAACAGGAAGCAGATGAAAGCCTCCAGAGAGCTTGGACAGCGGCACGGAGCAACCCACCGCCTCTCAGCTCTTCTAATCGATCCAGGTTTGTTGTAGAAAGAGGACTTTTATACAAGGAAACTCTTTCTGGTGGACACCAGGAAGACTGGCATCCTCAGAGACAGTTGGTAGTTCCAACTAAATACCGGGCCAAGCTCTTGAGCTTAGCCCACGATCACCCTAGTGGCCATGCTGGGGTGAACAGGACCAAAGACCGTTTGGGGGGGTCATTCCACTGGGAGGGAATGGGCAAGGATGTTTCTACCTATGTCCAGTCTTGTGAGGTGTGCCAAAGAGTGGGAAAACCCCAAGACCAGGTCAAAGCCCCTCTACAACCACTCCCCATCATTGAAGTTCCATTTCAGCGAGTAGCTGTGGATATTCTGGGTCCTTTTCCGAAAAAGACAGCCAGAGGAAAGCAGTACATACTGACTTTCATGGATTTTGCCACCCGATGGCCGGAAGCAGTAGCTCTAAGCAACACCAGGGCTAAAAGTGTATGCCAGGCACTAGCAGACATTTTTGCCAGGGTAGGTTGGCCCTCCGACATCCTCACAGATGCAGGGACTAATTTCCTGGCAGGAACTATGAAAAACCTTTGGGAAGCTCATGGGGTAAATCACTTGGTTGCCACTCCTTACCACCATCAAACAAATGGCATGGTGGAGAAGTTTAATGGAACTTTGGGGGCCATGATACGTAAATTCGTAAATGAGCACTCCAATGATTGGGACCTAGTGTTGCAGCAGTTGCTCTTTGCCTACAGAGCTGTACCACATCCCAGTTTAGGGTTTTCCCCATTTGAACTTGTATATGGCCGTGAGGTTAAGGGGCCATTGCAGTTGGTGAAGCAGCAATGGGAGGGATTTACACCTTCTCCAGGAACTAACATTCTGGACTTTGTAACCAACCTACAAAACACCCTCCGAACCTCTTTAGCCCTTGCTAGAGAAAACTTACAGGATGCTCAAAAAGAGCAAAAAGCCTGGTATGATAAACATGCCAGAGAGCGTTCCTTCAAAGTAGGAGACCAGGTCATGGTCTTAAGGGCGCTCCAGGCCCATAAAATGGAAGCATCGTGGGAAGGGCCATTCACGGTCCAGGAGCGCCTGGGAGCTGTTAATTATCTCATAGCATTCCCCACCTCCAACCGAAAGCCTAAGGTGTACCATATTAATTCTCTAAAGCCCTGTTATTCAAGAGAATTAAAGGTTGGTCAGTTTACAGCCCAGGGAGAAGATGATGCTGAGTGGCCTGAAGGTGTCTACTACGAAGGGAAATGTGCTGGTGGTGTGGAAGAGGTGAACCTCTCCATGACCCTTGGGCGTATGCAGCGACAGCAGATCCAGGAGCTGTGCACTAGCTACGCGCCAACGTTCTCAGCCACCCCAGGACTGACTGAACGGGCATACCACTCCATTGACACAGGTAATGCTCACCCGATTAGAGTCCAACCTTACCGGGTGTCTCCTCAAGCTAAAACTGCTATAGAACGGGAGATCCAGGATATGTTACAGATGGGTGTAATCCGCCCCTCTGAAAGTGCATGGGCATCTCCAGTGGTTCTAGTTCCCAAACCAGATGGGGAAATACGTTTTTGCGTGGACTACCGTAAGCTAAATGCTGTAACTCGCCCAGACAACTATCCAATGCCACGCACAGATGAACTGTTAGAGAAACTGGGACGGGCCCAGTTCATCTCTACCTTGGACTTAACAAAGGGGTACTGGCAGGTACCGCTAGATGAATCTGCCAAGGAAAGGTCAGCCTTCATCACACATCTCGGGCTGTATGAATTTAATGTACTCCCTTTCGGGCTGCGAAATGCACCCGCCACTTTCCAAAGACTTGTAGATGGTCTCCTAGCGGGATTAGGAGAATATGCAGTCGCCTACCTTGACGATGTGGCCATATTTTCGGATTCCTGGGCAGACCACCTGGAACATCTACAAAAAGTCCTTGAGCGCATAAGGGAGGCAGGACTAACTGTTAAGGCTAAGAAGTGTCAAATAGGCCTAAACAGAGTGACTTACCTTGGACACCAGGTGGGTCAAGGAACTATCAGCCCCCTACAGGCCAAAGTGGATGCTATCCAAAAGTGGCCTGTCCCAAAGTCAAAGAAACAGGTTCAATCCTTCTTAGGCTTGGCCGGTTATTACAGACGATTTGTACCGCACTACAGCCAAATCGCTGCCCCACTGACAGACCTAACCAAAAAGAAACAGCCAAATGCTGTTCAGTGGACCGGAAAGTGTCAGAAGGCCTTTAACAAGCTTAAAGCGACACTCATGTCTGACCCTGTACTAAGGGCCCCAGACTTTGACAAACCGTTCCTAGTAACCACAGATGCATCCGAGCGTGGTGTGGGAGCAGTTTTAATGCAAAAAGGACCTGATCAAGAATTCCACCCTGTAGTGTTTCTCAGCAAAAAACTGTCTGAGAGGGAAAGCAACTGGTCAGTCACTGAAAAAGAATGTTATGCCATTGTCTACGCTCTGGAAAAGCTACGCCCATATGTTTGGGGACGGCGTTTCCACCTGCAAACCGACCATGCTGCACTAAAATGGCTTCACACCGTCAAAGAAACTAACAAAAAACTTCTTCGGTGGAGTTTAGCTCTCCAAGAGTTTGATTTCGACATCCAACACATCTCAGGAGCTTCTAACAAAGTGGCTGATGCACTCTCCCGTGAAAGTTTCCCAGAATCAACTGGTTAAAATCGTCCTTAAGATGTGGAAAATATTGTTAGTCTTTATGTATTTGGTAGTATATTTAGAGATGCATGTGTCTTATTAACTCTGTTTTTCCTAGAGCTCCAGGAAGAAATCCCAGCCAGTGTTTCACCCTAGCTGAGATTTGGGGGGCGTGTCATAAATATAAGGGGAAGGGTAAACCCCTTTGAAATTCCTCCTGGCCAGGGGAAAGCTCCTCTCACCTGTAAAGGGTTAAGAAGCTAAAGGTAACCTCGCTGGCACCTGACCAAAATGACCAATGAGGAGACAAGATACTTTCAAAAGCTGGGAGGAGGGAGAGAAACAAAGGGTCTGTGTCTGTCTGTATGCTGCTTTTGCCAGGGACAGAACAGGAATGGAGTCTTAGAACTTTTAGTAAGTAATCTAGCTAGGTATGTGTTAGATTATGATTTCTTTAAATGGCTGAGAAAAGAATTGTGCTGAATAGAATAACTATTTCTGTCTGTGTATCTTTTTTGTAACTTAAGGTTTTGCCTAGAGGGGTTCTCTATGTTTTCTAATCTAATTACCCTGTAAGATATCTACCATCCTGATTTTACAGGGGGGATTTCTTCATTTCTATTTACTTCTATTTTCTATTAAAAGTCTTCTTGTAAAAGACTGAATGCTTTTTCATTGTTCTCAGATCCAAGGGTTTGGGTCTGTGGTCACCTATGCAAATTGGTGAGGCTTTTTATCCAACATTTCCCAGGAAAGGGGGGGGTGCAAGTGTTGGGAGGATTGTTCATTGTTCTTAAGATCCAAGGGTCTGGGTCTGTAGTCACCTAGGCAAATTGGTGAGGCTTTTTACCAAACCTTGTCCAGGAAGTGGGGTGCAGGGTTTTGGGAAGTATTTTGGGGGGAAGGACGCGTCCAAACAGCTCTTCCCCAGTAACCAGTATTAGTTTGGTGGTGGTAGCGGCCATTCCAAGGACCACGGGTGGAATACTTTGTACCTTGGGGAAGTTTTGACCTAAGCTGGTAAAGATAAGCTTAGGAGGTTTTTCATGCAGGTCCCCACATCTGTACCCTAGAGTTCAGAGTGGGGGAGGAACCTTGACATACCTATTGCTCCATCTACTTTTCTAGTCAGAGCCAGTAGAGTGACTGTACAATGACCTCAAGAGAGTCCATATTGATCATCTCTCAACTGATCTGAACCTTCAGCCGTGTTCCGTCTGTTTCTAATAGCACCACTGTTAGTGAATGTTGTGGAATCAGAACATAGCTGATGATGCTGTTGATACATGACCTGAAAAAGAATCCAGCTGCCGCTCCGGTGACAGTATGGACTCTTCAGGGCAAATAGGCATGAAACAGTAAGTGACCAAGCAGATAGCTTTAGAAGGGGTCACTTCAACATCAGCCCTCATCTAAACTCTTGCCTCATGTAGCTTGTATCCTGACTAGTGAAAGCGGGGCCTGCAACCAGTTCCTTAGCTACCTGAAAGGAAAACTACCTCTTCCTCACTTCCCCTCTCTCTCCTGAAAGAGCGTGGATTCTCCTCTGTCCGTTTATTCTTTAGGTGCCACCTTTGGGAATTTGTCTCGCAAGTCATGGTACCATGTGTTGTTACACCATTGTGGATAACAAGGGAAGTGGCATAACATAGGTAGGAGGTAAATGAGGGCAAAGTTCTCTTCTCTGACCTTTGTTTTGGCTAGGGATTTCTGGAATATGAAGGGAGAATTTTGTGGCTAGGAGATCTGGGGTGGGGACTGGGGGAAAGTATTTTGCAAATAAATTGGCTATGTAGCCCCACTCTGTTGCCAGAGCAGAGCAGAGAGGGCTTGGTATCCAAGAATCAGGCCTGTAGTTCCAATTTGGATCCATCTCTCTTTCTAATAGAGGCAGACAGAGAGAGGGATGGTTTGAATTTGTGGGGGTGGGAGGGAAACAAGAAGTCAGGGTTTTGTTCTGTCAAATCCAAACCTGAGTTGGTTTGGCTTTAAGACCCTTTTCATCAAAACCCCCAGCATCAGGGCCATAAGCATCAATAGTTTCTGTTTGGGACAGTTCCTATACACATGGTAACCCTGTGAGTCACCTTATGGGAAAGGACAAATTTTCCATCCCCTTTGGGATCCTGTCTCTAGCTGTTGCCAAGGTTGGATGGTTCAGTTAGATCTCTCCTCCAGTTTTCTGCATGGGCAATTGTGTAAGGCTGCATTCCTGGAGTGGGGTGGGGGTGGGGATGTGACAGATTTCTGTTACCAATCTGCCTGAGGCGTCAGGTGATCAGGCTGAGGCCACAGGATTGTTAAGGGAGGAGATGACAGAACACACCAAGTGTCTAAGTTTTAAAGCTTTATTGATAAAATAATAAAATAACAGTGGAGAGTGATGGGTGCTCCCCACGTCACTCAGAGGAAGGAGGAAAGCGTTAGTGCCCCAATCTCTAACCTACTTTCATACTCACACACTCACTACCCGAGGCTGGCCAGGCCTGGGTGTAACGTAAAAAGAAGAGGGGGAAGGGTGGACGGGAGTTCTGTCCTGTGCGCATGGGTCATCCGGGGTCTGCTGCTGATCTCCGAATTGCTCCAGATCTCTGGAGGGTTTTAAGTCCTGAGTTCCTTTGGGGGTGTTCCATTCCATGACCTCTGTTCCTGGTCCTCTTTGTGCCAGTCCAAATCGGCTTTCTGTGGTCTTCTCTGCTTTCCCAAAACACAAACGGCTCCAGGGACGCAAAGCTCTGCTCCCCCACTTGACGTCTCGCCGGTGTTTTCCATTTCTGCAGTCCTGGTTCAGTGTACTTTTTCTTTTTTCATGGCTGGCTGTGGCTGGGTGAGAGATAAACGCAGCTTCAGACTTTTTCTCTAGCGCCGTGACCTTGGACTGGGGCCAGCGTCTTATCGTCGGACTGAGCTTGCTAGCTGCAGTGTTGAGTTCTCTGCTCTCTTTCTCCTTCCCCCTTTGGCCTCTCGCAGCCTGCAAAAGAATCTTCCACTCCCCACTCACACCTTTGACCCTTCCCAAATTGCCCTGTGATGCTTGCAACAGTGTTAGCAATATACAATGCATATACAATGCTGATCTGCCTCCTCCAGGGGACCCCCTGACGGGTGGGCCATTGGGGTATGACAGGGATTCCCTTGACCCATGTGCAATGTGTTTATGTCCTGAAGAATGAGGTCTGCTTCACCCTAAAGCAATTATAAAATGATAGATATTTTGCTATTCAGGGAGTGTGATTGCAACACTTGAGAGGTTAATGCACCAGGGAGGTGGCTGGTGCTTTCATGCTGCTGTGCTGTATCAAACAGCAGTTTCCAGGAAGATGAATATCCATAACCGAGTAGCACAGCAGAGCCCAAAGCCTGTTCAAAAGAATTCTTTTTGATGATCTGGTTTTATTACTTTCAATGAACTGGAGTCTCCAAGGTGCTGGTGAATAAGGGATGCTGTAAAGCAGTGCCTTGTACACACGTTTCAAGCTGCGTCTGCTGATGCTAAAGGGGATGAAAGAGAAACTGCTTAGCAATGACCCTAGGGCCTAAACCCAGCTCGAGTGCTCCACAGGGCATTTGCTGAAACAAAAAGATCTGAACCATTTGCACTGGGACATGGTGGTGGGGACAAAGATTATGCATTTGCTTTCCCTACTGGGAAAAATAATCTGTTTTCGAGATATAGCACATGGCTGGTGTTATATGCTTCAGAAACATGCATTCCAATAAATAAAGAAATTAAAAAAAGTCAAATCAGAAACAGGCTATTGTGAATTTGGGGCTGTATTTCCATCCAGAGGTTTCTGGTGGTTTCATAATAAACCATGACAGAGGCTAAACTGGCCAGAACCCCTTAACAGAAATATAGTCCTTTAATTCACAATTGCCTTTTATATAATCTGTATTTAATACAGGGATTAGAGTAAAACTCACCACAAGCTATTGTGAAGGGGTTGACTTACTGTTAATGCATCCTTGTGGCCAGGCGTGGGATAGCCTGTCACGTACCTCCTGCCGATCGTTGCTTTGGGCCTGAAGTGGTCTGCGTCTTCCTCTGACTTGGCCCTCTGGCCAGGTCACTTTAAAGTCTCTCCCCTTCCGGTGTAGTCAACAAACAAAAACAAGGGGAATGAGTCCAAATAAACTGAAATCACCAGTAATTGTGGGAAATGGCCTCCTCCGCTTGAGGTGAGTCAGCGTCTGGCACTCCCTTTCCTTTGGGAGGGGCTGTCAGACAGAGTTTGGCTGGGGAGCTCCTGCCTTCAGCCAGCCCGCTTTTCAGGAGCTGAGTGCTGAAAGTCTGCTCGCTTCTCTGGTCTAGCATCCACTGAGCTGGGGTCTCCCTCTTAAGCTCCTCCCTCCAATCCTGACATTTCTCACAGGTGGGACAGGGCAGAGCCAGCTGAGCCCATATGAGCTCTTCAACCCCATGTTGTCTAGTGTGGGATTTGTATACCTCATCGCACCATTCATAAATGGAGTCTCCCCACTGACCTGTGCAGTGACTTAGTTTTATTGTCTTCATTGAACAGCTGGGGAGATTGGGGACACAGAGGGATGAAGTGACTTGTCCTAGGTCATGCAGCAAGTCACTTGCAGAACTGGAAATAGATTCCAGGTGTGCTCTCCCTCAGGGCTGTGTCTTAACCACAAGGCTCCCCACCCCCTTCCTTCACAGTGACCCACAGTACTGAAGAGTCTGTTGAGAGAGATTTTTTATTTGCAGACTCAAGTTTCAAGCTAGTTCACATCAGCTTCCAAACTTATGCATCACTGAACTGAACTTATGACCCTTCTGAAGTCCTCCCATCCTGAGCTGACCTAGGCTCCAATCACTGCTTTCTGGATGTACCATTATACAATACTACCCTGCACATTGCCGCTCAGTGCTTTCAATTTGGAATTCAAATCATGTGTATGCTTTATAAAAGGCTCTCTACTGTGAACCTCAGAAATACATATGCACTCTCCAACTGTGTGGGTTTTCTTTTTCCTGCCTGGTGCACAAATTACTCATTGTAACTGATAAATGAACGGAACTGTGTAACCCTCTTTATAGTTTACAGTTTTTATAGTGCTTTGCCGCCATATGTTATAAATTCATGAAGCAATTGTAGTGTATAACAGGTTTGTTTGTTTGTTTGTTTGTAAATTTTAGTTATATAAATTTTAGTTATAGTTCTTGCAGCTGTATGTGTGTGTATATATATATATATTTCTCTCTCTCTCTCTCTGTCTTCTCTGTGTGTGTCTCTCTATATCTATATGTGGCCACATTCAAATTCTTTCTCAGCAGTTTCCCTGGAATCGCATTGTGTATCATAGCTTAACATAATCGGATGGGAAGCACTTTCTCTTAATATCTGAATAAGTAACACTGCAAAGACAAGAGGATTTTAATCATCAATAACCACAGTAGTTACAAATTAAATATCAGAGCTCTTGGAAGCTCATTCATCATAAATATCCCACAACATCTGTAACAGAGAAATGCATGGCGTCACTGCCAGTGGTGAACAAGATACATTATTAAAGGGCCATAGTTACTGCAAGCAAGTTTAGACAAACTGAACTATAATAATAATTAATAATACCTAGTTCTTATATAGCTTCTATTACCTAATATAGCTCTTAAGCAAAGGGATGTTAGGACAGGAACCCCATTCTATGAGGTTGTAATCTACTTGAGAGAGGAGAAAGGAGGAAACCAGGGAGGAATATGCACAGCAAGGAGTTCACCTCTGAATAGGATGGATCATAGGTAAGGCTGCGAGTTTCTCATGGAGGTCACGCATTCCGGGACTTTCCGGGACCTCCAGGACTTCTGCAGTGGCCAGTGCGGCTGGCCCAGGGGCCGCCTGAGCAGCGCAGGCAGCCCCTGGGCCAGCTGCACCGGTAGCTGCTGGGGCAGACTCGGGCCACTGCACCCCCCCATTCCCCAGCAACAGCAGGAATTTGGGTGTGGGAGGGGGCGCAGGGCAGGGGGTGGGGTGCGGCAGGCGGTGGGGTGTGGGAGGGGGTGAGGGCTCTGGGTGGTGCTTACCTGGGGGGCTCCCCAGAAGCAGTGACATCCCCCTCTATCAGCTCCTAGCAGACGGCTCCGTGCGCTGCCTCTGCCCGCAGGCACTGCCTCTGCAGCTCCCATTGCCTGTGGTTCCCGGCCAGTGGGAGTGCAGAGCCGGTGCTCAGGGTGGAGGCAGTGCGTGGAGCCAGATAGGGAGCCTGCCAGCCCCGGCAACCCTTCCCCCAGCACCAGCGGGGGTTGTGGGCCATGCGCCGCCGCCCACCCCCCCAGCACTAGTGGGGGTTCTGGGCCACGCGCTGCTGCTTGCCCACCCAGGCACCAGTGGGGGTCCCAGGCTACTCCCCCCACAAGCACCCGTGGCACCCTTGGGCCACCCTGAGCACCTGCTGCCCCCAGCACTCGCAGCACCCCTGGGTCGCCCCCCACAAGTTTTAATCAGGGGTATATAGTACAAATCATGGACAGGTCACAGGCTGTTAATTTTTGTTTACTGCCTGTGACCTGTCCATGACTTTTACTAAAAATAGCCATGACTAAAACATAGCCTTAACCTTAGGAGCTGCCATCTGGGAACATACCAGTGTACAATACCCTGCCTCTGGCCACACCAGATCATACCGCCGGTCCATCTTGTCTGGTAGTAACTTACAATATGCCTGATGATCCTGGGAAAGGAGAATAGGCCACCTACTAGTTTCACTTAGCCAATTGTCTAAAGTTTTAGATGAGGAGGGGTTCTCCCATTGGCATAGGTAATCTACCTCCCTGAGAGGCAGTAGCTAGGTCGACGGAAGAATTCTTCTGTCCGTTTAGCACTGTCTACACAGGGACTTAGGTTGGCTAGTCTACATCGCCCAGAGATGTGGATTTTTCACACGCCTTAGTGACATTGCGGAGTTGATCTAGTTTTCTAGTGAAAGTACCTATGCTACATTTGTGCATCTGTATATTAGAGAAAGGCTAAACCAAAACTCTGAAAGAAACACCTCTAAACTTTGGTGGGTGGGAGTCTGGAATCTTAACCTGGATCTGGATTCAAATCTCACAGCTGCCCCTATTTCTGTGCTAAGCTGAACAAAGCTCCCAGGTCTGATCACCTTCATACTTTGGCAGGCGAATGTGAAATCCAGTTCTTCATTTTGCATTGGAAATGCTGAGGGCTCAGCACTTTTGAAAATCAGGCCACTTATTTAAGTGCCTAAAAAGGACTTAGGAGTAGAGCTGTGTGAAGAATGGAGTATTTTGTTCATTGGCAATGCTGAAAAAAACTGAGTTGGGTCAAACTGAAATTTTTTTTTTTTTTAAATTTTGGTGATTTGAGAAGTAAAAACAAAATTAAACATAAACAATTTGGCACAACTGACATGAATTGGCACTGTGTTTTGGTGGTGCTACATCTGCATTTTTTACCCCCAAACAACATTTTGGACGAAAAATATCACCCAGCTCTACTTAGGAGACCGATGTCAGCCTCCTGCTTTTGAAAATTTTTGGCATATGTAAATTCTATTATTTGCATATGCAAGTGATTGCATGCAGAAAACTGCAAACGTACCAGCCACATATTACAAGCCATAACATAAAATTTTGGGCCAGTAACGCTTTGTTCACAGTAAACACTTGTGAATGCTATTACAGTGGATAACAACTGCTCTCAATTTATGACAAATCAACACCTCTGGAGGGGTAAGCACAGACATGAGTGCAGTGCAATAGGCCTGGAGCCAAGAGACGGATATCAATTCTTGGGATGTCATAAAATGAAACATGCAAGAGTGCTATAGTCATCTGACATAGGCACCCCTCCGTCGCTTCCCGCAAATACTTTGAAAATCTTCTAAAGGAAAAAAAAATTGCAGCTTATAAAGTTATCTCAACATCTCATCAGCTCACATTTTGATCCTATCCAAAATAACAGCAAATGACTCATCTACTGTGTAAAGGATTTCACACTCCCAGTTGCATTTCCCCATTGATGTCACACACTGAATGGTGATACAGCACCTGGTTGCACTTGATCAAGCAGAAACTGATGCGCTCAAGTCCCATGCTATTGTGACTGTCGGGGATGGGGGAGGGGAGGAGAGAAAGGGAACGACACCCACCAAATAAAAAGAGAAAAAATAAGTCGGCTGCCTCATTCCTTTCTTTATGAAGTGAGTAAGAAAGATTAAATAATTTAGTGAGTCATTGCCAAGCCAATGAAGCTTTCACAGGAGCAACCCAAAGAGATCCTTGGAATAACAACAGAGACTCCTCCTGCCTAATGGGTCTTGAAAGAAATTGTGCTGTCATGGAATTTGGCCTTGAAAACAGATCTGAGTCTTCCACTGTATGGGTGCTGATGGCCCAGCCTCATCCTTCATTACTAACACAGTGCAGCCCCTTTCCAATGCTACAGATCTCATAGCTGCTTCCTGTTCCGTGTGCCCTCTGCTGGTGTTGGCAGAAACAACTTGGTTGTTCTTTGGCCAGGGAGTTGGGCCATTGGTTTTGGTATTTTGGCAAACCGCACAGTACTGTGGAAGTCAGACAGTTCTGAATGGTTTCCAAGTACTGCTAAGGAATTCTGCTAGCCAGAGTCATTTTGTGCATTAATTGGTCTTGCTTACTTTCAGATCTCACGGGATTATTTTGTTTCCCTGACAGGGCTGGGACTGGGCCTATGTGCATTTGTGCTCTGAGCAAGGAGAAATTTAGCAACCATGGCTCCCCACCCACTTACCCCAACAACATTCTTGGTTCTTTGTCTGTCTACTCCTTCAAAAGGGAGCTCCTTGTTTCTACTCAGGAATGGACACCCACATTCTTTTGTTCCCCACATGTGCTTCCAGATCTTTTCTATCAGCTGGAGCAGTGTCTCAAAGAGGAGCCATGGAAGCCAGTAAAGATTCATAGATTTTGAGGCTAGATGGGACCACTCTCCTAATCAAATCTTACCTCCTGCATAGGATAGGCCATAGAATTTAATCCAGTAATTCCTGCTGCAGTGAAGGGAATTCTTCTTTCCTGCTGTGGATGTGAAGAGTTTTGATTTAGATACATCAAGTGACAATGAGTTTACTACTTTCCTTGGTAAGCTGTTCTAGTGGACAATTACCATCACTGTTAAGGATTTGCACCTTTATTCCCGTTTGAATGTTTTTAAATTTAGCTTCCAGCCATTATGTCTTGTTATGCCTTTGACTACTAGATTAAAGGGACCTTTGATCTCAGATAGCTTCCCCTTGTCCAGATACCCATAGACTGTTTTGAAGTTGCCTTGGATCGAGAACTGTTTTCTAACCCTCTGAAGTTCATTGTGTGAGGTGTAGGTGGGTGTTCAGAGCACGTTAGCTCATTATAGGGATCAGCTGCAAAGTTCAAATCTGGATCTGCCTTTGGATTCTTAAACTCTGCCCCCACCTCTAAAGTCTCTACCCAGAGAAGAGCAATTGAAGACTGGCCTGTTGGGGAATGCCCATGGTGAGCCCATGACTATTCCAGGGAGGTCTCTTTAGATGTAACATGTGTGATACAGCACGGCCAGAGGGCAGCAGGAGAGTGGTTTTTTTTTAAGCCGAAAAGAATTTTATTTGTGTAACACTTACAAAGAATCACCAAAAAGGATAAAGCAAAACTATGCAACAAAACAAAAGCAAACGCAAGGTATAACACAGCAGCCTTCAGGAGGGAGAAGTGTTCAGGCTAGCCTGGGCCCAGAGCGGGGGGGCTTCCTCTACACTCGTGGTCTTCCACCCTCCTGAGTTACCTGGTGGCCTAGAGCGGGGGGGCTTCCTCGACACTCATGGTCTTCCACCCCCTCGAGTTACCTAGTGCCATGCCCAGTGTCACCGATTATTCCTCTCCTGAGAGTGCCTGACAAGATGGGCACGGCTGCGGGGTGGGCGGTTTGGGGGTGGGGGGGACGTACACCCACGTGTGATAGGACAGCAGGAGAGTGTTAGAAGGGAGCCTTATTCTCTGTACCGGGAAAAACGTTTGCTATAAATTAATTAAAGCACCTGAAGCCAATTAAAGCACCTGAAGCCAGTCACATGATAAAAAACCCCTGCTTCAATCAGACAAGAGGAGTTGAAGCAGAGTGGATTGGTGTTGGAACAGAGAGCAGTTTAGAAGAGTTGAAGTAGAGTGGATTGGTGTTAGAGCAGAGAGCAGTTTGGAGGGAAGCAGAGGAGAGTTTGGAGAAGTGCTGTGGTGGGCTAAGAAGTCCAAGACCCTAGGTAAAGGGACACCTGGTTTGTGCAAAGGGAGATCAGGAAGCCCCACAAGCTGAAGGGCAGGAGAGGGAAGTAGCTCAGGGGAAGGAACCGCTAGTTCTAGTGGTTTACCGCTATCCCTAGGCCCCCTGGGCTGGGACCTGGAGTAGAGGGTGGGCCTGGGTCCCTCCCTCTCCACTCCTCTCCTCTAGGACACTAGTGGGACAGTTAATACCCCAGTTCAGGGGCACGAAAGGGTGCCCTGAAAACCACCCCTCCTCCCCCCCGCAAAAGAGAAAGCATGAGACCCATCATAGTAGTGCCGGCAATTTGCCACACATGCCATATGGATGCTGGCTTTCTCTGACGGCCTCTGCTACCGTGTGTATAGTTAACAAATGTACTCCAATACCACAAAGTGGAGTATGCTCAGGACTGCAGGTGTTAGAGGCAATGTGGATTTCCTTTCCATTGGGATGTGGCTTTCTGGTTGTTAGTCACTGCTACGCTTCCGATAGGACTTCTGCACTAGTTCTCTGCTGAACACTACAGTCCCTGGAACGCCAAGCCTGCTTAGCCAATTTGGGACTAAAAAGTTCTACTCTTGCAAGGCATCAGAAAAATATGTATATTTTGCTCAGTTACTTACATACTGCTCTCAATACGCTTGACCTAACTTTAGCCCTCGTCTCCAAACTTCTGGACAGAGAGCCCAGCTCTTAGTATGGTGTTTTTCTATGGTGGTATATAGCAGTGATGGGTACCATGCACCTCATTAAATACACAGGCATTCCTGCCTATTACAATTTAACTGAATTAATAGCAATATAAGGTGGGATTAAATCTCAGGTCTTCAGGTGATTGTTCGGCCTGTTCAGCTAAAGAAACCACTGTGCTGGCACAGGGTCAAGTCTGTAGGTTACCCACCATTGTTTTGGCTGCTTTAATGTCATTTGCCTTGCCCTTTGGCTGATCTGTAGTCTCTCATAGGGTTCAATCATCCAACAGCTGAGCTCCCATAGTGAGGTGCTCAGTGCCTAACTCCCCCTGAAGTCTGCTGCATTGAGAGTACTCAGCTCCATGCAGGATCAATCCCTTAATCCATCCCTTTGCATGCACATCCAACTCCCCAATTTGGAACCTGGGAATTTCCCAATTGCTACATTGCAAGAGCTTAAGTGAATCACATTTATGTTTCTTATCAGATCCCCAAAGCCCAAAATATCAGAGTTACCAGGTGCTGAATTTATACTTCTATGTGCGCCAGAGTCTGTGTCTGTGTTCAGTGATGATATCCAAGACAGCAGTTACTGTACAGTAAAATAGTCTTATGAAGAGCGTTCTCTCAGCCATGGCATTTTAGAATCTGAACACCACTATCAGATAAAGCAGGACTGACGTGCAGTAGTGCCTGCAAACTAAACATCAAAGCCACATTACAGGCATCCATGTAAAGCACACTCAGACATATGAAGTAACATGTCCCAGGGTTTGTGTATTTCACCCCCACACTGACCGTAGCTGAGAAGAGGATGATTTGCATGGATTTCTGGATCTGATTTACAGTGAAACTTTGCATCATTTTAGCACAGCCTCTTTCCCCACACCTTGCTCTGAACAAAAACATGGTTGCCTTTACAATATTTCACAGCTTATGAAACACACATGCCCATTACATTCCTGCCCCCAGCGAATCAATTGAAAACATAGAATGAGCTGGGTTGTTTTAAATGACTCCCCCAAGTCCAAGAGGTCTATATAGTTAACAATAAGAGTCTGAGTGCTCTAGAAGAACAAACTTGGAGTTAGATGTCAGGAAATCCCGGCTTCTCATCAGGGCTCTACTAGTGATTCAATATATGTCTATGGACAAATCCTGTCTTACAACCTGTTGTTCAAACTACTAGAAAACAGTGGATTCCCAGCATTAACAAGAAGCAACCAATTGAAATTAGTACACTGTGAGTCTCTATCTAAGATATACAAGCCCCCCATGACTGTACTAACCAAGTGCCTCATGATCTCTAACATGTTTATCCTGACAACAGACATAGGAGTTAGGAAAATTCTATTATCCCCATTGTATGGATGAGGAACTGAGACAAAGAGAGGCTAAGTGACTTGCCTAAGGTCTGAGGCACAGTAGGGAATTGAACCCCAGTCTCTCAGGCTAGTGCTCTAGCCACTGGACTGTCCTTCTTCATGGTGGAACTAAATGATGAGTTCTATTTGCTCCTCTTGCGTGATATTGATGTCTACTATGTTCAAAGCTTTCACAGTGTTCCTTTTGCTAACTATGTGGGGTACAGCTGCTTTAATAGAGTGACACTTATCCAGTGCCAGATGTTCCATCGTTAAGCATCTTTTACTGTCAGAAGCAGGATGGGACTGCAGTGGTCATGCAGTGGCTTCATGTTCTGAGACTGCAGTCCTGAATGAGCTGAGCCGCGAGAACGGCATTACTGTTTCTGGACACCAGGGGTTAGGCACATTAATATTCAATGCCATCTGTTTCCACTGCAGAAGGTTTGCTCCAGATTTACTGCATTCCCATTGGGTAACCCTCATTTTACCATAGTTTGTTATATTAGCTGACATGCACTAAGGGTGTCACAGTAGTTTATATAAGGTTCCCACACTGGTACCCTAAACAGTATGTTTGAAAAGATCTGGTCGGAGCTGAGCGCATACAATCATTTATGTGATGAATTTAGCCTCTTTTTCCAGATGGTGGATTAGCTGGCAGAAGATATTGCACATTCTTCCAGTTCATTTGTTGTTTGAGTTTGTTCAATGAAGCTCTTTTCTAATTTTTTACCCAGGGATTAATTGTGAATATTTGAAATTCAAGATCAGTTGTTTAGCTGTGATTGGTTGGGTAAATAACATGGTATTGTTTCTGTTATCTGGTTGGACAAGTAAATGCACTTCTGATGTGAATACTTGGGCATGCAAATTTCAATTTGATCTCTGCCAATCTCATACCCATCCACTCTCTGTATATGTTTACCAGCAAAATCTTTCTCAGAACTCAGATGCATGTAGAAAGTAAATGCAAAAGGGGCATTAAGACAGCCCAAACAAATTCATTTAAACAGTTAAATGAGTATTTGTCAAAATTTTATTCTGAGCCCATCACTCAACTATCTGAAGCACATCATTGGTCCAGCTCTAGGGTTAGTAGCAATGGTGAACTAAATGCAGACAGAGATGTTGTGATTGTGTATATGGCCAAACTGTACCAGCAAGAAGTGCCTGGAGAGTTATTCTGTACCATGCCCAAGACTAGAAGAATGATGTGAAACTTTAACTCTGGTTTATGAAGCCTCTTATGGCACCCCACTGCTAGATTCAACAAACCATTTTGCATATATTTACTGTCTTTCTAGCCCATAAAAGCTGGCTTTCCTTTATTAACTACAGTTTACTGCTGATTTCAGCAGAAGCCGATAATAATGGCAGTGAAGCTGTACTCATTTGAAGACCCAAGTACATTTCCAGATGTTGGTCATGTGACCAGTCCTTGTCAAACAGTAATTGTATGTACTGTGATTGCGAAGTCGGAGACAATAAATAACCCCCTCCAGATGTTTCTGCTATCACATGTGCTATTGTGGCAATGTGAAAGTCCTTCCCGCATCCCTTGCCTGTCATTTCCTATTGCTGTAACTTAGCCAGCTAATATAAAGCTTTGTCTCAGAGTGGCTTCCAAACTTAGAAAGTGCTGAGCACCCTTAACCCAGAGGGAAGTGAATGGCAGTTGAGGGCACTCAGCTCATTGCAGGATCAGCCGTCTATGAATATCTGGAGTAGTGGGAAGGCAGTAGAATCTAGGGCTGATCCAACAGTTTGCTGAGCCTCTTGGTGGCAACCTGAACTCACAGAGAATATGGTCCTAATATTGTGGGGTTGTGGAAAAGGGCTGAACCAGTATTGCAAACATTTGTATTCAGACTTTCTGAGCCCAGAAGCTTATCTGGGGGAATTAGCACTTGTGAACTTGGGTCTGTCTGAAGATTTCTGTGGATGGTTCTTCCCCTATGCCCTGTTAAGTAGAAGTAGAGCTGGGCAAATATTTTTTTTGGCAAATAGATTATTTGTTGAGAAAATGCAGCAACAATCCACCCAAAACTATTTGTGACTTCATGCTGAGTTCGCCAAATAGTGTCGACCGAGACAAAAATAAAATAAAATAATCAAAATGTTTCAGCAGTGCCAAAATGAGACATTTGGTTTCAACCCAGCTGGAAACGTTTTCAATTTTTAGATTTGCTGAAAATCTGGGGTGGGGTGGGGGGATGAGAGTTTGACCAGAACTGGAAAATCCATTGTTCAGCCAGATGTAATTGGAAGGGGAAATTCAGGATGGACATCATTAAAGATCATTGCTAGAGGCTGGGATAGAGTCTTATAAGGAGGCACATTTGAGGACGCATGTACTCTGCCACTGCACTTTTCTATTCTGGCTCAGGCGTGTGGTCTTTCTCCACACCAAGGAAGCTATTGAATCTGCATTGCTTTCCCCACGTGAATAACTTAGTAAGTTCAGTGCCCTGGAATTTATCAATCATGTCAGATGATGGCTTTGCCTATGGATGTAAACACACAGTTATTGCTAATTGCTCTAAAAATCCATGCTTAGCATGGTTTCAGAGTAGCAGCCGTGTTAGTCTGTATTCGCAAAAAGAAAAGGAGGACTTGTGGCACCTTAGAGACTAACCAATTTATTTGAGCATAAGCTTTCGTGAGCTACAGCTCACTTCATTGGATGCAGCTCACGAAAGCTTATGCTCAAATAAATTGGTTAGTCTCTAAGATGCTTAGCATGTTTTCTCCTTAAGATGCTATTTTTCACTCTTTTTTGCAAACAGGATATGTTCAGTGCTCCTCAAAGGCATTGTGATGCCAGGAGAGGAAAGAGAGAGGGAGGGATTCTCCCCATCTATAGGGCCACGGTAGGGTTCTGTCTCAAACACAAGCTGCCTGGTGCTGGTGTGGGCTACCTCACAAGCCCAGGCATAGGACCTGTGAAGGAGGCTTACAACGGACAGGCTGGGGGCAGGACTGCTGTGCATGCTGCTGTGGCCAGTCTGGTTGGCTGTAGGCTACAGAGCTGCTGTAGTTTAGACCAACTGCCCGAATTATGCTGGCTGCTGTTGTGAACCCCGACTGATCCAGAATCTGGAGGGTGCATAGATGGCTTAAAGCCATCCCCTAAGTTGGGCCAGTGTGAGTTCCACTTCTTGGAGGCACAGCACACTGTCCCAGCCAGAGAGTGTTGAGTAAATCCTACAGCATAGTTGGTTAGTTTAATGATAATCTTTGTGCGTATGGTACCTTCCAGCCAAAGTTCTCAGAACTCTTTACAAGCATGGAATGATTCTCAAACTAATCCTGCGAGGTGGGTAAGAATGTATCTGTTTTAGAGATGGGGAAATTGAGACAGATAGGGATTGAGGGCCTAATTTTGATTAATTTGCATGCACAATTATGAACACATATCTAGGGGCACAGTGAGGCTAGTTTGCACACATACCCAACTGACGTGCACACACACGTCTATTGGTGCGCTCAAGCACAGTAACTGTGCAAACTATTTACACAATTGTATGAACATTTTTTTGTCCATCTAATTGCATGTCTGCAGTTAGGAAAAATTAGGCCCTAATAGGCTCACTTAAGGTTTCGTAGCAAGTCATCAGCCGAGCTAGGACTCGAACCTGTGCCTAGGCTCTCATCCCCCTGCCCCGAACGAAACCAAACCACGTCACCTTCCCTTGCCTGAACCATTGCTATAAGAAGACAAGAAGACTCCCAGGAAAGTGCCATGTTTCTAAAGATGCTCACACCTGCGGTGTTGGAGCAGGGGTCTTGCCTTGCTTTAAGCTTTATCGCGTGGCTGGCAGGCATGATCCAAATTGGAAAAGAGAAAAGTCCTGAGCATTGCATAGGGAAATCAAAGCACATCTTTCCCATGTACCCACTGTACCATGCACATAGCCACTGTGGTGATGAGTTCTGACAGCATCAGCTTATTAAAGTTCATTCCTGACAAACAATATAGCTATAGGTAATGGGTCGGGGGGGAGGGCGGGGGAAATCACATACTGTTAGCTATGACAAGGTAACCTTTATCAGGGCATGGTGCTATTAATTGCTGTAAAATTCCAGCTTGAAATAGGTTCATTTGGCTTTGCATACACTGCCCCCCTCACTTTTGCTCTGGTTTGACTTTGGCAATGTAATTAATTTCCCCTCCTCTCCTTCCCTGGAGGCCATTGTCTATGTCAATCTACAAACCATCAAGCAGGGATGTTTTAGGAGTCTCATGAACAGCCCTACCTAGCTTTATCCTCTGAAACCTGTGCCTGTTTCATTTCCCTCTGTGCTCTCAGCCTCCACCAGCCTGGGAAGTAGAATCCTTTGCGTGAGTTTGTTTCTGGTTCCCACTTTGAGCACAATAGAACACAATTTATTTTCATGTAACGTCATTTGTTCAACAGTATCGCAGCGGTTTCATAGCCAATTGCACGTGGCATGCACTGGTATGTGTTTCTTGTGTGGCGTTTTTGTGATGAGTCCACTAGCAGCTGGACCAAGAGTCATCAGCTCATTTCATAGAAGCCACTAAACCAAGGGCTCTCAACCTTTTTCTTTCTGAAGTCCCCCCCAAAAGGCTATAAAAACTTCACAGCCCACCTGTGTCACAACAACTGTTTTTCTGCATATAAAAACCACGGACGGTGTTAGGGGGTAGCAAGCAGGGCAGTTGCCCGGGGCCCCACGCCACAGGGATGGTGGATGGTGTGACTCATGGCCCCAGGCTTTCTGCCCTGGGCCCCAGTGAGCCTAATGCTAGCCCTGATTGGCAAACCCCCTGAAACCAACTTGTGGCCCAGCAGGGTGCCCCGGACCCCTGGTTGAGAACCACTGCACTGAACAACCATCAGATTTGAACGTTCAGGTCATGAGCAGCCCAACCCAGATTTGAACAGGGGACCTAGAAGTATAGAGCTTTGGCCTTAATTTTCAAATTTAACTAGTGATTCTTGGTGCCCCGTTTGAGTCACCTAGATGGGGCCTGCTTCTCAGAAAGTGCTGAGGAGCTGCCCTCTCAAAATCAGACCTCTTTAAGTTGTGTCAAGTTGGGCACCCAAAAATAGAGGCTCTCAAAATCACTAGTTTTCGAAAATTAGTCCTTTGTCTCCAGGTTCCAAACCCTGAGTCTTCCACGTCCACCGCTTTAGTGCATAGAGGAGATTGAGGCCCCTTTGTGCTAGCTGTTGTCCAAGCACACAGTAAAAGACAGTCCCTGCCCTGAGAGCTTACACTTCAAATGAACAAGATAGACAAAGGAAGTATTATTATCCCAGTGTGACAGGTGGGAATCTGAGGCAGAGAATGATTTAGGGTAAAATTTTCAAAACTGCCCATGTGATTTAGGAGTCTTAGTCCCATTTTCAAAAGTGACAGTCTCAATGGCCTTTAGGCACTTCTGAAAGTTTTAGTGTAAGTGACCTGCCCAAGGTCATGCAGATGTTTCAAGCAGAATCAGGAACAGCACCCAGGTTCCCTGTGTCCTCATCCAGCATCGTGAGCACAGGACCATCTGCCCCACCAGAACTCTCCCTTTCCTCACAAGCTGAGAAACAATGACTGAATGACTCAGAACAGATCTTGGCCATGGAGGAGTTAATATAATTACTCTGTATTTTGGAAGATAAGATAAAACAGATCTGGAAGGAAAAATATAATCCGTAAATCAGAAACTGATGATTTATGTGATGCCACCTGAGGAAAATTCTCTAGCTCTTCTATGCTTGGATCTTTCAGTGCTGCCTTCCAAGGCTGAGAAAACAAATCCAAATATGCATATGAGACTGTGATAATGATTTTCTGCTACATGGATTACAAAGATGTATTTTTGATGCATACGTATTTAAAACATCTTATCAGGGCTTTGAGTCCCCTGCATAATTTGATCAGCAATAAGTAAGACGTGGGTACTCCACATGAACAGCAAAATGTTAGAAGGTTAAAGAAGTGTATTACATCCAGTCATGTGATTGAGCAAATTAACAATGCTGTTCTTCTGCTACAGATGCAGACCCCAGAGAAAAGATCATGAAGTGATCTTGCTGGGAGAATAAATCTAATTTTTTTTATGGACTTGTCAGCTTCTGCAATTCGACTGCAGGGACTGCTTTCCTTTCAGTTGGGTTTGAATGTACTTTGGAATTTTTATTGATTTAAATGTTTAAATGCTTTATATATATACATATATATATATAAAATGCAGTGACATTTCCTGTGCTTGTCTGATGCAGCAGTAAAAGAGAGTTGGCACCAAAATCTGTCACTTTGGAGTATTTTCCCATTAGTTCTCTTTGTCAGTAAAGTGCACGGCATGAGTCCCTGGCATACAATTTCTTCTGACATTCAATCAAAACAACTGACCTAACATTTTAGTCCTGACACTCAGATTACGGGGCAACTTCTGAACAGCTAACCACTCCCTTTTCCCTCTCTTCTACCTCCTTTCCACTCCCCTCCCTATCTCCTTCTTCTTTTAATGCAAGAGTGATCGCTCCTTGTCAGACTGGAGCACGTAGCTGTCCCGTTAAGTGTCAACGTGTAGCTATCAGCATGCAGCAAATTGTGCTTACCCGGAGCGGTGGCTGATGGGATGAATGGCAGCATGCAGATAGTCCTGTCCTTCAGAACGCGGGATGGGGAAGAAAGGCCAAGAGTTCCCACAATTACTTTTCCTTACGAGCGTATTACGGTGGCAGGTTGAGGGATTCATGGAGCAGAGGGCAGGGAGGGAGAATTTAAAAGAAAAGTCTGAAAAACTGTGCTTAGTTATGATTATAATTAGGGCTGTCAAGCAATTAAAAAATTAATAGCAATTAATCGTGATTAATCACACTGATGAAAATTTCAGGTTTCAGAGTAGCAGCCATGTTAGTCTGTATCTGCAAAAAGAAAAGGAGTCACAAGTACTCCTTTTCTTTTTACTGATGAAAATGAACATGTGTCGGTCCGCACTGCTTTCGATCATTATCGAGCAGAACCCATCATCAGCATGGACGCATGTCCTCTGGAACGGTAGATGAAGACTGAAGGGATATATGACTCTTTAGCACATCTGGCTCATAAATATCTTGCAACGCCAGCTACAACAGTGCCATGCTGTTCACTTTCAGGTGACATTGTAAATAAGAAGCAGGAAGCATTATCTCCCATAAATGTAAACAAACTTGTTTCTCTCAGCAATTGGCTGAACAAGATGTAGGACTGAGTGGACTTATACACTCTAAAGTTTTACTTTGTTTTATTTTTGAGTGCAGTTATGTAACAAAAGTTGTGCTTTCATGATAAAGAGATTGCACTGTGGCACTCGTATGAAGTGAATTGAAAAATACTATTTCTTTTGTTTATCATTTTTACAATGAAAATATTTGTAATAAAAATAATATAAAGTGAGCACTGTACACTTTGTATTCTATGCTGTAATTGAAATGAATATATTTGAAAATGTAGAAAAACGTACAAAATATTTAACAAATGGCAATTGGTACTCTATTGTTTAACAGTGCGATTAAAAGTGCAATTAATCACGATTAATTTTTGTAATCACGATTAATTTTTTGAGTTAATCGTGTTAGTTAACTGCACTTAATCAACAACCCTAATTATCATGAAAAAGAAACAAAAAGAACGGAACCACTCCCCATCCCTCTAACAAAGTGTTCCTATCAGCTGAAATCAACATGGAATCATATGGTTTAGGCTTGTAAGCCCCAGGACCCCACTTTGCCTTTCTCCAACAAGAACTGTCGGGAGGGGCAACTCTTTGAGGCATCTCCTCTATGGCTTCATACTTGTAGTCAGTAGTGGGATCACCTCTTTCACCCTCGTGGGCATTTTGTGCTGAAGTGTGGGCATTTTGTGCTCTGTGCAGTTTGTCTCAGCACCCCAAGATTGAGGCTGAAGTTTTCAAAGGGGCCTGTGGGAGTGAAGTCCCCAACTCCCATTGATGTCAGGCCCAGTGAAGTAATTTGGTTTTCATGCTGTTGTTGTTTTGCAATCGTGTTTTTATGGTGAAACTTAACAGGCCTTAAGCTGTCATGGATCGGTCCATGCACCTGCCATTAATGCTATAACAAATTTGTGCCCACCAAGGATTTCATGGTTATCGCTATACTGCATATCTTGGCCACTTGGGACTTCATGAGGCAAATAGGATAGAATCCAGCTACTCTCACTCCAAAAGCAGAGGCTCCTTCCACATTGGCTTCAGGATAATATTTATTAGCTGCTTGCAGTATAGGGCTCATGTAAGCAGTTCTGATTTGACTTCAGCAGGGGGCAGTGCTGCACAACACACTAGCCATTTCCTTACAACGAGACTGGGAGTTTCATACATGGCTCAAGGGCTGGATACTGCCTTGAAAGTGAAGTTAAAACTGACTATGGAGAAATGGCCTGTACTTAGTCAACCGATCTACTCCCTGCATGGCTGAGAGTTATCACTGCTCACTCTACGGATGAAACCAAACTTAGCAGACTGTGTACAACTACGGTAGAATAAACTGGAATCTGTTCATCCTTAATCCCTTTCCGTGCCTCAGTTTCCCTGTCTGTAAAATGGGATAGTTGCTGACTAGAGATTAGCCTGAGCTGTAAAGCTGGGGTCTTCATCTGGATTTCTTGCACCCTCCAAATTCAAGACTATTCAGGGAGGTTGGTTTGTTCCATTACACAACTAGGAGACAGCTGTAAAATTTGGATATAGATTCAGGCTTGTCTTCCAAATCCCTCTCCCACCCAAGACAGAGAGTGCGTTAAGCTGTGGGGGTTTGGTTTGGGCCCATTTCTACTGCTTCTCTCACCAGGGTGGGGGACAGGGGTTGTAAGCTTTGATTAATAAGTGTCTGTAAAAATGTTTGGGTTTGACAGCCAGAGAGAAAAGTTGTTGCAAAAATGATTATCATCATTATTTATTATGCCAAAGTTTGATTGTTTCCAGAGCCTATTCCCCGCAGATCCTTTGGCCGCTGCAATAATAGAGAATAGTCTCGGCCTCTGCCTCACAGGCTTTTGTTATGCTAATAATGTAGAAGGCCTGCACTGTAACATACAAGAGCACAACCCTGGAGGAGTGCTGGAACATTGCTCTAGGGAGAGCCTTGCTGTTATTAAACTCTGCCAGACTGCCAAAGACATGGCGAGGCTTTCATGAAGAGCTCTGAAGTGATAAGCACTGCTTTTGCCCTTATGCCACCTCTAACAGTAACAGCAGCTGTTACCAAGCCAACAGTAAAACAAACGAAGCACCAGCATTGAGGCTATGAGATTCTGCTAAGGATAGGCACTAGCTCTAGGAGGCTTTTGTGGGAAAGCATTGGCAGCGAAATCATGGAGTGGCTTGTGTTGCTGGCTTCTTATGTACTGTACATTTATCTGGAGGTGGGGGTCCTCAGTCTTCTCGGAGAGCCCTCCATTCAGCCTCCTGGCTTAGTGCACTGCAAAGTGAAGCTAACAGGTTATGCAAAAAAGACAACACTGGGAGGGCACGATCCAACTGCTACTGAAATCAGTGGGAATCTCTGTTGCCCTAAGAGGAGCGGAACTGGGCTTTTAGCAAATAAAAATCTCTGAGCCCCTGCAGCTTCCACTCATTCCACTCCAAACTCCTGTAAAACAGGTTTTGAACAGTTCAGAACCTTGCACAAAGGTTTGGATCAAGCTTGCTGCCAAACCTGTGTGAAGCCTCAGGAGGATTGTCCATTTATCTGAACCAATAGGGCCCCGCCCTAGTATGGAAGCATGTTACTGTGCATCTCCTTAACGTTAAACCAGCTTCATCTTGCAGAGGTCTTTCCATCTATAAACTATATACCTAACCCAGTCATTGAAGGCCAAATCCTAAGCATCAAATGTAGCTGGAAAGACTTTTCCATTACACAGCAGTGCCAGCCAGGGCAAATCTTGCTTAGGCACAAAGGCCCAGATCCTGCAAGGTGCTGAGTACCTCCAGCCTCCTCAATTCAAAGAGCAATAAAACAGAGCAAAGGAGATGTGTGCCAGTTGTCTTCTGTTTTGTAATCTTTGACCTCTCCTGTTCCTTCACGTGACTGCTTTTGTCTATGTTGCAAGATCTTTAGGGCACAGAGCACGTCTCTGGATAGGTTTGTACTGCACCTGGATTTAATAATAATAATAAAAAAATTCTCGATTCCAGCTGGTGATCAATTTCTCAAAGGAAGCTTGAAAATAACTTTTGTGATATTACCTTAGCCAGTGACACTGCAGCTGATAACTGCCTCAGAAGGGAAAAAAAGTCATAACAAAGGCCAATGGCTGGAAGCTGAAGCCTGACATTCAGATTAGAAATAAGGCCCAAATTTTTAACGATGAAGGTGATTAAACATTGAGACCATTGTGGGGTGCCCATCTCTTCATGTTTTTAGCTCAAGACTGATTGCCTTTCTGGAAGATAGCCAGACATAAACTACGGGTCTCAATAAAAGGATAACAGGGTGAAATTTAGTGGCCTCCTATGTAGTGATCAGTAGTTTTCAACCTGTGGTCTGCAGACCACTGGGGGTCTGCAGAGTATGTCTAAGATTTCCAAAGGGGTCCATACCTCCATTCAGAATATTTCAGGGGTCTGCAAATGAAAAAAGGTTGAAAACCACTGAACTGGATGATCTAATGGTCCCTCCTGGCTTTAAACTCTATGAATCTGTGAATAATATAAATATCATAATCTATTCTCTAAAGCCCCTATTCAGCAAGGTACTTAAACACGTGCCTAACTTCAAGCCTCAGAATATTCCCATTGACTTCAGTGGGACAACTTACATACTTGAAGGCAAGCATGCATATAAGTCCCTTGCTGAATCATGTCCAAAGGCCCTGATCTAAAACATGCTGAAGTTGTCTTTTAATTGCTTTCAGTGGGCTGTGGATCTGGACCGAAAAACAACTCATGCTTTCAGAAAGACATGAAGGGGTTAGTAAATTCAAGATTTTTTCATACTAACAATATTTTGGCATGTCTATTAACACCCATCGCCCGAGAATCTCAAAGCATTTTGCAAACATTGATTCATTACTTAATTAAACTTAAAACACAGTGATCTTTAGCAGACTGGCTTTGTATCTTCTTCAAGCACCAGGTATCAAACAAACAGGTTACACTTGTGAAGCTGATAACTTTCCCACTTAAGTTGTTTTTCTAACTCCACTTTGAGTTGTTTTCCTTCAGTACAAACAATTTTTGTAGCAGTTTTTAAAAGGAAAAAAAATACAATCCCAGCCCACTTCCTTATTTTGTTCTTGGTGCTAGAAATTAAAGTATAAACACTTTATCTGCACTACAAATACTATTACAAAGTGGTGTGGTGCTTTAATCTGTCTTCCAGAATGGTTTTCTTTAAAAAAAAAATCATGCTTGAAGTTCTTCATCTTAATTCTTGCACTAGTTACCATAGGCGTGACCGGCAAGTCTGGCCTCACAAGAAAAGGTTTCTATTTTCTTTTTCCTGATGCTCTTATTCTTTGTATGACATTAGAGTAGAAGCAAGATGACAGATGTACCCACAACCTGGTAGCTCTCTGTGGAGGAAATGTTTGCTCTCTGGAAAGGTGTGTGTGTATATTATTGTGGAAGTGTGCTGAGGGCTGCTGAAGGCTCGTATCATATGAAGGTGGGTAGGAAGCGGACACACAAATAATCTGGGAGACTATTTATAGTCACAGGAAAAGATCAGACTGTGTTTGATCCACATTAAGGGTAGCTTTTACCAATCCTGCCTATCCTGAGGCTGAACTGCAGTGCAACTGCCTATCCTTTGCTGGTTGTAAGCAGAAGAGGACTAGGGGGGGATGCTTAGGAAGATGAAGCTGGATATGAGAGTGAGAGAGACCTTTTGGAATGCAAGTAGGGGCACCAACAGGAGGCATCCACTTAGAAATCAAATGGAATATTAAAAGGGAGTACTATGTTTCCCAGAAAACAAGCAGAGAAATTAGATAAAAACATAAAATACCCTTGCTGGAAGGTTGCAACGTAATACTACTTTATTTCTTAGAATTCAAAACACCACAAGAACTCCAAAACAGAGAGAGACAAAACAGGCTGCTCCCTAAGGCAGTGAGATGCAATTCATCCCACCTTGCTTGAAGCTGGCTCTTTTCAGACTGTCTGTCTGCTGACTGATTCAGATGACCCAGGTCACATGGCTTCCCTCAGAATCCCCTAGCCTGCAAGCAGAACCATAGGAAGACCCCATTTTTTGAAAGATGGCATCTTAGATTTAGCCCTTCCTAAAAATATTTGCAAAGCCAAGGGGAAGCACATGACAATGATTGTGAGGAAACATGTGCAGTAATGATACTGACCATGTTAAAAGAAAATGGACTTTCCTAAAGAGTAATGTCCTGGAAGGATGTTCCATTTCCATTCCTCGCCAGTCCCTGAAAAGCTACCCTACTATCTGCATGAGAACGAGTGCATGCTGGGACAAAGCACTTGAGGAAGTCACCATTCCAAGCAGACCACCATGTACAATAAAGCCATTCTTTACACAATACTGTGTCTCGGGGCCAGAACCTCAGCTGGTGTAAATCAGCATAGTTTTATTGACTTCAAGGCAGCTGAGGATCTGGCCCAAAGTACCTAGTTCAATTAATTACAAGTCCACAAGGAGCTGGGTACCACACATATGGACACAAAATGATGAATGGGAAAATCACTTTATGGACAATTTCAAAGCAACAGTGATAGGAGCTCTCAGATTTTCCCTACCAAAATACACCCAAACCATCTGCTTTCTTTATGCCACCCCCGATTTTTAGCAAAAACCACTCAAAATTCAATGAGAAAGTGTTGTTATTTTAAATTCATTTGCTATGTGCAGACAAAGTTAGCATGTGCATCTAGTGCCTACAAATTAGCTAATTTCACATTTTAACAAGGGATATCAAAAGTGTAAGTTAATACATTCTCATTGAAAATGTCATGAATTGCACATTCCCCAGCACTATATATTCAATAAACCTAATTACTGCAGCTATTTACCTTTGGAAGGTTATGTTTACAACAAGAAAGGCTAGAAACAGTGTTTTTGTTTTGTTTTTAAACAAAGACTCCTAAGAAAATAAGGGCCTGACCCAAAGCCCTTTAGAAGGACAACCATTGACTTCAACTGGCTTTGGATCAGGCTGTAAAATCATCACCCACCCTGGGGGCTGGATGACTTGAGTTCTGCTTAGGGCGTTGGCTTGGAAAAGTCCTGGCAGACTCAAATCCTTTGGGATTCCATGGCTGCTTAGGTGCTGCCTGCTTAAATTTGGTTGTGGGAGGAGGTTAAGGACTTGACATTTCAGACATTCGCATTTCCTCACAAGGAATTTGTACAATGGCGAGTGAAGTCCTGGTGGCGTGGTGAACATCAGGAGCAATTCAGACAAATCTGAGGAGACGGCAATCCAATGGATATAGAGTTAGTGCCCATGTTAGAAGGTCTGAAGGATGCCTGCAACTTTGGACATGTATTTGAAACCAGTTCTGTATGTGTGTGCGTGGCTCTGTGTGCATCCTAAGCTCTATTTTGAGCAGTTACTAGCACATGCCTAAACATAAGCCCTGCTGGGTCTACTGGTTTTCCTTGCTGACCATAGATTTTTGGCAGGTACAAGTCAGCTTGAGCAATCTATTGTTTCTTTCCAATGCTGGGCTCAGTGCTCAGTATGGGAGTTAGCAGTGGTTTGACAGTAGGGTTTAGTGCAAAATAACTTTTTAATGGGAAGGCACATGCTGCTGAGAGTATATGCTTGAATGTATGCAAATATGTGCAAATGTATGCAAATTTGCTATCTTTTTTTCCCTTGAGGATGTTGGCAGGTATGAAAAGATCTAAAATTATCCAATCAAGAGGAGCGATAGGAGAATGTCAGAACGTTTAGAAGCCCAAAGTTTGGGTATTTATTTAAATGCAGCTGTGCTTTTGTGAGGTCTTCTCTCTCCCCACCCCACCCCGATCTCCCATCCAGAAATTAGTCGCTTTCCCTCCTCCAGGAGGAAAAGCTAAAATCACAGACATCTAACTGGGCTGTGGGCACTGACTGAATGTGAAAACTGGTGGCCTGCTGCTGAAATTGAAGGAGTTGGCAAGTCTACAGTGGAGCTCATTGCACTAGCTTTTTCTGTCATTTGGAAATTCAGTGACAGAAGGATGATTTTCTAGCTAATTCCTCTCTGGATTGCTCAGATACAAGCACCCAGGCATTGACATTTTGCACAAAGCAATACTTGATCCAGACAAACAATACAGCTATTATATGATTGCAGGGTAGGATTCGCCATCTTTTTTTAAATTTTTTTTTTAACCAAGGTATTCTTCCCCACCACCTGTGATAGCCATTCAAAATGTTTAACATATTGCATCCTCACAATTAAGCAGTATCGGATTTGATGAACATGCAGAACACTGAGTTCATTTAATAACTTTAAATGTTAATGTACAAGGGATATGAAATCATTATACTAAAAGGCTCTCAGTCAAGGAGTTTAGACCCCAAGCTTGACCTACCTAAGAAATGTGAGTTTGTAATGGGAAGAAAGTCCTCAGGAGTGTAAAGAGCTGCACAGTAAGTACAATTTTAACCCCCAATCACTGAGAAAGTTAAAAACCAAACTCACAATAACCAATGATGAGAGACTGCGAAAAGGCTTGGAGGCTAGGTTTGGGTCAGATTAGAAATGGACCCAAACCAAAATCTTACATCCAAACCGTCCTGAACTTTGGGTGGGAGTGGTTTGGAATCCTAACCTGGATCCTGTATCTAGCTATTCTATTCTCCGTGTTTATAATTGGCCAAAGAAAACCCCTGGATCTGAGTTCTGGAGTGTTTGAAATTGGGATCTGGAACTGGATCCAAATGTGACTTCGTCCTCTTTGTAGCTTGGATTGACTTCCACAAGTTGAAGATGCTTCTGTAACCCTCATCCGAACTATCCCCATCCTGGGTCTGCAAAACATAACTGGAAATATCACATGCACAGATTTTCTTGAGGAGATATTCTGTATTTCCTGCTTTTGGCCAGGCCAGAGGTGTTGAAAGAACAGCTCCTCTCATGGCATTTTGGCCAGATCCAGTTAGTGATGAGCTGTGCAGTGAAAAGTAAAGGTAGTGTGTTGAGGGGAAGATAGGTAAACTGCATTGAATCTTAAAAAGGTTTGGGTTTGGTTTGAGTTCCGGGTGAAGGTTCAGGGTGAGTTGTCATTTGATCTGAATCATCTTCCCAGTCCTTCAAATCAACCTCTGTTTTCGCAAGACCTGCTATAGAACTAGATTAGGCTGGGAAGTGAAATCAGTTTTCTCCCACAGGCTGTTGTTCTTCCCTGATCCTTCAGTGCTCACCCTGAGAGACAAAAAGACTTGGCCACTGGGTGTCGCTAGTGTTCCACAAGAAAACAACTGAACAGCACTGGTATGGCACTTCTAAAGATACCCTATGCCAGGGGGAATGGAAACAGCTGTAATAGTTACACCCCGGAAAAGGAAAATTAAACCTTTGGGCCACTGGTTGCATCGTTATTCAGGACTGTCCCAGATTTTTCAGACAGCATTTCCCCCTGTCCACTACAGTCAGACCTTTTGGAAAAACCCACAGTGGATTGACTACCATAGTTCATTGCAGACACAAGAAGTTCTGGGGTAGTTAAGAAAAATGAATGGAGGTTTGTATCAACCCACAGCATGAATATTTACTCAGCTTTTTATGCACCTACTGGGTTCAATTTCTGAAGGCCCACTGTTGGAATGGGATTAGGATAGGATTGGGCAGGGATGGTGTCCCTAGCCTCTGTTTGCCAGAAACTGGGAATGAGCAACAGGGAATGGATCACATGATGATTACCTGTTCTGTTCATTCCCTCTGGGGCACCTGGCATTGGCCGCAGTCAGAAGACAGGATACTGGGCTAGATGGACCTTTTGTCTGGCCCAGCATGGCTGTTCTTATGTCCTGGTTTTGGTCCAGATGAATTTTTGTACCAGATCTTCTTAATAAGGTGCTGTGTTCTATCTATTTTACATGTTATATATGCACTGTCAAATGCCTAACATTTTCTCTTAGGAAAACTTTACAGTTGAAATTGACATCTCCTGGCATGCTAACCATGTGGGCCCAGTAACGTTGATTCAGCACCTGTCTTTTGGCAGTTCCTGCAATCCACAGCCAGTGCACTTGGTCCAAGGAAGGATTTGTATCCTGCTGCAGCAATTGATATTTCAAATGAGTTTTGCTTCTTGACCTTAGAAGGAGGGGCTGGGGAAGCTGAACCTTTTCTCAAACTGTTATTCATTCAGGAGACAGATCCCAGCTGCATGAGACACAGTCCCACCAACTAGGATCCAAAGTCTGCTCACTTGGGTTAATTTACAGGACAAAAAGGGGTCCCAGCAATGACTGGGGGAGGGGAATGATCCTATTGCTCTGATGGCATTTCCCACCAGGATGCTATCAACATTTTGGGATTTGGGCAAATGCAACACTTTCTTCCTGGTTTGCATTCCATTGGGGTTTATTGTATCAACATTTGGTCTAATTATCTTCCTCCTCATTTGCTCCTGGGAGTTCTCTAAGTGTAAAGAGATGATAGCTTGTCTTTTCATCTCGGAAGGCTCAGCATGATCCACTGGAAAAAAAAAAAAAGAGAAGAAAAGCTTCTAATATGTAGGCTGACTCATCAGGAATTTGTACTGCATTTTTTTCCTGATGGCGTGTAAACCCTAGTGGAAAAAAATATGCTTTTTCAAAAAAATGGAAAATGCTGTTTATTTAACAGTAAATAATTTTCCAGCAAAAGGCAATGATACTGTTCTGCTTCGAGGTGCCTTTCAGGCAGCCCCATATGAATAGTTACCAGCAGCTTTGTCAATGCAACACACTCAGAAGGGAGCAAAAATACGGCCACACTGTGCCTACCTTGCTTCTATTGCATTATGATCTGTTGGCTATTTTAATACACAGCGGGTCAGGTGAAGGAAGCCCAGGAGATGCATAAGCTTTTTGCACAACAAGATGTAGATCTTAACAGGTATCTTTAAACTGTTCTGTATCATTACCAAGCAGTCATTGAGGGCAGCCATGTTGTCTGGTTTTTTTGCCCTGGAGGAAATTCTGCACTTCAGAGTCCTGTGCTCAAGGCCCCCACATCCAGCAAAGAGGAGGATTGAACTGGAGTCTCTTCAGAGCCCATTAATGGTATTCCTTAATAAGCCAGAGAGATCACTCTTGAGTAGTTCTAGGCATTCCCACTGTGCCTGGTCTTTCAAGGATAAGATGTGCTGCTTCCACTGTTCCCCAGGTCCTACCAACCCAAGGGATGAGAGACCAGGGCTGGCAATCGCATATGGAATCATTCATCTTTAGGTCACTGATTCTAGTCTGAGATAGGCTGGTAGTGACTGAAAATTGCTGCCATCTGCCAGCTGCTTAGTGAACTGCGTGAAATGTGCCATTGGATTTCTCAGTCCAGCATTAGTGGATGAGTGTCCATCTCACAAAAGCTCACTATTGCAATTGACATTCACTGGATCTTTCATCTTTTTGCCTTGGTCTCTGGAGAGATGCCAAGGACTGGGCCTCTCTCATCCCAAAAGGGAATCCCTCCATGTGCCAACACATGTCAGCAAGGCAGCTTCACGCAGGAAACTTGCACTCCCATTGCCTGTGCTTCACTTGTTCTGTGGACAGAGGGTTTTGTCTCCTGGGCCTCCATGCTGCATGTGAATGGATGGGGACACAGTAGCACAGCGACATCCAAGCTGAGATGATGCTGACCCATTCAAATACCCTCTCTACAGCTTTGGGGACAATAAAGTCACATTTTTCAAAGGTACTAAACCTGGCTTCCAATTTTGTTCCTGAGTAGCAGCCGTGTTCGTCTGTATTCGCAAAAAGAAAAGGAGGACTTGTGGCACCTTAGAGACTAACCAATTTATTTGAGCATAAGCTTTCGTGAGCTACAGCTCACTTCATCGGATGCATTCAGTGGAAAATGCATCCGATGAATGCATCCGATGAAGTGAGCTGTAGCTCACGAAAGCTTATGTTCAAATAAATTGGTTAATTTTGTTCCTGCAACTTTGCACCCATCATAGTCTCTGAGCACTCTGGCTGTCTAGTTACCTGGCCTGCAGGTGCAGACTGATAGTTAGTCATCTAACTGTGCCCGCTGTCAGTAGTGAATGCAGCCAGGGGGACACTTTTAAAAATGGGGATCAATGCAGTGTCCTTTACTGGTTAGACCCAGAGAATGGCATTCAGGTCTTCCAGGGTTCATTATCTGCTCTTCTCCTGAGTCACTGTGTTGTAACTTCACCTCTCTAAGGCCTGGCAATTGTTTTGAGATTAATTGATAGGAGGAGCTGCTAAAGTGCAAAGTATTAGTCTAGCACATTCCGTTAACTCACCTTTGAACTTGCCTCAGCTCAGGTCCTCCCAGTCCCTGCTAATCTGTTTGGAAAGGGGTGGCCTAAGGTTTTGCTGGGAGGCTTGAATTCAGCAAACTCCAACATCCAAAGAGAACCCACCCTGTCTACTCCCCCTGGCCTCTCCAAAAGCTATGGCACCTTCACTTTCTTAACATAGGTTTCAGAGTAGCAGCCGTGTTAGTCTGTATTCACAAAAAGAAAAGGAGGACTTGTGGCACCTTAGAGATTAACAAGTTTATTTGAGTCTTTAAGGTGCCACAAGTACTCCTTTTCTTTTTTCTTAACATAGATGCCTTCATCAGCGCCAAGTGGATTGCCCCATAACTCCTTCAACCTGGGATTGAGTGAATCCTAACTGCAGTTCGTTGGGGTTATAAATCTTGTAGCTGTGCAAATGTCCACCATGTTCCCATGTCCACTGAACATTTTGAACCTCCAATCCAGATCTGTTGGGTGGATCGGAGATGGGCTGCACTGTGTACATTACATGCCCTAAGCCCAATGGCTCCTCAGTTTGTTGCCTGCTTTCTAAAGTACTGTGCCCTCCTCTAGTGTTAGTAAACACTACGAACTCTCAAAACACTACAAAACTCCCTGCTGAGCCAACAGAGAGAAAGCAGAACAGGAACAAGGGAAAATATGACACCCTCCGCTAATAGATGCAGAGCAATGGAAAACAATTTTGCCAACTAGGCAACTCAAATTAGATCTTCTCTCGGAGGAATAGTGTCGATCTGTAGCCCTTATTACAGCGTAATGCTATTTACCTAAAAGTTTGTGTGTGCATTTTAATGAATTCATAAAACCCGGACTGTAAAAGCCCCATGGGGAAACCTGGCAGCTCTTTAATTCAGCATTAAAGCTCAACTGATGTCAATGGAATTGATTTCTGCGCATAGAAATTGCATTCGTTGAATGAAAACTTTAGCCCTTACCATTCCCCCTTTTAAAGCTCACTGTAATACAATTGGCTTCTTGAGTCAGGTTCAATTACATGTTGAAAGTTTATAATCTGGTGTGCTGAATGGAGGCTGTGAAATCAGGAGAGAAAACCTGGCTAACCTGATTAAACTTTATACCACAACTAGGGCCAGAGAAGTGGTGGGGAAATATCTCCTCTGAAGTGTTCACTGTGTCCTGATTATGGTTTCAGATTTTTTTCTGGTAACAATAGCAATGACCTGAATGTCTCTACTAGGAGTTCAGAGCTACGACCTAATTTTAAAGATTTCCTCTTGTAGCAGGGTGAAAGCTCCAAACTACTATGGGCCTTGAAGGGAAGGGAAAGATTTGGTGACTCAGTTTAATTCAGATAAACAGCCAGAAATTTGGAGTCTTATCTCACATTGGCAACATGTATCTGGGTTAAACACATACACATCATCCTGATTTTGGATCTAAGGACTCTGTATGGATCTGTGCAGTTTTGATTTATGTGGATTCTTGCTACCTGAGTTTTGCTTTGAGTTTGGGGACCCCCCCCCCAACTCTAACCCATATGCTGCCAAAACCAATGTACGTTTTATATGGTTTCCATCCCAAATCAAAACCTGGCTTTATATTCCCTCAGAACCCAATCCCAGTCCTGGAGAGGGTCGTTAACTTTTGCCAATGTTTCAGCAGATTGGGTTTGTGACCAATCTCTAATTCTGGGGTTTATTTCCAGAATTGCTTCCAGATCTCATATGAATTTATTCATTCTGGAAATCTGAAGAGAACTGTCCCCTCTTTGTGCATCCTGGTTTGGGTCAGATTGACATTAGCTTGGCATGTGTTTTTTTTCAGGGCTTCCAGGCCTGGACAGAACCAAGAAACACATGGGATTAAAAAATAACACAACCTGTCCTCCAAAAACGCAGTCAAACAGGCTTGATGTTTGTTCCAAGTTTAGGGAGAGAGCTTGGCTCAGGTGGTGTTTTACTGGAACCATTTGGCTCATCCTGAAATTTCCACTTAATGTACATTGCCTGGAGCTACCTTCCTGTAAATGCCAAAGCGAAATGCTCATTACAGTTTGTTGGTCATATGCAAAGAATGATTCCATAATAATGATATGGAGCGCTTCCATGGCGTATCGCAGCCAATGACTGCAAAACTCATTACAAACATTAACCCTCACAATATCCCTGTCAGGCATGTGGTATTGTCCTATTTACAGATAGGAAAAGTGAGAAAGAGAGAGATTCAGTGACTTGCCCGAGTCAAAGGCTGAGCCAGGGATAGAATGCAGATTTCCGGACACCTGCTCTGTGCTTTAGCCTCAAGGCTGTCCTTCCTCCATGTTGCAGCCTAGACATGTCTGAGTTCTCAGTATCCAACGTGTCTTTAATGTGATGCCTGAGCCTTCATCTGAAATCCTATGTCTCCATTGGAAGTCCCTTAACCATTTTGGGACTCCCTGTGGTCACCATAACAACAGCAGCCCAGTTACACTTTAATCCTTTAGTAATGGGTCATGGTGCCTTAGTGTACTGCAGGTCTCTTTGCTGTGATCAAGTCTGCTGATCCAGTAAAAAGCAAACCCAATTAACTGCTGTTAAAGGCAGGTCAAGGGCCTGAAATGCCACGTTTCAGGGGCCTCATTAGGCCTTTCCTAGAGAGAGCATTTAGAGAGGCTCTAGAATATCATGTCACAAAAGCCATGCCCTTGGTGAAGTGACATGAGCGAGGTTGCCCTCAGAAGTCTTACCCAGTAGAAAACATGGGTCAGTGATCTAATGGGTATCCAAACACCCGCTACAGCAGTACTTAGAATCATAGAATATCAGGGTTGGAAGGGACCTCAGGAGGTCATCTAGTCCAACCCCCTGCTCAAAGCAGGATCAATCCCAACTAAATCATCCCAGCCAGGGCTTTGTCAAGCCTGACCTTAAAAACTTCTAGGGAAGGAGATTCCACCACCTCCCTAGGTAACGCATTCCAGTGTTTCACCACCCTCCTAGAGAAAAAGATTTTCCTAATATCCAACCTAAACCTCCCCCACTGCAACTTGAGGCCATTACTCCTTGTTCTGTCATCTGCTACCACTGAGAACAGTCTAGATCCATCCTCTTTGGAACCCCCTTTCAGGTAGTTGAAAGCAGCTATCAAATCCCCCCTCATTCTTCTCTTCCGCAGACTAAACAATCCCAGTTCCCTCAGCCTCTCCTCATAAGTCATGTGTTCCAGCCCCCTAATCATTTTTGTTGCCCTCTGCTGGACATTTTCCAATTTTTCCACATCCTTTTTGTAGTGTGGGGCCCAAAACTGGACACAGTACTCCAGATGAGGCCTCACCAATGTCAAATAGAGGGGAACGATCATGTCCCTCTATCCGCTAGCAATGCCCCTACTTATACATCCCAAAATGCCATTGGCCTTCTTGGCAACAAGTGCACACTGTTGACTCATATCCAGCTTCTCGTCCATTGTAACCCTTAGGTCCTTTTCTGCAGAACTGCTGCCTAGCCATTCGGTCCCTAGTCTGTAGCGGTGCATGGGATTCTTCCGTCCTAAGTGCAGGACTCTGCACTTGTCCTTGTTGAACCTCATCAGATTTCTTTTGGACCAATCCTCTAATTTGTCTAGGTCCCTCTGTATCCTATCCCTACCCTCCAGCGTATCTACCTCTCCTCCCAGTTTAGTGTCATCTGCAAACTTGCTGAGGGTGCAATCCACACCATCCTCCAGATCATTTATGAAGATATTGAACAAAACCGGCCCCAGGACCGACCCCTGGGGCACTCCACTTGACACCGGCTGCCAACTAGACATGGAGCCATTGATCACTACGTGTTGAGCTCGACAATCTAGCCAACTTTCTATCCACCTTATAGTCCATTCATCCAGCCCATACTTCTTTAACTTGCTGGCAAGAATACTGTGGAAGACCGTGTCAAAAGCTTTGCTAAAGTCAAAGAACAACACATCCACTGCTTTCTCATCCACAGAGTCAGTTATCTTGTCATAGAAGGCAATTAGATTAGTCAGGCATGACTTGCCCTTGGTGAATCCACGCTGACTGTTCCTGATCACTTTCCTCTCCTCTAAGTGCTTCAGAATTGATTCCTTGAGGACCTGCTCCATGATTTTTCCAGGGACTGAGGTGAGGCTGACTGGCCTGTAGTTCCCAGGATCCTCCTTCTTCCCTTTTTTAAAGATGGGCACTACATTAGCCTTTTTCCAGTCGTCCGGGACTTCCCACGATCACCATGAGTTTTCAAAGATAATGGCCAATGGCTCTGCAATCGCATCCGCCAACTCCTTTAGCACTCTTGGATGCAGCACATCCGGCCCCGTGGACTTGTGCTCGTCCAGCTTTTCTAAATAGTCCTGAACCACTTCTTTCTCCACAGAGGGCTGGTCACCTCCTCCCCATGCTGTGCTGCCCAGTGCAGTAGTCTGGGAGCTGACCTTGTTCGTGAAGACAGAGGCAAAAAAAGCATTGAGTACATTAGCTTTTTCCACATCCTCTGTCACTAGGTTGCCTCCCTCATTCAGTAAGGGGCCCACACTTTCCTTGACTTTCTTCTTGTTGTTAACATACCTGAAGAAACCCTTCTTGTTACTCTTAACATCTCTTGCTAGCTGCAACTCCAGGTGTGATTTGGCCTTCCCGATTTCACTCCTGCATGCCCGAGCAACATCTTTATACTCATCCCTGGTCATTTGTCCAATCTTCCACTTCTTGTAAGCTTCTTTTTTGTGTTTAAGATCAGCAAGGATTTCACTGTTAAGCCAAGCTGGTAGCCTGCCATATTTACTATTCTTTCTACACATCGGGATGGTTTGTCCCTGTAACCTCAATAAGGATTCTTTAAAATACAGCCAGCTCTCCTGGACTCCTTCCCCCCTCATGTTATTCTCCCAGGGGATCCTGCCCATCAGTTCCCTGAAGGAGTCAAAGTCTGCTTTTCTGAAGTCCAGGGTCTGTATTCTGCTGCTCTCCTTTCTTCCTTGTGTCAGGATCCTGAACTCGACCATCTCATGGTCACTGCCGCCCAGGTTCCCATCCACTTTTGCTTCCCCTACTAATTCTTCCCGGTTTGTGAGCAGCAGGTCAGGAAGAGCTCTGCCCCTAGTTGGTTCCTCTAGCACTTGCACCAGAAAATTGTCCCCTACACTTTCTAAAAACTTCCTGGATTGTCTGTGCACTGCTGTATTGCTCTTCCAGCAGATATCAGGGTGATTGAAGTCTCCCATGAGAACCAGGGCCTGCGATCTAGTAACTTCCGTGAGTTGCTGGAAGAAAGCCTCATCCCCCTGGTCCGGTGGTCTACAGCAAACTCCCACCATGACATTACCCTTGTTGCTCACACTTCTAAACTTAATCCAGAGACTCTCAGGTTTTTCTGCAGTTTCATACTTGAGCTCTGAGCAGTCATACTGCTCCTTTACATACAGTGCAACTCCCCCACCTTTTCTGACCTGCCTGTCCTTCCTGAACAGTTTATATCCATCCATGACAGTACTCCAGTCATGTGAGTTATCCCACCCAGTCTGTGTTATTCCAATCACATCATAATTCCTTGACTGTGCCAGGACTTCCAGTTCTCCCTGCTTGTTTCCCAGGCTTCTTGCTTTAGTGTGTAGGCACTTGAGATAACTCGCTGATCGTCCCTCTTTCTCAGTATGAGGCAGGAGCCCTCCCCTCTCGCGCACTCCTGCTTGTGCTTCCTCCTGGTATCCCACTTCCCCACTTACCTCAGGGCTTTGGTCTCCTTCCCCCGGTGAACCTAATTTAAAGCCCTCCTCACTAGGTAAGCCAGCCTGCTCGCGAAGATGCTCTTCCCTCCTTTGTTAGGTGGAGCCCATCTCTGCCTAGCACTCCTCCCTCTTGGAACACTATCCCATGGTCAAAGAATCCAAAGCCTTCTCTCCAACACTACCTGTGTAGCCATTCGTTGACTTCCACGATTCAACGGTCTCTACCCAGGCCTTTTCCTTCCACGGGGAGGATGGACGAGAACACCACTTGCACCTCAAATGCCTTTATCCTTCTTCCCAGAGCCACGTAGTCTGCAGTGATCCGCTCAAGGTCATTCTTGGCAGTATCACTGGTGCCCACGTGGAGAAGCAGGAAGGGGTAGCAATCCGAGGGCTTGATGAGTCTCGGCAGTCTCTCCGTCACATCGTGAATCCTAGCTCCTGGCAAGCAGCAGACTTCTCGGTTTTCCCGGTCAGGGCAGCAGATAGATGACTCAGTACCCCTGAGGAGAGAGTCCCCGACCACCACCACCCGCCTCCTTCTTGATAGTCATGGGTTTTTCGTGGCAGGGCCAGCCACTGTTCTCATTAATCAGTGGTGTCCTTCTCCCACTCACATCTCCATATGTTTTCTCACCCATGAAATGACCTTCCAATCCCAGCCCACCAAGCCACCACCGTGGTCTCATTCAAATCACCCCTAAAAATTTCTCTTCTGTGGTGCCCAGAAGAAGTGAGTTAATAAGAAATAAATATGCTCCTTTCTCTCAGTCTCTCAGCATATCCTGACTTCTCGGTGTCTCGGTTTCAGACTGTAAGCTCCCTCGGACATGAACTGCCTCTCTTTGGTGTGTCTTGAGCAGATCCAAATATGTTGTTGGTGCTTAACAAATAGCAGTTAGCAATAATAATATAAATGACATGAAAGTAAATATCTGGCTTTTCGGGCCCTCACAGACACATAGATGTTAGGGATGGGAAAGTACAGGCAAGATTTCTGAAAGTGACTAATGATTTTGGGTGCCCTAGTTGAGATGCCTTACGGAGCCTGATTTTGGAACTTCGGAGTATCCACCCTCGGAAAACCCAGGCTTTCGTCCATTGCTCACTCCCATGATTTTTACTGTGCTTTGTCCAGTCTGCATTTAATTGAGTAGCCAAATGAGGCTCTCTTGGCTTCTCTTGGGAGGCTGTTCCACGTCCTAATCAATCTCACCCTAGGGAAACTTTTCCTGATATTCAGCTCCTAGTTTCCTTTGCTCAGTCTCCCCTTGTTACTCTTAGTTATACTCTCCTTTGGACCACACTACACAATGCTTAACAGCCGTCGCTTACACATTACTGACATTTTTGTGCGTGCTGTGTTACTGCCATTAATCAGGTATCCCAGCTGAATGCAGCAGACATTAGGACAGACACTAATGGATAAGAGGAGTAGAGCAGGTGCAGAATTGCAGCCAGGGAAAGGGTTAATTGCTCTAAAGCTGATCTTCTCACAGGAGGTCAGCAGGAGTTCTGCATGGAAACACACATTGATAATCAATGGCTCACAATCCCTCTGACCTCCTTTTCCCTATTGATTCTAGCTGGCTTATGAGACCTGGTTAGGGTGCAGCAGGGTAGCAAAAGAGAAGAGGGGGTTTAAACTCCAGCTGAGAACAGATTTCTATTTCCCTTACTCAAATACTAAGGAGAGATATCCTTAGCACAGCCCTAATCCCTCTCGTTTTACAGGCATAACCCACTTTGCTTTGTCGGGTTTGCTGAGCGACATGGTTGGGATGTAAACTGTTAGGAAGAAAGGAAAAGCAAAAGGGCTTTTATTTATTTATTTTTCATTCAGATCTTTTTTTTTTTTCTTCCCTGTATCATCAGCTTTAGGCACCAGGCAAAAATAGCCATGAAATATGGAAATGTCTCCTTCATAGCACAATGATTTTTAAAGGCTTCTGCTGTGCAAATGCAGCTGAGATAGCCTTCTGTAGCCTCCTGTCATCTTCAACTGTAACAGCGCTTCCTTGCTATTTCACTGAATAAGCAGATACAACGGGAAACTATTCACCAAACTAGAACAACACCAAAAAGCCATTAAAGTTCTGATTTAAACTCTCCAAAAAGGATGGAAATTCACAGCAAAATAACAGGCACCCAGGATCTGCTCACAGCTGGCCATCACCCTTCACACTATCCAACTGTGTCTGATTATTGGATGCCTGGAGCTTAGCTGTGAATTTCCAGACTTTAGTGTGTTTAAACCAAACCCTTGATAGTCTTTTCAGTGGACTCCTTTTTTCAACAATCTGAAGATTCTTTATTTTTTTTTCTCCCCCCACCCCCACCCCCCTTTCTTTTCATGTCAGTTTAGTGCTAGATGGACAGGTCTGGAGGCTGAAATTGCGTCTTTGCAGTAACTGCAGAATCCTCTATTTGCAACATTTGATAAACAGGTCCTGCACAAAGGGCAGCAATGCAACTTTCTACACTGCTCTGCCCCTGGGGAAGGATCCCCCTGTATGGGGGGTCAGCAGTTCCTGTTCTATGGCCTATTCAGTGCTTGGCTGCTCTGCTGTGATGGCCAGTTAGTGCCAGTTCTGATGGCCACTTTGGTGATGTCATCATTAGGGATCCCCTTCCTCTCCCTTCCCTCTACTGGACAGATATCACATGGAAGTTACTTTTGGTCATTGTGTGAGAACCAAAGACTAAGACTATGTCTTCACTACAGCAGTATAGCTGGGGCACTGCAGCTGAGTTGCCATAGCACCATAGCGTAAACCCCTTTTGTTGCTGTAGTAACCCACTTCCTCAAGAGGGAGAATCTTTATTAGTAAGGGTGTAGGGCCTATGACACACAATTGAGGATTTCTGATTCTCTCCAGTAGAGGGCAGTGGCATTGTAAGCACACTAGCCAGTGGACTGCAGTGTTGTTTGCCATTGTACAACTGTGTTATATAGTTCAGTTAGTTAAAAGCAGATGGTGGGCTCTCAGGGATGCCATAGTCTCCAGGCACTGTCACTCCTGCACTGCTATAGCATTTGTGTGCACTGCTTGCTGTGAGATCATTAGGGTGTCTGGGCAGAGGGACCCCAGGATAGGAAGCTAGCAGGTGTGAGCAGTGGAGCCATCAGGTGCAAGCACACACACAGACATACCCACACCCCTGGAATGGACAAGAAAGTGATACTCTGTGGGGTGAACTTACCCAACTAGCAGCCCTGCTACATCTGATGGACATACATTTGTATGTGTGCCCTACACAAATTGAGCCAAATTTGCTGCCTGCATAAGCTGGTGCAATTCTCCCAAAACATGTACCAGCCGTGAAACTGGCCCATTATCTCAGCTGAGATTCAAACCAGGATCTGCATGGTCCATTGAAAGTGGCTTTTCCAGGTCAGACAAAAAGAACCTTCCCTTTGTTGAGCTGGTAGGAGCTTTGCTAAGCTTCTGTGAGCTGGCATTTGCTCTTGGCATATCTCACACCCTCCATCGCATGCCCTGCAATAGTGGATAAAATGGGCTGGCTATAATTAGGGATGTTTTATGGTTGGTATCACAGAAGATGAGGCATAATTCACAGTTTGGTTTTTATCCAACTCCCCATAATTCTCTTGGGCAAGGCCTTTAGTGTGAAGAACACCCTACCATTCCTTCCAGGGGCCCTCTCACACAGGCAACTCTTAGCAGGCTCAGTTTGATCCTGACTTGTGACTATTTGGAGCAGACATGCTGCAAAACAAAGGATCCAAATCCTGAAATAAGGAAACGAAATGAGGGGAACATGGTAGCTTGGGAGAAAAGCAAAGGGCGTGAAAAGAAACTTGAACGATTTGAAGCAAATTGCAGGATTTTTTATTATTATTATTCATCTGATACTTGAGGATCATTGTGGGCAAGTGTGCTTAGCTTGGCTTTGCTTTATGGGATTCTTTCTGTCTGGGCTCATAACGGAGTCCACTCACCCCTAGGCACCCCTTTCTGGACAGGTGTGGCATTGCAGCTCTCACAGGGCTAGAACCCCCTGCCACCAGTCACATGGGCACAGTGGTGGTTTCTCTTCCAGTAACTCAGCCATCTGGTCCGGTCACCATGTCCCAAACTAGAGTCCCCAAAATGTTTTAATGCAAAAAAAAAAAAAATAAAATAAAAAAAAAAATCCTTCTTCCCTTTCTGGGGCTGTTCCTCAGCCTGTCTTCCAGGTTCAGCCTGCAGCCCCCTGCTTGGGCTGGTAGTGGGATCCAGTCCTACCCTCTATCCTGGGTTCTGCCCAGGGCCTTATACTGCACAGCTAGGTCAGCTCCTTTCCCCATAGGGCAGGTTTCCCTGGATCACTTCTTATCTACCTCCCCTCTTAGTCGCTCAGTCTCTTTCCTGTTTGATCATGGTCTCTCTCAAGCCTCCCTGCTCTGAGCTTCCTTTTCCGTTCTGACTCTCCTGAATTCTGTCCCAGGGCCATGCAGGCAATTTCTTGCTTTCTGCAATCTCTTCCCTCCAGCTCTGTCACCAGCTGTATCCTGTCAGTCCTTAAACCTGGCTCCTTTTATTCAGGAATCACCTGGTTGCCCACAGGTGGGGATCATCCTGTAATCAGGGTTGGCTTAGCCCCAGGCTCTCTAGCCCATGGGCAAACCACCTTGTTATAGGGCTACACTGGAGATATCTGCTCCTCCTCCTTTGGACTATATGCCTTGTGACTGTGGCCTGTGCTTTCTCTCGTGTGATTTGCTTCCTTGATTTTGATTTTTTCCTTCAGTTCTTGTTACTTCACAGCTGGCCTCCCCATTCCTTCCTGGGAACTCCCCTGACACCAGTATCCCATTGCCCAAGCAAAGACAAACCTGCCCTCAGCACACACAGCTACATCTGCCCAACACCTTGTGCCCTGAGCATGTGACATTTTCTCCCTCACAGTATAAGGTCTCATGGAAGAGGGCGGTGCTATTTCCAGGGGTGTTCTAGTCAGTTCGAAACTCATCATCACTTCTGTGGCTACTCCCTGGTGGACTCGCAGGCTGGAGGTTATACTCAGTAAGGATACCCATGGGTGCCTTGTTGTGCTGGGGACCTTGAAGAGGCGGCCTGCAATAGCACAGTCCCCAGCAACTGAATCTGCTTACCAACATTACTTCTGCTGCAGCCACTCTGTGCGTCACCAAAAGGGGAGCAGCTCAGGCGTCACTGAGACAGCTGGAGATAGGAGGAGTCCCTGTGAGGATGGGACCTGAGACTTCTGGCTTTGAGTCTCTATTCTGCATGCCATTGCTCCTGCTGCCAGAAATGCATCTTCGAGACAGAGTAGATTGTAAGCCGTAAAGACACCAAGCATACTTCCCAGTGAAATCAATGAGGGGTTCTGCCTAAAAAAAATCAAGGGCATACCATGGCCCTTACATTGTAAGCTCTTCCTGACACGCAGTCTGCCCTTATGCGTTCAGTAAGGTGCCACGTGCAACTACATAAGTAATCAATACAATATTATTATTCATAATCATAGCTAACTGGGGACAAAAGGTGACAAACAGAATCGGAGTGTGTGTGGTATGTGCAATGTGAGAACAGTAACTTTTGCATTTCCTAAATATTTTTAAGTTTGCCACCTTAACATTGTAGTGCCAATAAGGCAGGTATTTAGTGACATTTCACATGTCTGCATTTACATCAAGGATCTCAGACATTAACTAATTGATTAGGTTTTACAAGGCTCTTGAGAGGTAGTTAAGCATTATGATCCTCATTTTGCAGAAGGGAAAAATAACTTGTGAAAAGACATAAAACCTAATCCTGGTCCCACTGAATTCAATGCCACAGTTCTGATTGCTTTCAGGGGGACGAGTAGTGGGTCCCAAGAGAGTGGCCTAAACATCACTGGAAATCAATGGGAGACTCAGGGATAGAACTCAAAAAGTAGTACTGACACCCAGTCCCCTGCTGTAACCACTAGACTTCACTCCTTTCCAGAGTTTACAATAGAATTCAAGGGTCCTGACTCTGAGTCACCTGCTCTAACCAGAAGACAAAACTGAAAACAGACACAAAGCTTGCAAAGGCACTCACATCCTCCTTCCTGAAGATTTTCAGAGCCATGATTAAGGCTGCTTCAGGCTCCCTTATCCCTACCTATTATGTTTTGCAGCATATAAACAGAGAAATTAGACAAACAATATAAAATACTCTTTCTGGGACATTACAGTGTAACACTACTTTATTTCATAGAATTCAGAAGGATAACACACAAGATCCTGAAACAGAGAGAGACAAAAATGGCTGCTCCCTGAGATGCACAACTCAACTCACCTTACCCTGGGCTGTCTGTCTGCAGACTGACTGATGCCAGGTCCAGGTCAGGCTTCCCTACAGAGCCCCCTGCCTACAACAAGACCAAGTAAACCCTTAAAAATTAAAGTGATAGACCACAATTTTAACAGTTTTCAATACGCCATACTGCTAGCAATCCAGCCACTTCAGGTGAGCTCCAGCTCCATTTTTGGGCAATGGAAAGGCTCCCGTTGACTCTGATGGGAGATGGAGCAGGCCTTTGGTACTCTTGTGTTTTAATTAGTGATTATCATCTTTCATGGCAGAGTTCCTCTTTCCAGATCACCACTCAGGAAAAGGAAAAGAGCAAAGCTCTCTACGGAGAGTCACTTTTTATTGCAAAGCTGAATAACTGTTTCTTGATTAAACTGGAGTTTAAAATAAACCTTGCATAGCAAAAGGATAAATTTGTTGGTGCAGGTGCTGAGTACAGAACTGTTAGGCTTTTGCCAGTCACACCCTAGTTGTTACTGCATCTTGCAGACTATCGTTACCCTTCCTACACAGGCTTACCCACCTCACGTAGTCATCACTAACCCTCCTCCCACAACACACACACACTCACCGCTTCACATCAATCAGCTAGTGCCTTCCACTGGCGTTTGCCCTCTGGCAGCTGTTAATGTTGCTGGCCCCTTTCCATGTCCAAATTAGGCGGCTGAGTTTGCACAGTTGCCATGTTCCGCAGTGACTGAACTGGGAGGTAAGCATGCCAAGGCAGCAGAGAGAGAGAAGCACTGTTCCTCTCAGATGCTACCTGATCATGTGACTTTCCGCGAATTTCGCAGCACTCTGCAATCTCTTCTCCGTGCAGTGACAGGAGGGCAACTCAACCCTTCCTCAGTACCTGGCTCCAGCACTTAAAATGATCACAGCAAAGGCACAATTTATCCCTTCCCCACCCATGTCATTTAGATTCACATAAGCAAGCAACTCGCAGCTGAAATTGCTCATAGAAAAATAATTTAAAATTGATTCACTAATGCTCATTTACACAGAATTCTTAAATATGATAAGAACATGAAAGCAGAAGAGAATAGATCTGAACAAGAGTAGGAGGATGTTGAAAGCAACTTTCGAGCACTAGTGAAGTCTTTTGTCTAAATATGTTTAGACAATGTGAAAAGTCAATTTAAGAAGCTAGGATACATACAGCAGCAGCAAGAGAAGAGAAGTCTAGGGAAAGCAGATAATCCTGGAGTGAGAGCTTCTTTAGAGCCTTGGACCAGATTCTGATCTGGAGTAAAGCTGTAGTAACTCCACAGAAAGTCAACAGAGATGTTCTACAATTACACAAATGGGATGAGACTATTCCCTCCTGCACCTACACATTATGTACCAGTTCTGGCTCCCTCTACTTAGAAAGGGGCAACATGACACAGGGCCAGATCTTCAGCTGATGTATATCAGCACAGTTCCATGCAAGTCAATGGAGGTATGCTGATTTATATCATCTGATGATCTGGCCCTATATAAATCAACATACATCTGTTGAAGTCACTGCAGCTCTGCTGATTTACACCAGCTGAGGAGCTGGCCTATAAATAAAACTAAGAGTACAGACTAAAAAATTGCAGTTGATAAGAAGATAGGCATTGCCATAGCAAAACAGACTAATGATCCATCTAGTCCAGTATCCTGTTGTATCATGATGAACCCAAGATCCATTAAAAGTCCAATATTCTGTCTCTGACAATAGCCAGTGCCTTATGCAGAGAGGGAGGAGTTAAACTCCCATAACATACCTAATTGCGCAGAACCTTAGCAAGGGAGTCCCAAGGCAATTACTTCCTGGCCCAGCAACTGATCAGTTTACACTATGAAGCATGAGGATTGATAGCTCTGGTAATATTATTTAATAAAGATCCATTTAAATAGTCTATCTTAAAACCAAAAAAGAGGGTTAGTAAATGCAGAATCTTAAATTATAAGGCTCACAGCTCTGATTTTCATGCTAACAAAAACAGATCAATGACAACTGTGAGGTATAATTGGAAATGTAAGAAAACTAAAAACAGCCCTACAGAGCAAAAGGTAATAAACACTCACTGCTGACATAGAAACTGCAGCAGTGGTATCAGAGGAGGAGGAAGCTATTGAATGGAGATTGACTTGAACAGAATCCTTGGCTGTAAACAACTGCATGCTTTGCAGTGTTTGGGATGTAGATCCAGATCCTAATTTTGGGTCATGGACCTATTTGTATTACTTGCTGAGCCATGTTAGAAGTTCATATCTCCCAAGTTAGTGCATCATGCTCTACATTAGACCTGATTCAGCTTTCAGGGTGGTGTTCTTCTGACAATAAACACACCTCACTTCTATTAGTATCAGAGGGAGACTGGGCTACTCAGTGTATCCAGTGGAGGGGAGTCGTGTGTGCACTGCATAAATAGAAGGACCCGTGGTCCCAGAATGCCATGTGCTCTCAAAAGAACTTTGGAAGAGGGACAAGAAGCACACTCAGTACTTGGCAGTGAAGAGCTCAGACAAGCTGCTTGTTGATGAACTATGGGATGACTGTCACTGGTATGTGGTGTAGAAGGAGCTGATACAGGTTAGTACCACACTGTGGTGAGGCACCGCTGTTAACAGCACAGCACTGAAAGAAGAACAGGAGGACTTGTGGCACCTTAGAGACTGACCAATTTATTAGAGCATAAGCTTTCTTGGGCTACAGCTCACTTCATCGGATGCACAGAAGGGAACATATAGTAAGAAGAAAAATATATATACAGGCAGTGAAGGTGGAAGTTGCCATACAAACTGTAAGAGGCTAATTAAGATGAGCTTTTATAAGCAGGAGAAAAAAACTTTCGTAGTGATAATCAAGATGGCCCATTTAGACAGTTGACAAGAAGGTGTGAGGATACTTAACATGGGGAAATAGATTCAATATGTGTAATCACCCAGGCACTCCCAGTCTCTAGTCAAACCCAAGTTAATGGTATCTAGTTTGCATATTAATTCAAGCTCAGCAGTTTCTCCTTGGAGTCTGTTTTTGAAGCTTTTCTGTTGCAAAACACTGAGAGTCAAATTTACAAAGGTTAGAGGTCAGAGTGTGCCAAACTGCTGTTGTGATTGTGTATGCAGTTACCACAGTTGCTCATGCATAGTGGGTCAGTGTGCATGTAAACCGCTAATGAGGTGCCTAATTTACAATTTCCAGATGCATTTACCAGATTTTCACACCCAACTATGGTATCCATTCACACATTTTGACCTACTCTAGGCTTCTGTCTTTTTGAAAATGTGGCCCTAAAGGAATAAGCTTCTCAGTCCTGAATATTTTTTTCTTTTTAAATTGCCTAGTAATTGCTAATAAAGTAACTTCCTTCTGTCTGTGAAACTATACATTGCTTGTTCGTCAGGCTTGCTGGAGAAGGTTTATATTGAATTATACTGCTACATTCTTTTGTGTTATTATTTGTGATGTATTTTTAAGTCATGCCAAGGATGCCTAGAACATAAGGATAGGTGTCCAGTCTTAGCATTTGTATAAATCAAAATAAATACATAAAATACAATATATGGGGGTTAAATTCAATGAAGGGATCACTGGAGTGGGAAGATGTTGGGGCATGTTACTTGCTTGTTGGGAGCTGAGAAATAAATCAGCACAGGTAAATTTCAAAAGGTTCAGGGCTCAGGAGGGTTGAGCATGCCGTTTGGATGGCTTCCAGACCTTGACAGAGGCAAGACATCTCCTGGGATCAGACCCTAAATTCAGCACTTCCAGCCACAACCCAGATGTGTGAAAATGAACAAAACAATCTAGAGCTTAACTATCTGTTTTCTGCCCACAGTAATTGTTCATAGTTCAGGTTCAAGTTTATGGGTAATGTTTAGGCTGGTTCTTATTTTAGTCTGAACTGGATCTTCACGACTTCCTATCCCACATCCAAACAACAGCCATAGGCCTGAAGACTCTGCTTGTGAACACTGAGGCCAGATTCTCATTACAGATACAGACCTGTGAGTTTTGGTTTTTTGCAGTCTGTTTATTGATTGTCTCTGAAATTGTGTGACATGGAGAACATTGGGTTCCAATAGCTTTGAAGCTATCCACTGAATATTAACCAGCTGTGACACCCACCATTACACTGTATGTGAAGCAGCCAAAATGTAAAATAAAATTAAATACACATGAGTTACACCAATCTATGGCAACTGCAGCAAAATTGTATCTTGCCTTCACCGGTTATTGATGTTGATAAAGAACGCAGACATTTCCAAAGTACTGCAACAAGCTCAAAATACAGCTGTTGCCTGATTCTAACTTCACTGTCACTTACTGTTCAGGGACTGTCCAGAGTTCAGCCTCAGGATGTAAACTTCATCAGAACTTCCTAGCGTCTCATTTAATGAATAAACAGCTTAGAGGTGGAAAAGCCGCTTCTCTTCTCTGCCTGTCCTTATGGTATATTTTCTAGCGCTCTATCTAGGTTAGTTTTAAATGACTCACACATTTATATCATTTAAAACTAGAAGGTGGTTGCTTGAGTGGGGCCAGTTCTGCAAATCTTACTCGGTTGCATAGTGCTTATGAAAATAGCCCACTCAGGTCAATGGGACTATTCCTGTAAATAACGACAACTCAGTGGGAGTAAGGCCCTTAGTGATCTGAGGCAAATGGAACATATACCCACTTGTTCTTTGTAGATTGCACCAGCTTCCAATCTGCTCCCAAATGTGATTCAAGGTGTTGACTTTGCTTTATGCAGCTCTGCATGGTTTAGAACTTGGCTGCTAGAAACGCTCTCTGTCCCTCTGGACCACCCCAAAGGTGGAGGTCAACTCGGCTTTTCTGCTGACCGTCACTAGATCTGAAGGTGAAGGGACTAGAGTCACCTGAGAGTCTTCAGCTCTGGAACTCACTTTCTCCTGTTGATTCAACAGAGCCCAACAACTCTGAGTACAGAGCCTGGTGTAAAGTTTGTCTTTGTACTTGGGCTGGAGTGGCTGGGTGATGTTCTGAGGGGGAAAGTTTATGATTGATACTGGTCGTTTTGTTATGCTGTGGGTGGTTCTATGATCGTATGTATTCTTAGAGGTCCAGTAATTTATAAATAAATTAAATAAACAAAAGTGAAGGAGATTCCACCTCTTTTCTTGGGATACATTGATGCAATAGATATATTTAAACATCACAGGCCTTCTTTTTCTCTCATCCATACCTGTGTAAACCAAACCAGAGTAACTCCACTGAAGTCAATGGAATTACACCAGTGTTAACCAGCATCAGATCAGAATCAAGCCCCCATATGGAATATACCTATCTCTGTGGTGTCTGGGCATCATCCAATCTCACATGGGTAAAACAAGGTCTTTACTTTGTTCTAACTTAAGCAAACAGCAAACTCAGTTGGAGTTTGCCTGAATAAGGACCAAGTAACAGGTAAGGGCTATGAAGTCCTACTTTTAGGAAATGCTTCCAAATATTCAGCCTACATGTTCATTTGCTTATGTCATTACACTGCTACTCGTTGCCCCCTTAGATCATCCTAAACAGTTCCTGTTATCTCTCTTTGGTATTTATTCTTTTCCAACATTGGCAGATGGTCACATTCCACTGCCCACCCCTCAGATTTGTAGCTTCGTACATTTCTGATTATTGGCACTTCTTACTCAATGTGTCTTGGAAACTTTCAGTGTTCAACTTTCCCATTTGTCACATGGCTTTGTTTCCTTCAAAGCCATAAAAGGAAATGATTGGTTAGCAGCCAGGGCTACCCATAACCCTTTAAAGAACATATCACCATTGAGTGGATGGAATGAAAATCTCTCAGTCTGGAGGAGGACAGTCTTTCAGCACATCCTCTTGCCAAGAAAATAAATGTGGCAATTGGACTTGTGGGGGAAAAAAATCACTAATTATCTATGCAAGCCTGCTCTTAAAAAAAATTAATTCAAAATTGGAAGCCCCAAAAGAATTCAAGCTAACGTGCCCTTTAAATCCTAAGGTCATCATTCTGATTTTACATGCACATGTTTTATGCTGGTATAAGTCCATTGCCCAGAGTGGTGTTGCTCCTGATTTACACCACCGTAGGGAAGATCAGAATCTGCTTCATCAATGGGAGTTGCAGGTGCTTAGCATCTCTCAGGGCTATGACTTAGGAAAAGTTCTTTGATTCATCCAGGAAGAGTTTTACCTTTTTTTCAGAATTTGTCCTCTGGGCTAAAGTTGTTGTCACAACATCATCCCGTGCTGACATTGCATCAGGGCATAAAGATCGAGCGTGGTGGAGCAGCATTACAACATGTTGACTTTAGCACGGGACTGGGAGCTTGGGGAGCTGGGTTCCACCCCTAACTCCACGCTGATCTGCTGTGTGGGTCATTTCCCCACTATGTGCCTCCCCACACCCTTATCTGTTTTGTCTGTTAGGTTGTTAGTGTTTCAGGGCCTGGACGGTCTCTCATTCCGTATATGGACAATGCCTAGCACAGTGGGGCCTCGATCTTGATCAGGGCCTTTATGTGCTAGTGTAATACCACCGCGACTTAGTCTAATAATATGTTACGGCACTGAAATGCCAGGAATTAATTGGGAATTTATATTCCTGCAAGCAGGGCCTGGTGGACAGAGCTGTGAAAATGGGGATTCTCCTCGGGTGCATGGTAACCATACACTGATCAATAAAAACCCATTAGAGAGCCGTGTGGAATATAGACAGACAAGGACTTCAGACTAGTCTGAGCATTTAGAGCCATCGCTAATCCATGTCTCCCCACACCTGCAAATATTTGATTGCCTAATAAATATGCTATTAAAGTCCCTGATGAAACTTGGGGACCATTCGATTTCCCCCCATGAATAATCAACTTGGGGATCATTCACTGTTTGCAATACAGTGATGAGTGCATAGTCTGGACAAGCAGAGCTTGTTGAAAACGATGTTTAGGGCTTCCTGCTGGCCTTGTTGCTAAGAAACAGAAAAAACTACTGTAATAGTTCCTGAGTGTGGTAGATGTGTTGTTAATAGGCAGTGTCACTTGCCCTGGGTGATTGCCTGAAGTCTGAAAAATTGCAGTGAAACATATTCTGGTACCTAGGCATCTTGGGGGCAGACTGGTAGTTAAATGGCCTGTGGTGTTTGTGGAACAAATTTGTAAAGGGATTTAGGCACCTAAACAGGCAGATAGGTGCCTAAATCCACCATATAGGCCTTGCTGACATTTTCAAAGCTGCAGTTTAGGCACAGCCCAACCCCCTCAGGTGCCTAAGTCCCTAAATGTCTAATTTTCCCCAGTCAGCATTTTCAAAACAGCCTAAGCGCTGCTGCTTCTGCCCAGTTAATGAGCTGCTCAGAGCCCGAGCTCAAGCCGAAGCCCCAGAGGCCCCAAAGCAGGAGTTTTACGCTAGGCAGGGCCCAATCCTGTAGGTGGGATCTGAGCATGCCTAAGACTTGATACCTGGCAGACCCTCTACAGCAAGAGAGCTGGATATTGACTGGTGGGAGTGTACATGGGGGTGGGGGCTGCTGAGGGTGCAGGGAAATGAAGAATGAATATGAAAGAGAACTCAAACATGAGCAGGAGAGAAACAGAGAGAGAGAGATGAGAGCACATTAGCTAGGACAGGGGTTCTCAACTTTTCCAGACTACTGTACCCCTTTCAGGAGTCTGATTTGTCTTGTGTACCCCAAGTTTTGCCTCACTTAAAAACTACTTGCTTACAAAATCAGACATAAAATACAAAAGTGTCACAGCGCACTGTTACTGACAAAGTGCTGACTTTCTCATTTTTACCATACAACTATAAACTAAATCAATTGGAATATAAATATTGTACTTACATTTCAGGGTGATACTTGAGCCTGTTTGTCACTTGTGAGCCTTGTCTGAAGCTTGAGCCCTGCCACCCAGGGCTCAAGCTGATGCATCCGATGAAGTGAGCTGTAGCTCACAAAAGCTTATGCTCAAATAAATTGGTTAGTCTCTAAGGTGCCACAAGTCCTCCTTTTCTTTTTGCGAATACAGACTAACACGGCTGCTACTCTGAAACCTGATCTAGGTGAGTTTGGATGCTCCCTGGAAGACAAATACATACCCCCAGGGGTACACGAATGGTATATCCCTGGTTGAGAACCACTGAGCTAGGGCATGGGCTATCTAAACAGCTGACCTGGTTTAGGTGCTTAACTCCAGGAGAGGGTTCATGGCTGCGGATCCCGAGCAGAGGGAAGAGCCTCTTTCTGGCCCATCAGCGTGGTGCACCAAGTCACTCTCTTAGGTGCCTAAAGTCCCTTTCCTCCCCACCCCTTTCCTCAGCACTTCATGTCTGGCAAGCTCAGGTGGCTCCCAGTTCAGCTGTCTGGCTTCTGCAAATCCCTTTCTTAGGCACTTAAGTATCCCATGCACTCCATGGAGAGCCTCGGTAGCATGGAGCTGCCTAACTCAGGGCTAAAAATTCCACCAAGCAGCAGGTTGCGTCGGGGTTAGGCACTGCTCCACTCAACCAAGCAATGCCTAAATCACTTTCAAAAGCCAGCCCTGTGTGTCTAGAGGTCTAGGACTCATGAGTCTATGGTCTGTAACTCCCACTAATTGATTTAGTAGGAGTATTTAAGACAAGATGGGCTAAAGACATTGCAGGCATAATTCCAGTGAAAGCCCTAGATTAGCAGCATGGATAAATCTGGCCCAAAGTGATTAGATATACCGGACCAACTCCACACCTGGATTGAGTGATGGTAACACCAGTGAAGATGCACCAATTTACACTGGACTTGAATAAGACGCATAGTCTGAACTCACAATGCAATTTCTAATGGGATCACAGCTGCTAATCCCCTGGGGCCAGGGTACTATCCCTTTAAGTGTCTGCTGAGTCCTGCTCTGTAAAATGCGGAAAAATGCTACACACCTTAATCTTACTAGAGGAAATCTCCTTAGGCCAAATAAATCCCCAGTGTTATTCCAATTGTTAAGAGAAATGTGGTCTCTTGTGGCACTAGGAATGTCTATGAATATGTGGCACAAATGCTTAGATATCCTTGCTACAGGCATAGATAAAAACCATAGATATGTAGATCGATAAGAAGTATCCCCAGTAGGATAAACATTTCTGGGCATCTGGACTGGTGCTCCTGTACTGGATGACCCTGAAGCAGATGCCTCTTGGAATGGCATGTTCCTGTAGCCTAACCTTCAGGAAGAAAGTTGGTTATGTATGTAGAAGAGAAACGCTTGACACAGGCTGAAACAGCACATATCAGCTCTTTTTAACAGTGCTCTGTCTTTTTGTCCTGTAGACTGACCTACTTTTAAGCAAAATGAACAGAGGTATTTTTCACTGTAACTTTGTCATTTCCATGGAAACCCTGTCTAAGGAAGTGCTTGTGTGAGTGTTTGGGGGAATAGTACGTAGAACATAACATTTACTATAGTGGATTGGACCACTGCTCTAGGAAGTCCAGTGTGCAGCATCCGGTAGGGGTCATTTCCTGATGCTTCAGAGGAGGGCGTACTCCTTGCTGGTAGCACCATGTTGTGTATACCAGGTGTGTTTGAATCTGTACGTTTGTGCACACTGAGACACTGGCACTTAGGGAAACTACTGTCAAGATTTGCAACAGTGATTAGTTAAGGCGGGGGTGGAGTGCAACCACAGATACCTTAAAAGGGTCTCATTTTCAGAGGCGGGTGTCTCAGCCCTTTCTAAAAATCAGGTCCCTTGATGGTGTCTTAAGCTGGACATCTAAAAATGGAGGTACCCCAAATCATACCCCTTTTTGAAACTCTTGACCGGAAACCTCCTTGTTTTCTATTGAGAGGTGAGGTGTACTTTCAAAGAGTTTGAAGGGACTACCAAATCTTCTAGTCTGACCTCCTGTATATCACATTACATTTTACACAGTTTCCCTTGTATTGAGTTTGGCAGAAGCAGTGTCAGTCTCTCCCTCCGTTGCTTTGCCAGTGGCCACAGACCAGTAACTTGTCTCTGATTAAAGTGCATCTTCCAGAAATGTGCCCGGTCTTGATTTGAAGACCTCAAGAGAAAGAGAATCCATCCACTTTCCTTTAGTAGTTTGTTCCAGTGGTTAATCACCGTCACTCTTAAAAATTTGTGCCTTATTGCTAATTTGAAGGTGTCTGGCTTCAGCTTCCAACCATTGGTCCTTGTTATGCCTTTCTCGGGTAGCTTTAGTACCTACTATTTTCTCCCCAGAAAGGGACTTATACACTGCAATCAAGTCACTTCTCAATCTTCTTTTTGCTAAGCTAAACAGATTTTCAGTTTTTCAATGAAGTCTAAATTTCCCATGGAAAAAAACCTCATTTTCCAAACAGCTCTAATAAGCAATAGCTCAGTCTCTATATCAAGTAAATTATGAGATAGACATTTTTCATAGATTCATAGACTTTAAGGCCTGAAGGTACCGTTATGATCATTTAGTCTGACTTCCTGCATAACACAGGCCATAGAATTTTACCCAATAATTCCTGTAGCTAGCCCATAATGTCTGAATGAACTAGAGGATATCTGTTAAAGAGCCATCCAATTTTGATTTAAAGATTTCAAGTGATGGTGACTCCACCATAGCCCTTTTCAAATGGTTAATTATCCTCATGCTTATAAAACTGTGCCTTCTTTTCAGCTATGTGTGGTAGTTTGGGGAATTGGGCCCCTGCTAACCTGAGGAAGTTTAATTTGCACCTGTGCCCCCAGAGAGACATACTAGTGACTGATCCATTATTCACCCAGCCTCCCCTCTGCAGAGCCACTAAATATGTTGTTTACTATTCAACAAAGAGCAGCTACCATTTGTACCAGTGATGATCAATGAATCTGTGTTGATCACTGTGCACACTTCAGGAGGGTTCCACTCCAAGTAATGGTGGGAAACAGTGCAGGGGAGATAAAATCAGTCTGTGCAGCCTACATTCACATGCAGCTTTTGCTAGAGCCGAACCAGAGCCAAGTGGCACTGGATCTACCTCTTGTTCTTTGATTAAGATTATGTTCTAAAAACCCCAACAACTTTATTATCACCAACTGCAAACAAAACACAGGTGGCTGCACAGTGAAACCCCATATGGGGACATCAACATGAAGGAGCTGGGGGATTCAATAAATAGAAAAGGCATAATAAATATGTTAACAGTTGGATGTGGACTCTTATGCTGTCGGGTTCTTTCACTAGGAAGTTGCAAAGATGATGCAGAAATGATCAAATAGGAGCAGAGAGAGAGACTCTGACAATGCCAAATACACGCAACAATATCAGTACTAGCCTGCAATGTCAGTTTGAAGATAATTAAGCATGGGGAGGGGCTGAGTGAAGGTCTGAAATGCTTTACCACGCCCAGCCGTCTATTCAAGCTTTACACATGTTCAAGGGATCTTTATTCCAATAGCTAAAGCAGCACAAGTGCCTTCCGTAAAGGTTCAGGCTCATCCCTCGAAGAAGTTAAAGACAGGAGAGTCGCAGCTTAGGAGTTCAGTGCAGGGTTAGAGCACCGAAGGAGCCACTGGGGTGGCATAAATTATTTTTAAGGCAGTGCACTAGAGGATGTCAGTCACCTTGTGCTATGCATTGCTCCCAGATATAATGAAAAGATGGTCCCTGCCCCAAAGAGCTGAATAGCTCAGAGGCTTGTGCATCCTTTGTCTGTGCATTAACGCTATGAAAGGACTACAGCTGCGGTGAAATTTTTGTCAGATGTCTCCTCTTCCCCCTACAAGCAGACTACAAGTTTGTTCTTGTTCTTGCTTTGCTCATACAGCTGCTACAGTAAATCTGCACTGCCGAGAATCTAACAAAGGCCTGGATGGGTTGTTGGCCAGAACTACATAAAACTACATACTTATATCCACTATACCCGCTTAAATACTGATATGGCTCTTATCACCATAGAACAGGGGTGGCCAACCTGAGCCTGAGAAGGAGCCAGAATTTACCAATGTACATTGCCAAAGAGCCACAGTAATACGTCAGCAGCCCCACCCCCATCAGCTCCCCCACCCCGCTCACAGCACCTCCTGCCCACCGGCAGCCCCGCCGATCAGCACCTCTCCCTCCCCACACCTCCCAATCAGCTGTTTTGTGGGGTGCAGGAAGCTTGGGGGGTGGGGGTGGGGGTGGAGGAGTGAGGGCACTGCAGGCTCAGGGGAGGGGGCAGAAAGGGGTGGAGTTGGGGCAGGGCCTGTGGCAGAGCCAGGGGTAGAGCAGTGAGCACCTCCCGGCACATTGGAGAGTTGGCGCCTATAGCTCGAGCCCCGGAGTCAGTGCCTATACAAGGAGCCACATATTAACTTCTGAAGAGCCACACCTGGCTCCAGAGCCACAGGTTGGCCACCCCTGCCATAGAATCTGAGTACCTCACAATCATTAGGGGATTGAATCCCCACTACACCCCTGTCAGGAAGAGAGCTATTATTACGCCCATTGTATGAATGGGGACCTGAGGCACAGGGCAGATCAAGCAACTTCCCCAAGGTCAGACAGGCAGTCTGCGGCTGACTCAGGAATCAAATCTAAGTCTCTTGAATCCCAGTACCCTACTGAGCCCTATCCACCATTCTTCTTATTTATTAAAGGCTTTGATCCTGCAAGTCCTGGCATATGGGACAGGAGGGAGGGCAAGGTTGTGAGCAGAGGCTTTGCATGGGTGCAAACAAGGTTAAGTGTTCAGGGTAATCTTCTGATATGAGTGGTAGTTAGCTTCAAGCACACTGACCATGCCTCTCTTAGTCTGTGGAGTCTCAAGTAAAGAGATGAAGGGCGTGGGTGAAGAAAGGGTGAGTTTTGGGGACATGGTCTTAAATACCATCCTGTTGAGCTAATTAGAACTTTAGCGACATTCTCTGCTCTTAAGCCTCACACTGGCTAGTAGGCAGGAATGGTTTGGTAGCTGGCTGCCCAGCAGTCCTCTCAGTATTGCAGGATCAAGTTCCCTTGCACTCCTTGTCCTGCTCAACACTTTTCCCATGCACTTATCTGAACCACTCTCCACGCTTGTGCTGTGCAGCGTCAAGGCCTAGGTGCATGCAATGAAAAGGTCAGTTTCCAGGAGGCCTGTCTCTCAATACACTGGGACTAGAAATGTGGCAATCAGACTTGTGACCTAAATCATATTGGACATGCTGCCCTAATCTCCAGAATATAAAATTGTAAGGAAAGAATTACAGCTAAAGCACACATCAAATTCTAGAAAGCTGCAGTGACCCACACTGGAGAAGAAAGGCCGGGGGGAGGGGGGGGGAGATTTCTGTGGGACATATTATTAGAGCAGATTGATTTCTAAAAAAACCCAAGCAAACCAACCAACCAAAAACCCCGCCCTGATTCATGATTGTGTTTTACAAATAAAAGGGCTCAGTTTGGTTTGTTGTAATATTCTGGGTCATGTTATTTTTTATTCATGAGAATTCAGCAATTGCACGATAATAATAATGAATGCCAAAAATGTCATATATTTTAGCAGGAATTATTATTCACCTAACAATCTACACTGGGTATATGTGTGCTGCAGTATTCATGGTTAGCTAGTCTCCTTTTAAGCACTTCCATCATCCAATCAGAGAGCAGAAGCAATACTGTGTGATTCAGGTGACCAACCACATAACACAAATAATGAATGGAAACAAAAGAGGTAAACCATTTGTGAACAATGCTTGGTCAGACAATTGTACGTTCATGCTATCTGGCAAGTGTTTTCAGATAATAGACACATGAGAACCATTTCTACATCATTCTGGTTTGGTTCTCAACCATTTCCATACCATGATCTCATGTTGCAAAAGAAAATAGTTTTAGAGCCCCCACCCCTCCTATCTAGCCAAAAAGAATAGGGAGGTGGGTGGAGTGAACCCCCTAGGCCTGTTTGTGATTCTGATAGGGGTTAGAACCCATGCATCTGAAGATAATCAGGATTGGTTCACACATTATTTACTAACCAAAAGGGGAATTCAACTCAAAAAGAAATCTTCACACTGTATCTTAGCCCCATGCAATATGGAATCAGTCAGTGTGATGTGGGGTAGTCGGCTGCCTGAAAGTTGTGGCATCTTTTGCAGAGGTCTGCTGCAGGTGGTGTTGCTTACTGCCTGTATTTGCAGAGTGGACCCAAACTTCAATATTTTGATAAAGAAACTACATGCTGGTGAAATTACTGTAAAAGAAATCCAGTAAAGGGAGATTACTCAATACCAAGGAATATCCTTATCTGCACCTATATTAAAAGAAAACAACAACTCAAAACCGTTCAGTTATCCTCTTCTTGATCCTCCACATCAGCTTAGGTTAACATTTCCTTGACATATTTATAAGGAAAAGCTAATTGTCATGTTGGTATGTTATACAACAGATAAGTAGAATAGCTATTCCTAGGACAGGAAGGGCCCCCAGATATGTCCATGAAGCCCCCTTTACCTTCAATGGGAGCTGAGTGTGAACATTACTGTGTGACCTTGAGGAGGTCATGTCCCTGCCCAGTGCCTCAGTTTCCCAATCTGTAAAATGGGTTTAATGACACCGACCTCCTTTGTAAAGTGCTTAGATGACAAGTGCTATACAAGAGCTTTGTAACATCCTCATCATCTTCATCATTATTACCTCTGATGGCAGAATTTGACTTTCATTATTAGCCCAATTAAAATGGCACAAGTTGTCATGGCAATACATAGTGGCAATATTTTACAGCTGCACCCAGGTTGTACAGTATAATTATAGAAATCAGAGATGAAAAAGACTCATTAGACTATTCAGTCTGCCTCCCTTCTCAATACAAGATTGTTCCTTATAGAAGATCATTTAGTGTTTTGTCCAGTCAAGTTTTACATGTCCCAAGCAATAGTGCTTCCACCACTTCAGCCTACTGACCAGCCTACCATATTTTTAATGATTCGTATTATTTATACAATGTTACAGGAGTGCATAGATGTCACTGCCAAGGAGACTTTTCCCTGAAATACACAGAGGTGGTAAATCAACTGCAAACTATAATCATAGACAACTGGTGCCTCCCCATATGAAAGGGGAACAATCTAAAGGGGAGGACATGAGACTATGCCTCCTGTCTCCTCTGCCCAGTGACACCCCCCCGCCCCTCCGCCCAGCCCAGGGCTGTCGCGTTCTCCCCGCCCCACATTACCTGGCTCTGTCCTTCTCTCCCTGTGCCTTCCCCTGCATGTTCAGCTGCTCTCCCTGGCAGCCAGGCAGGGAGCAGGACAGAGCTGCTTCTGCCTAAGGGTATGTCTACACTACGGAATTAGGTCGAATTTATAGAAGTCGATTTTTTAGAAATCGTTTTTATATATTCGAGTGTGTGTGTCCCCACAGAAAATGGTCTAAGTGCATTAAGTGCATTAACTCGGCGGAGTGCTTCCACAGTACCGAGGCAAGCGTCGACTTCCGGAGCATTGCACGGTGGGTGGCTATCCCACAGTTCCCGCAGTCTCCACTGCCCATTGGAATTCTGGGTTGAGATCCCAATGCCTGATGGAGCTAAAACATTGTCGCGGGTGGTTCTGGGTACGTATCGTCAGGCCCCCCTTCCCTCCCTCCCTCTGTGAAAGCAATCGTTTCGCGCCTTTTTTCCTGAGTTACCTGTGCAGACGCCATTCCACGGCAAGCATGGAGCCCGCTCAGGTAACCGTCACTGTATGTCTCCTGGGTGCTGGCAGACGCGGTACGGCATTGCTACACAGTAGCAGCAACCCATTGCCTTGTGGCAGCAGACGGTGCAATACGACTGGTAGCCATCATCGTCATGTCCGAGGTGCTCCTGGCCACGTCGGCCGGGAGCGCCTGGACAGACATGGGCGCAGGGACTAAATTTGGAGTGACTTGACCAGGTCATTCTCTTTAGTCCTGCAGTCAGTCCTATTGAACCATCTTATGGTGAGCAGGCAGGTGATACGGATTGCTAGCAGTCGTACTGTACCATCTTCTGCCGGGCAGGCAACAGATGAGGATGGCTAGCAGTCGTATTGTACCATCTTCTGCCGGGCAGGCAAGAGATGAGGATGGCTAGCAGTCGTATTGCATCATCTTCTGCCGGGCAGCCATGAGATGTGGATGGCATGCAGTCCTTCTGCACCGTCTGCTGCCAGCCAAAGATGTAGAAGATAGATGGAGTGGATCAAAACAAGAAATAGACCAGATTTGTTTTGTACCCATTTGCTTCCAGCCCCTCCCCCGTCTAGGGGGCTCATTCTTCTAGGTCACGCTGCAGTCACTCACAGAGAAGGTGCAGCGAAGTAAAGCTAGCCATGTATCAATCAGAGGCCAGACTAACCTCCTTGTTCCAATAAGAACAATTACTTAAGTGCACCATTTCTTATTGGAACCCTCCGTGAAGTCCTGCCTGAAATACTCCTTGATGTAAAGCCACCCCCTTTGTTGATTTTAGCTCCCTGAAGCCAACCCTGTAAGCCGTGTTGTCAGTCGCCCCTCCCTCCGTCAGAGCAACGGCAGACAATCGTTCCGCGCCTTTTTTCTGTGCAGACACCATATCAAGGCAAGCATGGAGGCCGCTCAGCTCACTTTGGCAATTAGGAGCACATTAAACACCACACGCATTATCCAGCAGTATATGCAGCACCAGAACCTGGCAGAGCGATACTGGGCGAGGAGGCGACGTCAGCGCGGCCACGTGAGTGATCAGGACATGGACACAGATTTCTCTGAAAGCATGGGCCTGCCAATGGGAAACAAGCAGACTGGTGGTGTTGCAGGTCTGGGACGATTCCCAGTGACTGCGAAACTTTCGCATGCGTAAGGGCACTTTCATGGAACTTTGTGACTTGCTTTCCCCTGCCCTGAAGTGCATGAATACCAAGATGAGAGCAGCCCTCACAGTTGAGAAGCGAGTGGCGATAGCCCTGTGGAAGCTTGCAACGCCAGACAGCTACCGGTCAGCTGGGAATCAATTTGGAGTGGTCAAATCTACTGTGGGGGCTGCTATGATGCAAGTAGCCCACGCAATCAAAGATCTGCTGATATCAAGGGTAGTGACCCTGGGAAATGTGCAGGTCATAGTGGATGGCTTTGCTGCAATGGGATTCCCTAACTGTGGTGGGGCCATAGACGGAACCCATATCCCTATCTTGGCACCGGAGCACCAAGCTGGCGAGTACGTAAACCGCAAGGGGTACTTTTCAATAGTGCTGCAAGCACTGGTGGATCACAAGGGACGTTTCACCAATATCAACGTGGGTTGGCCGGGAAAGGTACATGACGCTCGCATCTTCAGGAACTCTGGTCTGTTTCAAAAGCTGGAGGAAGGGACTTTATTCCCAGATCAGAAAATAACTGTTGGGGATGTTGAAATGTCTATATGTATCCTTGGGGACCCAGCCTACCCCTTAATGCCATGGCTCATGAAACCGTATATAGGCAGCCTGGACAGTAGTCAGGAGCTGTTCAACTACAGGCTGAGCAAGTGCAGAATGGTGGTAGAATGTGCATTTGGACGTTTAAAGGCGCGCTGGCGCAGTTTACTGACTCGCTTAGATCTCAGCGAAACCAATATTCCCACTGCTATTATTGCTTGCTGTGTGCTCCACAATATCTGTGAGAGTAAGGGGGAGATGTTTATGGCGGGGTGGGAGGTTGAGGCAAATCGCCTGGCTGCTGGTTACACGCAGCCAGACACCAGGGCAGTTAGAAGAGCACAGGAGGGCGTGGCACGCATCAGAGAAGCTTTGAAAACCAGTTTCATGACTGGCCAGGCTACGGTGTGAAAGTTCTCTTTGTTTCTGCTTTATGAAATCCCCCGCCCCTTGGTTCACTCTACTTCCCTGTAAGCTAACCACTCTCCCTTCCTCCCTTCGATCATTGCTTGCAGAGGCAATAAAGCCATTGTTGCTTCACATTCATGCATTCTTTATTCATTCATCACACAAATAGGGGGATGACTACCAAGGTAACCCAGGAGGGGTGGTGGAGGAGGGAAGGAAAATGCCACACAGCACTTTAAAAGTTTACAACTTTAAAATTTATTGAATGCCAGTCTTCTTTTTTTTTGGGCAATCCTCTGTGGTGGAGTGGCTGGTTGGCCAGTGGCCCCCCCACCGCGTTCTTGGGCGTCTGGGTGTGGAGGCTATGGAACTTGGGGAGGAGGGTGGTTGGTTACACAGGGGCTGTAGTGGCAGTCTGTGCTCCAGCTGCCTTTGCTGCAGCTCAACCATACACTGGAGCATACTGGTTTGGTCCTCCAGCAGCCTCAGCATTGAATTCTGCCTCCTCTCATCACGCTGCCACCACATCTGAGCTTCAGCTCTGTCTTCAGCCCACCACTTAGTCTCTTCAGCCCGCCACCTTTCCTCCCAGTCATTTTGTGCTTTCCTGCACTCTGACATTATTTGCCTCCACGCATTTGTCTGTGCTCTGTCAGTGTGGGAGGACAGCATGAGCTCAGAGAACATTTCATCATGAGTGCGTTTTTTTTTCTTTCTAATCTTCACTAGCCTCTGGGAAGGAGAAGATCCTGTGATCATTAAACACATGCAGCTGGTGGAGAAAAAAAAAGGGACAGCGGTATTTAAAAAGACACATTTTATAAAACAGTGGCTACACTCTTTCAGGGTAAACCTTGCTGTTAACATTACATACATAGCACATGTGCTTTCGTTACAAGGTCGCATTTTGCCTCCCCCCACCGCGTGGCTACCCCCTCAACCCTCCCTCCTCCCCGTGGCTAACAACGGGGAACATTTCTGTTCAGCCACAGGCAAACAGCCCAGCAGGAACGGGCTCCTCTGAGTGTCCCCTGAAGAAAAGCACCCTATTTCAACCAGGTGACCATGAATGATATCTCACTCTCCTGAGGATAACACAGAGAGATAAAGAATGGATGTTGTTTGAACGCCAGCAAACATACACTACAATGCTTTGTTGTACAATGATTCCCGAGAACGTGTTACTGGCCTGGAGTGGTAAAGTGTCCTACCATGAAGGACGCAATAAGGCTGCCCTCCCCAGAAACCTTTTGCAAAGGCTTTGGGAGTACATCCAGGAGAGCCGCGAATGCCAGGGCAAAGTAATCCTTTCACATGCTTGCTTTTAAACCATGTATAGTATTTTAAAAGGTACACTCACCAGAGGTCCCTTCTACACCTGCTGGGTCCAGGAGGCAGCCTTGGCTGGGTTCGGGGGGTACTGGCTCCAGGTGCAGGGTGAGAAACAGTACCTGGCTATCGGGAAAAGCGGTTTCTCCGCTTGCTTGCTGTGAGCTATCTACAACCTCATCATCATCATCATCTTCTTCGTCCCCAAAACCTGCTTCCGTGTTGCCTCCATCTCCGTTGAAGGAGTCAAACAACATGGCTGGGGTAGTGGTGGCTGAACCCCCTAAAATGGCATGCAGCTCATCACAGAAGCGGCATGTTTGGGGCTCTGACCCGGAGCGGCCATTCGCCTCTCTGGTTTTCTGGTAGGCTTGCCTCAGCTCCTTAAGTTTCATGCGGCACTGGTTCAGGTCCCTGTTATGGCCTCTGTCCTTCATGCCCTGGGAGATTTTGACAAAGGTTTTGGCATTTCGAAAACTGGAACGAAGTTCTGATAGCACGGATTCCTCTCCCCATACAGCGATCAGATCCCGTACCTCCCATTCAGTCCATGCTGCAGCTCTTTTGCGATTCTGGGACTCCATCATGGTTACCTCTGCTGATGAGCTCTGCATGGTCACCTGCAGCTTGCCACGCTGGCCAAACAGGAAATGAGATTCAAAAGTTCGCAGTTCTTTTCCTGTCTACCTGGCCAGCGCATCTGAGTTGAGAGTGCTGTCCAGAGCGGTCACAATGGAGCACTCTGGGATAGCTCCCGGAGGCCAATACCGTCGAATTGTGTCCACAATACCCCAAATTCGACCCGGCAAGGCCGATTTAAGCGCTAATCCACTTGTCAGGGGTGGAGTAAGGAAATCGATTTTAAGAGCCCTTTAAGTCGAAATAAAGGGCTTCATCGTGTGGACGGGTGCAGGTTTACATCGATTTAATGCTGCTAAATTCGACCTAAAGTCCTAATGTAGACCAGGGTTTAGAGAACCTGGCTGGGAAAGGCTGGCTGATTACCCATCAGCATCGTACCTTTAACTTTCTTAAGGAGACGCAGCAATGTAAGAAATATTCATTGAGAAGCAGTGTGGAACTAACGGTATTAGTCACAAGCAGGAAGAATCGTGCACGAGATGAACATCCCTTAACTTGCTGTATCCACAAAAACACCATGAGTGGGAGCTCTGTTATCTTATTGTCCTAGTCAAATTCTTTCTCACTTGCTCTCTTTCTTTCAACACAGCTTTACTTCATTCTCCTGGGCTGGAATTCTAAGAGGGGTTTGACAATTGAAAGAAAAAAACCCACAAAAATGTCTGGAATCCCCCTAATTTTCATCACTGTTTTCTGCCCAGCTCTAATAAGAGGAGAGGAGAGGTGAAAGGGTTCAGAGAACGTTAGGCATGACATGGAGAGAACCCTAGCTATTAGGTTAGAAAGGGACTGAATCCTTAGCTGCTTCCAAAAGGAGATTCTTTTTTATCCCAGGGTTTTGCTCCAAGAGAGTTTTAGGTATAAATGGAAAAGTTTATGCAGCTCTGTGAAGAAAGGGATTGCGGAAGGTTGCCATCTGTATGTGTTTTCCTCCAATTGAAGCAATGTCTGATGAGAGCAAAGGGAATGGTTAAGACTGTAAAAGCCTGACGTAGAACTGAAGGTAGAGCTGGTGAGAAAACCTTTGATGGAATCATTTTCCATGGGTCAATGCAGTTCTGTCAAGATTGAAAAGCGTCGCAAAAATCACGTTGATTTCACCAAAAGTTTCATTTGGGTTTAAAAAAAAAACAAGGGGGGAGGAGGAGACTCTCCAACGATATAGAAACATCCCGTTTTGATATTTTTGGAATGAAACATTTTGCGATGATTTTTGATTTTGAAACTTTTAAATTTAGTATTACACAATACATTACACGATAACACATGTTTAAAAAAAATTGAAATAGAAACAAAATATTTCGATTTTGTCAAGATGAATGCTTTCGCGTAGCCCTAAGCCATTTTTTTCATGGAGAATTTTAAAATGTTGGGGCTTGCTAATCTGAACAATTTTTTTTTTAAATCTCAAAATCCTGTGACAGAGAATTTCCATCCTCCACACAGCTTTAGTTGCAGGAATTAGTCTAGGTGTGGGCAGACAAGAGGAAACGATTTGCAGTCTCAGGCTCCTCTCACCAAAGGCTTCATGATGAACCCTACCTCGTTAGGAGGCTTGTTTTCATTTTGGCTAATATTATTGTTTTACTGATTTATCTTATAAGCTAATAAACCAGCATCTAGAGGCTGCCTAATTTAAAGGATATTATCCCTTATATGCCAAAAACTAATGGAGAACTTCTGCTAGCTGAAGACCAGGAGCTCATGAGGTCTCTCCCCCTTAACTGCTGGCTGGGATGTCTATATGACCTTGTCCTATTGGGATCCAGGAAGTGGGTGGGCGGAGCTCGTCCACTACGAAAGGATCCCCCCCCAGCCTAAGGGGGAGATCCACAGGGCCTGGAGAGCCAAATGATTACGGGGGACAACTCATGAAAAACAGGGACGGGAGTGCGGTCAAAGGGTCAAACGAAGGGAACCGGACGGGGACACCGAGCAGAGAACCCCGGACAGCGCCCACCGCTCCTCAAAGGCGTCAAGGGAGTCAGTGGACGCCGCCCAGAGGAACTCTGCCCGGAGGCGTGAACGGACAGAGGATCGGAAATAGGCCCCGCAGTCGCAGGAGACTCCATCGGCCAACCTCCTCACCCTGGTTTTATAGATGGCCACTTTAGCCAGGGCCAGGAGGAGGTTGACCAGGAGGTCCCGCGACTTAGTGGGGCCACGGTCTATATGACCTTGTAGCGGGGTGGTCCCCCGCCCTGGCCTTAAAGGGCTTAAAACAGCCCAGGAGAGGGCTGTGGCTGGGAGCAAGCGGTTCCCAGGCTGCTTGGGGGAAGCAGGCTCAGCTGTTGCCACGCCCCAATCAGGGCTCAGCTGGCCCTTATAAGAGGGCAGTGGGCCAGGAGCAGACACTCTCTCTCTGCCTTTAGAGGGAGAAGGGCCTGGCTGCTGGGGAGTGTACCTGGGTACCTAAGGTGGAGCAGGGCTGGGGGAAGGCCAGAGGAGCTGGGGATCTCCGGCCTGGAACCCCCTGCAGCCTGCAGGCCTAGTGTAAGGCCAAAAAGGGTACTGAGGTTGCAGGGGGCAGCCCACAGGTAGGCAGAGGCAGCAGGTCCAAACCTCCCTTACCTGGGATGAGTGGCTTATATACTGCAGTCTGCCCCAGTGAACGGGGTCTAGATGGTGACTGGGCAGTAGCTATATACTGAGGCGAGGTGGGGATAGGGGGTTGGGGGTTCCCCTGGGAGGGGGAGACCCAGAGATTGTGGGGCACTGCCCGGGGGCAGCACCCCAGGGAAAGGAGCACTGGGGTCCGGGAGGGACATGGGGGCCAGCGGAAGCGAGATACCGGCCTGCAGAGGGCGCTCTGGAGGCTGGAAGAGCTAATTCCCGGAGAGACCAGCAGGAGGTGCCACAGGGGTGAGTCCCGCACCGTTACAGACCTGCTGCCACAGATTTGCTACAGTATTTTACAATTTCATACCTGGAAAATGTTCTCATGCACTTGCAAATTCCACTTATCCACAGTATTAATAGTTACAACCATTAAATCGATTTACACATACATGGCTCCTTGATAAACTCACAAGGACAATATTTAATCAGTGTTTCTTCCGATAGCCAGAGTAGACACACGTTATGATCTCATGTTTAACTGGTGGGTAGTGGACAGTGGGAGAGGATGAGTCACAGAGCTGAAAAGAGACCCATCAGACTGCTTCCAGACTTTTTTCATTCCCTGTTACCTGACAGTCTATGGATCACGCTTTCCTCCCACTATTTAACTGGAAAAAATGAGCCCTTTCACAAGGCTGGATGTCAGCAGGTATCCAGATTGTCCCTTTATGTTCTTCAGGCTACACAGTTCCCTGGCTCCATCTTTATGCTAATAAAGGCAGAAGCCTTGTTACTGGCTGATCTTTTCCTTCAGAGTTCCTTAGTGTTAGATGTTATCCAGCTATCCATCCAATTCAGGGTTTTTATAAAGTAGCTATTGGGTACCACAGACTTTTATCACAGGTAAAAATCAGTCTTCACCTAACAAATCTCTAACTAAAGTCCGTCTCCTTAGCTCAGAATTCTGCCCCATTGTGAAGAACTTTTTCCCCACAACATTTGGGCTTTAGGTACTGCATAATGGGGATTTTCCCAGCCTCAGGGGAGCATTGACTCAGGTGACATGATATGTGGTAGGGCTTTGCTCCATTTCCATGTTTGATGCTTGCATCTCCAACTATGGTTGCTAAATTGATAACCATTACTTTTATTAATCTCAGGTACATTAATTAGAAACAAGTCCCAAAATATTTGATATCAAATCCCACCCTAATAGAGTTTCAACAAGGATGAATTTTGCCAATTCTTTAGGAGTATTAAAATGACATTTCATAAGAATGGGAACTTCTTTTGGAAGCAATATGCTACATTTCTGAGATCGTGTATGCTAGAAGATGTAATTTCCCAGCAAGTTGTGTCATATCAGCTGAAATCCAACTATACAACTCTCAAGCAGCAGAACTCAACATTTCAGCTCAACTTTAAAGAAAAGGGCATTGGTGCCCCTGATCTGGATATTTGCCAGTAATTCCAACAAGGCATACCTGGCTGAAGGATAAAAACAGCAGTTTGTTGATGGCCAGATTATCACTTAAGCAGTTCAATACATAATTAGATGGAACTATAATGAGCAACTGCAGAAAGAGAAATCACAAAGTGCAGTGCAAAAATATCTGATCACTGTGAGGAAGTGAGCTAGCTGAGAAAACTGAGAGAAGAAAAGACAGCTATGCAATTTGGTTTGACTGTACTGTATACCATTCTGAAATTTTAATGACAGAAAAACAAATCTGGAGATAGGAGTGTAACTAGTACTACATTGCTTAGCTATCAGAAGGAGATGGATCTTAAAGAGGAAAGAAAGAAAGGGAAAGCAAATGAGGGGAATTAAGAAGGAAGAGAAGAATGAGAGTAGATGCTAAAATAAAAAGCACAAGTAAATAATATAATATCTAGTTCTTACAGAACTTTTCATCAATAGATTTCAAAGTGCTTCACAGAGGAGACAATATCATTATCCCCATTTACAGATGGGGAAACTGAGGCACAGGGCGAAGCCATGACTTGCCCAAGATCATCCAGCAGTCCAGTGGCTGAGTTGGGAATAGTACCCATATCTCCTGTGTCCCAGACTGGTAGTATATATATATTAGGCCACACTGCCCAATCCTGCAAAGTTACTTGTAGAGCTGGTTAGAAAATTTCAGAAAATTTGAAATTTTGTCAAAAATGTGGTAAGAAAGTACTCATGGAAAGCCTACTAATGATAACTCACCTGAGAAAAAAGACAAGGTATGTAAGGTAATATCTTTTACTGGATGATAAATATCTCCCACAATTCATCTTTCAAGATTCATGGGTCCTACACTTGCCTATTACAACATGTGGTGTACCTCATTCAGTGCATTAACTGCCTCAGTAAGAACTGTGTGGATAAAACCAGACAATTACCATATTCTCAAATTAACTCACACAGAAAAATAATAAAAGACAAGAACACCATATTACTCATGTGTGAACACTTTTCACAAAATGATAATTCCATATCTGATCTTTCAGTACTCATCCTCAAAGGAAAACTACACAACACCTTCAAAAGATGAGCCTGGGAACTTAAATTCATAGCTAGACACTAAAAACCATAGCACTGGTTTCATGGCTCATTACAACAATCTGTAATACACACCTGCCTGCTAACCCTTAATGGTTCACTTCAATCGGTTTTGCATAGCAATCTAACTCTTATGGGCCACTTCCTCACAAGTGGCCTTCTACAATGTTTGTTATCCCTTAGGCCATATCTACACAGTTATTAAATCACATTTTTGTGTGTGTGCACACCTGGCTCCTTGTGTCGGTGGACTTGTACCAATTGTATTGTCAGTGTGGGGCATTATGGATGGCTCCTGGAGGCCAGTAACAGTTGATAAAAGCAATGCAGTGTCTACACTGACACTGCATTGACCTAATTACATCAACCATGACTCTACGCCGCTCAGGGAGGTAGTGTTACTAAAGGCACGTCTACACTTGCAAAGTTACAGCGCCGGCAGTTACAGTGCTGCTCAAAGAGTGCCAGAGGAAAACCGCTGTTGTGTGTTCACACTGACAGCTGCCTGCCCAATAGTGTGTTCACACTTGTGGGGCTATTCGGAGCAGTGCACTCTGGGCAGCTATCCCACAGAGCAACTCCTTCTCTTTTGTCACTAAGACTTGTGGGAAGGTGGAAGGGGTCATGGGACATCCTGGGTCCTGTTGTGATGCATTGCTTCACATCCCAGCAATCCCTGTGCTTCCATCCACATTTGGTGCCATCTTTCAATGGTTTGTGTACTGCGCACCCTGCCCTGTCTCTTTTGGGCTGTAGGAATGAATCCCGAACTATTGACCAGTATGCTGCTCGCGCTGACGAACACGTCACGAGTGGCCGTGGAGTTATTCCTTAAACTACAAAGTCAAGAGGAGTGCGACGTTCATCTCGCCATGCGTAGTAGCTATGACACAAGATTGCTTGTGGCATTCACGGAAGTGCTGACCACAGTGGAATGCTGCTTTTGGGCTCGGGGAAACAAGCACTGAATGGTGGGATCACATTGTGATGCATGTCTGGGATGATGAGCAGTGGCTGCAGAACTTTTGCATGAGGAAAGCCACATTCATGGAACTGTGTGATGAGCTCACCCCAGCCCTGCGGTGCAAGGACACGAGAATGAGAACTGCCCTGCCATTGGACAAGCGCATGGCGATTGCACTGTGGAAGTTGGCTATTCCAGACTGCTACTGATCGGTCGCTAACCAGTTCGGAGTGGGAAAGTTGATCGTTGGAGTCGTGTTGATAGAAGTGTGCAGGGCCATTAATCGCAACCTGCTCCAAAAGACTGTGACTCTGGGCAACATGCATGACATTGTGGATGGCTTTGCACAAATGGGCTTCACTAACTGCGGAGGGGTGATTGATGGCATGCACATTCCAATTCTGTCACCAGACCACCTCGCCACCAAGTACATAAATCACAAGGGGTATTTCTCAGTGGTTCTCCAGGTGCTTGTGGATCACTGTGGGCATTTCACAGACATTAACGCAGGCTGGTCCGGACAGGTGCATGACACATGCATGTTTTGGAACACTGGCTTGTTGAAGAAGTTGCAAGCAGGCACTTTCTTCCATGACCAGAAGATCACTGTAGGGGAAGTCAAAATCCCCATTGTGATCCTGGGAGACCCTGCCTACCCCTTAATGCCGTGGCTCAAGAAGCCATACACAGGGCAACTTGACACCAGCAAGAAGCAGTTCAACAATAGGCTGAGCAAGTGCAGAATGACTGTGGAGTGTGCATTTGGCTGTTTAAAAGCCCGCTGGTGATGCCTGTATGGGAAGCTGGACATGGCCGATGACAATATTCCTATGCTTATAGCTGCATGCTGTACGCTCCATAGTATTTGTGAAGGGAAGGGTGAAAGCTTCACTCAGGGCTGGACCGCAGAGGCTCAGGACCTGGAGGCTGAGTTTGAACAGCCAGAGACCAAGGCTATTAGAGGGGCACTGCGCGGGGCCGTAAGGATCAGGAATGCTTTGAGGCAGCAATTTGAAGCTGAAAGCCACTAATATTTGTTGCTATGTTCGGGATTGCAGTGCTTGTAATGCTAGGAGGTGATTGGTGCACATGATGCAAGAAGGGCCCTTAACATAATTGTATGTTGCTTTGTAGTGCTTTTTTTGCTTTCACTTAATAGAATAAAGATTGCTTTCAAACAAACACAATTCTTTTATTGAAAGACAACAACCAGAGGAGAGAGTCAAACAAAAAAATCATCAGCAGGGAGGGTGATGCGGGAAGGGAAGGTCTCAAGAGGAGAAGGGGTCCCAGGACTGCTATAGATTTGTGTATGTCCAGGGATCATACCCAACCTTCTCCTTTGGAGTACAATGCAGCGGGTGATGGACTTCAGCAGGGCCAAACTGCAGAGGGATGAGTGTTGAGTGCAGTGGGTCATGGGAGTCCACACTGCTGGACTGTGAGGTGGGAGGAGTGGAATGCTGCGGGTAGACAGTGGAGCCAGGAGGTTGATAACAGTGTGTTGGTGGTGTGTGTGTGGGGTGCATGGGAAAGAGTTTTGCGACAGTGGCTGCAGGAGAGGGTGGCCGCAGAGCTGATCGGTTTGAAGAGCTAGTATCACCTGGAGCATGTCCACTTGGAGCTCCATAACTGTTAAGAGCAGCTGGCTTCTTTCCGGTGTGCCGTGTTCTCTTTTCGGTCCTTCTTCTCACTGTCCCACCACTCCTTCAATTCTTTTTTCTCGGCGGTGGAGTGCAGCATAACCTCACACATAAAGTCCTCCTTAGTTCTTCTTGGACACTTCCTAATTCTGCACAGCCGTTCTGCTGTCGATAACAAAGAGGGAGGCTGTGCTCCCAAGGTCATCTCTGTGAAGCTTAAATGCAACATTTTACAGAAGCAGTATTGTTTGCACACAGACAACACTGTTTCAGTGGTTTAAAACATAGCCAGTACTCTCACACCTGTCACTAACTGGCTAATCCCAGGCAAGCACACATGAGCCACAAGACCCCCACAATGGTGAGTAGCCTCAGGGGCAGGGTAAATCACTGTTTCAGGACCCTGCTGTACACTGGGCACGTGGTTCTTGGGCAGTTGGGGAGAGCCAGCACTGTAGGGTGAGCTTGATAATCATTCCTGTCCCCCCGCTTTCCTCAAGAGATGATCATTATGGAAGATATCTCGCTGCTGAGGGTGAGCAGGGAATCAAGGGAGGGTCTTCTCCAAGCCTGAGGCTTCCACCCTGACGCTTATGTGGCTAGCCTGTGTGCAGCAATGGTCTTCCCTCCCCTGTGATGGCACAGGAAAGTTATCGTTAATGGGGCAAGAAACAAAGCAACTCTGCTGAGGAATCTGCGGGAACGGATTGCCCAGTATCTCCACGAGAGTTTCCTGGAGATCTTTGTGGGAGATTCCCGTGAAGTGAGGGAGTCAATCAACAGCCTGTTCTGCTGCTTAGACTGGGCATGAGGTGGGAGATAAGCCTGCTTTCGGCAACCCTCCTGCCCCCAACAACTTGCTTCAGCAATTCCTAAAATCAGATCCACTTACCGGGGCCTCCTCTCCTGTTTGCGCTTCGCCAAGCTCCGACTGCTGTTACTGGCTAGGCTCCTCTAGGGTAGAAAAGAGCTCCTAGCGTTACCTAGGGAGGTGGTAGAATCTCCTTCCTTAGAGGTTTTTAAGGTCAGGCTTGACAAAGCCCTGGCTGGGATGATTTAACTGGGAATTGGTCCTGCTTCGAGCAGGGGGTTGGACTAGATGACCTTCTGGGGTCCCTTCCAACCCTGATATTCTATGATTCTATGATTCCTGACTGCATGCATCTCTGGCCTCTGAGTCATCCTCTGCCTCTGGGTTCCCCTCCCTGTCTTCATTCAAGATTGCCTCCTCCTGGCTCAGTCCACTCTTGACTGTCACGCAAGTCAACAAAGTATCCACAGGGTCCTTCGCAGTAGAGGTAGGGTCGCCATCAAGTATCGTGTCCAGCTCTTCGTAGAACCAGCAGCTCGTGGGTGCAGCACCGGAGCGGCGGTTTGCCTCCCACGACTTGTGGTGGGCGTTCCGCAGCTCCTTCACTTTGACCCTGCACTGCAGTTTATCCTGGTCATAGCCCCTTTCTATCATGCATCTAGAAATCTGTCCGTAGCTACCATAATTCTGATGGCTGGAGCGCAGCTGTGACGGCCTCCTCTCCCCAAATGCCGATGAGGTCCAGCAGCTCAGCACTGCTCCAAGTGGGGGATCGCCTGGTGCGTGGAGCCGGCATGGCCACCTGGAAAGATGCGCTGAGACCACTGCACGCATCACTGAGCAAACAGGAAGGGGGCTTTCAAATTTGCAAGGGAATGTATGGGGTGGGGCTGACGGTTGGTCACCTGAGGGCAGGGCAGTAGAGTTCAAACTGATGGCCAGAGAGGCGAGAACAGGCATTGTGGGACCCCTCCCGGAGGCCAATCACAGCGCTGTAATCACCACGGTGTCTACACTGGCACCGCAGCGCTGTAGCCCTGGCGCAGAAAGCTCGGCGCCTCTCGTCGGGGTGGTTTTTTTAGAGCACTGCATCTGCGCCGTGTCTGCACACTCAGTGGCTTGGCAGCGTGTGCGCCTCGGGAGTTACAGCGCTCAAAGCTGCTTTCCTGCCCACAAACTTGCCAGTGTAGACGGGGCCTAACTCAGCACAGAGAGGCACTTATGTCAGCGGGAGCCAAATTTAAGCAAAGACACTTCCACAGCTAAGTCGACATAAGCTGCCTTGTGATGACCTAACTGTGGCGTGTAGACCAGGCCTTAAGCTTAGCTATCTGTCCCATCTTGTATCAAGCTCAGGGTATCTCTGCAAGGCAATGTAAGTCCAGGGTTAGTGGGACTCAAGTCAACTGACCAGTGCTAGGGAACCCTGGGCTTGAGCATCTACACTATTTAAACCCTCTGTTAAAACTTTTCTAACCTGTGCTTGAATCTAGGGCTCTGGCATCCACACGTCAGTGTGCAGACCTGAGCCACTGTAACCATATCCTAGAGTCTCTAGCACTCCCCGCCCCCAAATGTGGCCACTGTGGGAAAACTTTACTGCCCACCCTGCATGTCACCAGGAAGGAGCTTGCTTTGCAAAAGGCTTGATCTGTTTGCTCCCCATTGCAAGCCCAGGAGAATTTCTGACATTGGGCTTGCAGATAAGTGATCAGAACAGAGCAGCTGCTGTTTGCCAAAGTGGGTGGGCTTCTGTTTAAAATGGAGTGGGATTGCAGATCGTTGGGATAGAGAGGACTAAGGAGGTTGTCCCGTGGAATTGTGGGATACTTCCAGATGACTCCAAGGACCCAAGTCAAGCGGAGCCATGGCTACATTGTAAAGCAATAGGGCTCAGACTCTGGGTCCCAGTTTGATTTGAGCTCGTACCTTCCAGCCCTGCAGGGTCCTGGGACCCTGGGTGCAAGGTCTGGGTTAGCATAATTGCGGTGAAGACATGAGTGGGGGTTTGTACTTGAGCCTGGGTTCAAGTACAGGTTTGCATTGCAGTGTTGTCATGCCCTCAGGCAGTCTGATTTCTTTCCCCAAACAGAAGAGCTCTGTGTAGTTTGAAAGCTTGTACCTTCCACCAACAGAAGCTGATCTAATAAAAGATTCACCTCACCCACCTTGTCTCTCTAATATCCTGGGACCAACAGCACTACAACAAGACTGCAAACAACTAAGAAAAAAAGGCCATCACGCACCGATCAATAACAACCCAACTTACTGTGCTCTGAGATAGAAACTCCCCACCTGCCCATTGCACTTTGGGTCTGAACCATTGTTGGCTATTCTGAAAGTCAGGTTCTTGACGGACAGGGAACTGAATGGTGTTGTATGGGTGTCGAGCACAGAGTCAGCACCTTACTAATAAATAATGGTGATTATTATAATAAAGTGGAAAGATAGAAAACAAAAAAAGGACATTCCAAAATTCACAGCAATACTCTCCATTTATAAAGTGCCTGTCATCTGAGGCTCTCAAAATGCTTCCATAAGCCAAGGAAACAGGTGCAAGTTAGAAACCTTAAGAGGGGATGAGTAGCAGGAAGAGACTATAAAAGACCAGAGACAGCATTAGTGTAGGAAAAAACCAACTGCAAGATGATGTAATGATTCTCCAAATGCTCTCCAATATGCAGGCATAAGATTTTTGTATTTATATAGCACCTTCCACTGGCAGATCACAAATAGTTTACAGACCAACACAGATTTAGCTTCACAAGGCTCTTGTGTTCCTAAGCTCATTTTACAGATGGCAGAATTAAGACAGAAGTGAAATGATTTGCCCAAGCTCAAGCATAAAGTCTGAAGTAGAACCACAATCAGAACCCAGGTGGTCTCTTGGCTTCTAGTCCTGTGTGTTAACTACAAGATCATCGCACATCCCTTGAAGATTTACCTCTTCTGGAACAAAAAAAAAAAAAAGCCCTTTTGTGAACACATCAACCATAAGTCCCTCAACAGTCTTACGACATGTGCACACAATCATTGCAGTTCAGTGCACAAGTGGTATCCTGATTTGTGAAGGACCTTAGCCCTTCCCAATGCAACACTACACTTAGGCACTACTACATCCCTCCACCTTCCACAAGAAGCTGTAATCTGCTCTTGTCCAGGGGAGGATGGAGCCCATATTAAACAGAAACGTCACTGAAAAAAAGCTTCAGAAGGGAACGATTTATACGAGTGACTCTTCTGTATATAAAGAGTGCTTTCCACAGGCAGGCAGCACAAGAATAGATGGAGACCTGTCAAAAAATGATACACAGGCAGCTAAGTGAAGCTCTAGCATTCATCAAGAAACAATGTTATCAAAGATGAATAGCTTGGGAACTGCTTTCACGAACATTTACACAGGTCTTCACCTCCTGGCAACACAGAGACATCAAAGTCGTTATACCGCGCTGACTCATAACAGCGCAGGAGAGCTTTGCACAAAGCTTTGTTATTTTTAAATAATTTTTAAAGGGTCTACTCAAAGGTGAAGGGTACATAACACAAAGGAGTTGTTCCAAATGGGTTCAAAGAGAAGTTGTTTTCAGACTCTTTGCCACGCTTTATTAGCGTGGAAATTCAATAATCTCATTAATTACAGAAAATAACGTAAGGTGGATCCGCTGGGCTATGGTACAATTTGAGCTCTGCTTCTGTGGGTAATTGCCAATGACATGTCTGAGAGAAATATCACAGAGATACATAACAAAGGGCAGCTCCGCTTTACAGCATAGATGTTGTTGCTATGGAAACTTGTCTTTGCTCCCATCCTGGAGCTAGATGATTTATGTATGTGTAAGAATTTCTCTTTTGAGAAGAGAGAGAGAGAGAAATACCTCATTCTCTTTCTCTCAATCATTCTCTCTTTATTATAACTACCTATGCATTATAATCATTGTCCATCCATCTGTCCATCCATTCATCCCTTCATGGTTGTGTTCTTTCTTTCTTTCTCTTTCTTTCTCTCTTTCTTTCTTACAAATTACACATTTGATGATCTGCGTGTGAACATAGTATTGACACAAACTGGTTTGGGGGTGTGTCTCTGTACACCATTGTCCTCTACGAAGCTGAAGAAGAACTCTTGAATGGTCTGTCACCTCTAAAGTCCTACATTGCTAACATCTACCTAAGGTAGTTCTTTCTCTACAGCAACAGGGGCTGGTGCTTTTGCAGCTGGAAGCCTGAGGTTCTGTCTCTTCCATTGCAGTGAAGTTCCCAGTAGTCATGCAGCATAGTGACAAACATGACATCTCTTCACAGCCATGGATTTGTTAGTGTTTTGGCAGCACAGAAGGAATTGTGGGTCAGGAGAACACACAGCCCCTGTGAGAGTAGAAGACACTCATACGGCCACAGAGGAACTGCCTTTGGCCAGTGCTCAGTAAGTTCTACATAGGTTCAGAGGGCTGGTTGTGCTGGTGTAGGATGTTTGAAGATGGTGGCATTGGGGTGCACAAAGAGTAAAATGGCAGAGGTCCAGGAGCAGTGCCCCAATGGAGCATCATTCCCATAAGGACTTTCCTTGGTCCATTTACTTGCATTAACTCTGGAAAAAGCATCACTGTACAGGAGTGGTCTCTCTCTCTCTCTCAAACAAGGGATTGAACCACTATCATTCACCTCAGCTCTTTTGCCATTTTACATTCATCTTTCATGGATCTACCCAGCAGGACCCCCGATGCCCAGCTGGATTTGGGCAGTGTGCAGAGTACAGAAATTTGATATCCTAATCCAGAAGACGGCAACTCTGGGTGTAGCATTTTACTAAGCTCACATTCATGGCCTATGAAATATTTCAGTAGTATGTTTACTGGCTAAGGTGTTTCCAAGTTGAATTGGTGATCTCTTTAAGTACAGTACTGTCTGCCAGGGGCCTGTCAGATGTCCAGTATAGCTACACATACATGCATGTCTCACTCCCAACTAATTACTCATTCCCCCCAAACATCCATCAGTTTAAAAACAAAGACCTGAAGCCTCATATTCTGAAAAGTTAAGCTACAGCGGTCAACAGAGTCTGGCCCTTCGTATGAAAAGGGATATAGAATGGGGATGTCAGTTCTTTGAGAAACAGTATGATGATCTTTAAGGCCCTGGTACTGCAAATCTCATGTATATGGATAACTTTATTCTCATGAGTAGTCTTATTGGGGGTCAATGGAACGAGACCTCTGCATAAAGTAATTTATGTAGCCATTTACAAGATTGGGGCCTAATGTAGAAATCCTACTCATTTTAATTTTGAGCGAAGCTGCAGACACATATTTACTCACTGTAGTTCACGACAAATCCTTTGGAAGTCATCAAGCATCCCTATAAGGCCTAGCTTGTATCTGAAATGTAATTTCATACTTGTACTTTTGCCAGGTAACATGGCATTATCCAGACACAATATTTTTTTAGGAAGATGCATATAATTTTTGTTCTCTTGATGGTTTGTAAACAACTGTGCTCTCCTAGGCTAAATCAGGATTTCAGCATTTTAAATTTTCTAAAGAACAGTGTGAGCCTCTTAATCTGAAAGAAAGAAAACCTTCCATATTGATGAGCTCCTTCTTTCAGCCCTGAAACTCACGGATCAGTAAAATTTTCCTCTACGTTCAGAGAGTTGATTATAAGCCTAGTCTATCAGTTCTATGCCACCTTGGCAGAGACCTTCAGGGTAACTTTCTTCCACTGAGACCTGCCAGGGTCTCGCCTTTGATCTTGGTTCAGGAATGCTAAATCATGAAATGGAAGCACAGGGGAAACTATTTATGCAAAAATTATAAGAAGAGCCATGTGGCATTTGGAGCTCCTTGCTCTGTAACTTCTCCGGCACCCATCATGTTTTTGCTCTTTTTCAAAAAACATATTTTTAATTCCTGTGTAAGACCAAAGTTAATCTCTTGACACAACTAATCAATTCTTTGTAGCAGACACTTCTCCTCCTCCCCCTCCCCCGGCCACGAATTTGTGGCTGAGAGCTAGCTACTAGCTTCTCCCCCAGCCTTCTCACTCACCCTCAGTTTCCAGTTCCTTAAGGCTGACAAATACCCTTATTAATGTTCCAAAATCAATTATATTAATAAAGCCTAGGGGGAATTGAAGGGTTGCTGTTCCGAACTCACCTTTAATTATCTAGGGTGTTTACTTCCCCCATTGATGGAACTGTCTAACTTTATGAGAGATCACAGACAGAATTGCAGTGCCCAACACACTTGTTCTCCCTGGATATGTGTTGCTTTATTATCATTATTAGAACCTTTTACTTCTGTTTTGCATTTGAATGGTGGCTTAAAAACAGTTTCCAACTTAGTTCTAATGCAATATGATCTAGAGACAGTCCCAGGTCCACACTGCATATCACACAGAGTAATAATCCACAATATATGTTCAATTATAACATTGCTCCAAGCCATCCAGCCTTGTTTGTGCAGTAGGCAATGCTCTGTGACCTGCAGCTATACCGCAGTACCTGACACGGGGTATATTACCTCGCAGTAACTCACAGCAAATCAGTTTAAGGTGCATTATGATACATGATCCTTGGTGTGTTTGAATAGCCTGCACTGTGAGTGGTTTCTTTCTTTCAATTACATCCTCTTTGCCACAAGGAACTACTGACAAGAGCTTATTATAAAAATAATCCCCTCAGAACTGGTGGCTTTATAGATGTCGCTTTAATGGGCAGGTCAGGACTGAGGTGCACAGGCAAGAACCACATGGGGGAAGCAGCGCTAGGAGACCCTCGCTCTCGTAAGCACTGAATCCACTCACTCTTCCTTTTTTTAAAGAAAATTTAAATGGGTAGATGTTTCCCTCCTAGTTTAGCAAAAATGGATTGATCAGGGATGTAAAGGAACAGGGCTGGAGACGAGATTCCAGGACAAATTAATCTCGGGTAGAACTCCAGTGGGGAGCAGTATGGGAGGGGAACTAAACCCTGCCCTTTTCATTTGCCCCTCCCTGATCCTGCTTATGTGATAGGAGTGCAGTCTGCTCATCTCACCAACCCTCTACATGGTGCCAAAACACCTGGCCAGTGTGGTGAGAAAAGACCTTTGACTCAATTCATTCATTCTCTGCTTGGCTCTTGACTTGACAAGTGCATCTGGCAGAGCAAAGGGTGTTGATGGGTTGGGGGTGAAAACAGCACAAGGGCAGGGAGGTTAGGTGCTCTTCTCTGGCACAAGTAGTGCAAGGATGGGAGAAAGGGCAGGAGAGGAGGAGTGAGAGCTAAGGAGGAGAGAAAAGAAAAATTTCCCTTCATCCTTGTGCAGTCTCTCCCCAGCACAGAGAAAATCTCATCCAGCCCCTGCCTGAAGCTTGGCAGCTCTGGAGCCAAGAGGGAAACTGCCTTGAGCCTCTTCCTAGCAAATGTAATCCAAAAAATGTAATCTCTACCTGGTGATCACTGAGCAGCAAGGTTCTTCCCTGCATCCAGTGGGATCAACTTGGATGCAGATGACAGAGAATGAATGGGAGATTGGCCACTAGAGAGATGGACAAATATAGATAGATGTATTTCCTACCACCCATTGGTGTCTGGAAAGAAAAATACCATTTACTGCTTTAGAGTTAACTCGTTTATTAGATAAGATCACTCAAACCAGTCATCAAACTGGATAATGAGACAGGCCCCATTTCAGGGAGATTATTGCTTTATTATGGATGGAACATTCTGCAGATGTCTTAATTTTACAAAATTCATTTCACATTATCAAGATTTCTTGTCTATCTTATTTGATTTAACATTTGTTAAGAGCGATTTGTCTCTCTCTGATACTTAGGACCCATGCAGTCCAATCAAGCAAATTGTCTGTAATTTAAGGCATTCCTGGGGGATTCATATTAGCATGGGACCTTTTGGTTTAGTTTTTTTTTTTTAAATACATTCTGCATTAATGATTTCCCTCATGATTTCTTCTTTTATCTGAGTCTTTCCTGCCAATATGCCCATGTAGCAGAGTTCTAGATAAATCAGAACTGCAGCGTGAAGTGGCATGAAAGCAGAGCCACAAAAATCTGATTGAAGTTGTAAGCGAGGGAGAGAAATGTGAGCCCATCAGAATCTGAATTAATTAAAGATTTTATTAGCATCTGTCGGCACCTGAGGAAAACTTGTCCTTTTTTTACTTATTTTAAAAGCAGAATTGCATGTAAAGGCATTTGTGGGTCATGCCAGGGAAACCTCAGATTGTTGGGCAACACAGCAGCACCAAAACTGCTGATGGCCCTGGAAGAGCAGGCAGTGGAGCTTATATTTTCCACAAGCAATCAGTCCAGGCCGATGGAGCTATTGAAATAATTGGGATCTAACCGGTCTACCCCGAGCTGAGTTGTTCTGCTGTGTATCCCAATCAATACATTTCCAAATTTTGGCATGAGTTTTCTGGTGTGTTCGCCATGGAACTAAACAGGCTGAGGTCTCTGTACTCAAAACGCCAAACCATGGGACCCGAAACCTTGGGGCCCCGCAGAACAGCTGTGACTGGTGGGTGCTGAGCACTCCCTTTTTTTCCCCCTGGGTGCTTGAGCCCCAGAGAACCCATGGCGTCGGTGTCTATGATACTGTGGGTAGCAACTCAGAGGTGGACAGCAGACTCTGTGGAGATGCTTCTTTCCCTCCTGCACACATGGGTGGGGAGCGAGCAGGAAGGAGTGAAGAATGGGTGCGGCCTTGGCTCTGCATCACAATGAACCAGTCAGCACAGCTGTGCCAGCACACTGGGGGACTTACACTACACCACGTAGAGGGGCTGACGCACGGCACTTCCTCGCCCGTAGCAGCAGCAGACAGGGAAGCTGATTACGACTCTCAGCCAAAATCTGATTCCTGATCTGTGCCTGGGATATCAGAGCTATGTGCGGCTCCTTACACAGGGTTTATGGCAAAACCATGATTGAGCCCTTTACGACTAGCAAACACTCTTGGCAAATGGGGCTGGTTCACATAGAGAAAAAAAGGGACACGTTTGAAATGAATAGTATTTCCAAGAAACAACTGGACTGGGACAATCAGGGACAGCACCCTTTAGCACCACCCCAGTGAACATAATGCATAGATCTGGCCACGATCTTGGTATGTATTTGAGCAGACTGCTGCAGGGCTGTATTTTGAAATGAATGTTTCAAACCAGCCTTTGCTGAGATAACTGCCGGGAAGTAGAACCCCTGCAGAGAACTAAAGATTGCCGGAGCTTGCAGCCAAGCAAACCAACATTAGTGGACACCATGACTCTTAAAAGTTCTGTATTAAACTGCAGAGAATGAGGTCAACCAGATTATGTTTGCTTTCGTTTCAAAGGACCTGGAACAGGGCTACTTAGATTGTGTGTGTGTGATCTTTAATGATCTTTTCTCCCATCTGCAAACCACAGATTTGGCTTTGAGCCTGTGATCTGCTCAGTAGCACCGTGGCTGAAATACCATTTTCATTCTTGTTTATATTGTTGTTTTTCCTTTCCATTTTGCTCGATTCCTGATTGTTCCTCTCTTTACTATCCTGGCTTATTTCATTATACTCACCAGCAACCACATACCACACAACAGAACCACTAACCCAGGAACCTATCCTTGCAACAAAGCCCGTTGCCAACTGTGCCCACATATCTATTCAGGGGACACCATCACAGGGCCTAATAACATCAGCCACACTATCAGAGGCTCGTTCACCTGCACATCCACCAATGTGATATATGCCATCATGTGCCAGCAATGCCCCTCTGCCATGTACATTGGTCAAACTGGACAGTCTCTACCTAAAAGAATAAGTGGACACAAATCAGATGTCAAGAATTATAACATTCATAAACCAGTAGGAGAACACTTCAATCTCTCTGGTCACGCAATTACAGACATGAAAGTTGCGATATTACAACAGAAAAACTTCAAATCCAGACTCCAGCGAGAGACTGCTGAATTGGAATTCATTTGCAAATTGGATACGATTAACTTAGACTTGAATAGAGACTGGGAGTGGCTAAGTCACTTTGCAAGGTAACCTATTTCCCCTTCTTTTTTCCTACCCTCCCCCCCCCCCAGACGTTCTTGTTAAACCCTGGATTTGTGCTGGAAATGGCCCACCTTGATTATCATATACATTGTAAGGAGAGTCATCACTTTAGATAAGTTATTACCAACAGGAGAGTGGGTTTGTGTGTGTGTTGGGGGGGGGGGGGGAGAAAACCTGGATTTGTGCTGGAAATGGCCCACCTTGATTATCATACACATTGTAAGGAGAGTGATCACTTTACGTAAGCTATTACCAGCAGGAGAGTGGGGTGGGGGGAGAGAAAACCTTTTGTAGTGATAATCACCCATTTTTTCATGGTTTGTGTGTATAAAAACGTCTTCTGTACTTTCCACTGTATGCATCTGATGAAGTGAGCTGTAGCTCACGAAAGCTTATGCTCAAAAAAATTGGTTAGTCTCTAAGGTGCCACAAGTACGCCTTTTCATTATTCTCCCTCTGAGGCTTTTATGCAGACTCTGTAGGTGGAGGGGGAGCTTCCCTGATTTCTTTTTTGCATTTCATGCACTTATCTATTTGGGTAATCAATGCACATATACACACACAAAAGAAAAAATCAGTAAAAATCTGTTTAGGAAAATATCAAAGAAAATGCAGAAACAGGAGCCCCATGATCTGACTCATTTAAAACTAGACTGGGCAGCACTCTGGGCAACACTGTAGGAACAGTCCTGCGCTGGCCACCATGGGATGGACTAGATGACTGAATAGGCCTTTATCATTATTTGATTATATGGCTTCATGGATCCATTTTCTTTAGAGATGCATCCTCACAGCTACGACCAGTGGGCCCAGTATATCTCAATATTCGCATGAACAGCCAGTGGAGGAGCAAGTGATTTCTCGGAAGCCACTCTATCCTCTTCCCACTGTGTCTGAGGCTGAGTGACAACTCTGTGACCCTCCCACCCTTTTCTGACCTGAGGAGCAAGAATCCCCCCCTCCAGAACCCACTGGTAGTCATGTGCCACCCCCTTACGTAACACGAAACATGTACACTTTAGCTCCACAAACATCCTCTCTGTCATGCTAGAAGGTTGCAGACCCTGTTTAGAGAGAAATTAACCAAGCAATCATTTAAATGTTTCTCATTGCTAATGATCCTTGATCCATGAAGGCAAACCTAATGACTTTAGGTTACACAAAGCCATTCCACGCTACGAGTATGACTGTTAATATGGCTGCCATCAATAGAACATTTGTAATATAGAGTCAGAAAGAGATCTTTACAAAGCACAGTGGGGAAATGATGGACTTCAAGGGCAATACTGTTTATATAAGCTTGGTGGCGAATCCTCACTTAACCTCCTTTGTGGTACTGTGCAGGCTACTATCTCCGAAGCGATTGCAGAACCACCCTCTTTCGTGCACCTGTCTCGTTAGCGCACAGGAGCAGGATCACGTAGCTAAGAAGGGAGGGAGAGAGAGAGAAGCTGATCTAAGAAGCAGCACTCTGCAGCATTTAAAGCCATACTGCAGGCAGGGAGTCAGGTGTGGCCCAATAGTAGGGTGACCAGATGTACCAATTTTATAGGGACAGTCCTGATATTTGAGGCTTTTTTTATATGGGCTCCTATTACCCCCCTACCCCCCTGTCCCAATTTTTCACACTTGCTATCTGGTCACCCTACCCAACAGTGCTTATTTCCCAACAAAGCCCCTTTGAATGGTGCCATACGTAATGTCCCAATATGCAAGCGGAGAATGAAAAATAAAGGGGCGACTAAATGGGAATCTGGAAAGGTCTGGCTTGGGCATATGGAATGCCAAGGAATTATATGTAATGAGCATATTAAGCATGGTCTAGTGAGTGGAACACTGGACTGAAATACATACAGGAGCTGCTGGGGTTTGTTCCCAGTTCTGCTACTGACTCACTCTGTGACGCTGGAGAAGTCACTGAACCTCTCTAGGTCAATCTCCATCTCTGGCAAATATAGATGATGGACAAGATTCATCACCAGGGGCATAGTTAGGGATGTGGAATATACGTCCCTTGCATCCCAGTGATCTCCAGCGGGAGGCAGATGGTGGTTGTACCTGGAGGTTTTGTTGGGAGAGGCCAGCTTCATTTATACATGAGGATCCCTCTGGGAAATGCACTTCAGATGCATTGCAAGGCCCCCTCCCCAGTGGAGCAGGGGTGGTGGGAAGCTTGTGACATTGTGACTTAATGTGTGTGACTTAATGCAACCGTGGGCCTGTAGTCTGGCTTGTACAGTGGGAGTGAACTGGGCCCAGGAATATTTACTCGCTCCCCTCAGCGTGGGATTTTGAGGATTGATTAGGTAATGTCTGTACAGAGCTGAGAATGTGTCAAGTGCTCAGTGTTATTGGGGCTTTCAATGCACCGCAGAGCACTGCACTTTAAACAAGGGGAGGAGAGCCTGTTGGCAGTACCCAGGGCTGCAACACTGGACAATGCATCACCCATGTCTCTGCCAAGCCTTTGGAGAGGGGTCTGCCGATAACAAAAAGCCTCCCTGAAGTTCTGCACTCTTCAACTTACACTCTAGGTTTGCTATCAACCTGGGAATAATCAAGAGACCATGCTGGCTACATACAATAGGATGCATTAGGCCCATCTTAGAATGGGTGTAAGAGGACCAATACATACCCCAATACCCAGGTTTAGGCCCAGCTGGCTACAGAGGCAAGTACACACTGTACCTTCTGAAGGGGTAGTTCATTGATTGAGCAACCTAGGATAGATTGTGCCTTCTCTTCTCCCCTGGGGATGTACATCACTCCTCCATCCCCTACTCAGCACTGTACCTTATTGACCCTGTGTTAGACTTCTCCTACGTGCTTCTGCAGCTATTAAACCAGAAATGATTACAGCTTAACAGGCCAGGAATCCCTTGGCTACCAATTGTTACTGCAGCTAATGACCAGTGCGTTCCGTATTAATTATCCTTTACCTACTAAGAAAACTAGGAACTCCTCCTTAATTCTCCTTAATTCAGGAGAATTAGTCGGGTTAGATGATAAAACGGAGTAATAAACAGCAGTGCCTGTGCCTTACACAAGAGAAGTAAGGAAACGTAAAGGAGGCTGACTACAGTATTCTAAGGCCTGCTACATGCCTAACTCCATTGAAATCTATAGGAATTGTGCATGCACTAGGGCCATGATCTGACTCCACCCCCATGCTTCACATCAACTCAAGCTAGGCTGTTCTCCTTGTTGAGGAAAGACTGTTCCTGGTCCTGGGGGGAAGGCAGGGAACAGAATCACACGAAGCCAGTTGCAGAGAGGCTGCTCCTTGCACCAGTATCCAAGGGCTGGCAGTGCCGAAATGAGCCCCTGACAACCCAGCCCAGCAGGGAGCTGCAGTGTGCAGGGAGGGACTTGAAAAGGGGAGTCCGCACCACTGCTGGGGTAGGGAGGCCCAGCCTGCTTGCTCCAGGCTGCGATGGCAACCCCCTATTGAGGGCCCTGGGGGGGGTGGGGGGCGGGCAGGATGGGAAGTGGAGCACAGCTGCCCCGGACCAAAACCACAACTTTGACAAACTGTGGCCACCACTTTTTAACCAAAAAAAAAAAAATGGTCTCACAGCCTTAAACACAAAGACTTCAAGATCCGACCCAGTAGAAATTTTGCCCAAGCAGGGACCTTGTGACTGAATTCAGTGTGAAATTTCTCCTGTGATACCTGCCTAAAGGCAAGAGCTGAAGTTCAGTAAATAGAGGGTGAATGGCTCACCCTGTAAATTAGGGGAACACTGAGACATGCGTTAACAACAGAAATTGCCTTCTCCTTAATAAACTACCATAAGATGTGTAACCTACAACAGGCAAAGGAGACAGGTTTCTCCCTGAAGTTTCTTCATGAATCCCATTTACTTTTCTCCTCTCGTTCCAGTTGCTCTCACACTCCCTCAACACAAACAACGGGCTCAGACATAGACCTATGCCAGAGCTTTGGGGGTTCTTTTTTTATTCTGGTCATAAAGGCTGACTGACCGTGAGTTTGTAGGTGTTTCTGAAGAAGGCGTGCAAAGGAAAGTTTGTCCGACTTGGACTATCTAACGGTCAGCTAGCTCCCTAGTAGAGTTGGCCAGAAAATGACATTTTGATGACATAGGCTGTTATGCTGAGAAAGGGGGCTGGGAAGAGAGACAGAGACTCACACACTTGATAGCCTGGTGGTTAGGGCACTGGCCTGTGGAAGACCCAAGCTCAAATCCCAGCTATGTCTACACTGCCATTAGACACCCGCAGCTGGCCTGGGCCAGCTGACTCAGGCTTGCAGGGCTGTTTAATTGTAGTGTAGACTTTCTGGCTTGAGCTCTGGGACCCTCCCACATTGCAGGGTCCTAGATCACAGACTCCGGTCCGAACATCTACACTGCAATTAAACAGCCCCTTAGCCCCTGGAGCCCAAGTCAGCTGGTAGAGAGCAGCAGCAGGTTTTTAATTGCAATGTAGACATGCAGAATGATCTGGGATGAAAACCTCTGCTCTGAGTCAGACTGAGCAAGGACTTGAATCTGGGTCTCCTACATCCCAGGCCAGTTGCTTTGAAACAGAATTGTTATCCTGCGGTTAACTCTACTTCCTAGGGCTGTTATTCTGAGAGCTACCTCTTCATATTTTTTTAATTTCCTTTTTCTATTTCACTTTCAATCTCCTCTCTCCCACTCTGACAATTCCGCCTGGCTGCTTTCCAACAGGCCTGTCCAGTTTATCCCTGTACATGCAGATAATACAAAAGGATACAAAGAAGGCTGCAAATGCAATTATAAAACTGTCTCTTCTGCCCAGGCAGTTTTTAAACAGCAACCTCCCTTTCAGCACTGCTGGAAGAGAAGAAAAAGTAATCTAGAGCCCTTCTAAGCAATGTCATTATTTATTCTGGATGAAATGTCCTGCAGGAAGCTTTAATTAGACCACATGTATGATAAACGAACAGAGAAGGCTGAAGAAAAAAAAAACACTAAAAAGGGTAATGGTGTGATTACTTCTACTTCTTAAAGTTGTAACTCTTGGAGGTGAGCCCAGTTTACACATGGCTTGGGAGCTGGAAGTAGGGACACGTATGTTATGGCAGAAGATAGGTTAGCCTGGCTTGAGCTAGGATGAAGCACAGCGGGGGTGGGACAACTGCCCTCTCCTCCTGTTCCACCTAAATGCTCCCCTGCATTGCTACCCTATGCTCCAAGCCACAATGCCACTCACTCAAATTTGGCATGGCCGCCCCCCATAGGGTTTTCAATGAAAAATTGGGATTTCAACTAAATGAACATTTTCATGGAAAGTGTATGCTTACCACAAAAAAAAAAAAAAAAAAAAAAAAAAAAAGGACTTTTTGTTGGAAAACCAAAAAAAACCCCAAATTGTTTTTTCAATTGAAAATGTTTGTGGAAAACCCCTCCATTTTTCTCCCAGATATTTTAAATATAATAACACATGCACAGACACAAAAACACATATGTCTTCGGAAAGCATATTCATATGCCATTTAATTGTTAAATGCATAAAAGCAGGCTAAAGAATTGTCCTAAGATTATCCCTATGCATCCAGATACAGGTCCAAGAACTAATGAGGAACGACACACAGACAGACACACACAGAGTCCAGTTCTGCAACTCATTTTCATGCAAAACTCTTACTGACATTAGAGGAGTACTGTCAGCTCAAATTTGGACCCGTATTTAGATTTTGAGAAAATATTTTTTTAAACAAAATTTAAGACCAATAAAAATGTTGCCATGTTTTCTTTTTAGGCCCTGATTCAAGAAAGCACTTAAGCACCTGGTTCACATGGATTTAACGATATGCTTAAAGTTAAGTATGTGCTATCTTGAACTGTGCATTTGAGATCTGTAGATGAAAATACCTCTCTCTTATACGGAAGTTATTATTTTCAGGTCTAATTTGCATGCATGTTTTTTGTAATTGCATGTGCAAGTTATTCACACAAAAATATGTGCATTTTTGCACTTGCAAATGAAGTTGCATTTTTCTTTAAAAAAAAAAAAAAAGTAGGCCAGTAATTCTTACTTTAATATTACAACATTTTGCTTACATCTTGTGATCTCTTTCCAAATGTACATAAAGTTCCATATTCAAACTAATTATATTGCAGACCTTTAATATTTCTCAAGGGCACCTTCCCGTGTGTGTGTTTTTATGGTTATATTTAAAAAGGAGTATATATATATAGGGAAAAAAGGCACATAAGCCCATACAGAAGAGAAGAAAATAGTTATAAGACCAGTCTATCACATACTAGCCACTGCTGGAGATAGGACAGAGGACTAGATAGACCATGTGTTTGATTAGGTATGGCAATTCCTACATTACTATGAAGAAAAGAAAGAAGATAGTGGTTCTTTGTGTCTTTTTTGCATGATTTATCATCCAAATGCAAATGGCAGAATATGGCCAAATTTTGCCAGCTACACCCTGCTGACTTCATACAGGGGCAGAATCTAATCAGCATTGTAAAGTGAAGTTCTCTATTTAACCATACAACAAGTACAGCATGGTCAGCAGCTCCAAGCTTCCCACGCATACCTCCGCTTACTAATGTGGCTCGGCCCTGTCCTGCTGTGATGATATCTAGCAATGAAAGGAGGAGTTCTGTCCCCATGTCCCATTCAGCCCTTGGCTTCTCTTGATTATACTGTTAATAAGGATGCTAATTAACCAATATAGACAAGGATGCAAATTATTTGGAGGGACTGAACTGAGATCCCCTGCTCATTTCGCCTAGCCCATTAACAGCCATCAGAAGGTGGTGATTTTCAGTCACTCTCAGTCTAGGACCCTTTTGGTCTGGTGATGTGGAGATGAACGGCCTTAGGTCAGTGCCAGTCCCCCCGAGCCAGGCAGCCTCTCAGGCCTTTTTAACCATCTCTATGAAGATTCCAAATCCTGCCTCTGCTTGTTCATTTGCAGGCACATAGCCTTACCTTGTCAAAACCTCGCCTGGGTTTTCATTGTTTGATGTTCATTACGTTTTATGGGTCTCCTGCAGATAGGCTCCCAGGGACTGCTTTGCAAAGGTAAGAGGTAAAACATTTCTTTCTTATACATATTCTGAATAGTTAAATGCATTTTCATGTTATTCCATGTGCTGTAGAGATACTAAATGTCCTTTGCATCTAAATATTGTTCATGAGCCAGTCATTAGTCTGGGAGTCTCCTGCAAGTCCCTTTGACTTGAACAGAAGTTGGGGCTGCTCAGAGCCTCTTAGGAACAGGTCTTAGTCATATAAAAGCTTTTGAATCTCAGGTATTCTTTCTACCAAGGTTTCTTCAGGTGGGAAAGACAAAGCTGAGCTCACAATTATGACTGAATTTTAGGCAGTTGGCTGAGAGCAGAGTAAGATTTTGCCCAAACCAGAGCCTCATGTTAGTCAATGCTGGTCCCAAGACAGCCTGGAGATCAGCCCAGAAGCCACTCCTGAGGGAGTTGGGTATAAGGGGAGATGGAGAGAGAGCAAGATTAAACATTACAAATAACCCAAAGTGGTAATTTCTCAAGCGATTAATTAACAAAAACGAATTATGATTAAAAATATTAATCGTGATTAATCACACTGTTAAACAACAAAATACCAATTGAAATTTATTAAATATTTGGATGTTTTTCTACATTTTCATATATATTGTATTCTGTGCTGTAATTGAAGTCAAAGTGCATATTTTTATCACAAATATTTGCACTGTAAAAATGATAAAAGAAAAGTATTTTTCAATTCCCCTCATACAAGTACTGTAGTGCAATCTCTTTGTTGTGAAAGTGCAACTTACAAACGTAGATTTTTTTTTGTTACATAACTGCACTCAAAAACAAAACAATGTAAAACTTCAGAACCTCCAACTCCACTCAGTTCTACTTCTTGTTCAGCCAATCGCTAAGACAAACAAGTTTGTTTACATTTACAGGAGATAATGCTGCCAACTTTTTATTTACAATGTCACCAGAAAGTGAGAACAGGCATTTGCATGGCACTTTTATATCCGGCATTGCAAGGTATTTGCATGACAGATATGCTAAGCATTTGTATGCCCCTTCATGCTTCAGCCACCATTCCAGAGGACATGCTTCCATGCTGATGACGCTCATTACAAAAAATAATACATTAATTAAATTTGTGACTGAACTCCTTGGCGAGAATTGTATGTCCCCTGCTCTGTTTTACCTGCATTCTGCCATATATTTCATGTTATAGCAATCTCGGATGGTGACCCAGCACATGTTCATTTTAAGAACATTTTCACAGCAGATTTGACAAAAAACGCAAAGAAGGTACCAATGTGAGATTTCTAAAGATAGCTACAGCACTCGACCCAAAGGTTAGAATCTGAAGTGCCTTCCAAAATCTGAGAGGGACAAGGTGTGGAGCATGCTTTCAGAAGTCTTAAAAGAGCAACACTGATGCGGAAACTACAGAACACGAATCACCAAAAAAAGAAAATCAACCTTCTGCTGGTGGCATCTGACTCAGATAAGGAAAATGAACATGCGTTGGTCCGCACTGCTTTGGATTGTTATCCAGCAGAACCAGTCATAGCATGGACGCATGTCCTCTGGAATGGTGGCTGAAGCATGAAGGGACATATGAATCTTTAGCACACCTGGCACGTAAATATTTTGTGATACTAGCTACAACAGACTCATGAGAACGCCTGTTCTCACTTTCAGGTGACATTGAAAACAAGAAGCGGGCAGCATTTCTCCTGTAAATGTAAACAAACTTCTTTGTCTGAGTGATTGGCTGAACAAGAAGTAAGACTGAGTGGACTTGCAGGCTCTAAAACTTTACATTGTTTTATTTTTGAATGCAGGTTTTTCTGTTTGTTTGTTTACATAATTCTACATTTGTAAGTTCAACTTTCATGATAAAGAGATTGCACGACAGTACTTGTATTAGGTGAATTGAAAAATACTATTCTTTTGTTTTTTTACAGTGGAAATACTTGTAATCAAAAACAAAGTGAGCACTGTACTCTTTGTATTCTGTATTGTAACTGAAATCAATATTCCGGTATTTGAAAATGTAGAAAACATCCAAAAATATTTAAACAAATGGTATTCTATTATTGTTTAACAGTGCAATTAATCGCAATTATTTTTTTTAAAAATCACTTGACAGTCCTAGTAATCTGTGTGGGCAACATTTAGTACAGCTGTTTCTTCCCTACTGGTTAACTCAATCTATTAGCCACTGATCAGGTTTCCATATTTAATAGAGGGGCCTAAGTAGCAATATTTGGATATGCACCTGGATTCTGGACACTTTGGGGTGTCTGGATCTGTGTTTGTGCGCCATCCCCGTACACAGATAAAAGTTGTTGGCAAAATGTGGATCCAGATTCAGATTTCCAATACCCCCATAGTACAGGTGTTTTCAGACCCCCAACTTTAACTTTTGACCATCTCTGCCATTTAACATACCAGTACAACATAGCCAAGCTCAGCAACACCCAGGCCTTGTCAGTAATCACAGGGCCAAGCTTAAGCACAAATACATAAGTTGAAACCCATGCTTTTGCAGATCTCATTCAGCCTCAGCAGCTCATAGCTTGAGAAGGAGGACTGGAGTCAGAGTCCTCACTATTCTGAGGGCCCCAAAGTAGCATCCATCATATATGTTCATTTCTTACCTCCAGCAGCAGCTCCAGCAGGGGGAGGACCTGTGATTTTGGGAGCCCTAATGGTAGCTTTATTGCTCAGGGCCCAACAAATTGCAACACCACAGCTCAGGTGTCTACACTGATAGCTCTGCTCTCCATGGCATTTGGCCATTTTGAATAAGCAGGAACAACTGGAGAAGCGATAACAGGACTCTTATTCAGTGCTTCATTTGTAACAAAAGAGGTGCCAGGGCTCAAGCAATTGTTCTACTTTCATATCTGACGTGGCTAGTCCAGCAGTGCCGGGGCTATGAACTGCTTAAGCCTAGAGGTGCCGGGGCTCAGCCCTGGCAAGCCCTGGCACAAATTAAGCACTGCTCTTATTTCTCATGATCCCATCTAGTCCTGTGGCTTCTCCATTCCTCGCATGAAGCTGTTATCTTCAGCTACAACATCATGTCTGGTTGCCATGGAAATGATTGTGATGTCACACAGGGAAAATTATGACTTCAGGTAGCAAACAGGCAGCAGGTGAATAGGACTCTTAGGAAGCCGGAATTTGGGTCACTTCAAATGTAATCCCATCCCTGTTCAGCAAAGCGGCTAAACTTAAGAGTAACTTCAAGTGTGGTTAAGTTTCATTGGCTTCAATGGGACTTAAGCACATGCTTAACTTTAGCCATATACTTAGGTGCTGAATTGGGGCCTTCGTCCCTGCTCCTGCTGAAGTCAATGTGAGATATGTCATTGACTTTAATGGGAGAAAGATAGGATCCCAGGTCTTCATGCAATTATCCTGACCTACTTAGAAAAGGGAAAGAGAAATGCAGAAAAGATCTGCTCTGTCAGCAGCAGAGTCAACTTCAGCTAGTGTGCTTTTCAAAGGTTAACATTAATGTGCTGTATTAACATAAAGTTAACATACTGATGCTTCTGCTGGATGTTCTATGCACGATCCATTCCTGCTGTACATTGATTTCTGTCTGATAAACATAATACACACTGATGAAAGTAGGCAGAACCTGAAGGGAGACTGGCTTATCAGCCACAAACGTCTGGAAGAATCAGAAGTTGAAATCAAAGCATAATAATATTTACATCTTTAAATGGACTTGGAATGTGCATTAAACCAGAGGAAATGTCAATCCAGTCACCTTCACACCGATAATTCATAACCATACAGCATCCTCAGACATTTTTATATTGGAAAAACAAATTCAGTACACAAGAAAGTTAATTAAATTAGATGGAAAATGCCAGGAGTACAGTGATATATAGATATACCATTCCCCATACACTCATGAACTTATATGTATCTACAACTACACTTTAGATGTATGATAAAACCCACATACCTATTCTGCACAGAAAAAAGGGGTCATTGATGAGTCTACACCCAACCTATAGATATATGAGATCCACCTACACTCCGTCTACCTCTAGGCTATACCTACAATCATTCTACTTCAGATCACAGAAGTACAGCAACCGTTCTATAGATAGATGAGGTTAACCATGCCCCAGCCACAACCATCCCATCGACACAATGAGATCATAGGTGTATCAATGTGTACCATTTTCTAGCAAGACAATATTCCATGTTAATCCACTTTATAACCGCCCTGAAAAGACTCAACCACATGTACTGTTCAAGTACCCTGCAGAGACAATGGGAATAGGCACAAACCTATAATTACCTAGTAAAGACAATCAGCTCACACATACTCCCACCACCTGTGGTTCTAAATGAGGAAAAGTGTTAGTTACACTGTTGTATTTCTATAGCATCTCTGGAGAAAAAACAGAGGACATAATGAGCTACCAAGCTTGTGATAAGCTTATATGAGGCAGAATTAAAATGTACTTGCAATTTACCCCTACCACAGTTTCATCAATCTGTGAGGAGGAACACAGAACGGGGGGCACAATTAAACTTTCTCACTTCCTCTTTAATTTGAAGATATGCACACACACACACACACACACACAGAGGTATTTATATGGTTTCACAGCCAGCAGTCATTTACCTTCCTCAGATAGAAGAGAGGCCAGAAGAAACAGATGTAGAATTACAGGAATAAAGACATGCTCTGGTAACGAGAAGCTGAATTATCATGATCCTGACAGAGCTGTGCAAACCTTGTGTAACGAAATCTAAAAGCAGCAGAACTGATGATGATTTGGGTACAGTTTTCCCTGGAGGTTTGATGATTTACCTTAGGTTCAAAGTGGAATTCAGCCACTATGAATTCATGGGAACAAACCCCAAAACCGTCATGTGATGATGGGAAACCACCACAGAAAGAGTCATTGTCTTCTACTACTGACCAAGGAATTGTATTAGAAGAAAGACAGTTTTATGACTTTGCTGAAAACTCCAGCATTAACCCAAACTGCTGTGTTTTTGCACAGGATTATTTAGGAGTCTCACCGATCCAGGAAGTTATCCAAACTCAGCAAGATGATGAGCACACCTTCCAAGGGACTCACGGCTTGAAGTCAATGAGAGTCTTTCAAATGACTTCAGTGGGCTTTGGATTAGATTCTAAATAACCACACATACACACACACACATCTACTGAACCCCAAATCCTTTTTTCATGGCTCCCTTGACCCTCCTTATAATGATGGAGAAACAAGAAACACATGCCCATGCACCCATGCGAAATCAAACCTAGAGAAATGCAAATTTCTAAATAAAATATGTGTCAATCAGGGAAGAGACTCTTGTGCACAAGCTAAATCTGAGCTCACTTCAAATAAGCTTTACAGACAACCCCCCAGTAAATTCTGGCTCTCCTACCTAACGTAAGTTTTGGGACCCATTGGGATGAAGGGAGCTACATAATTGCAAGATCATCAATATCCCTGGGCCAAATTTTGAAGTCCACACTCAATTTTTACTCAGTCCTTAGGCAAAACTGTCACAGACAACAGTAAGGTTTTGCCTGAGTAAAGATTGCATAAGAATGAGAATATGAGCCATTCCTTCTAAGCTAAATGGTACTTTGCTTTCATTTTTGAGAGTGTGCTTATGTGTAGGTGGTGATATGTGTGTGGTTATCTTTTCTCTTGGGAGATGTGCTAGTCATCTTGGGCCAGATTTACAAAGGCATATAGGCACCCAGATGTAAATAGATGCCTAGTAGAATTTACAAAAGTGCCTAAGCAGGCTAGGCACCAAACTCCATTCAAAGTCATGTTAAGACTCCTTGCTAGGTTGCATACATAGGCAGCAATAGAAGACTGTTACCATTTGACAACTAGTTGGCACCCTCTGGTCCATCTTTCTCAGTCCTGGGGCAGGTTTCCAGATCTCAAATAGCAACCTTGTTATTGGATGACATTTGTATACAGTGCCATAGTTGTGCACATTTAGCAGGCTCTCTCAGTAGTTCTGTTGGGCAAAAAGACTGACCTATCTTAGGGTTGTATTCCGCTGCCCATTCCTGTAGGATCTGAGCACTTTCCACTTAAAACAATAGTGACAGTGAAGTATCCAGTGGACTTCATGGAATTTCTGGCGCTCCTCCCTTTTTTAAAGTAAAAACTCTATGTGGGGTAGGGATGCGGTTTTAAAAAATATTAATTTATTTCTAAGGTTAATTCATTTCAACTTTGTATTATTAATTAGGATGATTATTATTAGTTTGGTTTAGTGGTTTGGGTTTTTAGGTGGAAAGGGATGGCAATGTTGTGACTGTCATTCTAATGGCGGAATGGCCTTTTTGAAGAGGAAGATTTTGCAGTGTTTCCTACAGCTGGTCAGACTGGATTCTATCAGACTGGTATCCTCACACACCCTTCCTGACAGGAATTCAGGCTTTAGCACAACTAGTCCAGTAGTTACCAATCTGTATTCTCCTATGGGCCGGGGCAAAATTACAGGCCAAATCCAGCTCACCTTGCTCAGGTGGGTAATTTAATCAATGGTGCTATCCATGTGGAACAGTTTACAAGGACTAGGGGTAAATATGTTACTTCCTGTCCTTAGGTGGAGCACATCAAAGGGGATCTTGTATAGGGATAAGGTTTTACCTGAGCCCCACTTTGTCAGGTGAATTTTTTGTGGGTTCAAACCGTGCCCCCAAAATGGGGAGCTGTGCCACTGCAAATGTGTTCCTTGGTTTAAGTCCAAGAATACAGAAAGAGTTAATTTGTTGGTGCTCGACAACACCTTTCAATAACATTCACCTTACACAGAAAAAAAGACATTTCCTTAATTCATAGAAAACAGACTGCCCCCAGAAAGATGTTGAGGGGGGCTGTATGTGTGTGTGTGTGTTATTTATTTATTTGTGTGGAGGCCTATATTACTCTCACACGCTGCATATTTTGTAGATACATAAGATTACTATGGCAATAAGGCACTGAAGTGATTGTTTAAAGAGAAATCGGCTCTCAGCCACTGCAGAGTTTGAATTAAACAAAAATAACCCAAAGCAGCAATGTAATAACCTTAAATGATCCACAGTTTTAAGAAGCTTAGACATAATGGAATTCTCTTGGCTTTTCACAAATGTTTTACATACACACAGATAAAAATCACAGTGCCAGGTCGCCCCTGACAGAAGAGGACTGAAAACAGACAACGGTGTCAAAAAGAGAAGATGTTGTTTCCCTCATTTCTTTTTTCTGTCTGTCTAGCTCTTGTATGGTGCTCAATATCATAGTATCTAAGTTCCTTCACAGCCCCAGAGCACCATGCATTTGTGGATCTTCTATATGCAACATGGAAATTGCCACTCTAGAGCAGACTAATGGTTCATCTAGTTGGGTATTCTATTTCCAACAGTAGTCAAAGCTAGATGCTTCAGGTTAGAGGAAGACATACCAGTAACTTTAGTGTCTTTGTGAATTGGGTTTGCTAAGGAAGAGATTTTGGTATTCAGATTGTTAAGGTGGCTAGTCCCCTATGTATCTGATTTCTGAGCCTAGCTAGCCAGGCTTTTCATAGTGATTAGTTTAGCTGTGCTTATGGTCTTTGTAACATTTATTTTTGTTTGCAGTTTTCTCACCCCATGACCAATGTACATTGCTTTTATTTTGAGAAGCAAAAATGGATATGGTGGTTTTTAAGTTGTGGCAACCACTGTTAAGTGTGTTAGAGAGAAAACTGGCTTCTGGTCTGAATGGAAATGGAAGCAGGAAAGTAGTTATGGCTTGAGGTGTGACAAGGGAGCTGGCTCTGGTCAATATGGACCTGGGAGAAGCTGGATGAACTTGGGGGTGGGGAATGAGATGCTTGATTACACCTGTCCTAGGTTAGCAAATTAATCATAGGACTGGATGAGACCTCAAGTGCTCTGCACTCATGGCAGGACTAAGTATTATCTAGACCATCTAGGTGTTTGTCTAACCTGCTCTTAAAAATCTCCAATGATGGAGATTCCACAACCTCCCTAGGCAATTTATTGCAGAGCTTAACCACTCTGACAGTTAGAAAGTTTTTTAATTATTATTAATTTATATATATCTCCTTTTGTCACAGACCTACAAACAACACTGCTTCCCAATATTTCAATAACTATTCCCCCTTATATGCTGTAGCTGCACCTGGCCAGGGCCAAGCCTTTTATTCCACACTGATTTAAATGCAGAGGCAATGTTATTTTTTCCCCCACATACAGAGGGAAACTATGTACCTTTGCCCTGAATGGTTTTTATTTCTGATGAAGGGAAAACATCAAAACAAGAAAGAACTAAAGTGAAGTGGCGGTGAGAGAGCACAGTGTGTACATCTCCCTGGTGACATGCTGCATTCCTTCTACCTTACAAATGGCAGCTGTCTTCTGCAGACAGCAGGCAATGAAATCATAATATTTACCTAGCTGCACATCCTATAGGTGGGGCATACCAAGTATGGGAAATAGGGCCAGGTAGATGCTGGTCACATATATGGCATTGTATATTCATAAATTTGTACACAGATAAATCATTCAGTTAATTTATAATAAAAAAAATTACCTACCTTTCTTGACCTTCACTTTCTGCACTCACAGCAAATGTATGCAGAGAATCTACAGTGTCAAACTGGATTGGAAACAAGGAAACTGTTAAATGATACATGACTCAACTCTACCCAGCTTCCTTGGGAGGGCTAAGATTGAGCAGCAGCAGAAGAATGGATCCAGTGGTATAGTCCCTGAGCCATTGCACTGATATTTTCCTTCCTATTGCAAAATGAGCTGCTTAGAGATGGGCCCAAGTCACTAAGTTCAGGTCCAGGTCTGAACACTCCCAAAATGTAGTGTGGCTTCAGATAGAGCATCTCAGGTCCAAAGCATCTAATCTCTAGGTTTCCAAACCATATGGGGGTGGGGGGTTGTTCTCCAGAATTCTTGACAGTAGATACAGAGTAGAGAGAAGGAAGAGGAAGAGATTTTCAAGATTGCTTTTTAAGAAATGAGGAAGCTCCTCCTTTTGAGCTCCCTGTACTACCTGCTGAGGATGCACAGGGTCTAAAGGGAGTTTGAGCCTGCTTGGGAATTCCATGTTCTCTCTGGAAGTTCAGCATTGACTAGGCTGTGTGTGAGGGTGGAGGGAGAGATTCCAAACAGCGTTGGAATTCTACTGTCAGAACAAGGAGCACCACACACACCCACACACCTGGCCAAATACCACCCTGGAATCAAAAGGGCTTACAGAATGAGTCAGCTGTAAATCTCAGATAACGATGGACCCAAATCAGAACCTCAGATCTGGTCAGCTAGTGACCTTTGGATCCAGAGCTGGATCTGAATTTAGAAGCTAGGCCTCATCTCTACCTCTAGCCCACCTGAACTGAACCCTACAAATCCAACTCAGTCTAGACTAGCCATGAAGAAAGTAGCTGGTAACAAGCTTTTGTTTGGAACCTCTACTCACTTGGGGAAGCAGAAGGTCAGGAAAAGCCTGGCTTTGGGCATCCATCCCTACATTGTGACTGAGAGGAGGTGGCCAAGTCCAGGTCCAGGCTCTTTAGCTTCACTGAACATGGTGGGCAGCAGCAGAATGTGGACGTCTAGGGGTTCATCTATGCTCTAGTACCAAATAATTTCCAGAAGTCACTGGGGTCTGCTGCTGCTGCTGAGTTTGCAGGTTCCTCAACTTTGATGGGGTCTGCAGCATTGCCGGCCAGCATGGTGCAATATACAGCCCGATGACTGAAAGGAAATAGAAGAAGAATGCATAACCACCATCAATGTAACAAAGAAAATAGTGCAGGAACTTGAAAGAGACTCTCCATGACTGAACAACACACTGTCAGCCGATCTTGTGTGCATGACGGGTAATTAGTGACTTTGATACCTGTGGGGAGCAGGTCATGATTTTGCTGCCAGGAATTTCAGTACGACAGACAAATCATTACAGTAGTCACTGCTATTTATTAATGCACCTCCGCAGTGAAATTTCATATAGTTCTCTAGGAGAAAAACAAAAGCTGTATGTGGGTGAGGAGGTTTTTTTTTAATAGAGGAAAAGGAAAGCTGCTTAGTGTTTTCATACAAAACCTTGTCTCTCCCAAGGAGATGAAAATGCGGGAGAGGAAGAACCTGACAAATATCCACTGAAAACAGTTCTTTAAACCAACAAATCACATTCCAATGCGACTAGATCAGTGAAAATCAATAGAAGGTGATGTTACTCTGAGATACACATATGTGCTTGCCCATCTGGCTTGTCAAATATAGGAACAATATGCTTCCCTCTTAAGAGATGGAGCATGCAGCAAAGAAGCTCTGCAAACCTTGCTGGTATCTGAGGAGATAAAGAAAGAAAAACTTTAGAAGAGGGTTCTTTAGGGGGATGTTATATCCTGGAAAAAGATGAGGAAGTGCCTTTGACCCAAATTCAGCAAAGCATTTAAGCACATGCTTAACTTTAACTATTAAAGCCAGTGGCACTTAAGCATGTGCTTTGCTGAGGTGGGACCTTTTTGCTGAGAGGCTTTGTACATTGTTGTCTCCTGGAGTCTATGCTATATTCCCTGCAAGATTCCATTAAAGACTGCGTGGTACAGGAGTTTCCAGGTGTACATATAATAGCCATAGATACAGTCCCAAGCATATAACTCAGGGGACTTTTTATTGGGACATACTGTGTACTGTGTTAGGATCAGAGAGGCATTTATCAAGGATAATGAATAGGTGTTGAAGCCACCAAATGCTCATTAAGTCATTGAGTAGGAAGGCTGAGTCAGTTGAATACATAACTCAATACAGTGCCTAATTCAGTACCTAATAATCACTTGCTTTCTTCAGTTTAAATAGAGTAGATACGGTATGAACCAAGTAATTTACAGAAACTTGAGGAGGAGGAAAAAGATTTACATTGAACTATTTATATACTTGCAATGGCTCACGTACACTAATTTCATTAAATAGCTTCCTCTGGTGTTAGAAATATCTCTGGTACTTTTTTGGGCTATTCATAAATAGAGGATTCAGGGTACACAAAAGCCCAGTGTTTATTAAGCATGTCATTACCCTCTGGTGGCTGTGATGTGAAGTGGAGATCTCAATCCCATTCCTCAAGGCCAGCTTTGGATAGCTCTCATATCAGCTCTACAATGAGCCCCTACCTGTGAATTCATACAGCCCTCACTGGCATAGTGTCTGAACATGTCACCATCATCAATGGGTTTTATCTTCGACAACACCCCTGTGAGATAGGGAACATTATCCCCATGTTACAGATGGAGAACTGAGGCACAGGGGAGATGAGCTGACTTGTCCAAGGTCTCACAGTAGACAGAGGTGGGAATGAATCCAAGGTCTCCTGAGTCCCAGTTCAGCAACCTATTCATTAAACCCAAGGTTCTCAACTGTTTCTAAGCTGCAACCCACTCGTTCATTCAGGACCCACCCTTCACTCCCCCTGCTATATAGCTGGGATCCCTCTCCCACTTAGCAATACAGGAAGGGCAGGGAGGCACGACCCCTGTTCATAACTCCCTGGTGTGTTGTGATCCTCAAGTTGAAAGCCTCTGCACTAGACCATCCTTCCTTCCCCTTATTAGCAGCCTGAGCAGAGAGGCCAAGAAGTGAATGGGCTGTAGAGACTGGACTCTCCTCTTAGCCCTGGTGTCCATTTGTAGAAAAGGTGAGGCACACTGGCAGGGGACAATGCCTGGTGTGGGAAACTTGACGGGTCGCCATCTATGCTGTTCTGTGAATAAAGACTGTGGTCCACCTGAGTAACAAGCCCGGCACCGCTTGCCCGCTGTACAATCATTTCAAAGAGGACCAGGCATCTCTAATCAAACATATTATTGTGCATTGTGCACAGGCACCGATGCTGTGGGTGCACCGGGGCTGAAGCACCCATGGGGAAAAATTGGTGGGTGCTCTTCACCCACTGGCAGCCAAGCTCCCTGCCCCACCCCAGCTCACCTCCGCCTCCTCCCCTGAGTGCGCCGCATCCCCGCTTCTCCTCCCAGTGCTTGCCGCAGCGAAACAGCTGTTTCGTGGCGTAACAAGCTGTGGGAGGGAGGGGGAGGAGCAGGAACATGGAGCGCTCGGGGAGGAGGTGGGGAAGAGGCGGGGCCAGGACAGGGACTTTGGGGAAGGGGTTGGAATGGGGGTGGGGCAGGGGTGGAGGCAGTCGAGCACCCACTGGCACCAGGAGAAGTTGGCGCCTATGGCATTGTGCATAGTTACACCTTCAGTCTTCCTTTTTTAGTTATTGTTTATTCATAACATTTGAGACCTGAAGCTTTTCAAACAAATGTTCTCAATAATTATAGCCATCTCATTTGGAATTAACAAGCCAGCTATTGTATCCTGATTCGTGATCAATGGAATGTTAAAAAAGAGGCCTTATTGAGTTTAATAAGTATATAAGTTGCCAGTTAATGAAGTGAAAATTATGTCACCAATAACTGTGTAATTACATTCTTATTAATGCATTCAAACATCTTGCAGCTTAATTGGCATTTAACAAGCTTGTTATAGCAAGATAATTAGATAGCCATTAATTGGTAAAATACTGATTGACATGTATGTTAATAGACGTGTAGCTTGCTATAGTTGTCTCGCTATATGCTAATTTAATGCTTTCATGCCTTTATCAATTAGAGGGTTTAAAATATACAAATTTAATGTATTATAAAGTGATTGTATATTTATTGGTGAAGTCATTTTGACAATCGGTGCCACTGTGACTTTTTTTATCTGCATGTTTATCTCACATTTCAATGTGAGCTCTTTTGGAGTTTATAAGTACTATAATAAATGCATGACTTCCTGGGACTTCATGGTTGTCGCTATGCTGTACATCACAGTCATTGAGAACTTCATAACAGTAACGAAGATAAAATCTGGATCCTCTTGTTCTGAAAGCAGAAGTCCCTACCATATGAGATAATGAAGAATCCCCAGTAGCTGTCTGTAATATAAGGACTATGATACACAGCTGAGCAGTTTTAAGTCCATCCACAGTTGTGCAGTGATGCACAAACCCACTAGCTAGCTTATTATAATAATTATGTCTCTCTATGGCAGGATTGTGTCAGACAGGATATCTATGGCACTCAAAGGATGATCTGGAGTTACATGCCATCTACTTGATATTAGGGCATGTGCTTAATATCTCTTTCTTACTGGGAAGGATGTCACGTGTTAAAAAGACAGATGGCTTAAAGATGTAATATTATTGTTCTTAGTATTATCTTAGCAGCTGGAGGCCTAACCTGAAATCAGTGCCCCATTGTTTTAGGCACTGTACCAATGCATAGTCACAGTCTCTGCTCTGAAGAGCTTGCCATCTAAATGGACAAGACAGACAAAGGGTAGAGGGGGAAAAGGCACATTGCACACATGAAAGGCCACCCAGGTAAACTGCAAATGCTAAAGTGCAAAACGGGCCATCTTATACCCTCCCATATACAATATGCAGACATACTGGAGTAACCATAGGCTGAATTAGGGGAGCAATTGCATATACATTTTGAAAATCAGGCCCTGAAAGTGCTAAATACAAATAATTTGATATCTACTGGAATAACTCTGCACTGCCGGGAACATGGACTAGAAGATCTATGCCAGCGGTACTCAATTATTTTTTTGTCAAGATCCAAAGTTCTTGGTCAAGGTATAGTCAAGGTCCAGACTCCAGAGAAAATAATTTAAAAATAACAACAACGATAATAAGTAAATAAAAAGATTTCAGGGTCTGTTCAAAAGCATCTGGCGGTCTGGGTTTGGCCTGTGGTCCTCCTACTGACTACCCCTGATCTAAGCAGTCCTATCACTAGCCTCTTTGATTCTTGAGAATCTCAGAGGACATGTGATATACACATGCAAAGCATTATATTACTCCTCTGGTGACTGCTAATTAAAGCTGGGCAGGAACCAGATTTTCATTTCACAGGAAATTCTGAGATTTAGAAATTTGTTTCATTCCAAATCAGAAGAAAACCAGAAATTTTGAAGTTTGTTGAAATTGACTTGTTTCTGCAAAATATTTAGCTTTCGACAGATAGGCATTTTCCCACTGACGAACATTCCATCCAAATCTGAAAATTTCTGACCAGCTCTAATTAACAATCATCACAGGAGCATATTTTACTAATAGTTCTTTATTAGGTAGTAGCCAGATATGAAGCATGCAACTTTCCTGGGATTAGTTTACACCCAGACTATTCTGAAGGTAACAGATGAGTTTATTGTGCGGAACAGGAAATCTAGATTAATCATACCATCATATGGAAAACTGATTAGATCATCGTATATATGCCTCAGCCAGCATAGGATTGTTTCCTATGGTGTATTAAGTTGCAATGATAATGTGTCACTGATTATAATGATGACATGAATATTATAAATGTTGATATTCTCAAGTTAGCACAGCAGGAAGAAGTTTCATTTAGAATTTTGCAACAAATATGTGATTTGCAACATTTTCAAATGATTTTTTTTTTTAAAGACTGGGGAAAATAACTAAAATGACTGTTTCACTAAAAATAGCCATTTTGTGGCCATGGTAATATGAACTTCTCGGTTTTGTCTCCGAAGAGGCAGCCAGCCATATCAACGCTGCAAGGTGTGCTTTTTTTTGCTTTGCTATGGCATCATTCAGCTGAGTGTAGCTAGCTTGATTAACTAGTCTTCAGTGTGGGAAAGTCTGGAAGGGCACTAGGGAGAAAGTTACATTCCTTCCAGTAACTGTAGTAAGAAATGAGATTAAAAGCCTGTGAAAATTATATAGATAACTGTTTGCTCTGCAGTGACCTATGAACGGAACAGCAGATGGTGCTAAGGGTCAGATGAGGTACATTGGCAGAGCGGTGGATGGGTAGACCACGGGTCGAAATAACAAAATATGCGGTAGACCAGGACTGAGGCATCTTGGAAGAGCATTTTTGGAGCATAGGAAAGTAATTGTGCTGGAAGTTGCAGTGCAGGATTGAACTGCAGTGGTGCAACTTGATTTGAGTCCAGGACAAGAATAGAAGGAGGTGTGGCTGCAGAGATGATGCGTAATTGTTGATAATGGGGAGCACAATTTAAAGGTTCTGGTACTATGCAGTACAATTCAGGGCAGCGCATATAAACCCTGGCTGAAATATGGTGGGTGGGGGGCATGTGACCCTGCATCCCACCCACACATCACCTCTGTGCGGATCAAAACTGGGCTGCATAGACAGCACTGTGTAGGGACCCAGGGCTGCACTAGTCATGGACAGGGCTGTGCCTCTGAATTGAGGTTCAATGGCAGAGCTGTATGGAGGTCAGCACAGAAATAGCAGGGGTGCTGCAAGATGGCTTCACCGTGGCAGAACCATAAGGCAGCCCAAGACTGGAATAGCAGTGTGTACTCTGGGTCCCAAATGAGCTGCACTGGCAGAGCTGAATAAGGGCCTAGGGTTGGAAAGAAGAGGAGAAAAGATGGCAGGTCAGGACAGAGCTGTACTGGAAGGAGCACGGTGAAGGAAGCCTTTCCATCTCTCATGTCAATGATCAAAAACAAAAGAAAACATTTGTATAAAAGGCAAGAGGAGAGGTATCCTATACAGTCAAAAAGGAAACTATTTCACTACTGGGTAGATAAATTCGCATATATCTCATGGATCCTGGGGAAACCCCTTTAAGATAATGGGAACTCATGAGGATGAGCATGGCAGGTGGCTCAAGCCCATGCGTAATACTATCTGTGCTTTCCTTCCCACTTTAATTGGCATTAGCAGCGGAGATCAGGTAGGCAGCTTCTGCAATCATATTCTTACATGCTCTGATTCCCATATGGGATCAGGACAGAAATCAGATTAAGCTTGTTTATGTGTTAAATGTTTGGGAAAAAATGACTTGTTCCAATATGCTGCAAGCAACAAAATGTGCTCCCCCTAACAATCAACCCTGTGCAGGTCTGGAATGAAAGTGAGGGTGAATTCTGATCACAGAAGAGTCCTTTCCCTAGCCCCACTGCATTTCTACTGTTTTGACTTGCCTTCCACCTAGCAACAATAAAAAGGAAAGGAGAAGGCGGAAAAAAAAAAACAAAACCCAAAAGCTCCTAGCAAAATGCCAGCATTTTAAATTAAATTTAAAACAGTTTAATTGCCTAATTGCTCAGCTATTTTGTGCAGTTTATTAACAGAAGCAATTCTTCGGCAGTCATGCCAGCATAGCAGAAAATTGGCATTTGAGCCAGCGGGAATTAAAGAGGCAGAGTGCGGAACTAAAACAGAAAGAATGCCTTGAACCTAGTGGAACAGACATTTGAGGTTTTAGTCTCATTTTTATCTCTTTCCCTAATCTGCCGTAGGAAGATCAAGCTTGGGTTTTGCTTGTTAATGCGGGAATGACAGTTGCTCATCACCAGTGTCTCTGCATTTGGAAAAGTACTGGATTTCCTAAGAAATGAATGTCTGAGCAAGCAGTGCATTTACAAAGAAACAAAATGCATTTCTTGCCAATAGTATTGGAATCTTTTAAAAGAGTTAATTTGATGACTTTTTGAATAATAAACCTTGCTATTAAATATGTATGTGTATTCAAACAAAACTAGCAAATCATCCTTGTAAATAAATGCATGTGCTGACTGAACAGAAGAGATTAATATTCAACTGTATTATATCATGCTTATCATATGCTCCTTTCCCTACCACAGAGAGAGATGGAGAGCGGTATGTGGGGGGTTGTGGGAAAGGCAGTTATAATGTAAAATAAATAATCCAACATTTAGTGCCTGTAATGGAAAAATTCAATTAGCCAGGAATGCTATTGCTATAATCTTATGGGCTACATTCCATTCTCAATGCTTTCTATAATATAAAGAGGTGGGTAGCTATAAGCATATGCCTCCCTCCTTCCTTCAGTGTGCATTCACTAGGAGAATCCTGCCAGGTGTTCTACACCTGCGGTAGAGCTGGCCTATCAGAGAAGTAAGAGGAGAATCCCACTCAAACTGCTTGGATGTCAGTGAACGTTTACCTTTGAGTTATGGGGTGGGCACTGTATTCATTTATCTTCTTTGGAGAACATTTCTATGTGGTCAGAAAAATCTACAATCTAATAGCAGAGCATGCAAAAAAAATTAAAGACTTTGGGTGAAATGAAGGCTTTGTTGAAGTCAATGGGAGTTTTGCCACTGATTTCAATAGGAGTCAGGATTTCACCCCTCATTAATGAAAGAGGTATGCCTAATTTCTGCACGCACTTGCATATGCAAACTGGGTTACTTATTTTGCATGATTAATTGGATTCATTTGCACATGCTACCTGTTGTACATGCAATCAGCAATTGCAAGTGAAAATTAGGGCACAAAGTAGGGCACCTAATTAAAAAAATAAACAGGCCCTAAACTTTATGATGTATTTTCAAAAAAACTCGAAGTTTGCTGGAAATACTCCTAGAAATTGCAGTCCCATCCTTCCCACAGCACGGGAGCACTGCGGCAGAACAGACTGTTCAGGAGCATGTTTTATCACAATGCAAAATGCCTGCCCACTCAGAACTTTTGTTTGCATGATTGCCAACTCAAGGAACCCCTATGAAATGAGTTCATGATCTCTGCCCAGTACATAGCAGGCAGGGAGGTTTCATCTCTGACTCAAAAGCATCATCACACTTATCACTAATTAGCATGCTCATTGTCAGTCTCAGAGAGAGGCTAAGAATGAATGGACCTGGAAAGAGAACTATCCACTCTGTCTGGATTAAGGCACTTAAGTAGGGTGGTGAATGAAAGCTGGTGCTTTCAGTGCCCGTGCTGTATCAATAGATCAGTAAAGGAACTCCCATTCAGGGTTATCCATTCGCCACCTAGGCTGACACATAAAGACACACACAAATGGTAAATGATCAATGTGATACTGTATCTGGGAAAATAAGAACACAGCTCTTGCAAGCGTTAATGTGAGCTCTGGGTATAATTCCCTATGTATAGCACAAACATTACATGCCAGTGTGCTAACAATCACTGCCGCAGTATCTACTGTATTTGTGAATGGGAGGAATGATACAGCATAGGCTGGCTGAAGGTTTTTGCCTCGTAGCATAGTCTAGTGGACACCATCCTTGACTGGGAAGCCAGAGACCTAGATTCTATTCCCATCTCTGCCACTGACCTGCTGTGAGATATTTGGTCTCTGTGCCTCAGTTTCCCCATCTGTAAAAAAGAGATGACAGCACTTATCAACACATCTTGGGATCTGTGGATAGAAACTATTTGATGAGAGCGAAGTATCATTAGTAGAGATGGTCAGAAAATTCAGACTTTCACTCAAAAATCTTAAACTCCAAAACTGGGCAATTTTGAAGAAATAGTTTTGAATCTCAGGTTTTGGATTTGAAAAATTGAAATGGTTTGCAAAAAAAAAATAATAATAAAAAATCAGACAAATGTCTATGAAAGTTCTGTTTAGTCAGTAGAACAATTTTCAGTTTAAAAAGGGTTTTGATGGAAAATTTTCAACCAGCCAGAGCTATTCATTAGCTACTGTTTGAAGCAGTAAACAAAACGTGCCTTCTCTTTTGATTAAATTCTCAAAACCAGCACTGTCATTAAATGATGTAGTAATCCTGCCAGTTTCAGTACTGCACTGTAAATGCACAGCAAATCAACATAGATAGTGATCAGGTTTCCATGCCTCAGGCAAGGGACATCCTGCGGCCCTAGTAACTTTCAAAGCAATTGGCTGGGATGTCAAGATTGAGGACAAGGGTAAGTCCTAGCTTGTAGCACTCATCTACCCTCTTTGTGTGTGTAAGAATATGAGATGAGGAACTCATTTCTTCAAGGAAAGGACACAAGTAATTTCTCTGGTGTCCTTGCCTCTGGTCTCAAAAAACGATCAAGTGAGCCTTGTGATTTTCTTGTATCTTCTGACATACAAAGATCACTGCACATCTATTGTCTGTAAAGCTTCTGGTTAATCTCACTATACAAAGTAAATCCATTTTTGGCCTTGTCTTCACTGTTAATGAAAGGTGCATTTTTACTCCGAGGTAACTAAAGGACATGAGCTGCACTGAATTAAAAACCCAAGAAAAGACAAGCACTTTTGTTTTACAATAAGGTAAAATAGGCTAGCTAAGCCCTACGTGGGGTATAGTTACCTTGATGTAGAAACACACTTTTTAAAATAGCGAAAACAAAACCCAATATTATATTTCCTGAGCTCCTAATACAGGGGTTCTCAAACTGGGGGTCGGGACCCCTCAGAGGGTCGCAAGGTTATTACATGGAAGGTCGCTAGCTGTCAGCCTCCACCCAAAACCCTGCTTTGCCTCCAGCATTTATAATGGTGTTAAATATATAAATATATAAGGGTGGGGTCGCACTCAGAGGCTTGCAGTGTGAAAGGGGTCACCCGTACAAAAGTCTGAGAACCCCTGTCCTAATATCTGCATATCCTCGCCATAGTGTCGCTGCTCTCAGTGCTATAGGCAAAGACAACATTCTCTTGCTTTACACATATACTTGTTTCAGTGACAAATGAAATTTGCTACTGAAAGTGACCACCACATTAGCTCAGGGTCACTAGTATCTCTGCTTAGACTCTTCTGCCTGTTGCCACTGCTGTGTTCTGAATACACTGTACTCCTGGTTCTCAAAATTCACACAAAGAGATAAAAAGGAAGATTGGCCACTGATGCTCAGCATGTGCTGGGATCGTTGGCCCTTGGCTTAAGAACACATGAAATAATGCCTTGATGCACCTCAGAAGGAAGAGTTTGCACTACTGGGATATGTGACCTACTTTTAACTCTTTTTTATTTTGTAATACAGGTATGGAGATTGGCAACCCTAGCCCGATGGTGACATGCACTTCAGCAACTGACTCCCAAATGGGGGTAGTAAAACCTGGTCAAGAGGATGAAGTGTTTCTAGCCATTAAATCTAGATCTCTGTTTTTAGAGACCATATGTCATAACCGGGACAAGGGTGGTCATACCTAGTGGTCAGAGCATGAGTCAGGCAGGGTCAGGTTACCGGTAGGTTAGAGTCCAAGACAGGCTGAAAGGCAAATCAAGAATCAGGCATCAGGAGTGTAGACAATTAGTTCATTTTGTCATTTATTTGTTGTGTGATATTATGATTAACTAATATGTCATGTCATATATAATCACTGTATGTGGAATAGAGTTAAATTGTAGGATTATAGAAGTATCAGATTGATCAGTAGTCAGAAGGGATAAGTATACCTTAAGTAAGTAATGCTGAAATGCAAAACCTACAGGCTGAGGTCTGTAAAATATCAGCTTAGACATACTAGGCCATAGGCTTAAGAAATGCTTGACATAAGTAAGTGACCAAAGAATGTCTCAATGCCACAAAATTACGAAAAAAGATGTGCCAATGGGTGGCATTGCAAAAAACTAACCCTAAGAGTAATTTTAACTACAAGTATCAGAGGGGTAGTCGTGTTAGTCTGTATCCACAAAAACAACAAGGAGTGTGGTGGCACCTTCCAGACTAGACAGGTTTATTTGGGCATAAGCTTTCATGGGTAAAAAACCCACTTCTTCAGATGCATGGAGTGAAAATTACAGATACAGGCATAAATATATATTGGCACATGAAGAGATAACCAATGTTGAAGGCCAATTCAGGCAGGGTGGATGTGGTCCACTCCCAATAATTGATGAGGAGGTGTCAATACCAAGAGAGGGAAAATTGCTTTTGTAGTGAGCCAGCCACTCCCAGTCTCTATTCAAGCCCAAATTGATGGTGTTAAGTTAGCAAATGAATTGTAGCTCTGCAGTTTCTCTTTGAAGTCAGTTTTTGCAGGTTTTTGGTTGAAGAATGGCTACTTTTAAATCTGTAATTGAATGTCCAGGGAGATTAAGGTGTTCTCCTACTGGCTTTTGTATGTTACCTTTCCTGATGTCTGATTTGTGTCCATTTATCCTTTTATGTAGAGACTGTCCGGTTTGGCCACTGTACATGGCAGAGGGGCATTGCTGACACATGATGGCATATATCACATTATTAGATGTGCAGGTGAATGAGCCCCTGATGGTATGGCTGGTGTGGCTGGGTCCTATGATGATGTTGCTAGAGTAGATATGGGGACAGAGAAGGCAACGGGGTTTGTTACAGGGATTGGTTCCGGGGTTAGCGTCTCTGTGGTGTGATACCCCGTAGTCACATTGTTCTAACACATGCCCTAACCATAGGGTATACGTTGTTTGTAAATAGTAATGAGAATAAAAGGAACTATAACTAACCTATGAAAAACAGTGTACCCCAATATTCTTGGGGATCACAATACTAATAAGGAAAAATGCAGAGTGTTAGGTGTAGTCAGAATCACAAGATAAAAGAGGGCTCCCAGATTGGGTAAAATGAGGTCCCTGTGAGAAAACTCAAGCAGGAATCTACTGATGATCAATTGGCAAGGTATCCATCAAACCTTAAGAATATTGTGAAGGGTATCTATATTTGTAACTTGTGCATAGGTCTTTATAGGTTTTCTATATGCGTGGGTAATCATAACATTAATTGTAACTTTAATAGTTACTAAAACAGACTAGACCTTGTACTTGTAAATGTATGTGTAGTCCCTATCCTTGGTCTTTTTGTGTTCCTAGATACTCTAAGGCCATGTCTATACTAGCACTTATGTTGGCAAAACTTTTGTCATTCAGGGGTGTGAATAAACACCTCCCTGAACGACATAAATTTTGTAACATAAGCACTCGTGTGCACAGCGCTATGTCAGCGGGAGATGCTCTAAGTTTGTAAGTATAGACATGGCCTAAATCCAGAGCAAATAACAGAGGTGACTTTCACTCTGTTGAGCTTGAAACTGTAGCCGCCAGAGCCGAACCGACAGGGGCGTACTACAACATTACAAAATTCACCTTAAATAAAATAAAAGGCAGGGTCAGGTTACCAACTGATCAGGGCTGTGCACCAGGTTACAGACGGCAATCAAATAGTAAAGTTGAGGACAAACCAGGGTCAGAAGCCAGAGTGGAGGGTCCATCACAAGCAGTGTCTGGAGCAGAGACCGTCAGGCTGTCTATATTGTTGCTCAGACAGCTCCCTTTCATGGCTTCCTGGTTTAAGTACTGGTATCGGTCATCAGGGGGCTGTGAGGGGCCACCAATCAGGTTCTGCTGGGTGGTACTTCCTGCCAAGCCCTGCCTAAGCCTCCTGTGGCAATGAGTTGATGTCAGTAGGCCTGAACCCCCATGATCCCAAGTTCCAGCCTTGCAGGTTTTAACACTTTATGCCTGGGGCTTTCAGAGGAATTAAACACTCACCCCCACTGAATTTCCATGGGCTTTGGGCAGCTGGTGCTTTTGAAAATCCCAGCTTACAGTTCTTGGGGTGAGAACTGATCAGTGTATGGATCAGTACAAGGTGTTGCATCTCCTGTCAGACAATTCAAAAGATTTCTAGCTCAGCTGAATCAATCCCACTCCCTTTCTGTTTCGCATTAATGCTCCCATGTGCATCAATGGTGGTTTCCATTCTCTCTCCTCTAGGACCTTGACCATCTGTGCCACTTATGACCACCACACAGACAGGAGTTGAATTGCTGTCTGTACCCCTGTGTCATGGGGTGCAGACTCACCAAGCAGCACCTTCTGCTGGTCATCTCAGGGAATTAGTATCCAGCCTCCGGAGTGCCTCCTTCAGGCTGGTGTCTCACCTCCCTGGCTCCCCGTGTCCCTCCCAGACCCCAGTGCCCTTGCCTTGGGTGCTGCCCCCTGGCAGTACCCCCACAGTTCTGGGTCTCCCCCTCCCAGGGGAATCCCCACCCACTATCCCCAGCTCGCCTCAGTCTTAGGCTACTGCCAGTCACCAACTAGCCCCCGCTCCCTGGGGCAGACTACAGTATAAGCCACTCATCACAGGCGAGGGGGTTTGGACCTGCTGCCTCTGCCTACCCGTGGCTGCCCCTGCAACCTCCGTACCTAATAGGCCTTCCCAGGCCTGCAGCCTGGGGCTTTCCTAGGCCCGAGCTCCCCGGCTCCCTTGGCCTTCCCCAGCCCTGCTCCCAATCTGGGTACTTTCTCAGCCCTTGCAGCCAGGTCCCTTTCTCTCCAAGCTAGAGAGAATCTCTACTGGAACTTCTGGCTCAAAGCCTTTATAGAGCCAGCTGGGCCCTGACTGGGGCATGGCCCCCAGCTGCCACCACTTTCCCCAATCAGCCAAGGTTTTGCTCCCTTTCCCCAGCCCTCTGTAGGGCTTTTCCAACCCCTTCAGGGCTGGAGTGGGTGCTCACCCCGCTACACCCCGTATACACACCCCCAAATCCTTCCCTTCCCACTAAAGAGTCAGATTTCTTTCTGGGAGGTAAATTGTGTGACATTTCCCTGGACAATATGACCTACAACTGCAGACTTCATGTAACGCCATTAGCTCCACTTTTGGCACTGGCCCCTTTCAAGCTCAATGCATCTCTCTCTCATGCATTCTGTATATAGGGATAAGCATGTCATACAGCCATACCACCCAAGGGAAAAATTGCAGCAAAGTGCATTGTCACTGGCAAAGTCAAGTAAAGATGCCAGGTCCTTACCAGTAATAGCCTAGTAACAGCAGAAGTGAGTATTATGTTCTTTCCTGTGGGGCACAGAAAAAGAAGAGTTTTGCACCTGTTTATTGTGCCAGAGGAGCACTCCTATTTGTGTGTGGTATAGCGGCAGAGACATGCCAGGGAAATACTTTATCTGTGCACTAGGCACAATCCAGCCTGATCTAGCATTGTCATATCCCTGCTTGCTATAACTCACAGATCCAGAGCCCGTAAAACACCGGAGGTGAGTTTGGGTAGTTCCTTCTCCCTAACCGGGCACTGCTGTAAATCTGCTCTAAGAAGTCCTTTCTTCCAGCTTTTGTTTCACTGCATTTTCTGAGCACTCTCAGAGGAAGTCTGTTTTTCATTACCAAGATGGATTATCTTCCTCATATGGTCACAGTGGAGACTCTGTAAGAGTATAGAGGAGGGGATAAAGATCTGCCCCACTAAGGGCCAGTGAGATGGTATCTTTTGCTGCTTATTCAGACTTAATGGCTGTGGGTACAAAGAGAAAGCACAGCATAAGATCAACAGAAAATCTCATCGGAGCCCTCTAACCATAAAACAGAAAGACAGGTCAGGGAGGTGATATTTGGATCTAGATCAGAATCAGAACTAGGATTGTGTTTCAGGCTGATCCAGAGCAAAGGTTCTGGTTCAAATTCGACAGCCAACTCTCACCAGCTGGTCTGTTGATGTTTCCACCAACTTTCATACCCAAAGTGGATCTGGAAAATAGGGCCCCTTCCTATTTTGGTTCCAATTTAAGAACCAAAACGATAGGGGCCACATTCAGATCTGGAGGTTCAAGTCCCACTTCTGCCCTTCAGCGCTTGGTGTTGTAGTACAGATTAGAGGCTCTGCTCAGTGCACATCTCTGATTATCATTATGTCCACTAGCTGTGAAACTGACTTAATGCCTGTAAGCTTCACTGGTCACTGAAATTAATTGGGGAAAAAACAGACCGATAGATACAACATCCCCCTCCCATAACTGCCAATGTAACTTACAATATTAGTTGTATTCCAAGAGGAAGATCCAATATTGAGCCAATTTCCTAGATTTTAACATTTATTTCCCTTGTGTTTTTAAAATAAAACCCAAAGATAGTTAATATGACAGCCTGGTTATTAATACGATTTAGTTCCTATTGAAAAGGACATGGGTTAGGACTCTGCATGCAGGCCATGTACAATTTCTTCAGAAAAAATGGTAATTTATTTTAACAGAAATGTTTTCTTTGGCTAATCCCCTTCTCCAGGCTGTTCTGCCCAAACAGTTTTTCTGAGAGGGCTAGAGTATGATACAGATCTGATAGGATGCCTTATTTTGCACCAAGTAATTGCATTAATTGGTACAGCCAATGATCAATGTTAATTTAAAAAAACCCAAAAAACTACAAAGGCTTAGCATTCCAAAGCTGTCTAGGAAAGTATTTGAATACCAAGGCTGATTCAGGCATATAATTAACCCGTCAGTCTGTAGCTTAGACAAATAACTCCACTCCTCACCACATACAAACACCAGTCCCATTCTTTTCAACGGGGACTGCTATTGGAACATAAAAAAAGAAAATGGAAAGGGATGAAAGTTCGTTAATTCCCTCTTTTCCCTCCCTTCCACTACTGACATTACAGAGAAGGGATAGTGTCAGATATACTTGTTCTACCCTAATAGATAATTCTTGCTCATTCTACAGAAAAAAAGCAAACAACGCAGAAAGGAAGGTCCCATGTGGAATGATTTTTTTCGTGGCCCCAGATCTAGTGGACAGCGGTATTTTGTGCATGTCAGAAAGAAGCATGTTTGTACCCAGTAATACATTATTCAATCCTATTTTTTCTTGAATCACAAGAGTGGATTCTGCCCATATCACTGCAAAGCTAGAAATCTTACGCAGGGATTACCTTTTACCGGTACACCGTACCGGCCCATACCCCCTTACTTTCACCCCTGTGCTTAACTCAGGTGAGGGTGTTGGAATCTGGCTCAAGTGCTTAGCTACCAAGATGCTTTAAATAGGTGGTTAAACCCATGTGCTTCACTACACAAAGAAAATAACTTGATGAAACTTTCTTTTGACATAGGACCTTTTGAGTCAGTCATTCTTCTCCCATTTTTACAACCATTTTACACTGGAGTAAATCCATTGCCTATAGTGTCACAGAGAAAGTGAAAGCTGAATCAGGCTCAATCTTTTACAGACAACCAGAAAGCAGCATTTAGTGTGAATATGGAGGTACGTTTACCCTCCGATAGTAGGAGCTGCTACAGTACAGTGCGTTTCCCTGCAGACACGCAGATTAACTGTTTGACCTAGTTCCAAATGCAAAAAGTGTTTGTGGCAGAGGCTCATCACAAAAGGCTGCCAAAATACTCTGCCAGACAGCAATAAACTCAATTTACACTATAACTTAACACTTCCCTCGCCTCTACCTCTCTGCCAAGTATGACCGCATAACATGCAGTAACCTGCTCTCCATTAAAGCAAAGAATCTCAAAGTTTCCCCTTCAGAACATTTCCTTGCAAGATCAACTTGCCTGTCAGTCCTTATGGAAAGTCCTGGAAAGCATCATCAAGAATATGATTCTGTCCATATCTCCCAGTGCACCTAATGCCAGCATTAGATTCGGTGTACCTCAAACTTTTTAGAGGAAAGAAGGGAACTTTTTTCCTGTCGCCCAGCCCATGATCAGTTTTATGCCCTGAAGCATGAAGATTAATAGCCTTTAGAATGTCTTCCCAGCCAGCATAAGTGCCATATACCATTCTGAGCTGTAAAGTTAAAATATTAACAGTTATATTATCTTTTATTGTTACACTATCCATGCTTTAAATCTGATATAACTGATGCTGTTGAGTAGCATATTTTGCTAAAATCCTGAAAAGCCAGGCCAGCACTTCCAATTAAGGAAGCAAACCAGATGTCCACGAGACACAACTATGAGCAGCTTATGGACTCTGTTCAATAGCTACTGGAACTTTGCTCAGTCTTCACCACTTAACGCTGTTTAAATGACCTCCAAACTTTGCTTAGGTCATCAAAACCTCCAGAGCCAACACTGCTCAAAAGATATTTAACCTGAAGGGAAACAGGTTCAAATGGATTGAAAAGTAGAGGATCAGCAAATTGCAGCAAAGCACTAAATCTGCCTTATGTTTCCAGAATAATGAATGGATTGTTACTATATCAGTTCGGCACATATATATATGCAGTAACATGCTGTATTAAATTGAAAACGTACAAATAGATTATGTCTCCAGCCATCCCCAGAGGGGATGAGCTAGTGCTGTGACCCCCACATTTTAAACACAGAGATTTTGTAACAGCGTAAGCTCATCTCCAGACAGTTCTGAGACAGCTCCTCATTCTTCTGGGCTGGTAAACTTAGTTATATGCGTATGGGCTCTTAACAACTAAAGCCCTTTCTGCTCTGCACAGACTAAGAAGCCCTGTATCTAAGAAGAGGGTTTTACTGGTGTTCTTGGCCAAAATTACTCTCCCCTGCCCAAAGATGTGCAGTATGCCAGTTGCCACTCTCCTGTCCCAGCACTATTGGAGCTGCTGGAGTGGGTGAAGTGATTGCTGCAGTAAGTATACAGTCTGCAAAGTGCTTTGGAGTGAAAGGCATGTTCTGTATTTAAGTTATTATTTTGTGATAACCAAATCACAGAGAATGGTTCAACAAACTGTTCAAGGATAATCCAACCCAATAAGAAAATAGGTACTCTGCTCCGGAAATGAAAAACAAACCTAAATTTGTTAGTCTCTAAGGTGCCACAAGCATTCCTTTCCTTCTGGTTTGTGTATCTGGAGCTGTGTCCCACAAGTTAACTCTGTGGGGAATATTTACATGGCTCCCGGATGGGCAAATTTGGAATTTTCCTGAAACAGTTCACCCACACCTTAATGTCAATGCTTTTATTTCCTGCTATCCACTCAGAGCAGCAAAACGTGATGTTACCAATGGCAGCAGGGTTGGTAATATAATCAGAGCTTACCTCAACCAGGGCATCCCACAGATCTGACTCTCCTTAATTTAACAAAAAATAAATTAATAATTAACTCAAAATGGTCACCGGGGAATTTAAAATCCCAACATAAAACAATTGTCTTTTGCTGATCCAACTAAAATACTGCCCGAGTTAAGCCCCTGAGCAGGCACAGTTTCTTGGGTTAAGACAGAGATGCCTTTCCCTGACGGAGCCTTGTCCAGAACTGGCTCCTTGAGTGAAGCAGACAGTCCTTTTGATCTGACCTGCTGGTCCTGATTGGCCTCTGCCTGCTCCCGGACCTTCTAGCTGCTGGAGGACCAAGCCTCGCTGGATCTGCCAGCAGTTGATCCTGGGAGGCCTCTCTAGGCAATCCCTTGGGGTCCATACTCACTGTTCTTCTCTTCCAAAAGGCAGTGGGGCCTCTGGTAGAAAGCTGCAAATGCCTGGGACACCCCATCACAATGACCAAGCCCTTTCACCACTGGATCACAGGTTTGCACTCAGCCAGCAGGGTAATGACCACAAGTGACCACTGCCACCTTGAAGACTCTTTGGTAACCTGTGTGGAATGGGCGGGTGGTCTCAGCCCAGTGCCAAATGGAGAATTTCCCATAAGACAGGAACCTTCATCAGGCATTTGTTGGGCCCCTTCTTGGCATTCTCAGCAGACAGGCTAAGGACTGAATAGGCCATGGAGACTGAGCCCCCCTCTTATCCCTGTAATTAAGACTGAGGCTCCTTAGGGCCAGTGTCCAAACAACTCAAATTTCTGCACACTGATCCTGCTATGTAGATTCATAAAGGGGCTTCATCTTGGTGGATTGTCAATCTGACATCCTTCACTAGCACAAAATTCGCTCCTAAAGAATGCAGATAAATGCAGTTAAATCTACTAAGCAACATCTCTCCTCCTCACTCCCTCCCCTCCTACTAGCAACAGCAATACACATTACCAACCAGGCCGAAATGAAAATTAAGAATGAAAATAATGAAACCCCTCTCCTACCACCATGCTGGGCCTGGGCTTCTGCTCTAGCATTGTACAGTCAGAATCAGCAGGAATAAAGCTGAATATAAGAGGGACTCTCAGGGGCATCTTAAATACTCCTAATGTAACTAAACCTTGGAGTTTCTTTCCAGTGCCAGCAAATGGGACTGCAGATCTGTCCTGTCCATTCAATACAGTCCATGCAGAGAGCTACATACTGGGCCCCCTGCTTCTCGTCAAAGAAAAATTAGCAATGGGAAAAGATCCCTCAAAACATAGGAAATGCATTGACTGCCACAACTGGAACGTGTTCACCGCTTTGTGCCTGGGCACTCAGCCTCTGCCTTTGAAAAGCTTTTTAGATGTAACACCTGGAGTTCATGGCGGTGGGGTGCACCTACAGGGGGAAAATATCCCCATATATTTTCCCGTACCTCTTTTTTTCTTTTTAATTAAAAGTGTTTTAGGAGTGAATTTAGTGCTCAGAAGAGAGAGTAGACTAACAGCATGGATTTTAGCCGGGCACCACTCAGGCCGATGTTTTACAGGGATTCCCCACAGAGATCTGCCAAGGCACTTCATTCCCGACCTGTAACGCTCCTCTTCTTTCAGCCCTGGCACTGGGACACAGCTCTGCAAGCATTCCTCAGCTCTGCCTTTCAACAACCCCTGTTATTCCAGCCCTGAGCCCACAGGCTGCCCTGCAATCCTGTGGCCTGGCCTGAGCAGAAACTGCCAATCATGCTGCGTTGAGCAGAGGGTATGGTATGCTAGGCACAGGGACAGGAATTAGGCTGAAATCAGTCAACTTGATTTCATTTGTCACTGAAACTAGCATGTGAAACTAGGCTGCCCGAGATGAAGGACACAAACAAACACTTGACAGTTCCAAAGCCGCCAACGGGTAGGAATTTCACAAGTGCTCGGCCTTGACCTGGCTTTGCTCCCATTAAAGTCTATAGGACCGTTGACTGCAGTGGCAGCAGAGTTAGGCCGGGGCTGAGCATGTCTGTAAAGCTCATTCAATATTTGTGACCTATGATTCCCACGAGATTGCACAAGTGCATGAAAAACATATGTGACGGTGTCAGAAATGCTTCATTTACATATTTCCTGCAAGGCTTTGTATTACTTTTAGCACCTACTGTCTCAGAAATATATTTTAAACATATGTTTCATATAAGATACATTGGTGTGACATAAATTTGATGGGCCAGTTCCTCAGCTGGTGTGAGCCAGTGTTTTTGTCAGTCAGACATTTTACCATGCATAGGCACCATCTGGACCCTACCTATCAGAGCGATGGCTGCACTAGAAGTCCAGACACACAGGCAGAGGACACAGAAGAGTGTGTGGTATCAGCACTGGGTACCTTTATGATTATTTATGACTTGTGTTGCAGTATTGCCTAGGACCCCAAGTCACGGAGCAGGACCCCAGGAGGCTAGGTGCTGTGCAAATGTAACCCACACAACTCCTCGGTGTGATGCTCTGTCCCCTCGAGTGGCAGTGAAATCACTTAGAGATTAGTGCAGGGGTGGGGCCAACCTGGGGCTCCAGGGCCACGTGCGGCTCTTCAGAAGTTAATACGCGGCTCCTTGTCTAGACACCGAGTCCGGGGCTGGAGCTACAGGTGCTGACTTTCCAATGTGCCAGGGGTTGTCCCTGTTCAACCCCTGGCTCTACCACAGGCCCTACCGCCACTCAACACCTTCCTGCCCCCTCCCCTGAGCCTGCCATGCCCTCACTCCTCCCCCTTTCCCCCAGAGCCTCCTGCATGCCACGAAACAGCTGATCGGGATGTGTGGGGAGGGAGGAGGAGGAGCTGATCGGCAGGGCTGCTAGTGGACGGGAGGTGCTAGGAGGCGGGGGTGGGGACTGATGGGGGGCTGCTGACATATTACTGAGGCAATGTACATTGGTAAATTCTGGCTCCTTCTCAGGCTCAGGTTGGCCACCCCGGGATTAATGAATCTGCTCTACAGCCTCAGCTAAGGGCCATTTGGCTTTTAGCTCATGCAGTAGAGGCTCATGCGTTTAGCTCCAGAGGTCCCAGGTTTGATCCTGCCCACCGATGAACAGGGTCTGTCAGTGTTACACAAACACAGAACAAAAAGATGGTCCCTGTCCCCCAAAGAATGTACAGTCTAAGCACTTAGGCCCAGATCCACACAGCCATTTAGGTACCTAAACCACAGCCTTAGGCACCTATGTCCCAGTTTCAGCTTCTGTGTGATACACACAACTCCTGTGGGACCCTGTAGGCACCTATCTTACTTGGCACCTAAGTTTCTAGGATAAAAGTTCCCTAGGTACCTGTTTCCGCCTCTGAGCATGCACACTTCTGCTTCCCTTTAGGCGTCTGGATGCCTATCTCCTGCCTAAACCCCAGAACAATTCATAAACCAGGGGAAGATAGGTGTTTATAGCTTTTAGCCCATCAATTAGATCACTAGCCTGGGATGTGGGAAACCTGGATTCAATTCCCCTCTCTGCCAGAGCAGGGGGAAAAATGACTTGAACAGGATTTTGAGCTGCCTGACTCCAGGAGACAGGTTCCCATTTGTGGATTGCTAAGAAAAGATAGGTGCATCCCTGCAGCCCAGAACGCGCTGATCTCTGAGAGAGGGACGGGGCTTAGTGCACACTCCTGTCCTTGGCATCTCCCGTTGGCTAGCTTAGATGGTTCCTCATTTAGCATGCTGGCTTTTGTGGATCACATCCTTAGGTGCCTCTCTCTCCACATTCATTGTGTAGGGAGCCCTGGTGCCTAACCCAGGCTTTCGGGATGACAGTGGCGTCCCTGTAATTTTCTAGTCACCTAACTTTTAGGTGCTGTGGCACTCAGCATTGCAACACCTTTGTAGATCCAGGCCTTAATGTCCCTCTTACAAAAGGTATAGTTTGCTCTTCAGTTAACTCTATTGCCAACTGGGGAACAGGCCAGACGTCCCATTGTTCAGCTACCACAGTGATGGATGCTATATTGGAAGAAAAGAGAATTCTATACAGTCACTTGTATCTGTTAATAGGCTTGGGAGAATGCTAATGGACTCAATACTTGTGAGCTGAATAACATCACCATCAAGTTCGCACCAATATTTCAATCTTCCATAATGCCACATGCAGAAAAAGAACAGGCAGCAATTCAAAAACATTAGAGGTTTTAAGTTCAACTTGTTGAGCAGATTTTGATGCCTGCAGTTTCCATTAATATTTATGGGAGCTGGGAGGAGAAGAGCCACACACAAGTATGGAATATATATGTATTCCCCTTTAGATGTTAGTAGAATTTGCTGCTATCTAGATCTTATCAGACTCATTGTGCTTTCAGTCAGATTCACACCTCATTTCCCACTGTTCTGTAAATATAGTACAATCACATAATGTTTTAATAACTTCACAGGAAAACTGAAAATAAGGCAGAGATGACAACTTATGGATATAAATTTCAACAGCCTAGTTTTTTTATGCAGTTATTAAATGCTTTGAATTGAACAAGAGACAGGTTCAGAGCTTCGTTTACCAGGGTATTGGAAATACACTGAAGTCCATAACTCTGGGACAATAAAACTGACTTTGTCGACCAATTTTACTTCCATTAGGCTCCACAGTTCAACAGGCAATGATACGTTTTTAAGAAGACCACTGGATCTTTTGATGAATTCCCAGCCTGGCTATTGAGGGTGATTTCATTACATCACTTTCCTTCACAACTGCTTTAGGCAAATATGCTCCATAGGATGAGTGATGGGGAGGAAATGTTTTTCACCACACATGCGGGGATGCTAAGAGGAAATAAAATCGTTTCTTCACATTAAAGAATTAATGTGGATACGCATTTGTTCTTGAGTCTGAAATTTTAAATGGGCTCATTATGAGCGTACTCTAACTCATCTGTTGTGACTTACAAAACCATGGTATGGACCTTTTGCTATCTGAAGAAAACTATAGTTTGGGAAATTCAATCTGAACCTGGTTCCCAGCCCAAGATTTGTGGTTGATTCCTGTATCTAGGCCAGCCCAAACAAAAACCTCAGATCAGAAAACACCACATTAGTTTGGCATCTCCACATAGTCCAAAGTGCATGTTTGCTCACATTACAAAATCGCTGCTCCCCGGCAGTGTCTGCTAAGAATAGATTCAGGTCTGGAACAGAAGGATGTGTTGAGATCTGGAATCAGGTGCTTTTCTAAATCAGCATGGAGGTCACCAGGGCTGGAGCAGAAAGGGGCGCTGCAGGTCAGGATTCAAGGGAATTGGCAGAACAAGAAGTGTAGTTTCAGAAGGTGCCATGTAAGTAGCTAGAGAATTCACACACTGACTCCTCTCATGCAAAGGAATTTACATAACAGAGCCACCACTTCTGGAGCACCCCTTTATGGCATAGGGTGACCCGAGAGTATCCCTGCCTCTGTTTTCCTCTCTTCAGGGCTCCTCAATAATTTCACAAAGGTTTTCTCAGAGCCAATAACACCCAGATTCAGGCTGGTATCTAACCATAAACAGTTCCAAAATAAGGTCCTCCAACATCATACATTTTAAAGTTTATATATTCATCCTTCCACACTCTTCATCAATCCACACCCGGGCCTTCCTTGCTGGAGTCTTTCCTACCTTGGCAGGCCAGTCCCAGCCCTACCTAGCTTGGGACTTTTTTCTTCAGATGTTGCTCTCTCATATCTCAGGGTCTCCTGCAGGAGCCTTCTGGATCTCTTCTGAAGTCCCAGTCCCAATATCTCATTACCCAGGTTTTTCCCTTGTCTATCCTGGAGCTCTGATTGAGTCACATGACTCAGTCACATTATCTCCACCTAAGGAGGAGAGTTGGCAGTGTCACAAGTCAGGTGAGATCCATCTCCCTTTAAAGGGCCAGCCACCCTGTAAGAATAATCCTAATAAAAAGATCCTCTGTGATACATGGAGGCATTAACTGACTAATAATCTGTTGAGCCAGTGGGTCTCTAACTTTTTGATTGGCAATCCCTTTCACACAGCAAGCCTCTGAGTGCGATCCCCCTAATACATTAAACACACTTTTTAATATATTTAACACCATTATAAATGCTGGAGGCAAGCAGGGTTTGGGGTGGAGGCTGACAGCTCACAACCCCCTGAGGGATCCCGATCCCCAGTTTGAGAACCCCTGAGCTAACAGATTAGAAAAAACCCAACACTAGTGTGATATGCTGGAACAACACCAACCCAATGAAGATTTTCATGTAGTGTGATGTGATGGGAGAAAGCCATTGCTTTCCCATTCAACTCACCTGAACTAGTGCCAGGCACAGCAAGGGAATTGTGAAAAAGATCTGGTGCATGCATAATCCGTATGGGTACATTCATACAACAGCTACTGTAAGAGACTCAACATGCACGGCTTCAAACTGATGCTGCAAGTAGTGTAGGTAAATGTACAAATATTAAGAAAAAAATCTACAGCATAAAGATCTACAGGATATAACAACTGTGAGCAGTAAGAAACATGGGCATCCACGTGGGAGGGCATTATAAAAACAAGTCTCATCAACAAGCTTTTTATTATTATGATAGGTTTACAAAACCAGGGCTATTTCTGAGCAAGGGGTAATGCATAAACTGCACCACCCCATGAGCAGCCCAGGCAGGCAGTGTGCCTTAGAGACACATCTCTGTGTCAAAATTCTCCACTGCTCCCTTCCCTCCTTGCTCTGCAGTACAGTCCTGTCCTACTGGCCTAAAGCAACAGCAAATTATGCCACCATCTTTGCCAGTTCAGCAGTGCCAATCATTGTCTTCGAGCAGGGAGGGGAGAGCCAAAGCGATATCCATTCTCTTTCTCTCCCCACTCCCTTGCCCACCTGCTCTGGGAGGGGAATGAGCAGGTATGGAGCACCTGCTTCCTGAAATCTTTGACTGATGTGTTCCCAATTAGTAATTTAAAGATAAGGAATAAAAAACAAAATGGATTCTTTAAGGCTCTTTACACCCAGGGCAGTTACACATAATTTAATTCAGTGGAGGACTGTGAATGACACGAGTGATAGAATTAAAGACTTTATTTAAAATCAAATAGCTAGTTAAGCAAACAGGCATTCCTATAGAACCATACACTGCATTGATACTCACATTCTAAGATGGAATGATGTATCTAGGGGTGATCAGTTCCTGCATGAGAAGGATGGGTATATAATCCTATTTCTAAGGGTACCCTGATGGTGGATGGGCACACCTCTCTAAAATCAGCATACTGTCCTTTTTATACTTATTCACAATAATCCCCTACAATTAATTAGCATTAAGCCTGCCTCTTACCATATCTACCATAATTAAAAACATTGGCTATTTAATATTAAACATCATTAATTAGCACCTGTGTAAATGCCATTCCAATAACTATCACTAGAGATCGCATTCCTCTAAAACATTCATATTTCATCTAAAACTCTTTTTAAAACCAGCGAGAACTGAACATGTTTACAACATAACCTGGGCGTATGCTCTAAAGTAGCTCTAACTTGCCTCTGACCTGTCTTACTTCACTTGTCTCATAGTTTTATCAGGCCTTGCTTGACTATTGTCAAGCCTATTTTTAGGCAATACATTTTCAGGCCAACTTACATTTCGATGCATATCTATATAACACAAACAAGCATCACATAGGCTACATTTTTCCTACACACCCTGTCCCATCTTCTGTGTAATGCACTTAGAGGACATCTTATTCCTCTCACACCCTTGCACTGCCGTGTAGTCTAAGCCACACGCCTTAACGAAAATGATTTACGTCAGCGATAGCATGTTTCATGCAAATGACACCCAAAGCTGCTTTTTTTTTTTTTTTTTTATTTTACAAAAGTTGCTAAGGGCCCAGTTCTGCACATTTACATTGAATGGAACCGTACACTATTAACAGTTCCACTGAAAGGGGATCATTAATAACCACAAGTGGTCATGCCTTTTGCTTCCCATCCAAAAGGCAGCACCTCCGGCAGCACAGCACCTCCTGATGTCAGGCCAGAGCATTGCCTCGTTATTCACCCAGTAAGAAGAGTGACACTTATAGCCAACACCATTCCTTACAGCATCTTACTTCCCTTGGGGATCTCCCATTCAACTATTCACCCTGCCCAACCCTGCACAGAGTGCAAGATGTGAGGAGATCACAGCTGGCGACCATCTGCCTGATGTCCTTTCCTGGTGTGAATTTGTCAGAAGATATAAACAGGGGAGAGATTTTAACTTCATAACAGGAGCAATGTACTTGTAAAATATTTACCATATTCAAATAAATAAAGTGACTCTCTTACCCAGTATAACATATAGTGCCTACCGCTTGCTGATAGGTTAATGCAGCTGTCTCCACTTCCACTCACTTTAGCTGCTTTTTAACATACATGCTAGTGTTTGTCAATTAAACGGATACTGTAGCTCTTGAGCTGGAGATGTCTTGTCGGTTGTAAGGCAATGTAAATCATCCTAAAGGCCACAGAAATGACACAGTTACTCCTTAACTAAAATCAATAGCTATTCAGCATGGGAAAGGAGGTGAGTGCACACACGCGCACACAGACAGAGCTTTAACAGCCCTACATGAACACCTTGCAGCAGTGGAATTCCATGGCTGGATATCACAAAATTATCCATCTAGGTGAAGGGAAAGGGTGGGGAAAAAAGGCCTTATTAATCAATAGCTGATATCTTTAAGCAAATAAATCCCATATTTAGATCCTAAAGAGCTGTGCAAGCACTTGGGAGACCCAGCTGGGATTACGCTAGCAGTTGTGCCACGCAGAATGCTGAGAACACAAGTTTAATTTAGGGAGCCTTTCATGGAGGATGACCAAAATGAAGCCATAATACAAATCACTTTCCCGACTGTAATCTTGATTTGCCAGAAACAAATTTGCACCCAGATAGTCTAATGCTATAGGGAAGCATTTGCCACAGACCCTAATTTAACATTTCTTTTGGTTTAGTGGGAATTAAATTGTTAGGGTTCTGGGTTTTCTCTTTTCTTTTTAATGTCAAATACATAGCTAGCAGGCACTGCAAAGAATACCCTCCTAAGGGTAAATGGTGAGCGCACAGCTCATTTAAGCCTCGTTTGAGTGAAACTGCTCCTTAGCTCTGCTCTGTGAATCAGAAGGAGAGTGTATACAATCACTCGAAGCAGCAGTAGCATTTCCCAGAAAGCTTTTGGGAACCTGACACAATTGCTGATCAATACACTCTCCAGTTAATTGATGGGACATGGAGGGAAAAAAAAAAAGATCATCAATAAATAATCTTAGTTAGGAAACCTAGGTCTGAGGAGAGGTGCAGTAAGTTTAACGAAAGATGTCCATGCTCTGGAAGAAAAATGAGGAGTGAAGAGAAGAAGAGCATTCTCAGATAGGTGTGTTTTTTGGAGGATAATAGGCTCAAAAGAAATTAAGTAAAAGAACACTAGGGAGATTTAAAACATTGGGTCCTAAAAGGAAACAAATACATTTGTACATTATTATATAATAAATAATGCAGTGGTTCTCAACCTTTCCCCTACCAGGACCCCCTTTTCTAGCACACTGAGGCATGCACAGGGGCCTCCTCCCATTAGCCAGGACCCGCTCCCACTTAGTAATAGGAGAAGTGGAGGGTTGTTATGATCCTCTCACACCTGTTGGTGACACTCTGGGGGTCACACATCCAGGCGGAGCGCCCATATATTACTAATTGATACTTGGTAGAAGTAAAGGTTCACCCAAGGTTCTCACAGCTCTTTGCAGACATTAATTCAATAAAGGTGGAACTCACCTCTGTGCAAAAGGTAGGGTGACTAGACAGCAAATGTGAAAAATCGGGACGGGGGAGGGGGTGGGAGTGGGGGTAACAGGAGCCTATATAAAAAAAAAAAAAAGACCCAAAAATCGGGACTGTCCCTATAAAATCGGGACTTCTGGTCACCCTAGTGCAAAGTGGCAGCACAGTCCTACACACCCTATGTAAGTCCTGATTTGAGGATAAGTGGTCCATAGATCTTTTTCTGTCCCACTTCACAAGGTTTCATCCAAAGCCTGACAGCTAGAATTGGAGTAATGTTGCAAAAACATTCTCAGACTATCTATTGAAAACAGTTAATCACTCGCATTGGCCGTGTTCACTCCTCCCCCTTTTATAGTCTCTTTCAGTGAGCGTTCAGAGCCGAGTTTCACTAGCACGAATGCTCGTGGAAAGTAAACGTGAAGCTCATGGGTTTGAATACTTGCAGGAGCAGACTTTTATATTCCCTTTCCATGGGTATTCCCACCAGAAATGTTCTTAGAAGAGTTACATTCACTTGTTCCAGGAAAAGAAACAAAACCACCTGACTGATGTGACCAATCGCAACTAAGCAAATCCATAGGATGAGTGAGCTTGGTGAAAAATGTCATTAAATAATTTAGAATAATGTTATGCTGGAGTTGAGTGAAATTTGGTGGAAGCTGGTGGGCATCATGGCCCCCCTTTGCCCAGGATAGAAGCAATTAAACTTCTGGAACATCCTTCCAAGGGAAGCAGTTGGGGCAAGAGACATATCTGGCTTCAAGACAATACTTGATAAGTTTATGGAGGAGATGATATGATGGGATAGCCTAATTTTGGTAATTAATTGATCTTCGACTACTTGTGGTAGATATGCCCAATGGCCTGTGATGGGATGTTAGATGGGGTGGGATCTGAGTTACTACAGAGAATTCTTTCCTGGGTGTCTGGCTGGTGAGTCTTGCCCACATGCTTGGGGTTTAGCTGATCCCCATATTTGGGGTCAGGAAGGACTTTTCTACCCCCAGCTCTGCCACGGTTTCATTTTGTCACCCTGATATTGAGCGACTCAGTTCCCCCATCTGTAAAATGGGGATAATCATCCTGAAATATGTCACAGGGGTATTGTGCGGCTTAGTAACTGAATATGTGTATAGGGCTTTGGCAGCAAGATTAAAGGTGCTAAGTTAGTGCAAAGCAGGAGAAAGCCTGTTTGATCAGTTGTCACTCATTCAGAATACATGCATCCTTTTTCCCTTTTGGCCAAGGAGCAAACATCATATTGTAGGAGCACCTGGCACTTTACTGGTGCATTTACAAGCCAACGGCTGCCACAGGTTACGATGGTCTTGTTAGCATTTGGTGGATAGAAGGAATCAGTACTATGCTTCACTTGTTCAATCCCTTGACTAGACGAGACAGATTGTGCAGCTGGAATGAAGGATTGTGCACTCCCTCACAGCAGCAGAGAGTTTAACAAGATATGAAGCAGCCATGGCAGAACTACATTAGTTTCTGAGAGGAGGAAAAGTGAATAAGTGTGTGTGTGTAGCAAAGTTGCCCCTTTGGAACTGCCTCTTGTTCTCCTCTTTGATCTAGTGAAGGATGGTGCATACACACACACAGACAGCATGTTTCATTGCTTTGATAAATCCATGCCTCAAAGGCAAGATTTCAAAGGGAATTTTGAAGCGCTGCCCCTCCCCTATCTTGGCTACTTTGTGGGGGGAGGAAAAGTCAGCGTGTCAGCTGTGGAAGATACAGATGTGATGATAATCAGAGATGCTGACGTTGCTCTTGGCACAGCCACTGGAGTGAGAAGGGATTAGAGGGGGTCTCTCTTTTTTTCAGGTTGGTAGGGCGGTGAAAGCCTCGAGAGCTCCAAAGCAGAACTGCCAGCTTTATAAATTAGTGCTCTTGAAGATGGGATGAATTATTATCCCTTACTCAGGCATTTGCTGGAGATTCTGAACTGTGGGCAAGGAAAATAAAACCCCAGCTGTGAACCACAAAGACCAGTGTCTACATCTCTTATTGGGGTGAGCCTGCAGATGAGACTAATGGCTTGCTCTGGAAATGTGCTCCAAAGGAGAGGAAGCAATTCCTTGCCTTCCCCTGTGCTGCACCACAGCTGGGCAAGTGCATTCTGGAGGGGGAGGATTGGTTCCACTCTCATCTGAAATATAATATAGCGGCCCCAACTCCTTTTTCCCCATGGAAGAGAGAAACAGTTCCAGTAATATGAACCCATCACATTTGTCAAACTTCAGCCTTCTTTGAAGGTTCAAAAGAAAATGCAATTATCATTATGCCCCAGTTTTGCCTGGGCCTCGCCACGATGTCTGGGCAATTTTGGTTTGCTGGAGTTTTGATCAAAACTTTTGAATTTTAATTCCTGTGGGTTTACATGCTGTGTATTTTGCTTCAATTTTTGGAATTCGGACTAATCCACAGAGTCAAAGGGACACTCATCTGAATTAGCAAATTTTGCCCGCTTTAGAGTCACAATCAGGGAAAGTCCCACATTTCATGTTTTATATGAAATTGTAAACCAGCTTAGGTTCATGCCAAAGTCAAGTGGTTAGTACTGTAATCTACACACACTTAAGGGGCGTTAGCCTAAATGGGAATTAGGCCCTATCTATCTGGTAGTATTGGCTGGGAATTTTACATCAATATGTTTTTGCAATGGAAAATGTGGCATCTGCAAAATAGAAATGGGAAAATTTTGATATTGCTGAATGCTTCAATATTTCGTTGGGAAAACTGAAATGGATTATTTTGCTGTGGGTCAGGTTGACCCAAACCAAAACCTTTTGTTTTGTGGAACAAAATCAAGAAGTTCAACAACGAATTGTGGCTGAAGTGCTGCAGTGTCTCATGGGAGTTGAAGTTCAGGTGCCTCATACTGCATAGTTCAGGCTCTGTAGCTGAAATACAACTCCCTGGATGCACCATGTTCTTACCTGTGGCTGAACCACCACAATGTATCATGAGAATCCCATGACTGTGCTGCATCATGGGAGATGTAGTCCGACAGGAGAGGCCAGCTCATAAAAGGTAATGGGGGATGAGGTACATGAACTACTGCTCCCGTGAGGCATTGTGGTAGCTCAGGTAGATGCTGTTCATCATCAAACCGAACCAAAACTAAACATTTTGACATTTCCTAACTCAGTGGTTCCCAAACTTGTTCCGCCGCTTGTGCAGGGAAAGCCCCTGGTGGGCCGGGCCGGTTTGTTTACCTGCTGCGTCCTTCCAGTGGCAGCGGTTTGCTGCTCCAGGCCAATGGGAGCTGCTGGAAGTGGCGCGGGCCGAGGGACGTACTGGCCGCTGCTTCCAGCAGCCCCCATTGGCCTGGAGCAGTGAACTGCGGCCACTGGGAGCCGCGATTGGCCAAACCTGCAGACTCGGCAGGTAAACAAACTGGCACAAGCGGCGGAACAAGTTTGGGAATCACTGTCCTAACTGAATGTTTTTGAACTTCCCATTCTATCAAAAAAAGATATTTTGATTTTTTTGGCCTGATTCGGGATGACAACAAAATGTTGAAATATCAGAATTTCTTACAGGATGGAAATTCCAATTTTTCCACCCTCTCTAATCTAGGTACTTATATAGTCCCCATCACAGTAGTACCTGAGCACCTCAGACACGTTATGTAATTTATTCTCACAACTTCCCAACCCCTCTGGAAGGTAGGAGGCAGTAAGTATCCCATTTCTTTTGTGATTAAATGACTTGCCCACAGACACAAGGAGCCTGAGGCAGAGCTGGAAACAGAACACAGATGTTTTAGTTCCAGAAGACAATCCTTCCTCAAGTCCCAGAAGTGCTCAAAGCTTGGCCCAGGCTCAGTCAAATCTCATCCTAAATTCCCTCAGTGCTTGGTTCACCATCACTCAGAGCTGAGCTCCAGGGGCATGTGAAATTCAGCAAGTCCAACTTCCACTTCAACGCAATTTCTAGGTCATTGCAGTTTACACATCTGAGCCAAGCCAAGGGTGGCCAGCCTACTCACTAAAACTCAGGCCAGATGTCAGGAATCTGAGTTGTTTCTCAATCTGGGGGTCAGGAATCAGAACTCAGAGGTGGAAACAAGGCCAAGTCAGAAACCAGGTCTTGGAGCCAGGAGACGAGTGCCAGAGTCAGGAACCAGGAGTCAGAAACAGAGGACCAGGCCGAATCGGTAACTGGGTGTCAGAACCATGAGGCGAAGTGAAGCTCAGGAACCAGGAGCAGCACAAGAAAGCAAGGTTTGTAGCAGCAGCTAGCTCAGGTTCTGCTTAGCTGAACAGACAAACTTCCTGTATCCTCCCCAGGTTTAAATAGGATGTATGGCCCAATAAGGAATTGGGAATGGCCCGTCAATCAGGATTTCCAGGGGTGGCATACCCTGTGGGATCTGGGTGAGCCCCGAGGACTCATAACGTGCTGAGTGTTTCTCTTACCAAAGCTGTTTGATGACAGCATGGAGGTGGGTACCACCCCGGGAACCTGCAAACCCCGGTTTTAGACCCAGTGTGCCTTGCGCAAAGGTTTGAACCTTTTGAAGTACCCTCACTGCTCCAGACGAGAGGAAGCGATGGCTATTCAAGCATAAATGAAAAAGTAACCCTTTCACCCTGTTTATGAAGTCTCCCTTTCTGTTTTTTATATAATGTATAGAGTATAAATAAATTGCATTCCATAGCTTTTTATGATACAATTTTCATCCAATTTACATGTCACAGCTATACCCATTACTGTCTCCCAGTAAGTTAGGATTAGGACACATTTTTTTCTGGGCTTCATGCTGACACGTTTTTAGGTTCTGGTCTATTAGGAAAAAAACACATTGTGGGTGCACATAATGCAGATGAGCCCTGCAAATCAAGTCCAGCGACCCACGCGGAGCCCAGACCACCAAAGTGCTGCCAAATGGCCAGTTCCACGTTCTACTTCACGGGGGGTGAAGCCGCCTCCAGGACCATTTGTCTGCCTCCTTTCTGGCACTGTTTGGCATGGCGCATCTGTTGCTTCAGCTGTTGTCAAACCCTTTGGCAACTCTTGGTGCTTGTTTGGCCTTTGCCAGCCTGATTTGCATGGTGATTTGCATACCATAGCCTTTTCAGTTGAAATTGTGGCTAACAAAACATTTGGCCATTGTTATTCATGATACTTGCTAACTATCCTTCACTCCAGCCTCACATCTCCACCCAGTAGATCAGCACCATTCCCTTCATTCAGCTTCTTCTCTGTTGGCACAGCCTTCAGATTTCATTAGAAGGATTACTGTACAGTAGACCTATCACTCTTTCAGTAGGGGCATGAACTGTCATCAATCCACCCAGTGTTCCTTTCCTTCAAGCAGACTATCCACTTAGCTCAGCAATTCTGTCCATACCACAATCCTGCCAACTGCTGCCCTAGAGGGACAGGCAGATGGAAAGCACTGATGAGAGAGCTGATTGACACTGCAACTTTTGGAGAAGAGCTGTTATAGCAGACCTGCGAGCATGTCACAGTTACTGGAGTGGCACTGAAGAAGGTGGAGAAAGTTTACATTGGTATGTCAAAGCCTAGACAAGATGGCCAAGCACTTTCTAGCTTTGTTATCACAGAATTAACTTCTGCCTCGAGTAGTGGCTGTCTTGCTTTGTTCCAGTGAATAAGCCTGATGGATGAGATTTCATCCGAGCACAATTTTGTTTAACAACGTAAAAAGTGGCTGGGGCAGCTTTACTCCTAAACTGGCTGTATTCAAGGGCAACATCCTCAACAAGGAATGTGGCACAGTATTTGCAAGGTGAGGGTCTCTTATAGCAATTCACTCAGCGGTGGAAGAGAATGGAATAGAAGGACCATATGGTACAATTGGTGCCATCCAATAATATCAGCAGTGTCCTCAGCCAGCTCTGTTACTTTCTCATCATTTCACATCAGACCATTCCGTTAGTCCAGTGAATATTTGCCTGTCATTAGATACACATCTCATTTCAGTTCATGCTTTGCGTGGTTCAATTCTGGTCTTGAGAATGCTGCTGAGAGTTCATTTCAAAGTCTTCTTCTATCCTCTGTAACATTTGTCTCTTTTTACCACGCACCAGTCAGTTCTGGCAGAACTGGGCTTCTCTGCATACAAAATAGATGAACCAATCATCTGTATTAAGGTTCATTTCGAAAGACCAAGAAGAAATGTAGTAGGGATACTTATATGAAATAATGAAGGATGTAAAGAAGACTAATTTGGCTCCTATTTATCCTGTCCCATAATACAAGAACAAGGAATCACTCAGTGAAAGCACTCCTATGTTAATAATAAATATTAAACAATAATAATAATAAATAACCATAATTATTTTTCTATGTGTTTCGCAAGCCAGAGCTCACTACATCATTAAAATAGCAATAAAATAAAATTACAACTTTATAATAAAAAGTACACTCTTTTTGTAAATTATCCCTTATAGAGAAGTTCTATAAAATTCATTAGAAAATGATAAATCTTCTGAAGTTTTGAGGAATGCAATCTTAAAAATTATATCCCTAATACAGAGTACTAAATTATGACTCAGAAAATCTACAGAAAGATTACCATACTTCATTTAATTCACTGGGCTGTGAGTAGAGTGATTTCTATAGAATTCTATTGTCCCTATCTCCATGAAAATCTGTAGGACTTTCCCAGAAGAGATCCCTTTTTGATCAGTGAGCTGGGAAGATGATGTCTAATGTATCTTCACTCTCCAGTGAGACCTCAGTAAGTCTTTTGAGACATCTCTATTGACTACAGCCATAAACTATCATTATTGACTCAATATCCTGCATCCTCTTCTGTACAGCGGTGTTGTAGATCTGGACTTTGATTGATATTGGGTAGAGATTTACCTGAACAGATGTTTTTGCAGCTGCCTGAATTCACCTCTGGCCTTTTCTTTGATTGAGTTCTTTGTGAACTCTTTATGGTAAAGACCACCCTTACCTGATAGGAGAGCCCCAAGAAAGGGCCTCCTCAAGCTCTGTGTCATTAAAATAACACCACATCTCTTTATGAGCTTGATTTTATTTTCTTTAACTTCTATACAGAACTGTCCAAAAATTACAAAAAGTGTTATGGAGTGGGTGGAGCCTTAATTCTACATGTTTATTTCAGTGTTACAAAGTAGTATAAGGGGGTGGGTAGGTCTTGAAAAAAATCACCAAAAAATGTGTTATGCAATTTATGGACAGCCCCAACAGTCTTGGAGCCTTACAATTCTATCTTGCTCTGCAGGGTGAATTCCAATGAAGAACACCAACTCCTTTTAAAACGGGCAATCCCTTTCTGCAAGACAGGTGGAATCCCAAGGTTCCAGTAATTTAATTTAATCTATTTACATTCTGCTTGTTTGTTTGGGTGGGTGTTTTTTTTAGCTCCCTACCACTTGTTGCTGAAAGTATATCAGCAGATAAATTACATGCATGCTTCCCTCCACATAACAGATAACCTTTAAAATTCTCCTGAAATAATCTTTGAGGATAGCCCAATTTGTTTGTAAATGGTGGAGAACAAGTTACAAGTCCTGAAGCCAGTTTTCTTGGGTGAGGTTCCCAGAGGGAATGTGAAGGGGAGAAGATGCTTGACTCACAGATGAAAAAAAAAAAAAAAAAGAAAAAAAAAAGGCTTGAAAAGTATTGAGGGCTTTACTGCACAAAAGGTTAAACAAAAGGGAGTTATTAAAATAAACCTTGACTGGCCCAGGGTAGTAAATACACCGTCCAGCTCCCTGCTGTGAAGCTCTGAAGACACTGGGAGGTGAAAGCAATTCAGCATCTTGCAGGATCAAATGCACTGACAGCAAATTGGTGGTGTCTAACATGCATTCTATCAGAGCGGAGGTGGGTATTCCCAGGAGGTGGGTATTTCCCCAATATTTCTAAACCTGCATGATGACCTCTGCTGTGTTTACACAACATTTTGGAGCCAGAGTAGTTCTGCTTAAAGAATTAAAAGGTGCATTTCTAGTCCACCTGAGCCATGATGGCTGACCGTGGGGACAGAAACTGAAGGGAAAAGCTTTCAAAAGCAGTATTTACTTCAGAAGAATGGGAAGAGGAACAAGCAACCAGCAAATCCAAACAAGTGACCTGATAATTAACAGACCAGAGATGATCACTGCAACTCCCCCTTCCAATCTAATATTTCCGCTGTCAGTGAGAGCAAATCAATGCTGCAGAGAGATGCTCTTTTCATGGGCTGGTTTTATCTTTACAGATCCCAACGCAGAAGGCATCCCTCCCCCCATCCCAGCTATGACTATCTTAACAAGCTGCAGCAAACATCAGTGGATCTCTAAAGCTGTGATTGTTTCCATTTGCATGAGGATGAGGAGAATCAGAAAGCTCATACCTCTTAGCCACTGACAGATGATTTCACCCAACACCCGCTGCTGGTATTAAGCTTTTAAAGGCTGGTAAATCTTCTGCTCTATTAAATCCAAACCCATTAATTTCTTACAGGTGTACTTCTTACAGGAAGCGTTGGCTGTAATTTGTCATATATTTTATGGCTCACTCTACCCCTCAGTTCATAAAAACGATCAGGCTTCTCCTTGCCTCACTGGTCGAGGCCACTCTCCCAAATGCCTGTCCATAATCTCGGATGAAAAATGATAGGTCCCCGAAAGGTGATGTGTCAGAGAAGCGCAAGAGGAGCTGACACACACGCACATGCGAGGCAGCAATCTGCCGAATTAAAATTGCAGGGATAGGAAGATGATGAACCATCTCGTTGACTCAGCTTGTCACTCTGATGGCCTCGCTCAAAGCAAATAAATAAATTAATAAAAAAAGAGAGCAGAAATATGGTCATTATGCCGAGGACGGAAGCCACAGGGCACAAGGAATCACCCTCTCTGAGCGACATCACTAATAACATAGTTGTCACCTCATGCAGCCGCGCCAGCCTTTGTCTGACCATTGCAGTTCTGATGCCGGGTCAGATCATACAAGGTGCTGAGTACTCTTGGTTCCCTTGGCTTTAATGCGAGCTCAGGGAACTCACTCAGGAGAGGCTCAGTTCTTAGGAGAAGAGGGCCCAGAGAATCACCCTGGTCTACACTATGGGGTGGGACCGATCTAAGTTACACAACTACAGCTATGTGAAGAATGCAGCTGAAGTCGACATACTTAGATCGACTTACCGTGGTGTTTTCACCGCGGTGAGTCGACTGTTGGTGCTCCCCCGTCGACTCCGCCTGTGCCTCTCGCGGTGCTGGAGTACAGGAGTTGACAGAGGAGCGCTCGGGGGTCGATTTATCGCGTCTAGTCTAGACGCGATAAATTGATCCCCGCTGGGTCGATCGCCACCCGCTGATCTGGCGGGTAGTGAAGACATACCCTGAGTGTTTTCTCCCTTTTCAAGCACATTTAGAGTCCGCAAGTGTTAAGCTGTACATCTAAGAGTCACTTAAACAAAACAAGTGAAATTTAGCATCCTTGGGACTTCTCCACCCACCTGCTTTTATTAAGGAAGTGAAATACATAAAACACATCTGTGCCAGCTAAAGATTTTGAGAGGGGGATTTTTGTGGCATGCAGTGTAGCTGGGGTGTAGATTTTGGAAGGACATGGCAAGCAGTGGCTGGGTTTCAGGAACTGCAGCCCAGCAGGATAAATAGGAAAAGAACAAGTTAAAAATTACTTGGACAAATTAAAGGTCTTCAAGTCTCCGGGGCCTGATGAAATGCATACTAGAATACTCAAGGAGTTGACTGAGCAGATATCTGAGCCATTAGCGATTATCTTTGAAAAAAGAAAAGGAGTACTTGTGGCACCTTAGAGACTAACCAATTTATTAGTCTCTAAGGTGCCACAAGTACTCCTTTTCTTTTTGCGAATACAGACTAACACGGCTGTTACTCTGAAACCTATCTTTGAAAAGTCGTGGCAGGTGGGAGAGATTCCAGAAGACTGGAAAAGGGCAAATATAGTGCCCATCTATAAAAAGGGAAATAAGGACAACCCAGGGAATTACAGACCAGTCAGATTAACTTCTGTACGCGAAAGATAATGGAGCAAATAATTAAGCATCAATTTGCAAACATCTAGAAGATAATAAGGTGATAAGTAACAATCAGCATGGATTTGTCAAAAACAAATTGTGTCAAACCAACCTGATAGCTTTCGTTGACAGGGTAACAAGCCTTGTGGATGGGGGGAAGCAATAGACGTGGTATATCTTGATTTAGTAAAGCTTTTGATATGGTCTCCCATGACCTTTTCATAAATAAACTAGGGAAATGCAACCTAGATGGAGCTACTATAAGGTGGGTGCAAAACTGGTTGGAAAACCATGCCCAGAGAGTAATTATCAGTGGTTCACAGTCATAGTGAGTGGGGTGCCACAGGGATCAGTTCTGGATCTGGTTCTGTTCAATATCTTCATCAATGATTTAGATAATGGCATACAGAATACACTTATAAAATTTGCGATACCAAGCTGGGAGGGGTTGCAAATGCTTTGGAGGACAGGATTAAAATTCAAAATGATCTGGACAAACTGGAGAAATGGTCTGAAGTAAATAGGATGAAATTCAATAAGGACAAATGCAAAGTACTCCATTTAGGAAGGAAGGATCAGCTGCACACATACAAAACAGGAAATGACTGCCTAGGAAGGAGTACTGCAGAAAGGCATCTGGGGGTCATAGTGGACCACAAGCTAAATGATTCAACAGTATAATGCTGTTGCAAAAAAAAAGCGAACGTCATTCTGGGATGTTTTAGCAGGAGTGTTGTAAGCAAGACATGAGGAGTAATTTTTCCACTCTACTCAGCGCTGATTAGGCCTCAATTGGAGTATTGTGTCCAGTTCTGGGCGCCACATTTCAGGAAGGATGTGGACAAATTGGAGAGAGTCCAGAGAAGAGCAACAAATATGATTAAAGGTCTACAAAACATGACCTATGAGGGAAAAAATTGGGTTTGCTTAGTCTGGAAAAGAGAAGACCGAGAGGGGACATAACAGTTTTCAAGTATGTAAAAGGTTGTTACAAGGAGGAGGAAGAAAAATTGTTTTTCTTAACCTCTGAGGATAGGTCAAGAAGCAATGGGCTTAAATTGCAGCAAGGGCGGTTTAGGTTGGACATTAGGAAAAACTTCCTGTCAGGGTGGCTAAACACTGGAATAAATTGCCTAGGGAGGTTGTGGAATCTCCATCACTGGAGATTTTTAAGAGCAGGTTAGACAAACACCTGTCAGGGATGGTCTAGATAATTAGTCCTGCCATGAGTGCAGGGGACCGGACTAGATGACCTCTCGAGGTCCCTTCTAGTTCTATGATTCCATGAAAAAACTACCCTGTTTTCTCTGAGCCTGAGAATGGATCTGGATACTTTAGTAAAGTCCCTATAGAAGTGATGCTGATCATTCAAGGGGGAGCGCTCTAAGACAATGTTGAGTCAGTGCCCCAGCATGGTGCTAAGGTCTGCTGGGAGTAGTTTTGAACCAGTGCCTAGTAAATCCCCAGCGGGGCACTGGGGAGCAGTGTGCTGACAGAGGTTCTCTCTTTCTAATGAGATCTAAAACCAAGATCTAAAACCAATGATCACGAGTTCTCCACTCGTGATCATTAACATTCATATAGCACTTTTCACAGGAGTAGGGGTGTTAACCACAGTGCCCAGTTGTCACAAGGTGTCCCTTCACCTACACTGTGAGTACCGCTGCTAGCCTGTTCTTGTGATTGCCTAGCCACAAACACATGCAGGCTGTTTCCCTTTCACCACGTGGGCAAAGCAAAACAGAAGGAATGACAGGTATTGAGCAGGAGGAGGCTTTCACACAGCTTTCTCTCCTCTTCCTAGCTCATTTTGAGCCCCTTTCTTTGCTTCCCACTTCCTCCCAAACATATGCTCCCCAATTGCCTCATTAGTGCTGCAATTGTCACCCAAGTGTCAGTAGTCCCCAGCAGAAACTGGTTAATTGACTTCAATGAAGCCTGCAATCTTCCCGGTGCTGCAGTAACCTCAGTGCCCAGGGTGCTACCGATAGTGCTTTGCCGCCCTGTCACACCTGCCCAACCTCCAGATGACATTCTGCCTTCCTAAATCCCTCCTGAAATTTCAATTTGATCCAGTCCCAGACTGTTGTTCAGTTTTCCTGGGCGCTTTTAAACAGCTCTGGTGTACCACACCCGAGGTTGCTGCTTCTCAGTAGCAGTCACAGCAAGCCCTATAGACACCCTTTGAAACATTTGAAAGAACCTTTGCAAATCTTAGTCATTAATGTTAGGCAGGAGCCTGAGCAGATGGTTCTGACTTAACTCTTCCTATTTTCTATTTCAGCCTCAGCTTCAGACTTCCGAGGAGGAAGAGAGAAACTCAGTGGCCATTCCCAGGCAGCTGGCTGAGTTGAGTACTTATGTGCCAGTCTCCCCTGGACACAGGACACACACTAGTGGACACAACTCACTAGTCTCTCTAATAACTGACTGCCCTGGCTACCCTTTGACCGTGCTGATGTTTTTGTCAAGCAGACATTCAGTGGTGGGTTGGATCTCTGTAGTGACAGAGCAGCTCAGTTTCATTACAGGTCCCTTTTACACAACAAAAGAGACTCTGTCAGCAATTCTGGCACTCTGCCCCTGGCCACGTGGCTCATATGAAATGCTGAACACTCTCAAGGCAATTGGGAACAGGTAGGCTCTGGCAGTGACAAATAATAACCATGCTGCTTTGCAAAGATGATCCAACTGTGGGCCCTCTGTACAAAAGCACAGATTCACTCTACAGGGAAAGATGTATCAAACCTGCTAGCAATGTTTCAGACATGGTGAGCAGGGAATGCCTGATCATTACTCAACAGCGAATGAGCTAGGACCTCAGCCCTTCTCACTTCAGTTTTAGAGGTTGTCCCAAAACCCCTCAGACTTTATATGGATCAGGATGTTGTGACTGGCCCCTCCCAGGATAATGAAAAGAACAAACCTAGATAAACTTTGGACAGTGATGTGTCTCTGAACATTGTGGTATGGGCCCATGACTCTAGTGAGTACAGGAAAAGACAAAGTCAAGATTCTTTCTGTCTGAGGTACTTATATGGCCCCCCATTACCATAGAATCTGAGTGCCTGACAGTCTTTAAGGTATTTTCCCTCACAACACCCTTGTGAGGTCGGTCAGGGCTATTATCCTATTTGTAAAACCACAGTCCAGTTTGGAGAACTGAGGCACAGGTAGACTAAGTGACTTGCCCAAGGTCACACTGGCAGTCTGTGGCAGAGCCAGGGATTGAACCTGGATCTACCAAGTCCTAACCCTTTCTTCTCAAGGCAAAGGGTCAAAGGCTCAGCTGGTTTAAATTGGTGTTGTTCCATTGAAATCAACAGAGCTATATTGGGTTACAGCCACAAGGATTGGGCCCTGAATATCTCAGGACTTCATTCCAATACAAAATGGGTGAACAAGGGGAAAAACAACAATCCCCCTTTTTGAATTCTTTCCTCTGTTTCTAGAAATGACCTGAAGGGGTACAACTGTGAAAGTTCAGAGATGTTTCCTTACATTACCCCCATTAGCATTCATTTAGGCAAACCTTCTTCTGTAGTTCTACTTGGAACTAGCACTAGAATTACTGAAACTTCATGAGAAAGCCTAGTTTCATGTTGCATCTGATGAAGTGGGTTATAGCCCATGGAAGCTTATGGCCAAATAAATTTGTTAGTCTCTAAGGTGCCACAAGGACTCCTCATTGTTTTTGCTGATACAGACTAACACGGCTAACACTCTGAAACCTAGTTTCATGGGCTTTCTAGCTCAAGTAGGTGCTGAAATCTTCTTTAGAAAGACTGTTCTGAAGTGGTTGCCAGTTTCCTTAGCAGGTCTCAATTATTTAGATAATGGCATTGTAACATCTATGTCCTAGTATAGTCACTCAGATACCACATGGTGGGTTCTTATGTTGAACGTATTCACCCTTTCATTTTTTATTTTTCCATACATCTCATCTATCCAACGTGTTACTATAATTCCCATTACCATGATATACTATGATGTCTAATAGTAAAATTTTGGGTCCTTTCCCATACAGAACCTTTGGAGCATATACAGTTTGTCTGTCATCAGCAGTATCTGAATACCCCTTGATCACAAATCTGTTGAATCACCACAAAGGTTATGAAATAAGTCGCTGTACAGAGCAGCTCTGCTAAGCTATACTTCTCGTGCGCGCTCTTGCTTTTCCTTTGGATGCTCAGATTTCACAGGAGGAGACGGGGTGGCGTTTGTTGGCAAAGAATCAGGCTTCTTTCAAGAAAATGAGATTAGAGGCCAGAAATTGCTTTGCTTGATATATTTATAGGCATTTGACCTGTTAAAGGCCTAAGTGTGCGTGCTGCTAACAGGCTTTAATTGAAATGTGCTTTTAAGTGTCAGTCACAAGGGTCCAATTGAATTGAAGGAAATATGACTTAAAGTGTGTGTTCGAATATGCAGTAGAGCTGTACACAATATTCAGTTCAAACCATATAGTCTTGATTCATTAGAACTATTTTCTGTCCTCACACTATTTAAGCCTTTTTTTGAAAACTTTTCTGCTGTGCACATCCCTTCCCAGTGTCACCAAAGTGGGGGTGACAGTCAGAGCTTTGCCCCAGCCATCAGCACATTCATTCAGCTCTACTGGAGAATCCCTCAGAAACCAGGCTGCAAGGAAGGAAGCAAGGTTTTCTCCTCCATCTAACAAGAACTACTCTGTGGGTTGCTGTGCAAGCAGCCACAGCTTCATCCCCCCCTTTCTGATCACTCCCAATGCTGGTCCCCTTCCATCAACTATATTTCTTAGTGCAGACAATCTGAGGAAGGAGGCAGGGGCTAGCATGGCTTGCCTCACACTCACTCACTCACCACCTGTCCCTCAGCAATAGCCACACATTGCACTCCCAGCACAGGGCAGTGGAAGAGGGCAGGACATGGGGAGGAGCCAGGAGCTGATGAACAGGTAATGATGAAATACAAGGGAGTGAAAGAGAGAGTTATGGGGAGGAGACTGGACCATTACAGGTAGAAGACCTGGGGAAATGGAGGCGGTGTGCAAAGAAGGAGACAATGGTGGAGAACCAAGGAGATGTTGTGCAGAGGGAAACGTAGGAGAGAAAACACTGATGGTAAAACTAGGGAGGATGGTTTTGTGGCTAATGTAGATAGGACTGGTTCAATTTGCAGCTTTGTTCTTGACTCACCCTGTGACTGAGGAAGTCCCAAAACTGTTCAGGAGCTTATGTTCTTCTTCCTGCAGAAAGGCATATGAATAGAGCTCTACCTGGCAAGGAGGTGGAAATATCTTCCCAGATGGAAGGAGTTCTATAAATGCCAAAGTATTATCACTACTGTAGGCAGGGGGTGACAGGCTGGATCAGGCAGTGCTCACTCACTCATACCACTTGTGAGGACAGAGCATAGACCCTCCTGCCCTGAAAACACAGGCTCCCTTGCTTGAGCTAAAGGAGAATCCCATTGGCTCTAGCGGTGCTGAAGCCTATATCCCATGTGGGCATCTAACCACTAGAGGGAGACATGATCACTTTTAACCTTGTCTGACATTACACCCACTAGTGGGCTGTTGTGTAGCTCCCTCCTCTGCTTCACACTGTATAGTATAGACATGCAGGTGAGCATGCTTTTGTGCACATGCATCTGTGCCCCTTCTGGATACACCATGTCATAATTATGTGTGAGAGAACAGGAGAGATAGAGAGAGAGAGCCTGTGTGAGAGGCATTTCCATTCCTTATTTCTAATTCTGTCAGGAAATTCATTTTTTTGCCCCTGTAGCATTTAATCTGATTCCTGAAGTTTCTCCCCACTGTACAGTGCAGGGATAAGGGGCCAGTTACATTCTGAATGCCATTTTGTGACAATTTATGAACAAACAAGCTCCCCATCAAACCAATTCTCAGAAGTGTCACTCCGGGCTGGCGCTGAGCAGAGATTAAACGAACCTTCCTTTCTTATCTGATGTTTTGAATTTTACTGCTCCTCTCTTTCATTAAAAATGAACTGAGGAAGTGGGGTTGGGGGGAGAGGGGGAAGAGAAGCAGAATAAAATAGAAGCCTTTTACATCTAAAAGTCAAGGTAATTATCTCTTACATCCAGCTCACTCCTCCAAGACTTTGAATGAAGCCATCATTAAAATCTGTGTCCATCTGGCAACTTTTCCACATCTAATTAGGTGAAGAAGCCAGTTAATGGATATGTTCAAATGAAATCTTTTTTTAAATTATTTTTACTTTCAAAAGATGGTCCATGTACAACCTGGATGCTGCTCACTCTCTCTCTCTCGCTCTTCTCAGATGCTTCAGGAACATAAGAAAATAAATTTGGGGAAAAGGTTCCTTTCACAGGTAACGCATCAAGACATGTGCGGCGAGCATGGATGGGGAGAAGAAGGAAGAGAGCTGGCTGTGAAAAATGGTGCTGTGGTTTAGATTGTGAGGTGAGTGAAAAGGGGGCTGAGGGACTGGGAACTATAAAGAAAGTTGCAAAGACACAGCATGACAAAGTGAGTGGACCCAATACACCCAGAGAGATCTCAGCCTTTTGGGCAAGTTTGAATTCCTTTGGGTAGGAAGCCCTTTTGAAGCTAGCTAATTGTCCACTGGTACTATGTTAGTGTGTGTCCGTGCAGGGCTTCTTTTCAATGGTAGGAGTGTGTCTCTAGCCTTTCAGAAAGTCATATGCTGTATTCCTGCAGCCTGGGGAAGAATTCCTCTCATCCATCCATCCATCCATCTACTGCACTGTTAAAGCATCCCTCACCCTAATATCGAAGGGCTGATAGGTGCCATTCTTCCACAGTCCAGAGTAGATGGCTTGTGGGGATGGTTCCTGGGATCCTCCCCAAAAACTGTGTTTGATTCATAGAGGGGACCCAGTTTTCAGGTGAGATGCAAATTTATGGTGGGACTATAGACCCTGTCGCTGTGAGAGTTCATTGAACAGAAGATGAAGAAGAGGGGTGTTTGAAAAGATGCCCTTTTTGCAGGCAGGGTATCACCTCCCCCTCCACCCCGAGCACGCCTTTGTGGTGGAGTACGGTTCTGCTGTATACTGCCCCAGGTTTCCCCTCACTGAGGTAACAATGAGGTCCCTTTAACAGCCCAGTCAAGGAGAAGCCAAACATTCTGTAGCAGTGTATCTCTCTTTAACAAAGCTGTCTGAAAGGAGCATTTGTATGACCTTAGATAAAACTTAAAAGTTCTAAAACAGAAGTCCCTGGGCTCCAGCAGCAGCTCCTCCTGCTGTAAGGCCTCAGGTGACCCTGCTGCCTGGAGAGATCTGCAGGTCTTTTCTGGGCACAGTCTCTCCCAGGCCTTGCTGTCTGGAGAGGTCTATAATTGCTTTTCTTTCTGCTGTAGGAGCACCATTTCTGCCTAGTTCAGATGCCCAGGAAGCTTCCCTTCCTCCAGAGCTCCCTTTCTCCTCAGGTGCTTCCCCAACTGAGCTCTCCTAAGCCTTTTATTAGGCCTAAGTGTTGCTTACTTATTTAACTGCTTTCCAGCTGCTGAGGTAGTTAGCTATGCCCAGGTGGACCTGGGTTGGCTCATTCCCTTCAGTAGCTTGTCACAGGCAAGCTGGGCATCTGACTTCCTTTAAAGGGCAAGCCCTGCCACACCACTCTATATAGAAAAGCCTCAAATTCCCAAAGCCAGACCTGTTGGCTAGCGTGGGTGACGAAGAGAGCTAGTATATGTGGTGCAGTGATTCCAGAGTCCTACTTTGGTCATGGTAGCCTGGCGGGCATCAATCTCTGAATGCTGAAACTTCCTTTAAAATGACAAGGGAGAAGGATCTTTTGCAATGTAGCACCTTGTATACCCCTTAGTTAGGCCACCACAAACATCAATCCCTTGCAGACTCAACCTAAGATCACTGGAGAGAGAGAGAGCATGTCTAGTGTGACAGTATCATCATATCCCTCTCCACACTACACGGACCAAGAACCTTGAGATTCTGAACAAAAGCCATCGCCATGATGGAGAACGGTTGGTCTAGATCAGGGGTTCTCAAACTAGGGGTCAGGATCCCGAGGGGGTCATGAGGTTATTACATGGGGGGTCGCAAGCTGTCAGCCTCCACCCCAAACCCCGCTTTGCCTCCAGCATATATAATGATGTCAAATACATTAAAAAGTGTTTTTAATTTATAAGGGGGGGGGGTCGCACTCAGAGGCTTGCTATGTGAAAGGGCCACCAGTACAAAAGTTTGAGAACCACTGGTCTAGATGGATGGACAGAAGCAGTGATGAAGAAGCCTTCTCTCTTCAACATGTGAATGGCTGGTACAGATATGGATGAACAAGAGCATCAGCAAAAAAAGCCCTGCAGAGGGCTGAGAATGACCAATAATCAACAATTGATTAACTGGCCCTGTGTCCTTCTCCCACTCTCACCTCAGGACTTTATTCCATGCAGCTTCAGACACCTGGAACCCCTTCTCTAACCCAGACAGCCAAACTTTGACTCTCTCCCCTTCCAAATTCTTCCTTACAATGAGTCTCGTCCCTATAATCTCTAGACCCAGAGAAGTGGCAGCTAATCCGATGACTGATCAACAAAACTTTACACTCAGCAAATTCAGATCAGAGTAAAACTGTAATCAGACCCCATGCTGTCTTCACTGCTCAGTCACACTGCTTTATATCACATCCCCAGGCCTAAACCTGATGTATATTGTGTATTTAGATTGTAAGCTCCTTGGAGCAGGGGTCTTATCTGTGTACCTGCTTGAAAACGCTAGAATGTGGTTGGTGTTGTTCAGATAATAAGGAATGGGCCAACTCTTCAGATGCAGCCATGGAATGCTAGGCACAGCTGGAGTGGTTTGCTTGGGTAATGCAGCAGTGTTCTGCTGGTATAAAGCTGCCCTAAAGCCAGCTCCAGCCCTGTGTGATCTCCTACAGAGGATCCTTGGATAGCAGAGAGCCACTATAGCAGCTCCTGTACCTTCTACCTCCTGCCACTGGTGCAGAGGCATTCCTGTGCCCAGAAGATAACAGGCTGCCATATTGCAACCTTGGGGATGATGGCGTCAGTGTAAATTACAACATCCTTCAGGATGCTTTATCTTGCACTGGTGGATTGTCTCAGAGAAGGGACGGATCTCATAGCCTAAGTGAACTGCTTATTTATGTGAAGGGAAGGGATCAAATGTTGAAAGGGAAGGGGGTTTAAGGATAGTGGAAGTGAAGCTGGGAATTGCTATGAGGAGAAGACAGGAGGTATGAATGATGAAAGAAGGACAGGGCAAGTATCTTTACAATTGGTGTAAATTAGTATAGCTCCATTGAAGTCAAAGATGTCATTAAAACCAATGGCTCTATGCTTATTTACACCAGCTGAAGATCTGGCCCTATATGTTCAACTAAAACCAACAACAATCCCTCACTCCCATCCAAAAACAAACAAACTCAAACTTGTAGCTAAAAATAGAGCTGAGTGAATTTTTTTCTTCATTTTTTTTTCAATGAAAAATGGTATTTTGACATAGAGCGTTTTGGTGTGTGTGAGAGAGAAAACAAACATTTCCATGGTGGTCAGATTTTTTTGTTGTTGAAAACGAATAATCTTGTGGTTTCAATAAACAAACAAAAACTGGTTTTGGTTTTTCAACAGAAACTTTACAAATTTAATTAAAAATGCAGCTTAAATTTGTAGTGGAAAATAAAGAACATTTTTCACCCAGATCTACTAATAAGCCATGTACACAGAATCCTGATCACTTTGTTTGTATGTTGCACCTCTTTCCTCTGTTCTTTGTCTCTCTTTATCCCTATGCACTCTTTCAGGCAGAGAATCTGTCTCTCTCTGTGTTTGGAAAGTGTCTAGCACCTTTTAGCACCCCCCACAATAGTCTAAGAGAACAACAACAACCTTGGAGTATAATAATTCCCTAATTTTTCCAAGAGAAATAGTATAAACCTTGTAGATATTGACACGACAGAGGGACACACTGATCTAAAAGGTCTTTTCCATCTTTAATTTCTATGACTGAATTCCCCACAGATGACAAAAGCACTAGAATGATTTTCGTTTTCATTTGCTTCCGAAGTCTGGATCTAAATGTTAAGAGAGCCCACAAGGGTTAATGTTCATTGAAGTTCAACTCTCTAACCGCCAACTCCCTGCAGCTCTCAGATTAATATCATTCAATCATCATTATAGCTGGAGATGAGAAAACCTGGTAAAATGAGGCGTGGATGGACAGTGGATTGAAATAGAGCTTGGGCAGAGATTGTAGCCAGGGAGCGCGTAGAGGCCATAAATACTTCAGAAGAAAAGGACTCTAAGAGACAATCATAGCTTACCGCAGTGCCACCCTCTATAAACTGCCATAGATCCTGTTTTGCACCTCACCATTCACGGGCATGTTAGAAAAAGCTGCACAATTCAGATGTCCAGAGTGCGTGAGCAAAGACCCCTTTCCTTTAATGTCACCTCAGCTTTCAGGAACAGTGATTTCTTCAAGGCCACTCAAAGAAGCTGTGGAGCCTATTAAAATATTTCTCATAATCTGTGCTAAATCCACCGCATCGGCATGAACTCTGCCTTGTGCATCTTCATCAACAAAGCAATGTCCCTTTTACCGTTTTTTTTTTTTTTTACTTTGCCAGCAAGAAAAAGGCAATTTATAATTTTCAGTGAGCACAATCTGGCTGGGATCCAATCCAATCCAGGGAGTGTAACGTTTGCAGTGGAATTGCTCAAGACCTTAATGTCTGGCATATGGTGTACTGCTTTCATTTCTGACCTGTGCAATTAAGGTCAGTGGTGAAAATCACATTTACAGCACGTCTTTATTAATAACGTTTTATTTAGGGCTGATGATGACCTCTAGGAACAGAGATCCAGGAACCACAAACCAAGCTACAGTGACACACAGAAGCAGTGCTTCTTTCATTCCGTTGACAAAGCTCCAATGTGGATTTTCTTAAGCATTTTGCCCATGGCTATGAAACTATAAAGACCGATGTCATGTCTGGATCAGAATAACAGGTGGCACCCATAGTCTATGCTACAAGGAGATACTGGTTTAACTCATGTGGTGGATTTCAGAGGAGCATGAGCATGCCACCAGGGAATTCCACTTGTTGGATTATTTATGCATCTTTCCTCTCATCACCACCTGTTGACTAGCAGGTGGTTTTTCTTACAATGGCTTTGGGTTTTTCTTTAGGTATATGACAGCACCAAAGACCAGCTGCCCTCCTTTCAGAAAACTTGGAGGTTTGCAAGATTCATGAACCATTGTTTTGAGTTTGTAAACTGGTTTGAGCTTGCAAACCTTTTCTTTGTCCATATTTTTTCCGGGGTGATACATGAAAAAAATAAATCCCACATGTTCTTCTAATTAAAGCAGAGTCCATATTAGGTATAGAAATGGAAGGGCCTTGCCTCTCCAGCTTTCAAAATTAGGCAAAGAAAGTTCACTGAGATCTCTTTATGGGTCTGATCCAAAGCCCATTGATTTCAATGGCAAGATTCCCATTGGTTTCAGTTGGCTTTGGGGCAGGTCCTGTAAGATTTTCTATTTTATTGTATTCTATTCTCATATTTATACTGCACCCATCCCTGTGATATCTGAACACCTGCATATGATCCACGATGTCTCTCTGAGAGCTCTCCCAACCAATGTGAGAATCATCCCAGTAGGCCAAGAAGCCACCATGATAGACTCCTTAAACCATCATGTACTCTGTGCATCCCACTATTACTGATGCTGATTATTCTGATGTCAGTGGAACATCAGATGTTTCCATTTTGCCATATTAAAATGCATATTGTTTTCTGGTACCCAGCTTGCCAAGCAATCCAGATTGCTGTGTATCAGCGTCCTGTCCTCTTCACTATGTACCACTCCCCTCAATTGTGTGTTATCACCAAATTTTATCAGTGATGATTTTATGTTTTCTTCCACGTCATTGACAAAAAAATTATGTAACACAGGACCAAGAACAGATCCCTCCCGGACCCTACTAGAAACATACTCATTCAATGATGATTCCCTGCTTACAATTACATCTTGAGACCTTATCAGTTAGCCAGCTTTTAATCCATTTAATGTATAACATGTTAATTTTATGTTATTGTAGTTTTTAAATCAAAATGTTGTGTGGTAACAAAGTCACACACCTTTCCGAAGTTTAAGTATAGCATAGCAGCGCTATTACCTTTTAACCCCTTCTGCGATGCCACCCAGACTAGTGAGAGGTTGGGTCACTGCCTGCCTCATAACCTTAGGTACCTCATAATGCTTTACTTTTGCAGCTCCCAAGCTGGCTCGCTCATAACCATGTCTGTGTATAAGTGCAGTCCTGGTCCAGCAACCCTGACCCCACCAGCCTGTCAGCAACACTCTGGCTTCCATCAGCTTTGGTAACTATTTGCAGGGTGACCCCAAACCACTCCCAGTCCTGAATTTCCCCCCAGAACCTGTGTTCTGCACTGTCCAGCCCTCTTCTGGATAGTTCAGATATTAGAGGCCCATAACCCCTGTAAGGGGTTAATATGCAACAGTTTACTACTTTAATTGGAGTTATCAAACAGTTTGGTTTAAAGAGAACCCTGGTTTCATTTTGATTAAAGAAATAAAACAAGTTTATTTAACTACAAAGAGATAGGTTTTAAGTGAGTACAAATATAAGGCATTAAAGTCAGAAATGGTTACAAGAGAAATAAAGATAAAACACTTTCTGGTAGCTAAAACTTAACAAACTAGACTTCAAGTATCAAGGTAAAGTCCTTACCACCTGCTCTCCAGCAACATTGCTGACCAAAATCTTAAGACAGGCTCTCACTCTCCCTAAAGTCAAAGGCCTGGCTCCTTTGTCTTCTTAGGTGAAAGAGCATGAGAAAGATAGGGAGAGAAAGAAAGAGATTCTGGGGTGTTCTGGGGTGGGCTGTCAGAATCCCAATGTTTATGGCATCACAGTTCATCCCCAATGCACGTCACAAAGACATCCACTGAATGAGTCAGACCAAAGGGGCAGTGGATTTAAAAGGACATTTCATTTTGTAGTGACATAAGAAATTATTCTGAGACAGCGAAAGGAGATGTCAGAGCCAGCAATGATGGAATGACCCTTGGATATTTAGAGATGACATATTATGAAAAACAATATGTGGGGAAGAGAATGAAATAGAGGAATCCAGTCAAATGCAAGCGTGAATTTCTGATTTATGTGATGAGAAATGTACAAATACACAGGGAAAATATTCAGACCACCAAATGGCTTAGGCAGGTGCACACAGGCCCACCCATTCTGATATAAGAATGACTGAAACATTTCTTCTCCCTTTTCTTTTTTTTTCTTTCCTGTATTTTTGTAAGGATTAAAAAAGAAAAAAATAAAACAATCTATGTTATGCTCCATGTTATTTGTTAAAATCTCAATAAGGATTCAACTGAAAGAAAAGAAAAGAAAAGAAAAGAAAAGAAAAGAAAAGAAAAGAAAAAGAATACCATAAGCATCTTTTTGCAGTCAAGTACCCTGGCAATCTCTAGCAGTAAGGTGACAAGGAAGGCAGGATTTCAAGACAGCTGATCAAAATATGAGAAGAAATTTTGGTAAAGATGTTTGTGAAAAATATCATCCCATTTTTTCATTGATATTCACTGTTCCAATGGACAATACTGTTGAAATTGCCAATTTCAAAATTTTTCTACCAGTTGTAGATTTCATGGAGGTATTGGTAATAGGATCTAGACCCTTTGTTGAGAGCTCCATCAAACCCTAAGTGTGGTCAGACACTTTTATCTCTAGGTTGCTGGTTCATGTCCACCCCTTACTCATCATCACCATGGCAAATCCTAAAGGGACGTAGCCTCCTTACAGATCAGGCACCACTCAGATCGATCTCTAGCTGGGTCTTTCAGACAGTCTGGCTGGATGTTTAGTCTATGTCCATCACTGGCAGTCTTATCATACTACTGAAGCATTTGGCACCCAGATGATGGATGGCCGCGAAGTGGCATTTTTGGTAAACACTCCTCATAATTCTTGGTCTGCCGTTTTAATAATACGTTTATGTCAAGAAAGCTGCCAAACCTGAACCAATGCTGATGAAGGCAGATGGTAGATTTGGCTACAAATATCCTCAATGCTGATATTGTCCTACCACATAAAATGGAGCAGCTGCCCACCCCATACTGGTTAGTAGTCATAAACATTCAGTGGATTATCAGTTGATGCCTATATAAAATATCAATCCAATTCCTAGTGATAAGTGTCTACATCACACATAGAAAACCTTCACCACTGCAAGTGTCACTAACTAGCCTCTTTGTCAGTCCTCTCAGGAGACAGACCAGTGACTGAATATGTCGTGGAGTCAGTTGTGCTTCCAGATCAGAATGGAGGCCCTGTTATGGAGAGCTGCAGGAAAAGTTTGCATTGCTACTGCATGCTGGTACCTCTTTTGTTGATTATTAAGAGGAGCTCAGTCTCCAAGGATATTCATTCAGTCTATTTCAGGAGCAATAAATCCACATGAAAAAGTGATAATGAAAACAAATATGGAATGATATGTACATCTTATGTAAAATATGTTTAAAAACATTTGAAACAGTATATGTGGGTTGGGAGCCCTTGGAGCCTGGTGTCCTCTGAATAGCCACACAATAGGCCTTCATTTTATTCCTCAGGCCCCAGATGAAAGAGCAAAAAATTGGAGGGTGAAATCCTGACTCCATTGAAGTCAATGAGAATCTCTCCCACACTGGAGCTTAAGTTATGCCAAAAATGCATGTGCCCCACTGAGTGTGAAAAACACAATTTACATGTGCAAGAGGGTGCATGCAGGGGGACATACCTGCTTTGCACAAGTAATAGCTGCATCCACATTTTGCAACAGAAAATATTTCCCTTTGGGGACTTCCACTTTTGGTGTTTGGTTTCCTTGCAACTCTCTGAAAAAAAGGCATCTGCTCTCAAGCAAACGTCAGGATTTGTTCTATTTGTCACCACTGTCATCTTGTTCTTTTTGTAATTTCTTCATCCCCCAGGAAAGTGTGATTCACAAGCAGCATCTAACCACTCTCCAGCTGGGTCTTGACAGAGGCACCAAAAGAGGTCAAGTGACTCATGAGAGGACATTCAGTGACTCATGGGCACAGCAAGGCTTAGACCATAGGAACCGCCTCTGTGCTGAACCTTTGCTGTATGCCCTAGTCTACCCAGATTTCTATTCCTATTGCCAAATTCTCAGAGAGGGCCTTCGAATATATGTTCTCAGCCCATCTGGCTAAGCATGGGATTGAAACAGTTTATTGCTTTTAACAGAACTCATGTAAATCATTTCAAAAGTTTTTCAATATCTGCAATATTTGAAATCAATATTCCAGGCTATATTTAAAATATGTATGTATATATAAATGTAATTGTAAGCTTACTTTCAGCATTATTTGCTCTGGCTTCTAAGCTGATATTGGAAGCAGTTTACCTAACCTGTTTTTTACTTTAACTAGGGGTATTTTAATTTTATAGGGCTGTCAAGTGATTAAATAAATTAATTGCGATTAATATCGCTATCAATCACTCTGTTAAACAATAATAGATTACCATTTTTTTGAATATTTTTGGATGTTTTCTACATTTTCAAATATATTGATTTCAATTACAACACAGAATACAAAGGGTATGGTGCTCACTTTATATTTATTTTTGATTACAAGTATTTGCACTGAAAAAACAAAAAAAATATTTGTCAATTCACCTATTACAAGTACTGTAGTGCAGTCTCTTTATCATGAAAGTTGAACTTACAAATGTAGAATTATGTAAAAAATCTCAACTGCATTCAAAAATAAAACAATGTAAAACTTTAGAGCCTGCAAGTCCACTCAGTCCTACTTCTTGTTCAGCCAGTCGCTCAGAGAAAGAAGTTTGTTTACATTTGCAGGAGATAATGCTGCCTGCTTCTTTTTACAATGTTACCTGAAAGTGAGAACAGGTGCTCTCATAGCACTGTTGGAGCCGGCGTCACAAGATATTTATGTGCCAGATGCGCTAGAGATTCAGAAGTCCCTTCATGCTTCAACCACCATTCCAGGGGACATGAATCCATGCTGATGATGGGTTCTGCTCGATAACAATCCAAAGCAGTGCAGACCCATGCATGTTCATTTTCATCATTTGAGTCAGATGCCACCAGCAGAAGGTTGATTTTCTTTTTTGGGTTCTGTAGTTTCCGCATTAGAGTATTGCTCTTTTAAGGTTTCTGAAAGCATGCTCCACACCTCATCCCTCTCAGATTTTGGAAGGCACTTCAGATTCTTAAACCTTGGGTTGAGTGCTGTAGCTATCTTCAGAAATCTCACTTTAGTACCTTCTTTGCATTTTGTGAAATCTGCAGTGAAAGTGTTCTTCTAAGGAACAACATGTGCTGGGTCAACCTCGAAGACTGCTATAACATGAAATATATGGCAGAATGCAGGTAAAACAGAGCAGGTGACATACAATTCTCTCCCAAGGAGTTCAGTCACAAATTTAATTAACGTATTATTTTTTAATGAGCGTCATCTGCATGGAAGCATGTCCTCTGGAATGGTGGCTGAAGCATGAAGGGGCATTCGAATGTTTAGTATATCTGGCATTTAAATACCTTTCAATGCTGGCTACAAAAGTGCCATGCCTGTTCTCACTTTCTGGTGACATTGTAAATAAGAAGCAGGCAGCATTATCTCCTGTAAATGTAAACAAACTTGTTTGTCTCCGTGATTGGCTGAATAAGAAGTAGGACTGGGTGGATTTGTAGACTCTGCAGTTTTACATTGTTTTGTTTTTGAGTGCAGTTATGTAACAAAAAAAATCTACATTTGTGAGTTGCACTTTCACGACAAAGAGATTGCACTCCAGTACTTGTATGAAGTGAATTGAAAAATACTATTTCTTTTGTTTATTATTTTTACAGTGCAAATATTTGTAATAAAAATAATATACACTTTGATTTCAATTACAGCACGCAATACAATAGATATGAAAATGTAGAAAAACATCCAAAATATTTAATAAATTTCAATTGGTATTCTATTGTTTAACTGTGCAATTAAAATTGAGATTAATCGCCATTAATTTTTTTAATCACGATTATTTTTTTTTGAGTTAATCATGTGAGTTAATTGCGATTAACTGGCAGCCCTAAATTTTAACTAGGATTTTTTTTTTAAAATGTTTCATTAGCATCCTGTAAGTCCATAAACTCAGTAGAGGACAGTCATAAAAGGTCATACCCAATGCAACAGCCCTGCACATACTGTTCATCTGTGTATCTGCGCACTTACCCGATACTCAACCCTGTAGCCTCCTAGTGCCAACAACGGTTGTTCAGGGGGCGAGGGAAACAAAGGCATGTAGCTTGGAAGAAGCATGCTGCTTGCCTCCACAATCAGGGATGGCTGTGCCTGGAAGTGACAGAACTGTGTGCACTAGCCATGGCATATAAAGCCCGTAAGGAAATGATAGCTTCTATTTCAAATTCAAGTCTTTGCTTTCCACTGCCCCCCACCACACCTCTGAGCATTTTTTCCTCTCCCCTTTTTTTTTTTTAAATCTAATTCCCTTTTAAATGTTAGTGGGACGCTGTCCCGCCCCCTCATCTCCCCATCATGACCTCTTTCTGAGCCTGTTTCCCTGCTGTGTGTAGCTCAGGGCTTCTGTTATCCCTGCTCCAGATTGATTTATCACTCTCTAATGATTCTTCTAGCCATGCTCCACAGCTCAAAGGCCAGCTTCCAGGGAAGAGGGCGAGAGGTTGCTGTGTAGTGCTCTTTGCTTACTTTAATGGCAGTAAACCACTTGCGACTGGAGGGCTGTGCTTTTTAAACAGGCCTCTCCAGCACACGCTTCTTAGATAAGTGAATGTTCCTAGCCAGAAAGTGTCCTGCCTGTTCAGAATAAAGGAATGTGGCCTATACGTCACCAGTGTTTGAGTGAGCGCTCAGTGTTTGATAGACAGAAGGACCTTGTCACAAGATGTCCCTGCGAGTACCGCTGCCTAGCTTGTTCTTGTGGTCTCCTAGCCACAAGCACACGCAGGCTGTTTCTCTTTCACCACGTTTCAAAGCATAACCGAACATACCACAGGCTTACAACGAGAGGAGACTTCCCCACTCGCCTTTCCCAGGCTCACTCTCTGAGTTCCCCTGTAGTTCCTCCCAAATATTTATCCTCCTAATTACTGAGCCAACTGCCTCATTAGCCCAGCAACTGTCACCCAAGTGTCAGTAACCTCCAAGGGAAACTGGTTAATTGACTTCAATTAAGCTGCAATCTTCCTAGTGCTGCAACAACCTCAGTGTCCAGGGTGCTATAGATAGCGCCCTGTCAGAGACCGGTACTTCAACTGTAAGTTCTTTGGAGTAGTAACCACCCTTTTGTTTTGTGTTTGTACAGGCACCTAGCACATGGGGGTTGTGGGCTATGACTTGTGCTCCTACGCAATCCCACAATACAAATAATACATGACAGTACCAGCAATCATCCTTTTGAGAAAACTTTGACCTTTAGAGGATTTCTTTCCACCCTCAAATATTCCCCAACATATTGGGTCAAATTGTGCTCTCAATTGCAGTGTTTCCATCCAGTGTAACTCCACGGATTAGAAGAGTTTCATATGCTCAAATAAATTGGTTAGTCTCTAAGGTGCCACAAGTACTCCTTTTCTTTTTGTGAATACAGACTAACACGGCTGCTACTCTGAAACCTATCATCATAGCTGTCAGCAGAATTTGGCTCGTTGGTTGTAATTTTCCTTCACCTTCATTAGGCACAATACCATGTCCATTAAACAACTGATTTATTGGGTCCTTTGAGTCCCATGATGTACAGGGTGTGTGCGTGTCTATAAAATACATTTCTGGAGATTTGGGGCTCTTATAAATGTCTGTCTTGATCTGTAGCACCAGAGACAGTATACTGCCAGATTTCCCATGTAACTCTATCAATGCACCTCACACCTGATATGCAACAGCTCCTGCAATTCCAGTCTTGGCTCCCCATGAAACTGTCCAATAGCCTCAATCTTGACATGCATGTGACATCCCCAAGAGACTATGATGGACTGAGTGAAGACGAACTGACAAACTCATTCCACTAGTGACAAGAAATCCAATCTTGAAGTCAGGTCTCCAGAGGAAAAGGCTAGTATATTCATGTCTTACTATCCTGTAACAGATCTCTTTTAGTAAAGCCAGGATGCTTCCTGGTGCAAGTTCCAAGAGTGTCTCTGGTACAATTCCTAACAGTTGCTGCTGAGCATTAGTCATAAACCTTATCAGGTGATAGACTGTTTGTTCTCCACAAATAAAATAACAAGTGGAGTGGAGATTGCAGCGATGACAATCTGTAAAAGCTTTGCAGTGTTCAAGGTCTTTAGGATCAGTGGAAATTTTCAGTCTTAGAAGCTGAACAGCCCTTCACGTCTCCTCCAGAGAACCTATGGGTCTATCTACGTAAAATAAAATAAAATAAAATAAAATAAAATAAACCCTTTTAATCAATACATTAATTAAAATAAACCCTTTACGTGCAGAATCAGCAGCATCAGGTATGAGGAATGGGCCTGTAGAATCAGACCAGTGAAACAGGATTTTTTTTGCAAATCCAGTTGAGACTCTAAAGTATCTCTGAGCAGCTGTAGCTTTGTCTTTTTCCCCCCTCCCTTCCCCTCTTCACATGTTTTCCAGGCATGGTAACTGGAAGAGGGGCTTTCATCTTCATTAGGAGCCATACATTTCTGCTGTCTCATCAGACTCTTTTCGCCACCAGCGCATATTTGTCTGCAATAAGAAAAATAGCTTCCCAGATAATTAGTCTGCTAAAGAATTTTTCTGTGCTCCTTTCAGGGGCTGCTAAAACTTGCATAGAGGATAAACTATTGTAAAAAAAAATATTTGGCATCAGGCCTCCCTCCACCTGCCCCCCCTTTTTTTCCTCACCAGGAGAGGGGATAGATCCCTTTACATGCATGCATATGCTTCTGATAGCTTTTGCAGCTTGTGCTGCCTGAAGACCGCATTAAGACCTCCTGTTCAGAGGACATTGTTCCTGGTAGGAAATACTTCCTTTAAACAAAATACATGTATAACCCTTATGGACCAAGTGCAAACCAAGGCCCTGCTGTCTCCCTGGGGCAGCAGAGTACCGGAAACAAAAGCTCTGAGAGATGGGAACTGCCCCATTCGTCTCAATGGGGCAGTGTCTCTAAAATCTTGAAGATGGCAGATTAAATGTGGACATTAACTATTTCACTGCTGATCATTTTAGCAGAATCAATCAACCACTGTGTTATCTCACACGCAATCCCAACCTGCCTCCCATGGTATGTCTACACTGCATCTGACAGCGAGCCCCCTAGTCTGGGTCCGCACACTTGTGCTAGCATGCTCAAAATAGCTAGGTAGACATTGTGACTTGGGCTGGAGCTCAGGCGCTCAAGCCAGGTGTGGCCTCTAGGCTGAGCTGCAACCCCTACCCAGCCAGTTTTAGTGCGTTTAGCATGAGCTCTGCTAGCATGAGGCTGTGGTCTTGGACTGGGAAGCTCACTCCCAGAGGCAGTGTAGACATACTCCCTGCATACTAGGCCCCCCAAGCGTCCCTTGCTGAGCTGCTAAAACCTCCAACTTCCCCCTTAATAACGTCTACAATGCAGTTCTATGTGGTCGATACAAAATCCTGGGGGAAGAGTAAAAAAAATGTCATTTTCCATCAAAGTACATAACATAGGGGCTGACTGTGTGATTCACTGTAACATTTAATGCATTACAACCCCTCTATTTATTAATTTAAATGGCATGGCCCCGAGATTTCCAGTCTGCTACATCAGGCAGCTACAGAATCTAAGGGACCTTGCTGCAGTATTTAGGTCCAGCATGACACAGAGTACTGCTAAATTACAATGGGATCATTAGAGAATTATTTAATTCCTTGACACTAATAATTAATCAAATCTTCAAGCACAATGTTTATTCTGCAATGACTAATTGTGCTCTGACAAACTAGTTTCTGGACTTCATACCTTTGTTCCTGATAAATAAGGAAATGGGAGTCTGTATTCCTGAGTTCTATTCCCAGCTGTGCCACCTACTTGCTGGGCAGGACAATTTGCCTCCCTGTGCCTCAGTTTACCCATTTGTGAAATTGAGATAATACTTATCTGCTTCACTGGTGTGAGAGGGATGTGGGTTCTAGTTATGCTGGTGTAAATCAGGGATAGCTCTATTAAATAGAGTTTCATTAGTATAAAACTCAGGTAAATTAAATTAGGTATCGATAGGTACCTAATAGATAGATAAAAGCATTAAAACATCCTGGATCTACCACCAAAGAAATTGAATGATCACAGTTACACTTTATCATTGCTGCTGTATAGTAAACTCAGATTTTCTTTTAGCTCCTTTTACACTGGAAGAGAGTAGATCTCGGCCAGCAAATAAAATCTCAGTTTCAAGCAAATCTGAAACTATCATGCATGATATAGAGACACATATTAAAGAAAAAACACAAAGCAATGAAGCAGCAGTGTCATAAATGTACAGGCAACTGAGCACAGTATCACTCCCCAATTCTACCCCTTCTAACCTCCCCCGCAACCCCGGTTCTCCCCTTCTCCACCCCCCACAAATGTTTGTCTCCAGATCAGTGGGAAAGTTAATTAGAACAATGGAGTTTCTGATGATAGAAGATGCCATCTTGATATGATTCTGAGTCCTCTCTGTGCTTCTGGTGAATTATAAATGACAGTGTCAGAAGAGAAGGACACTGTCAGTGACAGTTTGTCAGTCATGCTCACCGTGTGTATGGTTTGGATGAGCAGCTTTTTCTCCTCATCTCTTCAGTTCATACCATTTGCTATGTCTTCCCTCCCCTCTCTCCCCGTTCCTTTGCCTTTCATTTGTATCCAGTGACTAAACAGTGAGATGGAGGACAATCCTTTTGTATGTATTTTGTGACTTGTGCACCATAATGGACAGATTTGGACATGGCTGGTGAGTTAAACCTCTGAATGCACCTTTAAGATGTGATAAGCCATGATACCAAGCACACACAACATCTGTGGATTCTACTGGAGCAGGTGCAGGAGTGTGAGCTGTGTGTTGTCATTTGCCTCCAGACAGACAAGCAAAAAGGAATCTGACACTGATATGTTTATCACCAAGAGGAGAATTTATTCTTCCTTCCTTCAATCCATACATCCATCACTGATAAGACAGGTAGGCTGGAGCTAGATCTACATGTTTTGAATTACAGAAGACTACCAAGGTTCACTATTGTGTTAGATCCCCTCGCTAGCCTGGGAGCACAATGGAACAGCATCGTCATGGCCTCAGCCCCCTCAGTGTATGGTGACTCCTGGAGGGCAGGATTATTGTGTGGAATGCTAGCTGGCCAGGAACTCAAGTGCCAGCAGAATGACTACATTGTCAGTTTCTTGCTTTCCTCCCACTCATTTAGTAAAGCAAATAGGTGGAGGATGAGGTTAAGAAGCTTTAGGGAAGGGGATGATAAAAACAAGGCGAACCTGATTCTGTAGTGACCTTCTTTAGTGTAAGGGGACTGTTGCCTCCTTACTAATATTCAGTGGGGGTGTTTTGGTTGGCTAGCTCCCAGTACTAAAAAGGGGGCAGGGTTGATGGGGAATCAGGACCCTGAGACTGACAGCCCCCAGGAACAATGGGGAGAGGCCAGTGCTCCAGGTCAGCCTGAATGACAGGGCGGGCAGGCTAATCAGGGAGTCAGGAGGCCAGGGAGGTCCCATCCTCTGTGTGAGCTGGAATTGCCTTGGTCAGATAGAGTGGGGCCGAGCTAAGGAGAAAGCAGGGGCCCAAGCTAAGCTGGGGAGCAGAGCTGGGCCAGATCCAGAGGGACCGGAAAAGCAGCCCAGAGAGAGCAGACTTGCCCTGGGAGCAGAGCTGTGCGGGATCCAGAGGGACCAGAAAAGCAGCCCAGAGAGAGCAGACCCTGTCCTGGGAGCAGAGCTGCAGCAACCAGAGCCAGAAGGGCCAGAAAAGCAGCCCAGGAAGCAGGTCAGTGCTGGGAGCAGAGTCACAGAAGCAGCTTGCAGAGCAGACCTGTCCTGGGAGCAGAGCTGTAGCAACCAGAGCCAGAGGGGCCAAAGAAGCAGCCCAGGGAGCTGGAGGCAGAGCAGCAGCAGCAGTGCAGAGACAGAGTGGTGGAGCTGGGGCTGGAGCAGTCCGGAGCTGGGTTCGGCGAGCAGCTGAGGAGACCGAGGGGGACTCTGGGCAGCAGGCCCAGCACAGGGAGACGCCTCAGCCAAGAGGCTCTGCAGGCCAGGCTTGGATCATAACCCCGATAGGGCAGGGGCGACAGTAGGAAGAAGGGTCCTACCACTTAGAGCCTGAGAGCGTGTGGCCACCACCAGAGCAAGTGTCCAACCCACAGCATCCCTGCAGCAAAGCCAGGGCCTGAGGAGGAGGCCTGGGACTTACAAGGAACAGACTGTGAACTGCCCGGACATTCCAGAGACACTGTTTGTGATGTTCCCTGCCACAGAGCGGGGTGATGTGTTTCCTTTAGCCTTTCCCATTTTTCCTTATTCTTTTTAAAATTAATTGTTGATTAAATAACTTGCCTTTGCTTTAAATTGTATGTAATGGTCAGTGGGTCAGAGAACTGCAGAGAGAGTACCCCGGAGTGGGGACACCCTATCCCCTGTCCTAGGTGACCACAGCAGGGTTGGGGGTCGAGCCCCCCTGGAATCCTAGGCCCAGCCTTGCTGGGGTTACGAGGACTCTGCCAGACAGGAGAGTGGAAGGGGAGTCCTCAAGGGCAGGGAGGCCACTGGGTAAAGGAAGTGAGAGCGAGGACTTAGATCCTTTCACTAGCCCACTTCACCGGGGTAGTGCAGAAGCCAGGAAAGTTCCCCATAAAAGCGGGACTATTCCCCCGCTTACATTAGCCATGAAGATGCATCTACATGAAGTACAATTTCCATGAGACATCCGATCAGGGATGCAATATGATGCATCTAGGAGAGGAAGTAGAAATACTTTGGATCTGCTAAGAAAGAGAATCCTGAGAGAGGTTTCTGCAAAGAATCGCAGCAGGGAGCCTCAGCCAGCAAAGAAGGAAACATTTGCACTTGTGATGCCAAACATTGGACTAGATCCTACAAGCTGCTCTGTACATGCAGAATCTTATGCTTAGGCATAGTCCTATGGAAGTCAATAGAGCTGGGAGCAGGTATCTAAGCATGTGGAACAGTCTGCAGGATTGGAGCCAGGGAATATACTTCTTCTGGGGAGCTATGCTGGGTTTGAATGCAGTACTTGGAGCCCTGAGACTTGACTTGGAGTCAGGACAGGAATTTAGACTTTTAATTTGACAGGTGCCAAATTAAATGAACGGTTATAAAAAATAGTAATAAAAAAAGAAGCCAAATATTTGTGTTCTAAATGCGGGTGAACCAGCCCATGACCATGCCTGGAGCAAAGGGGCGCGGAGATTATTGGTTGTTAACTCAAGTCCTATTGAAGTTCATGTTTTAAATGGCTATGCAGCTGCTAAATAAAAACTGAAATTGATTTCTATGCCAATGTCAAGGTCATGTTTCTGCAGTATTATGGAATGCATTAAGCGTTCAATCTGTGTTCTTCAACTTACGAAAAATATAAACGTAGTTTATATTAAATAAACCTCTTCCAGGATCGCTCCCTCGCTCACTTTATCTCACTTGCCCTCGATAGTTAATAGAAAATGCATTTTAATACTGCTGGCATTTTTTCTGCATTTTCTCTTCACCAGGTGGAAACCCTCATTGTCCGGGGGGGGGGGGTCTAATTCTCTTCTTGCTCACAAACTGGTGTAACTCCATTGACCTCACTCTAGTTAGTCCTCACTGCTGCATCACTGAACATTAATACAGCATATCTGCCCCTGGTGAGAGCCCCCTGGCCATCCCCATCCACCTCCGCTGCATTCAAGTCTGGAGGAGCAACAAATTCCCTGAGGATGCAGAAGATTTGGAGAGTAGACTTCCCAACCCTCGTGAGCTAAGCTTCTTCTGATCCAGCCTTGAAACATTTGTGTTACAGCTTCCAAACTTCCACTCAGGAGCAGCCCTAGGCCCTCGCTGAATTGCCAGCCAGGGTGGAAAGTGTTTTCAGTGCCCCTGTCAGATGGCCTAAAACCTCCAAAAATGTCAATGGCCAATCAGTGGAGCAAAATTATCTGGCCAATCAGAGTGGAGCAAAAAAAATAAACATACAGGGGGGAAAAAGCCCAGCAGCACAGTAGTATAGCAGCCTCTTGGAAATTGGTGTCCACATCAACTGCCCTGCTTGCCTGCCCTAGAACCAGTCCTGCTTCCATGGGTATTGAATTAGATATTAAATATAAGTCATGTTACACCTCTATCTTTCTTCCCTGCACCCCTGTCAGAGCATGGTGAATGCCCCCTTCCAGCCATTCACTAGGACTGCTATGAGGGGAATCCAAACCACTAATACTCTGGATTCCTCGGTGTTTTAAGCTCCCTGAATGGAGTCCAGCCATAGCCCAAACCTGGAAGACCCTAAGCACACTCTCAGGGTGCAGACCTTCTACCTGGCGCCCCCTCTAAGAGCTGGAATGTGCTGTCCAGATGCCTAGCTTCTCTGGGTGCAGTGGTGACCCCTCAGAGTTCCCCATACTTAAACACACCTTGTCCTAGAACTCCACCTCCAGGTGTGAAGTATAATTCTCAGGGGCATGCAACAATTGTAAAGCAGTTAGCATACAGAGAGACACTTTGCACAGAATCTAACACAGCTATGCTCTTTCATACTTAATCATGTAAAGTATGGGATAGTACAAAACAATGAGCACTGTGCACAGGTCCCTGCCTCATTTTCCTCACTGTCTAGCTCAGCCTTCCCTTGGGAATCCTTAGGGACCAGGCAGGGAGAGTGTCCCCCTCCTCATGAGGTCTTACACATTGGGTTGGTTCTGCCTCATGGACTGGAGGAAAATGGGTCCTGAGCAGTCCAGCCTCTGCCCTTTTCAAATGTTCAGGCTCCCCTCCCTTGCCACCCTTGCCAGCTTCCCCACATGAGCACAGACCCCTGCCAGGTAACTTCATTGCCAAGGCAACCTCTCCTTGTTAAACTAGCTTTGGGTAAGGACCAGTCTTTTGTCTCGAGCAACTAGATTTCCAACAATTGGGTACTTAAAGTCAACCACACTCTACTGTCAGTCTGTATCTCTCCATGTTAGGACTTCAGTAACTGTTACAACCTACTTCTGCTGATAATATAAAGGATGAGAACAAAGGCTATGTGACTAACTCATGAAGATGTGAAGGAACTCCTTAGAAATGTTCTGCCTGGTGCATGTCATTTTCATTTCATATTTCACCTATCAAAATAAGGGCCTAGATGCTACTGCAAAATCCCCAGCCCATCTCTAGCTTTCTACAGCAGTCTACAGCAGTTCTACAGATCCAGGGATCTAAGGAGCAGGATTTGGCTTTCAAAAGACCAGACTAGACCAGAACCGCAGATCTGATCACCCCATATTTTGGAGATATTGAGATCCAGATCCAGATCTAAACATTGTGTCTCTACCCTGCTCTAACCCTTTACCCATAGGTCATTTCAAATTAAACTTTATGTCTTTCAGTAACAGTTCAACCCTGAAAGGTGCCAAGGTACTCTGGGCTTCATCCAGCAGAGCACTGAAGTAGGTGCTTAGATTTAAACAACCAGTTGACCATAGTGCTTTGCTGGATTGGTCCCAGAATGCTCAGCACTCTGCAGAATCGCCCTAAATGTGCATACAGCACCTAGCACAATAGGGGCCCCAAGCTGGGTGGAGCCTCTAGAAGCTACAGTTACACAAATACTTAAAAATATAAAATACTCATCATAATAACCTCAATTATTAGGTTCTCTGAACATAAAAGCTGCCATACTGGGTCAGACCAATGGTCCATTTAGCCCAGTATCCTGTCTTTGATAGTGGCCACTATCAGAACTTCAGAGGGAGTGTATAAAACAGGGCAATTGCAGGGATCCACCCCATCTTCCCCTCCCATTTTCTGGCAATCATAGGTTTAGGATCAGGGGGTAGCCGTGTTAGTCTGTATCCACAAAAACAACAAGGAGTCTGGTGGCACCTTAAAGACTAACAGATTTATTTGAGCATAAGCTTTTGTGGGTAAAAACCTCACTTCTTCAGATGCATAGAGTGAAAGTTACAGATGCAGACATAAATATACTGACACATGGAAAGAGGGGAGTTACCTCACAAGTGGAGAACCAGTGCTGACAGGGCCAATTTGATCAGGGTGGATGTAGTCCACTCCCAACAATAGATGAGGAGGTGTCAATTCCAGGAGAGGCAAAGCTGCTTCTGTAATGAGCCAGCCACTCCCAGTCCCTATTCAAGCCCAAATTAATGGTGTTAAATTTGCAAATGAATTTTAGTTCTGCTGTTTCTCTTTGAAGTCTGTTTCTGAAGTTTTTTTGTTCAAGTATAGCTACTTTCAAATCTGTTACAGAATGTCCAGGAAGATTGAAGTGTTCTCCCACTGGCTTTTGTGTGTTACCATTCCTGATGTCCGATTTGTGTCCATTTATTCTTTTACGTAGGGACTGTCCAGTTTGGCCAATGTACATGGCAGAGGGGCATTGCTGGCACATGATGGCAAATATAACATTAGTAGACATGCAGGTGAATGAGCCTCTGATGATGTGGCTGATGTGGTTGTGTCCTCTGATGATGTCACTGGAGTAGATATGGGGACAGAGGACACAATGAGGTTTGCTACAGGGATTGGTTTCTGGGTTAGTGTTTCTGTTGTGTGGTGTGTAGTTGCTGGTGAGTATTTGCTTCAGGTTGGGGGCTGTCTGTAAGCGAGGACTGGCCTGTCTCCCAAGGACTGTGAGAGTGAGGGATAGTTTTCCAGGATAGGTTGTAGATCGCTGATAATGTGCTGGAGAGGTTTTAGCTGGGGGGCTGTATGTGATGGCCAGTGGTGTTCTGTTATTTTCCTTGTGGGGCCTGTCCTGTAGTAGGTGATTTCTGGGTACCTGTCTCGCTCTGTCAATCTGTTTCCTCACTTCCCCAGGTGGGTACTGTAGTTTTAAGAATGCTTGATAAAGACCTTATAGGTGTTTGTCTCTGTCTGAGGGATTGGAGCAAATTCGGTTGTATCTTAGGGCTTGGCTGTAGACAATGGATCGGGTGATGTGTCCTGGATGGAAGCTGGAGGCATGTAAGTAAGTATAGCAGTTAATAGGTTTCCGGTATAGGGTGGTGTTTATGTGACCATCATTTATTTGCACTGTAGTGTTCAGGAAGTGGATCTCCTGTGTGGACTGGTCCAGGCTGAGGTTGATGGTAGGGTGGAAATTGTTGAAATCCAGGTGGAATTCTTCAAGGGCCTCCTTCCTGTGGGTCCATATGACGAAGATGTCATCAATGTAGTGCAAGTAGAGGAGGGGCGCTAGGGGACGAGAGCTGAGGAAGCGTTGCTCTAAGTCAGCCATAAAGATGTTGGCATACTGTGGGGCCATGTGGGTACCCATAGCAGTGCCACTGACTTGAAGGTATAAGTTGTCCCCAAATCTGAAATGGTTGTAGGTGAGGACAAAGTCACAAAGCTCAGCCACCAGGTGTGCTGTGGCCTCATCAAGTATACTCTTCTTGACCGCTTGTAGTCCATCCTCATGTGGAATATTGATATAAAGAGTTTCTACAACCATGGTGGCCAGGATGGTGTTTTCAGAAAGATCACCAATGCATTGTAGTTTTCTCAGAAAGTCAGTGGTGTCTTGAAGATAGCTAAGAGTGCTGGTAGCGTAGGGTCTGAGGAGAGAGTCCAAATAACCAGATAATCCTGCTGTAAGAGTGCTGATGCCTGAGATGATGGTGTGTCCAGGGTTTCCAGGTTTATGGATCTTGGGTAGCAGATAGAATACTCCTGGTCAGGGCTCCAGGGGTGTGTCCTTGTAGATTTGTTCCCATGCTGTAGCAGGGAGTTTCTTGAGCAGATGGTGTAGTTTCTTTTGGTACTCCTCAGTGGGGTTGGAGGATAGTGGCCTGTAGAATGTGGGGTTGGAGAGTTGCCTGACAGCCTCCTATTCATAATCCGACCTGTTCATTATGACTATAGCACCTCCTTTGTCAGCCCCTTTGATTATAATGTCAGAGTTGTTTCTGAGGCTGTGGATGGCGTTGCGTTCCGTACGACTGAGGTTATGGGGCAAGTGATGCTGTTTGTTCACAATTTCAGCCTGTGCACTTCTGCGGAAGCACTCTATGTAGAAGTCCAGTCTGTCATTTCAACCATCAGGAGGAGTCCATGCAGAATTCTTCTTCTTGTAGTGTTGGTAGGAGGGTTCCTGTGGGTCAGTGCACTGTTCAGTCGTGTGTTGAAAATATTCCTTAAGTCGGAGATGACAAAAGTAGGCTTTCAGATCACCACAGAACTCTATCATAGGTTTAGGGTCATCCTGAGCATGAGGTGTGTCCCTGACCATCCTGGCTAATACAACTTATGGACCTATCCTCCATGAGTTTATCTAGTTCTTTAATGAACCCACTTATACTTTTGGCTCTCACACCATCCCATGGCAATGAGTTCCACAGGTTGACTGTGCATTGTGTGAAAAAGTACATCCTCTTCTTTGTATTAAACCTGCTGGAGTCATTTCATCAGGTTACCCTTGATTTTTGTATTGCAAAGCAACAACTCCGAGCATTAACACTGCTAGATGCTTCTTGGACTAACCCTGCATTTCATGTAACATATAATATGCTTATTGCCAGAAAAAAAATCTTTCTTTACCTCATTTATATTCCAGTAAATTCCAATAGATTCGCTTCTGTTCATCTTCTGCTCTTTGCTCTCTCTGGGCTGGTTGTGGGCAGCATGTCCGATCTTCCAGCACTGGGCTGTCATGGTTCTTCCTAACTGATACACATATTGAAGTCTGAAAGGAGGCTGCATATTGGTAAGAGATTATACGGTGAAATACTCCCCTTTCTGCTAGCTCCAGATTACAACATTTTTAATGCACAGGGCTTCAGCTGAGCCCTCTGGTGAATCAAAGTCATTCTGTAAAACTGGCACCTCAGCCTTGCGTATATATTTGTCCCTCTATGACTTCCCTGGCATATTTATACAGTTTACTAGTCAAAACGAGTTTCATGCTACACTAAGCCCAGCAGGGTCAACACCTAACCTATGAAAATCAAGCTGTCACTTTTCTCTCTGCTTCATACATCATCATCAACCAAAGCCAGATAATGGGAAGCAGGTTTTGATCCTGGAATGATTATTGTTGCTGCTTCCTGAAGATGCAGCATAAATGGGCTGAAAGCAGGGAAACATGCACTTTTTCTGAGGTTTGACTCCTCAGGGCTGGGGAATGGGAAGAATTGTGTTGTGCCTTATAAACGTGGTATACACACAATGTGGGCAAGGCAGTGGCGTGTGTGTCTCTATGGCAGATGCAGCTGTGGTCTGAGGAGGTTAAACAAAAGCAAAGCACAGAGGGAAGAGAAGGTTTTGCATTCCAGGAACCATGTCAGTGTGAGCAAGGAAACTGATGTGCACACAGAACAAGGGTCAGAAGAGGAATCAGCCAGACTAGCATTCCGTGGCATTCCAACATCCCCCTGAAATATCTTTTGCACTTCTTTTGAGAATAGACAAGCTGATTTGTATAAAATAAGAAAAGGTTTAATCTTTGCCTAATGCTCCACCAGGCCCCAGCCCCCCTCAATGAACCTTCACTGCAAAGTTGAAATGAACCCCATCTGAAACGTAGCCCAAACTCCAACCAACACCAAACTTGTTTGAAGAAGTTTTCCTAGCTTGGTGAAAATGTCTTTCATTTGTGCACTTCCTGGCTGCAGCCAGAAATGGAACAAGAATCAGAAAACCATGCGAAAAGCTAATCAGGTGGTATCTCTGGATCTGTGTTACAGATCTGTGGCCACTGTAATTGACAGTGAGTGTGGGCCGTCTCTCTGATGGAAAAACACAAGCACCTAAAACTGACACTGAAGTAGAAACTCTATTAGGTTTAGTAGCAATTGATGTGACATCCTCTGAGGGCATCCAGCTACTGCAGGGGACAGCTTTTGAATACTTCTAACATGTCAACTACTAGTAAAAAGAAGTGGTTTCACATCTATACAAGGCACCATTACCAGGCGAAGGAAGTTCTGATGAGTTCCAGGTATGCATCCAAATTCTGTATTGGAACCAAACTTCCTAACCTTTCAAGGTTTGTGCAGAACCACTGTTCTGCCTGCTGGGCCCTTTCAACATCTCTCCCATTCACATGAGTTGTATAGGTACTCGATCTAAACCAGCTGGCAGCAGCCTCCAAGGGATCACCCAGCAGCTGAGAAGTCATGGAGTACACTGGTACTTTGGCCACACCCCTGGTCACCCAATATGTAGAGATGATGAGGGGGCTTTACCTCAGCTGAGAGCTTCCCCTACTTGGGAAATTGTCAGCTGGCCAGTTATGACCAATATCTGGCATTTTTTGCAGCACCTGATCAGCGCAAAGGGGCCAGGTTGTGGGAGAAAATTTGTCCCGGAATGTTAGTGTCTGCAGTTCAGGGGAGCCCAAAGCTCCTGTTGTGTTTGGTGCAGACATGCATAGTAGCCATTGGGAGCTCAGCTCGAGGTCTTACAGAGCCTGGGACATCAGGAGCCTGGTACAGTGAGAGTGTGGGAACATTTATAAGGACACTAGGGCTATATCTTTACTCTTTTCCAAAAAATGCCCTGATGGTCTTTTAACCTCTCACCTGACATTGCTAGACAGAAGGAGCGATCCATTCTACTCCTCCTCCCAGTTCATGTTGAGCTGAAATATTATTAAAGTGTTGAAAACATAATTAAAAGCACCTATTTCTATTGCAGGGTACACGCTGAGCAGCGCTTTCGGTGCTGTGCTTTCTCCTGCCTCCTGAAAAGTGCAGCCCCAGGAAGCTTCGTCTCAAGTTGTCAGTTTTACGTATTGTTATGTTTAGCATGCAACCAGCAAGCCTCACCTGCGCTTCAATGGAACTCAGCATGGCCCCTGCTATTGATTAATTTGTGCTAATTAAAAACAGCAGTGTTTCTGCAGAAAAGAAAGATGTGTAAGTGTCAATAAATTATGGGAAATTTCACAGATTAAAGATTGCCAACTTCTGCTTGAAAATAACTAAACAAATGTTAATGACTCTTTCCAAAGAACCTGATTCACTCCCAGGCTTTCTGAATGGACGGCAGCTTTGCCTGGGGATCTCATTGAACTGTTCAGTTAGACTCATGCTTAAAGGGGCATTATGTTCAGGGTGAAGACCCAAAACTTGATCTATTTTTTTTTAATTCATAGATTCCAAGTCCAGAAGGGACCATCTCGATCATCTAGTGCTGTCTGACGTCCTGTATAAAACAGGCAATAAAACGACCTCAAAATAATTCCTAGAGCAGATCTTTTAGAAACACATCCAATCTTGATTTTAAAATTGCCAGTGACAGAGAATCCATCCCGACACTTAGTAAATTGTTCCAATGGCTCATTACTCTCACTTAAAAATGTATACATTATTTCCAGTCTGAATTTGTCTAGCGTCAGCTTCCAACCACTGAATCATGTTAGACCTTTCTCTTCTAGATTGAAGGGCTCATTATTAAATATTTGTTCTCCATGTAGGTAATCTAGTCACCCTTTACCATTCTTTTTAAGTTAAATAGATTAAGCTCCTTGAGTCTCTTTTTATAAGGCAGGTTTTCTAACCTTTTAATCATTCTTGTGGCTCTTCCCTGAACCTTTTCCAATTTATCAACATTCTTCTTGAATTGTGGACACCAGAACTGGTCACAGTATTCCAGCAGTGGTCACACCAGTGCCAAATACAGAGGTAAACAATCTCTATTTGTATTTGAGATTTCCCCTGTGTATGCATCCAATGATCACATTAGCCCTTTTGACCACAGCATCACACAGGGAGCTCATGTTCAGCTGATTATCAAAGTCACTGCTTCCCAGGACAGATGTGTATATTTCTTTGCAAAGTCAATTTAATTATTTAAATTTGTTCATCCTTGTCATCCTCACAAGCCAATAACTTAATGAGATTTTTTTTAATGCCAACAGCATGACAATCCTACAATAAGAAACTAGTGTCTGGAACACTGTGCCCATGAGCAACCCTACAATAACAAATCAGTGAGCATCCCAGCACTCATTAGCAATTCTACAATAACAAATCTGCCATAGAGCGTGTGCCATGGAGGAAAACAAATTTTACAAAGAAAATAGTTTGGGGACAGATTCAGCCCTACTCCTTAGCTGACCTTGAAGCAAAGGCTGGGAATAGAGAGGGTAGCAACATTGGTTTAGGCCAATGCCACATTTGTGTTTCCCCTCTGCTGGGATTGCTGTAGAAAAGTTTGGACCCCAGCTCAGCTTAGAGCAGCCTCAGGCTGAAGGTGTTTGCCCTTTGGTCCTTTTTTATCTCAGGGTATATGGCACAGCACTTTATGGTTTCCTTAGCCATGGGTTTTACACCATCCTAAATTTCAAGGTTCAGACTAATCCAAATGACTCAAAACAAATTCAGCTGAAACCACTGAGGTTCACATAGTTTCCACCCAAAGCCCTAAACTAGGACCTCCGCCCCATCCATTCCAGGATTCTGTAATGCAGAAACACATGGACTCACCTATCTCTCAGCATGCAGCACTAGTGGGATCTGGAGGAGTCTTTTGGGGGTCCTGAAGCTGCAGCACTGAGACACGGGCAGGTTGCTCATCCCCATCCTTCTCCTGAAGATCCTTCCTCAGGATTTGGGGTAGTGGCGAGTCCTCCCAGAAAGCTGATGATGGAGGGAACAAGGTTGATGATGAAGGGGTCCCAAAGACCCTAGAAGGGGGTCTAAAGAACCAGAGATGAAAGGATAATGGTCTACCACTGCATCCAGAATATATCCAAAGTCATGGGGCAGGGAGATATTGGACCTGTGTACAAGGAGAGCTGGGAAAGCCCAAACATGGTTTGAGGTTTGCAGAAATGTACATGAATGTTCGTGAACCCTGGGCCAGTTTTCAGGTTTGTAATGATCTTGTCTGGGCTGGAGATTTGTCCCAACAGCTTTGTCCAGCTCTAGTTATTATAAATAGTGAGGGAAAACACATAGTTAGAAAGGTGCCTCACCCCATGTCCCTTCCACTGACTGTATGTCAAAGCCTTTTCAGAGCAAAAAAGTGATGTGCAAAGACAAAGCCATGATCAGCAATAATTCTGTTGGTGCAGTATTTCATTAATAACTGACACTTCCTGCTCTGATGCCGTGTCTTGCAGAGAATTAATGATCACATATCTGGTCATCACCTGATGTATATCAGGCACTCTGTGATTTCTTCTCTGGCCTGGAGAGGATACGGCAGTCCAGAACGATTAGGTACAGGGGTGACATGAACCCACACCCTGAGCAAGGGGTGAAAATCACATTTCTCTAGCATAAGATCAGAGAGGACAGAGTGAATGTACTATGTTGGCACCAAGATACCACATTGGCTTCAATGGAGCTGTGAATAGCCCCCTGGCACATGCAAGGTTAAACTGTGGAGTTTCCCTTCCATTTTCCTTTCACTGCTGTGATCTCTCTTTCAGGCATGATTACCCCACCCCATCTTGGCCTTATCCTAGCAGGACCTCTCAGTAACTCTTTGCTCTTGCAATGGCCCTTTTGATTTTATCAGGGCCTGACAAAAGTGGAGGAGCTGGCTGAACTGTTGGATCGCATGTCTTGGTTGGGAGACCCCAACTTTCCTTTCCTTAATAAGACATGGCGACCTCATTTAGGTGCAGGAGAGAGATGAGATGGCTAAGGGTTCTCTTTACAGAACATTGATCCTGGTAGGACAAGGTGAGAGACCCTGAACTGTCTTCCAAAACTTGAACCCAACCCAAATCCTGATCCTTTTGTGGCTATGAAAAAGCTCCAGTTAACCTTTCCACCTTGTTATTTTCACACCCCAGTTTCCATTGACTAGGACCAGAAACAGAATTGCTAAGTTATGGCAAGAAAGCCTGGCTGCCCACGGTTTCCAGGAGAGTTGGGGGCCAAGTCACTGCTTCCAAATCTTGGTTGGGATCCAGAGCTGTATTTCATCCATGTTCAGAGTGTTAGGACCTATGGGGGTTTAGACCCATTGTTAGTCATCTAGTAATCTTGTTCTGATAAGCGCTGTAGCCTTGTGGGGCTAAATGGAGAAGCTAGTTCAGATGAAGCTGGGTGCTTCTCTGATTCAAGTCTTTTGTGGCTTACCCTTCCCTATGGCTCTTTGTTTCTTAGATTTGGCATCAGGGCAGGAGAGAGGACTTTTTGGACAAGCTCAGTAAAATTCTGCTCTGGTGCTTTGCTCACACTAATGTTGCAGGATCCTAGCAATCCTAGACAAGCCCAGCTGTTGGTAAAGGCAGCCTTGAAAAGCAGATGAAGCCCCTGAAATGTCCAACCCCCGCATCAGTTTAATTCAGTACGAGGGTAGATAATGCAGACAAAGAGCGATGAGTGTAGAGCTGGGCAAAATTTTTTGGCCCAAACTTTTTTTTGGTCAATGTCATAAATATAAAGGGAAGGGTAAACCCCTTTAAAATCCCTCCTGGCCAGAGGAAAAATCCTCTCACCTGTAAAGGGTTAAGAAGTTAAAGGTAACCTCACTGGCACCTAACCAAAATGACCAATGAGGAGACAAGATACTTTCAAAAGCTGGGAGGAGGGAGAGAAACAAAGGGTCTCTCTCTGTTGGTATGCTGCTTTGCCAGGGATAGAACAGGAATGGAGTCTTAAAACTTTTAGTAAGTAATCTAGCTAGGTATGCGTTAGATTATGATTTCTTTAAATGGCTGAGAAAAGAATTGTGCTGAATAGAATGACTATTTCTGTCTGTGTGTCTTTTTTGTAACTTAAGGTTTTGCCTAGAGGGACTCTCTATGTTTTGAATCTAATTATCCTGTAAGGTACCTACCATCCTGATTTTACAGGGGTGATTCCTTTACTCCTATTTACTTCTATTTCTATTAAACGTCTTCTTGTAAGAAAACTGAATGCTTTTTCATTGTTCTCAGATCCAAGGGTTTGGGTCTGTGGTCACCTATGCAAATTGGTGAGGATTTTTACCAAACCTTTCCCAGGAAGTGGGGTGCAAGGGTTGGGAGGATTTGGGGGGGAAAGACGTGTCCAAACTACGTTTCCCAGTAAACCCAGTTAGAGTTTGGTGGTGGCAGAGGTTATTCCAAGGACAAAGGATAAAATTAATTTGTACCTTGGGGAAGTTTTAACCTAAGCTGGTAAAAGTAAGCTTAGGAGGTTTTCATGCAGGTCCCCACATCTGTACCATAGAGTTCAGAGTGTGGGAGGAACCTTGACAGTGAAAAATGCAGATTCATGACATGAACTATTTTGAGAATTTGTGTTAGTTTCGCCAAACTGTTTGTGCTGAAAATTCCCCTCTGTGCCCCCCCCCCCCCACCATTTGTTTTAACATTTAACATGAAACATCTTGATTTTTTGGTTCAAAATGATTTTTTGTTTTGAAATTTCCTTCTATTTTATTTTAAGCAATTCAAAAATGTTAAAAAAATGCTCAAGATCAAAATGAAATATTTTGGGTCAAACTTTTTTGCAACTTTTCGATTTGCTGAAACATTTTATTCTCGGCTTGATCTGAAAACACTTTTTCCCTTGATTTTTTTTGGAATGGCCAGTGAACTGAACAATCCATTATTCACACACTGCGTTAGGTGAGTGCGTGCCTGTGACTCGGTGGTAGGGTGACCATATTTCCCAAAGAGCAAACGGGACACCCCCAGCCACTTGCCTGAGGCCCCCTCCCCACCAGGCTGTTGCCCATCGCTGGAACCCTGTGGGTGTCCCCTGACGAGGTTGTTGCCCCTCCCCCTCAGGAGGCCGATGCCCGTCATTGTAACCCTGCCCCCCCATGCTGTAACGCTGTCTCCCCGCCCAGCTCTACCTCCCACCCGGGGGGGGGGGCTGGCATCTCTGCTTACCCACCCCCACAAGTTCCTTCACACCGCACCCCACTTTTTTAACGAAAGTGGGCATTTGTCCTGTTTGCTCTGCCAACTGATCCAGTCAGCCAGAGCAAATGGGACAAATGCCTCCTTTTGAAAAAAAGGTCGTGACAGCGGGGACAGGGCTTAAAAAAGGGACTGTCCCTCCAAAATGGGACCTATGGTCGCCCTACTCAGTGTTTCAGGGGTTAATAAGGAATGTAAGGAGCCCCACACCTCTAGCTTCACTTTAACAGTCCAAGTCAATAGTGACTGAAAGTAATTCGTGCCTGATGGTGGCCTCTGCAGAATGAATCTGTGACCATGATTTGCGTATTTCCCCAGTGGAAAGGTGTCCACACTGCCAACACCACCCACAGACATGTGGTGCTGACAATCGCTCTAATGAGGCAGAAGATTGAATGAGCACTGACTGAGCACCCCTCTTGCCCTTATGCCGGGGCATGCTGGCACGGAACAATGTACGTGGGATGTCTGTGATGCTGCTGCCCGTGGGGCAACCCCAATTACGTGAATAACCAGAAAATGTCATTCCCTCCAGGGCTGTCAATCCAGCACCTTTGGCCAGCCCTCCACTCACTGCAAAAAATAAAGAAAGCAAAGCAAACTGTAAATGATGCTTCAGGGAAGTCTATTTGCTGGGAGGAGCCTTTCATTCTCTGCAGCACTCCAGGGACCTCAGGGAGGTCTTCTGTACTAGCTACAAATTGTGGCTAAATGCGTGGGAAGCCAGTGGGGGCAGCCGCCAAAAATCTATATGGATGGAAGTTAAGCAAGTGGCTGCTAATTAACAATGTAAGTAGCACCGGTAACAGGAGCTGTCAGTTACTGATTTTCAAGTGGGAGGAATGAATTCCCCGGGAAAGAAAAGCGTTATGATACCTGACACAATGCCAGCAAGTATGAGACACGGGGCTTTGTAGTGCAAGATCTATTTATGTCATTCATTACAAGGTTACCTTTAATGACCGTTTCTTGCACTTTATCTTCAGGGCTGTCTGAGGGCACATGAAGGAGGAAGAGCTTAAATGTCAGCTCAGCACTGGAGGTGGTTTAGAAACAGCTGATGACCAGGATGAAGCCCCAGGACACTGGGGGAGGGGACAGCAAACCAGGAAGGTCCTGCCTTTGTCAGGGTGGGTTTAATTAACTCCCTGGTTGCTGTTGCCTTTAATTATCTCAGTGGCTCCTGCCTAGGCCCGGCAGCCTTTTGGTGGTGGACTTGGTGGTGTTCTGTGACATGCTGGTGTGTCAGTGGAATGCTGATAGTTCTAAGTGGGCCATGTGACTAGCACATGGAGCAGTACTGGAGTTGTCTTTAGCCTCCGCATGCCTGGCAAATGGGCTGTCCTGGATGTATGTGTCTGAGTCCATAAATCACATTTTGCTTCCACATAGCAACCTGCCACATAGAACAGCGCATTTCCACCTCTCTTTCCTGTAGGTTTTGCTCCCCTATACCTGCTACATGGGGCTACATGGGAAGTATGTTTTATCTGATATATCGCATGCTTCAGGCTGTGATCAATTAGTCTCAGAGGCCCAATTCTATTACCCTTACTCACAATGGAGAGCATCTTACATTATGAATAATCAAGGGAGTACTTGGAGAATAAGGCACTTCTCAGCATGGGCAAATGTGAAGAATTAGGCCCCTTTATTAGTAGTAAACACACAAGGCAGATAAGCTATAGCTTGTCCTTTAAGGAATCTGCTGGAAGGCTTGGTTTGATGTGCCAATCTCCAGGTATTTTCCATTTGGGCTGACGCATCTGGACAAAAATTCCTATCTGCATTTCAGCCTTCAGATTATCTGACTTAGAACCCTGGACTCTTTCCACGTCCAATTACTGAGTAAAATGATATGCACTATGCTGCACCATGGCAATTGGCAATCTCAAGTCTAAAAGGGGAGGGGGCATATTTTCGTTTTCCTACTAACGTAAAATTAAAGAGCCAGTCAACAAAGTTGCACAATCCTTTTTCCTGTAACAGACATTCTTTTGAATTATTCACCATTTTTCAGGTGTGTGCCTATCTATTTTTCTGTGGTATTTTAAGACATTCTGACAACATTTAATCTATGCCTCACTTTGGCCTCCTGCTAGGTGCCTACAGTCATCCTAACAGCTCACACTATTACAGAACTTTTTATTCCCAGATCTCAAAGCACACTAAGAAGCTGGCTGCATTTATTAACCACATTGTGCAGATGGGGAAAGCGAGGCACAGGGAAGTTAAATGACTTGCTCAAGGTCACGTAGCCAGTCAGTGGCAGAGCTGGAGAGAGAAGCCCAGAATTGGAGTAACTGGAAGTGCTGCAGCTCAGGATTGAGATGCATAAGCAGAGTAGTTGGCAGGAGGGGGCATTAAAAACTGAAACACTGGGGGCTGTTGTAGGTCAGACTTGAAGTGCATTAGTAGAGATGGGTGAAGACGAAGCTTGCACAGCACCTGCCTTCCAGCACTATGAATCCCCTATGAGTACTAAATTCACTCACAAAAATTTAAAAGAGAGAGAACAAAATGGCAGCATAAAAACAGCTCCATTCTGCCTGGCCTGTCAGTTTCCCTTTATTGCCAGTTTTGTCAGATTCATATCAGGAGGTTTGGAATCAGAACATCTATAATGAAAATTAGAAAATATTAGTTGTTAAAAATGAAGTGTTAAACTCTTATTGGTTGCAGTAGACTTAAAGGTTCATTTGAGTGATTCCCCATGCAGTGAGACAAATGCAACACAGATAAACAATGCTCAGGCAGCTCCGGGCGAGGCTGATGATACACGCACTTGTATCAAAACCTGCATCTAATTTGCCTTTCACTCATTGTCTCCAAGACCTGTGATTTACTTCATGTTTAAAGAGGCAGCTTCAGTATTCAATGACTGGGAGTGGTTTCCAGAGCTGTTCTTCCCTGCTCAGTTCAGCAGGAAAGCTTGGCAGAAAATATGGGAAATGCTACTGAAAACGATCGGCTTCAAGACATTAATCAGATACATACAATGTTATGGGAGGGTGTTATCTCTTGTTCTTTACCCAAGGCACTGGGGCCTTCCAAGTCTTTGAAGATGTCCCAATTTAGGATCTAGGTGCTGAGGTCCTGTGAGTTGCACCTTCAGTTTTCATTACTGAGGAAACTCAATATTTTGCAAGAATAGGATATTATTTCTTGAATCCCTCCATTTCTTAGAGCACTCAAGACCCTGCACTGAAGGCACCATCCTTCTCTCTAAGAATAACCAAGCTTTTGGGGAATTCCATCACAGAATGCCAGCACTGCTGATTGGCAGGAACTGCAACATCTGGCCTGAAAATACTGCTTTCCAGAAAGCAGCATTTCTGGAGAAAACAATCACAATACAACAGCAGTTCCACAGAATACCAACAGGCAGTTTAAATATGTGTCCATCTCTGCATTCTACAGGGGTTTTCTTTATGTCATGCCTTTCACTGTGAATCAAAGTATTGCCTGTAATCTGGTCTCCAGTCTTTTTACTGAGTCAGAATAACCTTCCTCTACAGCTACAGCTGGAATAAAGATATTTGTACTTCTGCAGATCTCTTAGCCATTTCTATCCAATAAGAATGTAGAGGTGCCTTTTAAGGTTACAAGCTGAAAATGGTGGATGTGTTTCCACTTAACCCAATATGAGCATTCTAGGCCTGAGTAATGTCAAGGCAAAGATCTGTGACCTCTGTTAAATTTGCAGGTGATCTTCATTTTGTTATATTTTAGAGATTCAGTACTAAGATCATTTCAGTTTTACAGAAGGAAAGCTGGTTTTTCCTTCAGACAGACATGTGAAATCCTTGTTGGTTGGAAGTTCAGATGTGTGGTGTGAAAGATGGCTGATTGACACACCTATAATACCCACTATCCTTTTCACTCTTAGCCTTGATTTCACACTAAAGTGACGGGAGAACTTTTGTGTGTAATTGTCCTTTACATGCCCATAGCACTTGCTGATAGCTTTGAAAAAAGTCCATAAAACCATCTCTTCCCTTTTTATTCACAAAATAGTTTTAACTTCTTGCTAAACAAATATCATTATTACCTTTTATCTCTGGAGACAAGAAAATGAAGATGTCCTGTCTAACCCATCAACTCAGTCTCCAATGCCAGATTGCTCCCTACAGTGCTCTAGAGTGCGTTTTCCATCCTATTGTAGTGTTCAGTGTCAAAGGATGGGGCTTCCTCCTCTTCTCTTGGGAAACTATCCCTGGTTACATAGATTTTGTACCTCTATTTCTTCCCTCAGAAAGGGTCATACAATGAGGTGAGAAGTTAGGCAATAATTCCAGATAAATAATAAAGAGAGCAATTAAGTGGATGACATTGGCGGTTTTGTGCTTGGGAGACTGAAAGCCAGATCTCAATCCCATTGAAGTCAGTTGAAAGACACATTGATTTCATTGGGTTTTGGATTGGGCAATGAGTGAGTAAGTCATGGTGGCCTGGAACACAAGCATCCAGACAGAGGCTGGAAGTGCAAAAGAGGCAGCACACAAAAGGCCAGAGGGTGGGGAGAGAGCCTTATGACTAGAACTGATTTTGCTTTTTTTGGTGGAAATTAAAATACTGAAAAATTTCAGTCAGAAGCAGGAATATTTTAATTTGGAAATGCTGCTGTGGCGCCTCATGGAAGCTGTAGTTTGAGTGCTTCATGCCCCCAGTCTCTTCTATAAGCCAGCTTCTTAGTCAGCATATATCTTGGAGAGGGGAGGTGGTGCATCATGGGAGTCCCTGGTCATGCTGCATCATGGAAGATGTAGTCTAGCTGGGGAGGAAGCCTATAGCTGAAAATAGGACAAAAGGCAATCGAACTACAACTCCCAGGAGGCATTGTGGTAGTATTGCCTAATACATATATATTTCTGTTTTGGGCTGAAAGATTTAGGTTTTCAACCAAATATTTTGGTTTCAGGGCATTTGTTTTTTCAATAAAAATAAAAATTTTCTGTGGAAAACAAATGCTTTTAATAAAAAATAATCTTCAAAAATAGTTTTGATGACCATTTTTTTGACCAGCTGTATTGGTGACCCATCAGTTTGACTGAAGGAGTATCACTGACGGACTTCAAAAGGTGTGAGTGTGTATGGGGGGAGGGTGGTCTAGTTCAGTCCTTTGTGGCCGTGAAAATGGAGGCCTTGACTCATGTATTTTAAGTGTGAGGGATATAAAGCAGCGACTTAAATCATGGCAATGCTAAAGAAATTGTCTGTATCATTCAGTGTGCCACTGCCCAGGTTCCTTCAAAAGGCAGAGGCACACATTTTGACACTCTTACTCATGTTCTCCCTCTAGCAGCCCACTGAGGTAAACAGGAGCACTTGTGCCATAAGATGCTATTCAAAGTGCATAAGGGTATCCAAATCTGGCCCAAACAGTACAACCTATATCAGTTCCCTCAAGCCTTGAAGCCACACACTGGGGTAGGTGTGTGTGAGTGAGAGTAGCGGGTAGTGGTGTCCTTGCCCTATGGCTGGTCTTTCAGGGTATGTCTACACTGCAATTAGACATCTGTGGCTGGCCCATGCCAGCTGACTCGGGCTCCTGAGGCTGTTTAATTGTGATGTAGATGCTCAGGCTACAGCCCAATCTCTGGGACCCTCCTACCCCACAGGGTCCTCGAGCCGAGGCTCCAGCCTGAGCCTGAACATTTACACCACAATTAAATAGCCCCGTGAGCCTGAGGCAGCCAGCACGGGCTAGCCACAGGCTTTTAATGGCAGTCTAGACATACTCTCAGATGCTCATCATTGGAAAGCAGAGAATCATCTCATCAGGGCTTCACTCCACAACAGATAAGCTTAGTGCAGCAGAGACTAGGTTGATTCCAGCCATAATGAGCAAATCTTGGCCAACCATATGGACTCTTCATCACCCTCCCTTCTTGGACTGACCTCCTCTTTTAGCACAAATCCCTAGCTCTGGAAGGCAGGCACTGTCGGTCAAATATTACTGAAAGCTCCTAAACCCTCTCTGTTAGGCAGCCCTATGCAGGCTAGTCCTTCTTTAAAAAAAAAAAAAGCACTAAACATTTTGTATTTCAAAACAGATTTCATCTTCCATAGAAAGTAATACTGCCTCCAGCCATGTGTAACTTATTTTTTATCCAACAGAGTATATGGGCTTATAACTAGATCCTGATAGGAACCCGGGTTTAAAACATTATTCACAGCAGGTTATTTGATCTTTATTTGCTGAATGCACTCAGCTGAATCCCTATCTCCAAACAATATGAGAAATAAAATGCCAGGCATGCTTCATTGGCCAGCGAGCTCATCTTGATTTGCAGAGACAATTACATCCCTCTCAGCAGTTTCACACACATGCCACATTCCAGTCACCCCCAAGGTACAATTCCCTCTCCCCCTCCTCATATACACACTTATCCCTTCTCCCTAACCCCCTTAATTAAGTGCTTTTAAAAACACTTCAGAGCTGCCCCTTCCTTCCCACTCACAGGAGTCTTTAGGGATTTTGCTTCCCTTTGCTTGCTTGAAAATGTTCATTCATTCCGGGTACAGTCTGTTATATATTAAGGGCCCGATCCTGTAAAACTCACATGAATAGTCCCAATGACTTAATGCTGAAACCACTCACTCTAGTGGGACTGGTCACATGTCTAAGGGTTTGTAGGATCATATTCTGCCTTAGCATAAGCAGGTATAACTTGGCTGACTCAGTTTAGCTGCACCTACTCACACCAAAGCTGGGCTTGTCTCTAGCTGTTGAACATCCCTGTTGCGTATAGCCAGCTGTGCCCTTCCTGACTGCATAATCCAAGCCAGGACCTACAGGCACCTTAGCTGGTGACACTGTGTAGCAAGTCATTTGGGGACCTTGCAAGCAAGGGGGAACCCCAGGCGGTGTCTGTGTCCAGAAACCTCAATATTGAACTCCCTTCATTACTGCCTAGTGTTCATAGGGACACTGCAATCCCCACGGCGAGGTCAGTGATGCGGGAAGAGATTTGCAGCCTCACAAGGGACAGTTAGGTGCCCATCTCCTTTTGGCTTGCAGTGGGAGTTGCCTTTGAAAATCTCCTCTGTAATGTCCTGAGATAATCACCTCTAATTTCTAGACAAGACCTTTGGCCCAACCAAAGCAGAGAACATTCTCCAGAGACTCCTATCTGAGACAGAGTGTGTGCCATGACAGGACTTTGGGGATAGCTAGCTAGTCCTCTGCAGACATCCAGAGCAGCAAGATATATTCATTAAAATAGGCAGCCCTTGACATTATAACCAAGACAAAACAGGCAGCAGGACTCTTTTCCAAGGAAGATCTGTGGCTCTTATATTCTTTTTCCCCTGGATACATTACAAAAGCTGTAAGGCCCATCCTTTGTATACTTCAGAGCTAGCCGATCCTTGGTGTACCCTGCAGGGCCAGAGCCAAGATATTTTTGGATTCCAGCCTGATCCTAGAGAATGTGTTTGTAACTTATCAGAATATATAACATTCTTGCTGGGGAGTGCAGTTTTATCCCTGATCTTTGCCCTCGCTCTGAGGAGGATTTAGGGCATATGGCCATTTTTTGTAACTATGCTTTTATTACAATCTTGTTAAGGCATCCAGAGGCCTCAGGCCATGGGGTAGCAAGGGTATAATAAGAGGCGGACAGTGTGCTTTGTATGTCACAGCACTTGGGTTCTGTGACCTTGAGCAAATCATTTCTCCTCGAGGGTACCTCTCATTCCTCTCCCACACTTTTCCTGTTGACCTTCACACTGGGATTAAAAATCCAACCCTGACGAATGCTGGGCACCCTGAACTTCTGCTGAAGCCAACAGGAAAGCAGGCTGCTCAGTACTTTGGCATCAGCCCTTTAATCTGTAGTGTAAAACTCAGGTTACGCAGTTCACATGGAAGGAAAGCTGAAAAAGATGGGGAGAATTCAGACTATTGCTTTTCTTTCCCAACCGCAAAGCCAGGGAAAAAAAACCAAACAGCCAAGGGTGTATGTTTGCCTGGTTGGATAAGAGTCACCAGCTACAAGATTGGACTATCCCCTTGGGAATGCTGTTCTGCTATTAATAAAAAAAGATAAACAAACCAGTTTTTGCAAATTCATTTGATTTCACTTCTTCTGCTTCAGGGAACCTTGTTCCAGTCAGTAAGCTCTGCAACAGGAGTGTAAGAAGAGGGCTGTTCAGGCAGAGACAAGGGAGGGGAAGGAGAGAGACTCTAACTGCCTTCCTTCCTCATTCTGTCTCCAGGACTGGCAAGGGAATGTTCAAACTGCTGTCAGTGATCAGGGGAATCTGAGAGCCCTTAGATCCACACTGCAACTTGATACACCTGAAATGAGGCCATTATTTATTTATTTATTCCAACAAAAGACTCATTTCCTATAGGCTTCCAAAATTCCCTTCAGGAGTTCTTTTAGCTACTGGCAAATGACTGTTACTTGCCCCCTTGCTGGGTTTGAAACAAAGCCTTCTGCTTTCATAGGGTCTGCTTAGGTTGAGGAGCTATTCAATAGAGCGTGGGGTGGGGGTAGGGGTCCCACGTAGAAAGAAGACCATCACCTAATTTTGATAAAGTATAGATGTCCGGATCCAAGACATCAGGCGAATGTTGTACAGCCTAGAGATGCATGCAGGCAGAGAGATTGGGAAACCTGTCGATCGGTTCTAAGTTACTCAGGTTGTTTGGACCATGTTATAGATGGAGTTATGGATCTGGTTACACATTAATCTGTAATAGTGGAAATTCTGTATGCAAGTTAGACATACAGTTGCATGGTGCATTTTAGACACTTGCTTTGAAAAAAGAAAATCAGACTCAGTAGAAGGGCTTGAACCTGAATCCTTGGTCTGAAATTATCCAGCAGCTTTTGCCGATTCATTCTTATCGTAGGGCAGGGTGCAGAATTTCAGCAGGTGAACAGAAAAAGTATTGGCGTTCGCCAAGGTGTAGAGCTGTGAATTATCCATTTGTGAGAGAGAGCTACCAGTTCATTGCCATCTCCAGACTTGGTTTCCAGTTCCTTGGGCTGACAGGAATTTGGAGCACTCCAGAGGCAGCTCATCATAGACCTCTAATGGCGGCTCCCACTTCAGTTCTCTGGTGGAATAAAATCCTCCTTGGTTACAAAGAAGGGATTGTAGAGGGTAGTCATCAGGACCTACCTGGGGTGTAGCAGGTTCTGTGGAGTGGGGGGATGTAGAAGACATTGGGTGTTTGTGGTCGAAACATTCACCTGGGTGCCTGCAGGTGTCTACTTCTCTCAGTATTGTTCATTGGACTCACTTGTGCTCTTCAGTTGATTCCCTGTCCTGTCCTTGTGCATTAAGATTGCCGCCTGGCTTTTGTAAGTAACTCCAGGTTTGAGGTGAAGTGATGAATGGGCCGGGGAAACCAAATTCTCAGGTCAGTACAGCGGCACGTTGGCAGCAGGAGGGCATGTTCCATTGCTACTGCTCTTGTTCGACCTGCTCACTGAGGAACCTTGCTGGACCAGCCCATACTCCACCTTGTTCCCACGGCCCGCTGGGGATAGCAGCTGGTGGCTCCTTCATGGAGCTGTGAGCATGGGCGTGTACCCCCTCCCCGACACATGCCCCTTCTGTGGCATCAGGGAGACCCTGGCACATATTTACTTGGAGTGTGCCAGGTTGCAGCCCCTTTTCTGGCTCCTCCAGAATCTTCTTGTGGATGCATCTTTCCCCATACCTCCAGATCTTTGTACACCCTTTCCGGGGCCCCACGAAATCGTGAGACCTCCTCGTCAACCTTCGCCTTGCTCTGGCCCAGGTGGCCATCTATAAAACCAGGAGGAGGAAGCTGGACGGGGAGCTGCTTAGCGACTGTGGGGGTCTATTTCTGTTCCTCTCTTGGTTTACGTCTCCGGGCAGAGCTCCTCTGGGCCGTATCCGCTGGCTCCCTAGACACCTTCGAGGAGCAGTGGGTGCTGTCCAGGGTTTTCTGCTTGGTGTCCCCTTCTGGATTCCTGATTTTGAACCTGTGACCTGCACTCCTGACCCTGTTTTTCATTTATTGTCCCCTGTAATTATTTGAACCTCAACAGAGGCCTCTAGTCTCCTGTGTTCTCCATCTGGTACCTTTCATCAACAATGCATTGTGCTTATATGAACATACACACACGCACACAAGTTTGAAAAAAAGATCATTTCCCCGTTATTTTCTCAGTGATTGTGAAAAGAGAAAGTTATAGCAGCACTGGAGATGGTGTGGATGGCGTGATAACGGCTGCATTAGTTGTAGAAGGGCAGTCAAAACACGATGTGTAATACTCCACCCAGGCTGCCCTTTAATTTGCTGTTACATGGAGTAGAAGATTTGAAAGCATATTTCTGGGTAATTAATTCAAAGAGTGATTCTAACGGCTAATGCTGTCATTTGTGACTGCGAGGGAGGTCTGAGGCTGCATCAGTCAGTGAAGGGAAAGGAAAACACTTGGAGGTCAGAACCAGATGTTAAAATATTTTGACAGCCCACATCCAAGAGGCTAACTTAATGAAATGCTTTAGCCAGCAGCTTCCAAGAGGACTGTAACGGAATCCATTTATTTCTCTCTAGTACGTCACTCAGTAGCTATTGGCTCGGACACTGGACTGGCCGTTAACCACCATCCCCCATCTGGTGAGTGAAGCCATCCATCACTAACAATGCCCAGCAACCTAGATGGTATCTACATTCTGTTCCATAGCAGAGCAATATTAGGAGGGATCTGGTCTCACTTTAAATTAACTCAGAAATTTTCAGTGACACATGACGTAACCTTTAGCTTCACCTCTGCTGACTATTAAAGTCAATGCAGCTAAAGTCCTGCATTGAAAATTTACATTTAGTGGCACCACTAAAGCTCCATTCATGTCCATTCCTACATCTTTCCTTCCTGAGAGCTACTTAATCAAACCATTGAAGCTTGCTTGTGAGCCACTATGTAACTTGTGAGGTCTGTTCACTTCTGCACTTCCTAGGTGTCCACATCACATTTACTAAATGTCCAAAGAGTCCTGTCCCAGCATGCACTGGGCTCAGTATAGACTCTGAAAAGGATTCCCTGGGGTCAGTTTCTTCCTTGGTTTTTCCAGTCTTGGTCAGGAATCTGGAAGGAATGGACCCCCTGCAGCAATGCCCATTGACTTCCATCTCTTTCTTGTGGTTGAGAAAACACCAGGGGTGAAAGTAAGTTAGAGGACTTACCAGTACGCCGGAGTCCTGAGCAGGGGTCATGGCCTCAACCGGAAGTGGCGTGGCCTTAAATCCCCGGGCCCTTTAAATCTTGATTTAAAGGGCCCGGGGCTCCAGCTGCGGTAGTGGAGGCTGGGAGCCTGGGGCCCTTTAAACCACCCCCGAGCTACCAGCTGCAGAGGCGGCTGGGAACCCTGGGGTTTGGGGGTGATTTAAAGGGCCCAGGGCTCCAGCTGCCGCTACCGCAGCGGAGCCCCGGGCCCTTTAAATCACTGAGGAGCCCTGGGGGCTCCCGGCTACCACAGCTACCCCGGGGCTCTGGGCTCTGACAGAGCTTTAAAAGGCCTGGGGCTCCGCTGTGGTAGCGGCTGCTGGAGCCCCGAGCCCTTTAAATCCCCTCCGGAGCCCTGCCACCACTACCTCTGGGCTTTGGCAGCAGGGCTCCGGCAGGGATTTAAAGACCTGGGGCGGTAGCTGGAGCTCTAGGGCCCTTTAAATCCCCGCCAGAGCCCCGCCGCCACTACCCCAGGGCTTTAAATTGCCGCCTGGGAAAGCCGGTCCCGGTACGGCGCACCGGCTCTTACTGGTACGCCATACCGGGGCCTACCGGCTTACTTTCACCTCTGGAAAACACCCAGAGGGAACAGACGTACATGAAAAAACTGAGACCATGAAAAATGAGTAGGAGATTTGGTTTCAGTTTGAATTTTGAAGGAAGGTTTGGGTCACGTCTTATTGTGCCTAAGCCACGTTGCCCATCTCTAGAGTTTGTATCAATTCTTGAAATATGGGGTGTTGATAAACGGGAAAGAGCATTCATCGCTTGCTGTCCTAAACTTTTGTGTAGTGTTGTGGTACACTGAAAATAGCTGCAGTATTTCATATCAACTCAGAGATGGCCACTTTTGAGTGGTAAATGAAATGATACGAGTTTGTGTGTAGTTTTTATATGGGTTCTGCTCTGTTTTTCAGTGAACAAAACGTATGGAGTTAGACAAAAAGGAAAGCCAGTGGCGTATTAATGCCTAGGCCGACAAGGCCTAGGCCTAGGGTGGCAAATTTGCAGGTGCAGCAAATTTATAATAGCAGCCAGAGGCTGCTTCCCCCGGTGCCGGTTCGCGCCCTCCGCCCCCAGCCCCGCCCCAACTCCACCCCTTCCCCGCCCCCTCCCCGCCCCTATTGGTCCCCTTCCCCAAATCCCTGCCCCAGCCCCGCTTCCTCTCCTGAGCGTGCCGCGTTCCCCCCCCCCCCTTCATGAAGCTGTTTCGTGCACAAGCACTGGCAGGGAGCGGGGAGAAGCAGGACCCGGCGGCGCGCTCAGGGGAGGAGTCGGAGTCGGAGCGGAGGTGAGTTGGGGGGGGGCAGCAATTATTTCTGGGTCTAGGGGCGGCAAAATCATTAATCCACCACTGAGAAAAGCACAGGAAATTTGCATGCAGACACAGACACACATATTTTATAGATGTTTACATACTTGGCCAGATTTTCACTAGACTATAGGTGTGCAAACACATGCACAAAATGTAATGCATAATTGTATTCTTAATTTACATGCAAACACTAATTTCCCACACCAATTAGGTAATCGCATGTACAACTGGCTGATCGGTTGTATTTGTGCATTCAACTGCAGTTATTGCATACCTAACTACAGACATATTTGGTGCATGTTTGCAAGCGTAAATTGCCTGAAAAGTTTGGCCTTTCCTATAGAATTTACAGTTCTGTAAGGCACCTGGTTCTATAGTGTGAAAGATTATTCACATAAAAACAATCTGTCTAGCTGAACACATTTTTCATCAGCAGTGCTCCAGGAAGGCAAATAAATGACGGTGTATACATTCGTATACAATTAAACCATTACTTACACAGTATATCTCCAGGTACATGAAAAAATCAATAAGGAATGTTCCCAGATCAGCAGCAGTCATCAATCCCCTTTGCAATCAGTAAATATCTCCCTCCCTGTCCCTGCCAAAGGACACAGAAGACAGAACACAGATGCAGTCCTTATATTCCCTTCAGAATATCTGACAAAAAAACCTTTCTCCCCTCATGTGATAATAATGGAACTGACTGGACTGTCAGGGGTGTGCCAGAGCTTTATGCCTGGCTGACCCAGAGTGCAGGGCTGCTATTTCTTCACACTCCGCTGTCTTTTAGCTTCATGCAGAGGTTGCCTCAAGCAGCCCGTGCCAGCCCTCTTGATGTTTTGGACACAGAGTCCTGAATGAGCAATAAGAAGGCAGTGTTTGTGGGGAGTCAGAAGTGCTCTCCTTCCTCTCTCAGCTGGTCTAGCGAGGAGCTCAGGGATGGCTGGACAAATGAGACCTGCTTCCTCAGGAAAAGGAGGGAACATATCGACAACAGTGGAGGGACTTTATTTCACCACCTAATTATGATGAGGCCTGGGAAGGCTGAGAAGGATTTTTTGCACTCAATTCCTTCCTGGCAACATTCTTAAACAGAAGAGAACTTTCCCTATTGAAGGCTTAAACAAAGCCGTATTCTGATGGATCTCCAATGTGAATTTAAAACACACACACAATATTTAACTGCTAACTATATCCTTTGACTTACAGCTTTGCTTATTCATGATAATGGTGTGGTAGAGATGGGCAGTGTTCAGATGCTGATTAGCTTTACAGTTTGAGGACCAGTCAGGATGCGGAACTGGGCTCTGGTGCATCCTGTACAAGAATATCGCTCCCTTTTGGCCCTGAATGGCAGAAATCTCCCAACATCAGTTATTCCTGCAAAATTCTTCAACCTTGGGTTGGAATCTCACCAGCAGCTCATCTCATGAAATTTCAGTTGCATCCAAATTAGAACCAGAAAATGGAGCCCTTTTCAGTTCTGGGTATGAGTCAGAATCCAAAGTGAATGGGTGGGTTCAGTTTCAGGGATTTGAATTCAGTTTCTCTGCAGCAAGAAAGCATCTGGATATAAATAACTGGTATGGTCCCCCCTTCTGACTAAAATAAGTGAAACTGGCATAGCATTGAGAGGAAGAAAACAGTTTGATTACTTGAAATTCTCGCCAGAGCTGAGGGACAATACAAGGCCTGATGTCCCATTCAAACACAATATTAAATAAGTGATGCAGGACATAGAACTTTGTAATGGGCCCTCAGCAAGCAGATGAATATTGCCCTTTATGCTTAATAACTATATCTAATTCTTCTATTGCACTTTTCATTGGTAGATCTTAAAGCGCTTTACAAAGTAGGTAAGTACCATTATCCCCACTTCACAGGTGGGGAAAATGAGGCATATAGAAGTGATGTGACTTGTCTAAGGTCATCCAGCAGATTTACAGCAGAGCTGGGAATGGAACCCAGGTTTCCTGAGTTCTGAGAGCTCTGTCCATGACGCCTTCATGCTGTACATTACAACTCCTTATGTATCATTAAGACATATTGCAACTGATAAAAACAACCTTTTACCTGTTATCCTGCCATAACCAATACTGCTACAAGAGAACAAGTTCTCATCTCTTCTGCTTCAGGCATCCTCAGCAAAAATTGCCATCTAGGTTTCAGCTGCAGAGTCAATATTGCACGCCAGTGATGCTGTAAGAAGTAGAAAAACCCCAGCTTGATTTTCAGATCCTGGCCGAGTTTAATTTTGCAGCATTTAGCCGTATGAAAATTTTTCTTTTGATTTGCAAACTGGGCAAATTTAGACTAGCAGCCAGTGGAATCAAATGAAACATGGACCCCTCAATATTATTTTTAGAGTCACTTTTCTGACTGCATCCAAATGTTTTGGATAATGATATTTAAATACCATGGCCAAAATTTTCAAACCTGAACATCTTAAGTGTCGCTCTGAAATCAATTGTTAGGCACTTAGGGTATGTCTACACTTAAAACACTGCAATGCTGCAGCTGCACCGCTGTAATGCTTCAGTGTAGACACTACCGGTGCCAATGGGAGGTGTTCTCACATCAGTGTAGTTGTTCCACTTTCCTAAGAGCCGGGAGCTAGGTCAATGGAAGAATTCTTCCATTGACCTAGTGCTGTCTGTGCCGAGGGATAGGTCGGCTTCACTACGTATCTCAGGGGTATGGATTTTTCCACCAATGTAAGTGTCTAGTGTAGACCAGCCCTTATAATATGTCAACACTATGGAGACTATACCAACATAACTAGGTCTCCGTAGCTATGGTGGCATGACCCCGTAGTGTAGATGCAGCTGACAGCAAAGGAAGGGCTTTTTCTGTTGGTGTAGAAACAGCACTCCCCAAACGACAGTAGCTATACTGACTGAAGTACTCTTCAGTGTAGCTGTGTCTACGCTGGGGGTTAAGTGGGCATCGCTATGTTGGTGAGGGATGATTTTTTCACACCTTTGACCTAACTTTTAAGTATAGACCAAGCCTTAAGCAGCTGTTTTCAAGAGTGCTGAGAACCCAGCAGCTCCCATTTACTTTAATGGTATAAAGGCTTAGCACCCACACATTCCAGTGAACTCAAAGAGTGCTGTAGGTGTCCAGCACCTTTGAAAATGGGGCTACTTTTATTTAGGTACCAATGCATGAAATGGCTTTCAATGGAACTCCTGCTCCTAAGTCTGGCAGGTGGTTTTAAAAATTTCCCCCCCAGGTTTGAAAATGTTGGCTAAGTAATATTATTACTGCTACCAACCTGCTAGTGCCCTTGCTTAAAACGTTGCCTTTAACTTCTATCACTGCTGAAGCTAATATAATGCCCTTTGCACCTCAGGCAGGGCTGTGCTTTAAAAAGATCTGTTTCTCTGATTCATGTCCAGACTATATAATCAGGAATAGGAAAAAACCTGGAACAAAGGTCTTAGAAGTTACCTCCTGGGTTGAGAGAAACTTTCTCTTACCTTTGAAAACTACAGTGTTTTTTCTACTTCGGAAAAAAAAAAAAGGTGTCTGCAAAATTTCTACAACTTCATAAAACTACTGCAGACCTTCTGTGAAATCCCCATGCATACTCTTCTGAGAGGGAGAGGACAAAATATCAGATATCCATCCACACAAAACCTGGTGGGAAGGGAGATCATATACGTTTTCCATCACTTGGATACATATATTTTTAAAAAAGCTAGAATTTTACTTCTGGTTAGTGATGGACAAAAAATTGGTATCGGGCCATCAACATGAGTGTAGCTCCCTACCCATTGTTAGGATGATTTATCTCACATGTGCACGTGCACCTGAGCCTGCTAACAGTGGATTCGGGTTGGGACTAACACTAGTGCAGTTGTGTCCAAATAAATAATGCTGAATGTTCAAAAGCCATGTCCTAAGACCGTTGTTTCTTCCCTTTGGTCTTTGTGGCCTGACTGGCAGCCCTCACGGTGACTCTACAAATAGAAATGTGCCTGTGTTTTGTCTGGCACTGAAGAGAAGACCAGCCATGGGACGATGGAGGAGAAAGGGCAATGGCGGGGAGGGGGGAAGGGGGTGACACAGTAGCAGGAAGCACAATGCACAGGGGCTAGAGGCACTAGCCTTTCACATCTGGAGAAGGGAGTTCAGATTCTGGGTTAGACCTCAAAGAGAAATTAGTCTGGTCCAGGTCTCATTCTATCTGCCTATTTGAATATATCACAAAACAACCGGATCCTTAATATGCTCAAATTCAGCCAAATTAACAGTGATATCATTACCCGGAATATTCGGTGTGTGGGATTCAGTACTGGAACAGCAGGGGGGAGTGGGACGCAGTCTAAGAGTGAAGTGCATTGGCGGAGTTTGTTTCAGGGGACAGGACTGGAATAGCAGAGGGATTACAGATCAAGAATGAGGTGCATTGGTAGAGCTCTACTGAGGTCTGAGGAAAGGAATAATGGATTAAGACGGAGATGCTTTGGCAGAGCTCTCGTGGGTGCTCAGGAATGGAATAGCAAGTAGTATTGTAGGTCAGGGTTAGGGGGTTGAAGGGCAGAGCTATGTATGGGAGGCCAGGGCAGGAATAGCAGTGAGTGCTGCAGGTCAGGACTAAACTGGATTGGCAGAGGTGTTTGGGGGCAGGAAATGCTTGCACAGCACCTGCTCCTGCTGTAACTGCCTGGAGCCACTATTAACAGTCCATCACTTTCACAAGAAGCTAACTCGTTCAAAAGCACCTAAAGAAAAAAGACTTTAAAACTTGTCAAAAGAATGATAATTAAAATAGCTGTGCAAGAAGGCCCATTTACATTGGTAGGGTTTTTAAAAGAGCATTTAGATGGAAAGCATATTCCCCACTTTTGTCTGTGCTTGTAGTTTTGTCTGTGCTTGTACTTTTCTCAGGCTATCTGAAATTTCAGGAGTTAAGAAAAAAACATCGCACTGTCTATCCCAAAGAAATGCAATACAATCTGATCTCACCTCTTTCTCTCACGCCTGAATGTGCTCATTTCGGCTTACAAAGGAAAGGCACAAAAGAATGGTAAGAAAAGGAATCAGATGGTGCCGCCCGATACGGTTTCACAGCTGAAACATGAAAACGAGCCCAGCTTCTTCCGCCGACGTTTGAGTCTGGAAAATAAGTTATTATTCTTTTAAAAGGGACTTGTTTAAAGGGAAATCATTCGGAATGCAATCAAAAGCCCTGTTTATTGTGACTTAATAGAACAGTTGTCTCTTGCTCCCTAAAGCCAGCTGGAGCTGGAAGTGCTGTGGAGACAGCATACTAAGCCTCCCTAGGAGGAGAGGATGCTAGAGTCATTCTACAGCACACCTTCTATCAGATCTAGCACTGCATAGACAGGCTGCAAAGGGAGCTCTATTCTATTCTACTCAGGTTCTCATACCTGGGTTCCATGCAGATGTCCTTGTTTGAAGGTCCATGATGAGGGTCCTTGAGGAAGACATTGTGTAAATCAGGGGGATGAAGTTCTATGAAGGGCATCCCTGGCCCACTCCCCCACTCCTCAAAAGCTCCCCCTCCCCCCACTAAGTAGAAGACTTTGCATTTTATGTCCTGACAATCATTAATTCATATAAAGGGCTTGATTTTTCCTTTTGCACTAAAGTCATTGAATTCACACAGGTGTAAACAGGAGGAGAATCAGGTCCCCAAATCTCGGGTTTATAGGCTCTTTGGCTGGGCATATTTCAAAGGACTGGATCCCTCGGATGTATATTTTGCAGGGCTGCTTTTGCAGGCTCCATTGCCATTCTCTCTCCTCCTCTCCCTTCTCGCACTCTAGTGGCTTCTGCTTTGTCAGGTCAGGGTGAAATCCAAAAGAAACTGCAGTATTTTAGTTTTCTATTCAGAAGGTTTTATTACTGTATTGTATCCTGGTGAAACAACAGCTTAACACAAAGTGAAAGGGGGAGAAGGAGAATTACTGGGGAATTTTTCCCCCCAAAAAAAGTTTTGTCTGGCCAAACCAGGCATGTGCGGCATTTAGTTTTTACAGCGTCTGAGCAAGTTCCCTCAACTCCCCTAGTAACTGAGTTAAACTGTCTCAGCAGCCTAATTCACCTACAGTGACCCTGTCATTGCAATTTCTCATGTGTATCTGTCTGGTTTATATCTCAGTGAAGTCTCATCTTCCCAGCCTTCTTCCATAGGTCTCAAATGAAAGTAACTTGTAGCGGAAAGCTAATGGCTTCAGCCAGAACTCTTGAGGTTTCACATACCCAGGCAAGTTGATCAGCTACTCTTTAGTTTAGAGAAGCATGCTATCAACTCTGCAGCGGCTGATCCAGTTCAGAGCCATTGAGGTGGTCTTCAAAAATACTTCGTTTGTAACAATATCATAACACCAGTGTGGTTGAAACTATGAGATAAATGGCCACATTATTGTACACCACTAACCTACAGCTTCCCCCACATCTTCCTTGTCCAGTTGACAAGGTAGTGATAGGCCTGAAGAAATCTTGGATCTGGCTTTGGATCCAAGTGTGCAGTTTGAACTTACAGTGTATCCTATAATAGGCCAAACATGAACACACAAAACTTCAGGGAAGTTCACACTCAGATGAGAATTCTGAACCTCCATATTCCAGGGTGTTTGGATCTGGGATTTTGGTTCTGCCATCTGTGGGGATGTGAAGTTCAGGCTCAGGGGTTCAATTCAGGTCCATCACTAAAAGAAGCCACCATTAAAAAACAGGAAGAAGTGCTGTTCAACAGAAGCCAAGAACATGTAGATTGTGCTATGTAGGGCAGGGTAACTCCTTACCTCATCCCTGTTTCACCAAAGGAGACTATTACTATCTGCATCCAAGACCGGAATGTGTGGCAGCTGGAAGAAGACTGAAGAGCTGTGCTCTCAGATGGGATAATGGGATATGACAAAACAATAGAACTTAGGAGTTTCTTGCTGCTGGTTCCATGGAAAAGATCCATTGAGTAGGGTGGGTATCAAAGCAGGGCAGGTGTTCCAGGTAGGCCCGTATGGCAGGCTATAGTTGAGTTTTACTCCCAAGTATGAGATAAATGGACGGAATGGCAATGGCTGTCCTTGGACACAGATTGAAATGGGTTGATTGGCAAGACAATTTGTTCAGATGGTAACTGGTTGCCACTGTCTCGGTTTCATTGAGAATTTTCTCCACTGCTGGAAGTAAGTGGTCAAAATGTCCATACCTTGGCTGAGATGTGGAAATCGTTTCCAGTGTCAGCAATACAGATGTCATCAGCATACACATACACAGCCTGACATACCTGGAATACCTCACAGTGAAGATCTCTTCCATTGATACAAAAAACTGATGGGAACCTCCTGAGCAAACCTTTTGGTCCTCTGTATGTCTATATTGGCACTGGTGTTTGCTCCACCTGAATACTGCTCTGAGGTCTGGGGGCACAGCCCCATAGCTTGTCGACACTGAGCTGAATTCAGCCACTCGCATTATTAGTGGCTCCTTGAATTATATGCTGACCTCCTGTCTGTATTCATTAGTGCTCATAGCGACATCAGACCTTTGACAAGATACTATTGTTAAGTCTGCGTGGAGAGCTGCAACAGATGAAACAAACTTACTATATCTCGGTTTGACTGATGCCCCAGTCTCAGAGAGGGAACAATGCACTGCACCAAATCAAAGGTCTGCTCATATTCAGGGGAGGGATCTCACTCCTATGGACCAGGATGTGACACCGCAGCTGATGTCTCAATGCTCCTTTGCTATGGAGCTCACACACCCTTGGACAAGAGCACTATTGGCCTTTACCAAGCACAGATGTTCAGCGCTGCCAGGGAGCCTCAAATTATATCCTTACAGAGTTGAAATATCGATGGGAGAAAGTCTAAGTAATGCACTAAGTAAATTCAGGAATCCATCACTTCACCTGCCTCCTTCTCCACTTGATGGTAGATCCTGGACCAGCCTCAACAAGCTAGTCTCTGGCTGGATCAAGTTGCCATAACTATGCACTGGCTTGGACTGGTTTCCTCCCATCTCTGACTGCGGTGCAGCGTCATGCACAATAATTCATGTGGCAGAAGAGTGCCCAAGCCAACATCTGGAGGGTTGTCTACAATGCCCAACCATCTTCTGGTTACAGAACCTGGACATCAAACTCTGACATCTGCATATGAGAGAGAGTAGTGGAGGTGACAGAGCTCCCCTCTCACTCCTCACAAAGTCAACACCACCATCAGCTGTGTGTGTCAGGGGCTGCTGGGCAACTCAACGAGGCAGGGTTGGAGCCAGTTCAAGCAGGTGCAGGTGGATATTGGTGTGGGACCAGCTGGCGAGAGCAGGCTGGAGGCCTCAGACAGGAATGGGAGCAGGCTGGAAGCCCAGGCAGTCTGTAACACCACAAGGCAGAGGGAGAGTTCCCAGCCGAGCGCTGATGTTGCGTAGAATGGCTCACTGCCATTTCCGAGGTAATAAGCAGCTGCCCCGGGAGTCATCTGACTTGCTCCTGGCTTGTGGATTGGCAGCTGCAGGACACCAGAAGAATGAGTCATCACAGGTTCTGGCTGAGGAATTACCTCACAGCGTGGAACATTCCCCCCAGACCTGTGTGGTCAGGGATGTATGTGCTTCATTTAGCAGCATCGTCACCAATCAGCTACCCACCTTGTCAGGAGCACACTCAGTTACCTTCAACAAACAGGCAATGTCATGCTAGTTTCCATTCTGAGGGAACCAATTCTGTTGATGAATACCATCAATGGCATGTGGTGCTGGCCCAGTCCTTGGATCTTCAGATGAAGGCATTCCCTAACCAGAGCACAAAGCAGTCAGAACACTGCCCTCCTTGGGTGGCTGTGGATTCCTCTTGTGTAGAGGTATTCCTGGGTCATGTAAAGCTGGCACAGCTGTCTCTATGACACTTAATTCTTGATTCCCATGCTGTAAAGGGGACTTCCAGAATGCATGAGGGATGGGAGAGAGCATAGCTGGAGTTCCTTATGATCAGTGATTGTGAGCAGGCAGAACAGCACCCAGGGGGGCAAGCCAGACAGTGAAATTTAGAGCAATCCTGAGGCTGCTCTAATTTATACCATGGCCTCCACCAAGATTGTAAACAGTGTCAAGCTGGTTTAAAGCCACCTTTCTCCATACTCAGGACCTGTAGCTTGTCCAGACCTGAGGGGCTGGCTCTAAATCTTCCCCTGTGTGGAATATAAGAGAAAAAATTGCTTGCCTTTCCCAAGGCATAATAATGGTGCAGATTTTTAAAATAAAAGTTCTCCTGTTCCAAGGTTCAAACATGAGAGTAGCCTGCCTGAGCTTAGTGCCCTCCCTACCCCACCATCACTGCTTGCTTCCTTCTGTTTTTGTACCCAACAGCTGGGCTTGAATCTTGATAAATTACTGAGCCCAACTGAATGGCCCCACCAACCTTTAAACCTTCCCTGTTTGCTTCTACACTCCTACATGGCCAGCAGGAAAATGGGGTAGGGCCAGAGAAACTATTGCGGAACCATGATCAAACCTCCGGCAGCCTCGTGGACACAGGTAGGTTGTACATCCCATCATAGCACTAAATATTGTTAGTATTAGGCGAGAGCATCTGAAATGCAGATTAGAAACAAGAGTTTTGCCCTGAAGTTCAGAAGTGGACTAATAATATCAGCAATTCAGAGAAAATTTCTTTACAGAGAGATTTCTTTATTAATACAGATTTCTTTATACAAATGATGTACTGGTGGTTTGAATATCAAGCATCAAAGTCATCACTCTAACTTTAATATCAAGGGGGTTACTTTTTTAATATCTTTTAATATTCCATATGCTGGTCATACAATACATTTCTTTGTATTCTTGTCCCCTTTTATTCTTGTTGTTTGTTCATTTGATGCAGTTCACCATTCACGACTTATCTTCTGGTGGCAATTTAATTACTGGATCTATATTATTATTATATTTTTTAAAAATGCAATAAGAAGTTTCAATACAAAATACTGAAGGTAATTCAGTTTCCATCAATGAGAGAGGAAGGTGGACACAGTCACTGGAAGAGGAGAGAATACTGGGATATAACATTTTTATTAATAACAAATAATAATAAATAAAAATAATAATAAATATAATAGCACTTTGTGTTGCTTTAGTACCTTCCATCTGAGGTCCCTAACAGCTTGAGAAATATTAATAGTACCTCACTCTTGTACAGCACTTTTCATCTACAGATCTCAAAGTACTTAACAAAGGTGGATCAGCAGCATTACATCTATTCAACAACTGTGGAAACAGAGGCCCAGAGAAGTGAAGTGACTTTACCAGGGTTATACAGCAAGCCAGTGGAAGCGTCAGGAATAGAACCTAGGTCTGCTGAGTCCCAGTCTAGTGACCTATCCATTGGATAGTACCACCCCTCATGTAGTATTACAGACCCTTGCCTTGTATGATAGGTAATAAACACCTCTTTCTTGTGTGCCAAACAACCATCCTCCTTTTCGGAAATCTTTCCTTAAAATGTGGTCCATCCACAGAACCTGAGGCCCAGCATTCCTTTCACAGCTCAAGCTTGGATCTCTCCCTTGTGCATCATATGTGTGTGAACTGCTTATCTGTGTCTGCATTAGGCTGTAAGCTCCTTGTGGCAGGGAGCATGCTTTCTCATATGCATGTAGAATGTCTGGAGCACTTCCAGAGTTGGGAACAGTAACAGGTTAGCCAAGACTCCACACCCAGGCTCTATCTGATCTTTAATAACCTTGTATGGTTAAGATCTTGGTTTTACATCACATTTGAAAGATGATGTCTCCAGCAGCACATTGTCTCCTAGCAAGTGCAATGCCGGGGCATTGGGTCCAATGGTAACTTGGAGGGAAGAGCCCCACCTACTGAATCACTAAAAAAGAACAGGAGGACTTGTGGCACCTTAGAGACTGACAAATTTATTTGAGCATAAGCTTTCTTGGGCTACGGCCCACTTCATCGGATGCATAGAATGAAACATATAGTAAGAAGATATATATATACACATACAGAGAACATGAAGAAGTGGAGTAAGAGGCTAATTAATTAAGATGAGCTATTATCAGCAGGAGAAAAAAACTTCTCACTAGTACTACTTCCTGGAGCTCTTTAGTGTTTCTTGGAGTCTACAAAGCACAGCACCACCCTCACAAGGTCTGACGGGGGCAGCACAAGCTGTGACCCCAATAATGTGTGGTCAGATCCCTGCAACTGGACAGAGGCCTGACGACGTCGACATGGGTGCACGGCTCTGCAGGATCAGGGGCTATGTACCTATCTCTTCCTGAGACTCCGAATCCATAACTATGTATATGAAAGATATTATTTTCTGGTCAGCAAAGCGTTTAAAGAAAGTTTTTTTTAAAAAAATATACCAGTCAGTTTTCTTTTATGTGGCTTTTTTTTTTTTTTTAATGAAACCACCAAAAATATTTCCGGTCCCCAATTTATCACACAGACTCAAAATGCTGTGGGGAGAAAAGGAGCTAGAAAGGCAGTCGTGAAATTGGCATGTGTCTAGTGGAAATTTTTTTTTTATTATTACCATGGAATTATTGTATCTGCGAGCCAAAACAACAGCACTCCCTGGTGCCAACTCCAGCTGTTCCTCTCTTGTAAAATTTATGAGCTGTTTTTAACAGCTTGAATAGATCTTGTGACGGAACTTAGGTGTAGCCACTAAGATATTTTTAATTGTTGCGCTGTTGTCAGGTTTCCCTGTGCCACAAAGCATGCTGTTAGTTGGTTGATTAGTCTCTGAGATGCCAGCCTGCCAGGTCACTGAGCTAAAGAAAAACGTCAATCCCGACTTCTGATCAGCTGCAAATACTTGCTGGGAACACAAACAAACAAAGCCTGCTGAAGTGCTTTTAAATAAGCAAGTGCAATAGAAGAAGAATTCGATAGAATTGTTTGTTTTTAAGCTTCAAAGAGCAATGAGCATCGCACTGCCCCCTGGGGTGACAACTCCACCAGTTTTCCTTTGCTAAGCATGGTCAGGCTGAGCCAATAGCAGGTTAGCAGTTTGGCAGGAAGTGCACTGGTGAGTCAATTGGTGGAGTCTTCTCTGTGCTGAACCTGAAGCTCATTGTTAGGGCATGCTTTATCCTGCTGCAGGGGCTGCCTTTCAGGCTGGTGTACATCTGCGGTCCTGACCACATGTTGTCATTAGTGATTGTCGGGCACTTGTAAGGACAGGAGCGTTAACTGTGGTGTCCTGGCCAAATTTCAAGTATGATCATCACATTTTGCTTTTCTTTCTTCCTCTGTTGCTTTAATTAGAGAAGCTATTCTTCAGTTCCCGTCCTTCAGCAACCTGCTCTGCTGCTACACTCTTATGATGATGGCGGCCGCATTCTTTCTCAGAGCTGATTGCATTTTGGCTGTGGATGAAACGAGCTACTTCCTGCGTGGGCCGTGTCTATACTAGACTGTCTTTTCTTAAAATCTCCAAGTGTTGCTAGCCATGCAGCTCTAATGAGTGGAGCAATAGTATAGTCCAGACACCCACCTCTTCACCACCGTGTTGTCTAACCCTGCTCACAGCAGTGCTAAACCACATGGGTGTTAAAACATCCATGGCACCTTGCCTACATTAGTGCTCCCACGGTTGCTTGGTGTGGTTGAGCTATATGGGGGGTTGCTACTGTGCCCCATGCTAACACATCCTGGCTCTTCATCCTCTCTAGTGGCTGAACCATATAAACAGTAATGAGCCTACTACTGCCTTTGCGCTAACAGACCTAGTCCTTAACTCAGTTAGTCGGAGCTCATGCTTTAGATCAAGAAGTCTTGGGTTCAATCCCTGCAGATGAACCAACCACGGATGTGCTGCCATTTTTCATATCACCTCTGGACAGGTCATTGCGGGGACTAAAGCCAGCACTTTTAGACGTAAAATCTTGAGTCTCTAGTGTTTGAGCTAAATTATCAGGGCCATTAGCTCAGCAGCGCACTCAAACCTCCACAGATTTTTCCAGGCACCAGAGTGGGACAAAGATTCACACTCCACCAACAAGAATTACAGAGTGTAGCCTTTTATCGTATCTGGCTGTAACGCAAGAAACCTACAGGCCTGTATCCTGTAAGATATTAGCTGGAGCATAAGTTAGAATAAGTGTGGTTAAGTAGGCCATAACCCAGGCACAGATCAAGGGTTACCTTTAGATTTTGGGAAGTAAGAAGAGCTTGCTGAATGGTAGGAGTTAGAATGTTCCAGTCAGTGTGACCTCAAGGAATCTGGAAGGGATAACCGCAAATCCGCTCAAGCAAGGGGTGGTGGCATGATCCTGCGCTGAAATGGTAGTTACTCATGTCAATATGTTAACCTGTAAAATAGGTACACCTCAGTATTATATTGGTGAAAAGGCTAAATATGGGCACAATAATGGGCATGGAGGACTGAGCATGAGCAGATGATGCTCAGGCTCTGTAACAGGGCAGTCACCATGTGGTCTGGCACTTTTCTTTCCTGGGCCTCTTCCATTGCTGACTGTTTCTTTTCTACTTGACCCTTCAACTCGTTGGGAACTTGGACCATCAGACATTGCATGCTAGAGGCAGAGCTGATCCTTTTGTTTCTTACCACCAGGTCCTCAACTAAGAGTGTGAGTATACAATTCTAAAAGCTTATGTATAGTATGTTACCACAGATCCTATATTATCTTTATCTTGTTATGTGGCTTGGATCTTCTCTAGATTTCTCCATTATTTTAGTAAAGGTATCTAAGGTTTTACTTTGCCCTCAATGTGAGTGTCCTTGTTATCCACCCCGAGATATCCCCACAAGATATTGCACTCCAAAGTGTGAATTCTGTGTAGCCTGATTCTGGGGGAAGAATCTTACTGCAGTCATATCAGTTGGTCATTATTCTAACATTATCAACCTTAAAAGGGTCAGGCAACAAGAATCATGAGTAGACAAGGCCTACTTCTCTATTAAGCACATTAATAATACTTTCTGAGCCCATTCACAGATATGATTCAGTCCCACAGAGATCTTAGGTCAGCAAGAAAATCTGCCAAGCACAAATATGGGACAATAGCCTTAAAACATTTGCCAAATACAAAATACAAAATAAGGGACATAAAAAATTTAATTAAGGAGTAAATTTGAAAAGATGTGGGATTATTAATTGCTTCCATCTAGCAAAATTGTCTATAACCTCGGTTCCCCTTGTGGCTCAGAGGTAAATTACAGCCATAAAGGAAGCTGGCCTCTTTGGGTATGTGTATGTCTAAACTACAAAGAAAAACCTGGAGTGCCGAATCTCAGAGCCCGGGGCCAATTGACTTGGGCTCAAGGGGCTCGGGCTGCAGGGATAAAAATAGCCCAGGGCCAGCTCCTAGACTAACTCCCCCCCTCCCCCCTCAGCCCCCAGCCAGGTTTCAGAGCCCTAGTTTGCATCAATCTCTTTGAATACCAGCAGGCTTAATAAGAAACACTAAGTGGTGGGAGATTATAGATTGGATTCCCAAGACTTTGCTCCAGGATGCTGAGCTGCATTAATTGTCAACATTACTGAAGAACCAGCCCACAGAAAAGCATTGCCTTATAGCGGAATCGGCACCTGGTGTAATGTCCTGAGAAGATACCAGTTGTGTTTGGATTAGGACTTAAACACTTAAAGGAGAGGAAGAATCCCTCTTAGGTTTTATGAGGACACCATGCAAGGCAGCTAAAGACTCCCACATTTATACCAGCTCTCTCGCCCTCTTTAAGTTGTATCAATATGAGGCAAAAATGAAAAATTTCCAGTATCAAAATGTGAACATTCCAACCACAACTACTGTATGTGAAAAACCAAGCAGGCTGCTCTATCAGGTTAACAGTATCCATGTTGTCTGAATGGACTGCAAAACAATGATCTAAGAGTCATGGCTGTCTTTCAAATGAAAGATGAATTAACAAAGAGTCTGTCAGTAGGAGACTGCTAGGAAGAGATTCCCATGAAGGCATAGCAAGTGAATAGCATGTGTTTAAAGAACCCATAATCCTATATTTACAGAACAGTCTTTAATGGCTCATTCAGAGCCATTGCAAAGAATCAAGTAAATAGTGTGGTTAGGAAAGTCTGTTATTCTGTATTTACTCACTAGACCGTCTGCTGTGGAAACTGTGAAGTGCCCCATAGAGCAGAAAGGAGTTTTTCGTTTTCAGCAATGACAAGAGAGACATAGCAATGATACTGAAGACCACAGTTTCCATGGGATCTATACCCTCACTTTTAAACAGCTGCAATAGCTGGTCACGGGAAATGGTAAATTCATCATCACTTAGTGTCTTTACACTGAGATTGGGTTCTTCTAAAATATATGCTCTAATTCAGCCACAGGTTATTGGGCTGGATTGTGTTCACTTACACAGCTGGAAAAATTCATTCCCTCCACTACAAGAATTACTGAAAGCAATGATACAGCCTGTTTTACACAGGAGGTCAGACTAGGTGATGACAGTGATCCCTTCTGGCTGCAAAAACTATGAAATTACGTATCCAAACACAATTTGCACCCTCAATAATTTGTGCCTGGGGGCCCTCAGAGCTTCAACTGCAAGCCAAACTTGCACACAAAAATCAGAGAGTGAAAGGTGTACCTGACTGGCAGGTACACATGACATTGACAAGGAATACTGGGGGCTTTGCATATGCAGATAATTGTAGGTGCAAATGTTGTGGCCATTTCTGAAAATATGACTCTAAGGATCTGCTTGTGCTTGTGCTTTACATTTTCAAAGCTTTGTACCAAACATTAACTAAATAACCCTCAGAACTCCCATGGGAGAGAGGCATGTGTTGCAACTAAGTGAATAATTAATAGCAAACCATTTATTCAATGAATTTCTCCTTTTTTACTGTTTGTGACGTGTCCATGAACTGATTGAACAATGAATAAATTTCATAATTTGGCAAAATTACTCACACATTTATTGGGTCAATAATACGTGGTTTGCAGGTGGTTCACAAATCGCAAATATTTGCCATTCATGCTGTGTTGGTGAGTTTGGAGTCATGTGGTCTTGTTGCTCATCTCTGATTGGATGATTTACATAGCCAACAATAACAGAGCACTGGACTGGAACACCGGAGACCTTGGGCCTTGGGCAAATCACTTCGCCATCTCCTGCCTCGGTTTCCCCATCTGTAAAATGAGGATAATGACACTGACTTCCTTTGTAAAGTGCTTTGAGATGTACTGATGAAAAGCACTATATAAGAGCTAGGTAGTATTTTACAACTGAATATATCATTTGACATTTGTTTTCAGTGACTACTCTAACTTGACATTGGCTTCTCTTGTGGATTCACGCTGACAACATTTGAGCACTTGAATGTGCCTGGGGGATGAACACAAAAGGGCCAGGAACATGGTCTGAAGTTTCCCTTTAAAACTGAATGGCTATGTGTGGCAAAAAAAAAGGACCGTGGCTGACTCAGTTCTATCAAGTGTTATCCTTGTTTTGCACATGGGGAAATTCAGACACAGAGAGGGGAAGTGTCTTACCCAAGTCTACAGGAAAAGTCAGTGGCATAGCTGACCCCGGTTCATCTTGAACTGTATTCAACTATATTCCTCACCTACATAAAAAAAATCTCAGCGGTATGATTAAAGGCCAGTGGAGCCATCCAGATTTTCCACATTACACTAAAGCTGCTTTTCCTTGATGGCATTCACTGAGGTCAGGCCATTTATATGACGAAAATACATTTGCGTCATTGAATTTTTTAATGTATTTAATTAACACACCGAAATGACCATAAATGAGTGTTAAGCAAATTAATATGAAGCGTCTGAAGTTAATTTAGTGCTGGTGTGACAGCTCTGGAGACTGAAGCCCACTGTCTTTATAGCAAGCAGCAGCATTGCCTGCATTGTCTCCTGCTGCCAATCTCGTACAGTCCTGTCCCACGTGGTCCAGCTCTGTGGTCTGAAATTGCAAAGAGTGATCAGACTCCCTGGCTTTCCCCCTGTGTTCTGAACCTGCCTGTTGATACTGTGAAAAAGACCATTATGAAAATATTGGTCTTTTAAGTCTTAGTTTGGATATATTTATCTAGCTAGGTACCTGGATCTATTTTAATTGATTCCACCCTGGAGTACTGTATATTGGGGCTTATGCGACCTGCTACCTGGACAGATAAGGAGATTGCTAATGGTAATCTATTTCTTAATGAATGCCAGGGATGAGTCAGCATTGGTTTTGTGCAAGTGGAACTAGCTCCATTACAGCCAAGCAGTACAGCAAGCTGTCGCCAACTGGTCTTTGTCAGTAGCCTGTGTAAAGTGCATTGGACTAGTTCTTCTCATGCATCTTCCTCGTAAGGATAAGATTTGTTCTATGAAAAGCCATGGTGTGGTCAAAATATAACCCCTCATGCAAAGCCTTATCCAAAACCCACTAAAGTCAATGACAGCCTTTCCACTGACTTCCATGGGCTTTCGATGAGGTCCACACACTCCACTCCCAATGCGTGGAGCTTTTTGCATTGCAAGTATGTAGTGGGTTTTAGTCCACGAAAGCTTATGCTCAAATAAATGTGTTAGTCTCTAAGGTGCCACAAGTCCTCCTTGTTCTTTTTGCTGATACAGACTAACACGGCTGCCACTCTGAAGTATGTAGTTGATTCTCATCCCCACGCTTCCATCCCAATATGGCCTATTTGTAGTCGTCCGATCTTTCTGTCTCCTAAAGATTGCTAATCCAAAGCAGTGGGAGGAGTGAAGGTGGAGACAGCTGTTCTAAAACACATTGTTGTCTTTCTTTTCTCAGTGTGTCTTTTCTTTTCTTTTTAGCTGACATAAAAGACCTTATCTGAAAGTGAAACTGAAATGTCTCTATCTGAACTGACTCTGGCCTGAGGGCACACAGGCTTTAGAGATCCCCATCCACAGGCCAAGAGTTTTTGAGGATTTGCACAACCTAGGAGGCCTCTGCCACTGTACAAATGTGTGAGTGTACATGGGCACCAGTTTTGTGTAATTTCTGGTGGTGCTCAGAACGGGTCCAAGCAGAGCCGTCCCGTGATGGACCAGGGCAACCACCCAGGGTCCCGCACTTTGAGGGGCCCTGCGCTTCAGTGGGATGCAGGGTTCAGGGTGGCCTGGGGGACTAGCAGGGGGGCCTGGCACTGGCAGCAGCAAGTGACCCGGCCCCAGTCCGCCCCACTCAGCTCCACTCCGCCTTGCCGGCTCCTGGCATTGCTTGGGGGAGGGGGCGGAAGCTGGAAAGAGGCGGGTTGGGGAGGGGTGGAATAGTGGCTGGGAGGGGGCAGAGCAGAGATGGGGTGGGGTGGGGTGGGCTGGGGCGGGCTGGGGCCGGGTTACTCACTGCTGCTGATGCTAGGCCCCCCGCTAACCTGCCAGGCCTGGACCCAGAGCTGTTCCATCCATAGGACAGACCGGGGCAACTACCTGCGCTTCAGGGCGGCCTGCACTTTGGGGGGACATGGGGTCCAGGGTGCCCAGGGAGGCTAGCTGGAGGCCTGGCGCCGGCAGCAGCAAGCAACCCAGCCCACCCCAGTTCCACCCCCTTTCTCAAGCCTCCTCCCCGCCTCTTTCTGGCTTCTGCCCCGTCCCCCGAGCAACGCCGGAAGCCGGCGGGGCAGGGCAAGTTGGGGCCGGGTCGCTTGCTGCTGCTGGTGTCAGGCCCCCCGCTAACCCCACAGGCCACCCTGGACCCCACGTCCCCCTGAAGTGTGGGGCCCCCCAAAGCACAGTAAGTCCAAATATTGCTGGTGCCAGGCCCACGTTCCTAAATATTGGTGGCGCACAGGCACCCATGGGCCCATATAACTCACCACCTATGTGAGTGTATTGTTGAAGACATGCCAATCATAGCATTTATAACTAACGTAGTTAAACATTTGGGTACAACGTTCACTCCCCTTTGTGTCAGGGTCATCCCCAGGTTTCACAAATAAAGTCTTAAGAGTCTGTTCTTTTAGAAAAATCAGATCCCAGGCTTCGGTCCAGCAAAGTGTTTAAACACATGAGTTGTCCCATTGACTTCAGTGGCACTACATACATCCTTAAGTGATTCACTGGATCAGGACCCTAAGCAGTGGATATTGGTGAAAGCTGGTTTCCCACTCAGTCCCCCCAAAACAGCCAAAACAAATATCCATGCCAGAAATGTATGGAGGAAATGCTGAAGTGATAAGATACTTTGCACCTACAGGGCATTGGCAGACACATTTTCAGACAATTATATATGGTAATCAATTGATAAGGAACCAGTGGGCTAAGCAGGACTGGTTGAAAAGTTTCCATCAGCACTCTTTAATCCAATCAGGGAGAGAAACCTATACAGAGAAATGGGAGCAAGAGGCCCCCAAACTGCAACTCCCAGGTAGCACTGCCATGGCACGGCCAAATTAAACTATTGCAGTTTTTTGATTTTTCGCTGCCCAGTTTATAGTCTCCAGGGATCCCATCCCTCATCCCCATTTTCTGATCAGCTGCAGAGCCAAGTTCATCCCTGTTGTGAAGGCACTGGAGAAACTGTTCTGAATTCTGACTTCCTGGGGTGCTCAGTTCTGAATCAATAACTTCGCACCTGGATTTTTTTTTTATTGGTTTAATTTTTTTCAAGTGCAACAATTTAACAGGATAAAATCAGACATAAAATCAATATTATCTGTACACCTTTCATAAACATGGGAACAAAAATGAAATCCTCTGGTGACTACGTATACTGTCAACCTTAATATTAAACCTATAGTGCACTTGGACATGGTGAAAAACTCAATTCATACTAGAAATTGGCCCAAACCCAGTGGTGAGCTGGAGCCGGTTTGCACCGGTTCGCACGAACTGCTTGTTAAATTTTGAAGGAGTTTTAGAACCGGTTGTTAACCCGCTTCCCTGCAGGGGGCGCTGAGGCTTTGATTGGCTCCGGCCGGGAAGTGATGTAATTCCTCATCTGGCCGCCGGGGGCGCTGCGGGAGCCATGCGGGCTGCCACCTGGCCCTGCGCAGGAACCCTGGTGCTGCTGCCCCGACCCCTGGCCCTGAGGCTCCCGCTGCTGCCTGGTGGGTCCCCGGCTGCTCTGCTGGGCCTGGGCTGCGTCCTGCTGTTTGGGCTGCTCCGAGCCGCTCTCCCCGTGAGCACCCACCACCCTGCCCGCAGCCAGCCCCTGCCTCCAGCCACCCTCTGCACCCCCTGCCTGCAGCCAGCCCCTACCTCCAGCCAGCCCCGCACCCTCTGCCCTGCCTCCAACCACCCCCTGCACTCCCTGCCCTGCCTCCAGCCACCCCGCACCCCCTGCCCTGCCTCCAACCACCCCCTGCACTCCCTGCCCCGCCTCCAGCCACCCCCGCACCCCCTGCCCTGCCTCCAACCACCCCCTGCACTCCCTGCCCTGCCTCCAGCCACCCCTGCACCCCCTGCCCGCAGCCAGCCCCTGCCTCCAGCCACCCCCGTACCCCCTGGCCTGCCTCCAGCCACCCCTGCACCCCCTGCCTGCAGCCACCCCCTGCCCTGCCTCCAGCCACCCCCATACCCCCAGCCCTGCCCACAGCCAGCCCCTGCCGCACCCCCTTGCCTCCAGCCAACCCTGCACCCTCCTGTCTCCAGCCAGCTCCACACCCCCTGCCCTGCCCGCAGCTAGCCCCGCAACCCCTGCCTCCGGCTAGCCCTGCCCCACGCCCCTGTCTGCAGCTGGCCCCATGTCCACTGGTGCCCTGCAGTTCCCAGGGCAGTAACCCTGCACACCTGCTTCAATGAGGGGGGCAGGGAGCAGCTGGGACCCACACATGTGCACACCCTAGGGTGACCAGACAGCAAGTGTGAAAAATCAGGACAGGGGGTGGGGGGTAATAGGAGCCTATATAAGAAAAAGACTCCAAAATCAGGACTGTCCCTATAAAATCGGGACATCTGGTCATCCTAGCACACCCCCAGGGCGTGGCGGGGACCCACACATGTGAAACGGAGCTCATTTCTAGTTCAGGCCCATCTTTTTTAAAAAGTGCTTTAGGCAGGGTTAACATAATCCATATTTTCCCAGACAGGTCAGGCTTTTTGCTTCTTAAATCGCCGTCTGGGAGGAATTTTTAAATTTTAAAAATTCCTCCCGGGAAAATACGGACGTATGGTAACCCCGTTGGTACAAAAAATACATACTGGGGCACATCCCTTAAATCAGAACTTTTTATAGGGAACCGGTTGTTAAGATTTTGGCAGCTCATCACTGCCCAAACCAATATAGCTCCCACATCCCCCGATACCCACAAAGACACATGTACAAACGTTGGCCTCTCTTGATAAAATGGAAGCTGAAATCCAAACCACACCTGGTTTTGTTCTGCAAACCCAACATGACTGATGAAGTTGTGCAAAACCAAACCATGGGCTTCCCAGCCTCTCTGGAAAGAAACGAAATGACAGACTCAGAATAATGCAGTGCCTCATGATATGGAAATACTGCTCACTTACAGTGACTTTTGGATTGGAATGAAGTGACTCTGTGAAAAAAAATGGTCCCTATTTTGTGAAGTGCTGAGTCTCGTTGCCCTTAGGATATCTCAGCAATGCACAGGGTCGGTTCCTGTGAAAGCTTTCCAATGTGTTCTTCATCCTGTCCCTAGTGCACGAAATAAAACGTGGAGCTAACAACTAAATGTTGTTAATGTAGAGCTAAATGTTCTGATTGGTTCAGTTTCCGCTGTTCCCCAACAGATAATTAAGTGCATGCATGCACGCACCTTCGATACCGCTCCCGTAATTAATGGACTCTGTATACAGCTGAATGTTAATTGGCTTCAGGCTTGATTGAGGACCACTTTATGAGTAAGAATCTGTGATTCCTCCACCCAGGCTTCTATAGCTGGTCACCAAGAGAAGGCTGCTGCTGCTTCCCTTACTAAATACAGCCCTGACTTCTGGGTGTCAGGTGACTCTTCCAAGCTTTGAATTAATTCCCTAATTCTCTACCATTTTTGAGAAACTGGCTCAGCTGGGTCTAAGGCTCTTCCCTCAGACGTGTTAGCTAATTAAATGTTTTAAAATGCAATGATCAAAGTTATATAGACAGAAGCAATTTTTATGAACTGGTAGCTTTAATTTAAACTCAATTCCAGCAGAGCATGTTGCAATGTTTCGCGCTATTAGCCAATCACTAATGTGGACCATAGAATGGTTAATAAAAATCCATTCAAATCCAAGACATTTTTTGATTTGCAGAATAGCTTAGTGCTCCCAATGCAGATCAAATAATAATAATAATAAAAAAAAAAAAAAAAGACAATTCAAGTGTGATTGGATAATCTGATGGTTTTGCTCCCAGTTTATTTTTAATTTCTGGCAGGCGTGATGTTGGAAATTAAAAAGCTCTCTTGACGGTCGAGTGACTCGAATCTCAGACCAGAGGAGATGAAGTGACTGATGCAGCTCTGGGGCCTTTTATTCTCCCCCATCATTACGACGGTTAATAAGAAAAACCTGGGAGGTTGCCGAGCAGTGAAGGCTGAGACCCTACTTCATGTGCCACCCGAGATAGAGCAATAATTATCAGGACAGCTCAAGCTCATTTCTAGTGGAAAGAGAGTGGAATGCTGGTTAAAGGAAAAGCACTAGCTATTGTGCACACTTGGAAAGGCACAGAAGTGGCTTAATGATTTAAGCATCTGATTTAAAACACCTAGACTCCTTGAAGTGATAGGCTCACATTCCAGCAGGGTTGGATCAAGCCTTCTTTGTTCCACGATCCAGTAAATAAATTGAGTTCCATTCAGTTTACTTTGCATGAGTCTTTCAGATAAACCTTAAACTCTGTGCCCTGTCTGCTTTGCATGGATATTAAAGATCCCGGGAGACTTTCCAATCCGAACCTCTCGATTTATCTTACTTCACATGGGAAGTGGGGGAGGGTGTAAACAGCTGGAGACATGCACAATCCTTAATAGGAAATGGCTTTTAAAGAAAAGCAGTTGGCTCGAGAGGATCTGATCCTAATTCCTACCTGAAAGGTATTCACATAAAAAACCACCCAACCATAACTGGTACTTGTGACGAAGCGGGACTGTTTAGTTTCCCCTATGCAGTTTCCTCAGTTTCCCCTATGCAGTTCTTAAGTATCTAGGGGGTGGGATAAGGGTGTATGATCATTGCAGAGCCCTAGAGGGCAGGTGTGTGCAGGGGTCTGGACACAGAGAATGGCCAACACACTGTTTCCTGGCAACTGATGGCCTGGGCCCTTCCCCCCTGCAAGGTGAGAGCTAAAGGGTTGGAGAACAAAGGAATCAGGTGACCTCCTGGCTGTCGAAAGGGGAAAGCGAGAGGAGGAGGGGCTGGAGGGAGTTTCAGTTTGGGGGCTGGCTGGAGACATGGAATGAAGGGCAGATGTGGTTGTCTGACTCACTGCCCCCCAAAATGGACCCAGCTGAGGGGTCCGGTTCTCTCACCTACAAGCTCTGTTTTAGACCATGTTCCTGTCGTCTAATAAACCTCTGTTTTACTGGCTGGCTGAGAGTCACATCTGACTGTGAAGTTGGGGTGCAGGACCCTCTGGCTTCCCCAGGAGCCCCGCCTGGGCGGACTCACTGTGGGAAGTGCACGGAGGGGCAGAGGATGCTGAATGCTCCGAGGTCAGACCCAGGAAGGTGGAAGCTGTGTGAGCTTTGTATCCTGAAGACAGTCTGCTCCCAGAGAGGAGACTTCCCCAGAGTCCTGACTAGCTTCATGGGGAGCAGTTCCAGAGCATCGCCCAGGGACTCCATGACAGTAATAACTGACACCCTCATCATCAACAGGGTGGCCAGGGGCTAAATGAACATATTAGATGGGGTTGCCTGGAGGCAGATGCTGTAGTGAGTACTCATCTACTTAGATGGATAGATATATACTCATTGGCAGAGGACAGGGGGATGCTTGCTCTGTCATCACCTGGACTGCATTAGTTTTGTGAACAAAAATGACTCTACGGATCTGTCAAACCTAGCAACTAATTCATTTTAAATAAAAAAAACCAACATGTGAGAGCAGGTGTTAAAGTGATCTATCAGCTGAAATGTGTGTCTGCCATGTTCCAGATAAATGCTCTGAAAGGAGCAGGCCATGGTAGGAAGGCAGAACATGGCTCTAGTTTGCTGCATAGTCATCTGTTTTGCTAATGGTCCCATCGCTTGCCCTACTCAAGAGCATTGTGCTTTCAATGCATCACAGAGGCCACTGAGCATGACTTATGGGTTCGGTTGCTTGGGTGGGTTTCCTCCCCTACCATACAACTGGAGCGATGAAGGGTTGGGAGCTGTATGATATGCAGCCCCGTCACTTTCAATCACTAGTAGGAATCAAAGTGTGCATGGGAGGAATGGGGGATAGGGTGGCTGTTCTCTAGGAAGCTTACCTTTCCCAGTGCAGTGGAAATTTAGGGAGATGTTTAAAATCAGGAGATGCTCTGCAGCCCCTCCCCTAAGTAGGATCTTTCCTTTGCTAATGCCTTCAGTGAGCAATGAGTGTCCGCACCTACAGATGTCGAACTCTGTTGTGTTTGAGGGATTAGGAAACAGAGGGGGAACAAAAAGAGCAGTGACTCCCATAATAACTCATGTGCCTGGCAGACAGACAGGCCAAGCTGGGAAGTGAATGTCATGATAATGGGGGTGGGTATTTAACATTTGCCTGTACTTGAACAGGAGGGCCTTTGTCGCTAATTACCGAGAGACGTTAGAGGAGTTGGGATGTATTTAAACCCTATTGTTTGCTGTTAAAACAGGGATTCTTCTTCTTCTTTTCCAGGCTAAGTAGTTAATACATTTTTAGCAATAGTAGAAGGGCACAGTGGATTAATCACTGTCCTTGAAAATAAAAAGTGATTAATTTTAAGGCATGCAAATGGTAGGAGACAGACAGAAACAAGTGGCTGCTGGCTCGCAGACCAGATCAAGGGTAAGAGCATTCATGCCAAGACTTTCCACATTGACAAGCTATTCAGCATCAGCCCTGACTTGGATACACTAGGGAGAGTAAAGGCCAGGGGGCCTGCCAGGGCTTAGTGGTAGAAATATCCATAATCCCAGATCTGCCTCACCATAGTCATTCACAGGAGATTCACAGGGCACCAGCCATTCATGTTTGGTCTATTTTCCATGCCAAAGAGGATGTCAGTTTCTTCAGTCTGAAGAAATGCATCATAATTGCAGCAGCATCTTTGACCATTTAAGTAACTTCTATCCTGTTGAGGCCTCTTTACAGTAACAGTAACACTATACTGCCCTTGATTCCTTCTTGCAGCTATTGTGTATAAGTATCTACAGCTTTGTGTCCAGAATCACTGGCCCCAGGAGGCAGCTAGTTCCCCATTAGTCAATAGCATAACACTAACAATGTCTATAGGCCTACTGGAAATGCCTAGAATCCTGCAGCTGGTGTCTACTTGTTTTCATAGATTTAAAGGCCAGAAGGGACCATTATAATCTTCCATTCTGACCTCCTGCATAGCACAGTCCAACAAGTTTCACACAGCGATTCTTGCATCAGACCCCTAACTTTTAGCTGAACTAGAGCATATTTTTGAGAAAGACATCCAATCTAATTTGAGGGTTTAACATCTCTACTAGTCACTACTGGCTGGTACTGGTCTTTTTTGGCTTCATTTACAATACTGGGAGCCAATAAGCCAAGGAACTCCAGACCAATAGGTAACGTTACTTTGCTCCAAAGTCTTGTTGGCCAACTGAAGAGAGAATGAACCAAATTAATGATTTCACCCAGAATTTCCACTGAAGAGAACTCATCACCTTCAGCACACATCAAAAACATTAACAGATTACGACATAATTCCTCCTGTGAGTAAGTGAGTATCACTTGACCTGTTTTACTGAAGAGAGTTCATAGAGAGGTGAAATGCCTTGCCCAGGGCCATCGAGAGCATGTCTAGACTGCAACTAGATGCCCGCGGCTGGCCCGTGACAGCTGATGCGGGCTTGCAGGGCTGTTTAATTGCAGTGTAGACTTCCGGGCTCCGGCTGGAGCTCAGGCTGTAGGACCGGTGAGGTGGGAGGGTCCTGGAGCTGCAGCCCAAGCCCAGAAGTCTACATGACAATTAAACAGCCCCGCAGCCTGAGCCCCATGAGCTCAAGGCAGCTGGCCCGGACCAGCCGCATGGTTTTAGTTGCAGTGTAGACAAACCCTGAAGGGAGTCAGTATCAGACCTGTGACTGGAACTCATCTCCCTACCTATTTATATGGATTTATCACCACGCTATCTGAACGCCCACTTTTGGGATCACACCAGTCAGCATAAGCGCCTAATAATTAGGGGTAGGCAACTTAGGTTGGATCAAATAAGAAAGAGTCTGTGCCTTCAGCAGGACCGGCTCTAGGCACCAGCAAAGCAAGCACGTGCTTGGGGCAGCACAATGCCAGCCATCCCCCTTTTTTTTTTGCTTGGGCAGTTGCGCTCTCGGAGCATGGGGCAGCAAAAAACCTAGAGCCAGCCCTGGCCTTCAGCCAGGTCCCTGAAGCTTTTATGTCAGTTGGAACATATAGTTAATCTCTTCCTTTTGGACTTTGCGTGGCTGCGGGGAGTGGGGGGTTGCGTTTGCTTTGGTTTTCTTTGTTTTTCATTTCCACAAAGCCTCTGCACTTCCTGATTTCACTTGGGTTTAGAAGTTTTTCCTGAGGTATTTTCAACTAGGCCATAACTTGGCCATACAGGAAACCTTACAGGAAGGCTCCATCTCATGAGATACCTTTTCTAGCTGCTCCATGTTTGGATAAACCTTTGAACAAATCTGAACTCGACCTCTGGACACTGTGAGGTTTGCCTGTCACTGAGTGAATTATGGCTGCTAACCACTTTAATTTGGGACAATTTTGAGATTACATGGCTCAGTTGCCTGGTGCCAGTCAGAATTCTGGTTGGCGTCCTTTGTCAGCAGTCACAGCTTGTTAATCAAATGAGTCAGAATGGCAATAAGCAAAGCAGTGCAATAATTGACTTGGAAGGACACAGAGGCCTGGATCAAAATCTCTGCATCACATGATGCCTAATTCTGGAAACATTTCTCAGATATACAGGATGATTGATGGGGGTAAAGGAAAGGAATGCAATGCTATAGAGTGTTGAACAGACATCTACAGGACCCAGATCTGGAAAAGAATAGGCAAAAATTCTGGGGTAGAATCACAGGGAGATCCAAAGATTTAAGTGAGATCTGTGCTGAGTCATTGGAAATGTCTGTGGGGCTTGTCTTCACGTATAGCATTACAGCTGCACCATTGCTGTAGTGTTTTAGTGAAGACACCAGTATGCCAATGGGAGAGCTTCTCCCTTTGGCGCAGTTAATCCACCTCCCCAAGAGGCAGTACCTATGTTGAAAGGAGAAGCTCTCCCACAGACATAGCACTGTCTACACTGGGTGTTAGGTCAGTAAAACTATGTTGCCCAGAGTTGTGCATTTTTCACACCCTAAGTGATGTAATAATACAAATACAGGTCTGTAGTGTAAACCTGCCCTATGTTGGTGGATTACAAAATCCATTGGGGTGGAATACTTCATTACATTTATGTTTCCCTTTTCAGGACCTTGATCTCAGCTCCAATTCCTGTATTAAGCATGGGAAGCTATGAGCCAGCATCTGATATTTTGCTAGTCACAAATCTTTAAGAAGTGGAGCCATGAACATCACCACTGGGAAGTCTCCAAGTTTCCAATCTCCATCTCTGGGAAGTCGCTGGCTGGGCTTGGTGACTGTATGTATCCTGCATGTTACTGTAAGCAGGACATGAACTAGGACCCTTTTGCCAGATGAGCCAAAAGGCAGTCTACTCCAGATGAGCTAGTAGGAGCTGAGCTAGAACTTTTCTCAGCTGGAAGTCACTCTTAGCATCTATTACAACAGCAGGATTATCTTTCTAGTTGCAAGTCGATGTAATGCTGAGCTGTGACACACTAATTGTGGTTTGCAACTGCTGCGGAAATTGTCACCAGCAATGAACTTAGAAAGGACACTCGGGGAATATTAATATAATTCAAAATAGTGATTTAAAACCATTCCATTCTTCCCACTGCTTTCACACCGTTATCCTCAGAAGTTTGAAACTTGAACTTGGATTGCACACACATGCAAAGGTTTATTATTGGAGGGTTGCTCACAAGTGCTGGGCATGTATTTCATGCAAGTGAAGGAAAAGGAGCATTGAATTTGTTTGTGTTAAGGAGAGAAAAAACTCATGTAGAAATCTTTTTTTTTTTAAGAGGGCAGGTGAAATGTTAAGCCTATTATAACAAATCCATGTGCTGGAGACAACAGCATAACTATTCCATCTGTCACACACACAGAGCTGGGATCAGAATTTTAATCTGTCAGCTCCATAAATACAGGCCTCTTTCACTCGAGCTAAAGGAGATTTCCCTCTAGTTAGCAGGAATGCTAAGGCTGCTCCACCAACACAGATTGGTGGATTAATGATTTTGCCGCCCTTGGCCCAGAAATAATTGCCGCCCCCACAGCTCACCTCTGCTCCAACTCTGCCTCCTACCCTGAGCGCGCCGCCGGGTCCTGCTTCTCCCCACTCCCTGCCAGTGCTTGTGCGTGAAACAGCTCTGCGAAGGATGGGGGGAACGCGGCGTGCTCAGGAGAGGAGGCGGGGATGTGGGGAAGGAGACCAATAGGGGCAGGGAGGGGGCTGGGAAGGGGTGGAGTTGGGGCAGGGCCGGGGGCGGAGGGCACGAACCAGCACCAGGGGAAGCAGCCTCTGGCTGCTATTATAAATTTGCCACCTCTGCAAATTTGCCTCCCTAGGCCTAGGCCTTGTTGGCCTAGGCGTTAATACGCCACCGCTGATTGGCCCCAAAGCCAGCGTAGCCAGTCATGGGAGGGTTCACCTCAATACAAAGGGATCCTTTAATGACACAAAATCGCCGTGGTGACTGCTACAACACCAGCCCTCTCTATGGCTGGTGTAGAGGGCAAGGCTGAGATTTCCTTGGTGCTACCATAATACCCTGGCTGTTATAATAATCCCCTTGGACAGCTGGCCTGGAACACAGCTGGCCCAAAGTCAGGTCAGGCTCCAAGGTGGCATAAAGCCACCTTTTTGTCCTCAGTGAACTGTACTGTATGTTCTTCAGCCTCCTTTGATAATGCCTTGGTGGGAGGAAAGTGGGGGAGCTTATTGTTATTTATTATTATAACAGTGCTTCAGAGATTTCCCTAATTAGTATCATTATAAGTACAGAAATTAATCTCGAAGTCCTGGGCTTGTCAGTTATTGACAATGCAGCAAATTAAAAATTAACTTTAAAAAGAAAAATACACATATAAAGTTTGACAGAGTGTGAAGAAAACCACGTTCTAGCTACCGTCTCAGAGAATGTGGGAGTTTGGGTTTAATCTTTGATGACTGTAGCAGTTTAGAATGAGCTGCTGAAATAAAGGAGGCAACCATGTGCCAGAAAAGAAAGCCAATGCTTATTATTAGTAGATTTATATTTGAAACAATGCATGTAATTTGTCACAGGAAAAGTTTGATGCCCCTGTGCATTCCTTCCACCACCAAATTCTTCCCTGCAAAACCCACCAGTAATATGTGAACATAAAGTTCTGGCCAATGAACACGGAATTCTAATGGAAAGAAACCCTACAGGAGTGGGGGTATGCCTGACATCCACATTAATACCAAAATGAGTTAGTTGTGACTGATGGTATTCCAGTGAACACCAAAGGAACTAATAATGATTAGGGCCATTATTTTAAAGCATTGCCAAAAAAGGGAAACACTTAGATGTCTTCAATTGTTATCTTTCATGGTGTGCTTACTGCAATGATCGTAGATGTAATTTTGCTTATTAATCAACAGTGTGATGGAAGCGGATACAACTTGAGAGCACATGCATGAGACGATTCATAAAGGCACGTGTCTTATTTGCGGATGTGCCTGAGATTTTATTGCTGCAATTGGGACACAGTCTGACTTCCTGTTCTGGGAGAGAAGGAGGATGACTCAGGAGATTGAAAATGGATTAGAAAGTCATTCATAAAAAAAAGTCTCTTATCACTTGTAGGGCCAAATTCTGCCACCTGTTACATTTACACAATCCCTGTTCACTTCAGTGGGACCACATGGGTGTAACGGAGGGCAGAATTTGCCATGTAGCCCCTTTATGTCTGAAGAGCTCAAAAATCTATATCATTACCAATTAATGAAGACTCATAATAGCCCTTTGATAGATGGGAAGACTAAGGCACAAGGAGGACATGAGGTCACACAATGATTCAGTAACAGAGCTGGAAATGAAACCCAGGAGTTCTGACTCCTAGGACATTGCTGTACTCTCTCGGAACTCTCCATCCTGTGCATTATTGGTTCACTTCCATCACTGGTTGAAAATCATTATCAAAAGTCATTACCCATCTGTTCAATGGCGCTGTGCAGTGCAAAGAATTTGGTGGGTCTCCATCCAGTTTTTAATGGTCATTTGTAAACATCACAGTTGGCAATAACTGGGAGTTAGTCTATGGGACCTGGGGACAGCCTCTGCACATTCCTGTCTACGATTTTGATTCAACCAAAAAGAGCACTGCCTCCAAATGATCCATCCCAAATTTTACACTGAGCTCAATATATTCTGGGGCAGGACTTTGGGAGCTCAGGTCAGTGCTAGGTAGTTAGACTGTTCCAGAGCTAGGGAGAGCTATCTGAATCCATCGTGCTCTTTAGAGATGCTCCCGTTATGCTGTGACATTTGGATGACATTTTTTTCAACAAAGAACAAATGTAAGTTTCCACAAGAAGGAGCACAGTGTGTTACTCACTCAGTAGCATTCTGCATCTGAATTGAACACGCGCAACAGCAGCTGCCTCTGCAGCAATGAGAAGGAAACTTCACTATATTTAAAGGCACAATATATAGAAAACAGAATAATAACATCTCTTTTCAGTTACCTGTTGTACTACTGCCACTCCAGTCTAAGCTCCCAGTCTGTTCCCAGCTACCAAGGGAAGAGAAAAGGGGAGAGTTTGAGGATAGGGCAGCAATAAAATGACAGCATCGCTCAGGACACTGTCTTCCCACTTAAATTCATTTTCAACTTTAATTAACCTCTCCTACCCATGGCTACTGTTTTCCTTCAAAAAAGTGAGCTGCTTTTGCCAGCCAGTTGTCTGTATCTCTCAGTCACAGCTTTAATGACTAATGGCCCAAAGTCCCTGATCCTGTCCCCATTGAAATTTACAACAAAATTCCCCATTGATTTCAATAGTGCAGGACGAGATCCAAAATGATAAACCAGCCCTAATGACGACCCAATTGCAAACCCCCAGCCAAACCCTGACTAGATCTTTAGCTGATGTAGACTGGCATAGCTCCGTATGGATGGAGAGATGCTAATTTACACGAGCAGAACGTCTGGCTGACAAGTTGCCACTTGGGATGTGTGTTTCTGGGTGATGCTTCTTATGAGTGCAGCAGCCCACACCATGGAGGTTGGCAAAGGGGGCTTTAAGCCATCTTTGCATCACCTGAGTTCTGGGCCAGATGGGGGCTGGTAAATGAGAGCAGCCCTATTTTACCTCCCAAGGGCTGCCTGTGGACTGTGTTGCAGACCAGAATCCCCCTAGTCTGTGCCAGGGAGACACCTCCTTCCATCCTTGGCAAAGCCCCCTCCTTATCCTAGCGCTATCCCCAGCAAACCCCCTATGCTAGGGTTTGTAAGAGAGGCAGCAATGGGCTGGTTATAATGGCCCTACACCAGAAGAATTCTCCCTTGACTACTTGTGGCACCTTTATGGCTCCTGTAAGCCACTGGAGTAACATACAGTGGTCATGGTGGTAGAGAGACCCTCTCCCTTGGTTCTAACTCAGATGTGACTCCACCCTTTCTCAGACAAAACTCCTCTGGGTTGCTTCATTCTGCCCCACTGTGTGAATGGGAATTTGACTGGTTAACATCAGAGTAAGGCCTCAGGATTTGTCCTTGTAAGAGCACCACTAGTTGGACCAGGGACCTCCCCAACGATTTGCCCACCACAAAACATCCTGGCAGGTGAGAGGTTTAATCGTACCTGGATACTTCTGTTACTTGGGAAATGGCTTGTTAGTTAAATAGAATGTTCCTGGGTGAGGTGAACCCCGCAGTGCAGTGCTTCATTTTAGGGACCATGCTACACATTGCAGAAGCAAAACAGAATATATTTATAGAATTAGCTGTAAGGAAAATCATCCAGGCTATTAAAAGCCACATGAACACACTGAATATCATGCATTTTAAATGTACATAGAAAAACATCATTTTGAAGGGGATTATTGTTTAAATAGGCAATACAGGTTCTGGCAGATAAGCCTCTCGCTGGTGTCTTCTCCTATTGTCTCGAGTGCATTATCTCCCCCATACTATTCTCAGTTCTCTCCAGGAGTATTGTCAGAGTAAAATGCTATTTTAAAGGCATATGTTTATGTTTCAATAGACGTTACAATAGCAAACACATCCTGCTGAGACAGAGAGAGAGAGAGAGAGAGGGAGAGACTACATGTCATCTACTGTATTGTGTGCCAGGTGACAAACATTATAATTAGAGACCAGAAGGTAGGAGCCCATAATACCTTCTCCAAACAGAGCACTGGATTGGACTCCACCTTGTTGATTTTGATAGCGTTCGGAGGAAGGATGGCTAAAGTGTTCCAGTAACCCCTCGTACTCTTATGCAATCACCTTCCTCTTTAATAACGAGGTATCATCAACAGAGACTACAGGTCACAGCATGCTGTGCTACATCTCTTTCTGAGCAGCATACTGCATGCCACTTGGACTAAGGTTTATTCACACAAGACTGATCACTGTAACATCTGACAGGTTTCAGAGTAGCAGCCGTGTTAGTCTCTATCCGCAAAAAGAAAAGGAGGACTTGTGGCACCTTAGAGACTAACCAATTTATTTGAGCATAAGCTTCTGTGCTGTAGCTCACAAAAGCTTATGCTCAGATAAATTTGTTAGTCTCTAAGGCGCCACAAGTCCTCCTTTTCTTTTTGTAACATCTGAGAAACCTACAAGATTAAAGATTAATCATATAATGCACCATAGGCGCTGACTTCTACTGGTGTCGGTGGGTGCTCGACCCCGCTCTGCCTCTGCCCCAACTCCACCCCTGCATGGCCCCCTCCCACCCCACCCCCATTCCAACCTCTTCCCCAAAGTCCCCGCCCCAACTCCACCCCCTGCTGCCCCCATTCCAACCCCTTCCCCAAATCCCCACCCCAGCACCGCTTCTTCCCATGAGCACGCCACATTCCCGCTCCTCCCCCACCACGGACCTTGCTACAGCTGTTTGGCGGCAGCAAGCGCTGGGAGGTAGGCGGAAGAGTGGGGACACGGCGCACTCAGGGGAGGAGGCGGAGGCAGAGGTGAGGTGGGGCGGGGCAGGGAGGGGAGCTTGGCTGCCAGTGCTTGCAGAGCACCCACTAATTTTTCCCCATGGGTGCTCCAGCTCCAGAGCCCCCACGGAGTCAGCGCCTATGTAATGAATGCATCCTTTAGAAGCTAGAACTTTCCTCCTATCAGCTGGATTGCTATGTTGTTTAGGGCCTGGGGGTCCTTTTTTCCTGAGCTGGGTGTTTTGCAGTTTCTGGGAAAAAGCTAGTTTAGCAGTGAACTCTATAGCAGGGAGAGTGGGGCTCAGCCTGCTGTCCCACAGAAGAAAGTTCCATAATTATGCACCCGTCCTTGCCCCAGACCTGAACAAGTTGAAACCTGGGCCATAAGGTTTCCATTGAGCATAGTAGCCAGGACTGGGAACAGAGAGGAGATACATCATGATGGGGCCTTGAATTATGGCGACTGCATGGGTTTCAAGCCTGAATTTAAAATGTAGGTGGTTGAAATCTGATTTGTAATATGCACATTTATGCCATACTATGCAAAACCTTTGGCTCCTGGCAAGCTTTCAGTGCAGCCCTGATCAGGGCAACGTTTGAGTGCTACTGATTCTGAGAAAATCACAGACACATGGAACCGTGGGGACAGCATGTTTGTGTGTGCCTTTGCCTCCTACAATCTGTGTCTGGGTATAAGTGTGCTGTGTTTGTATTTGTACAAGGAAAGAGGCGGGAACCGCCACTGAGTCTGTAATTCACTTTGGAAACTGGCAAACATCTTTACAATGTATTTCTGAAAGATATACTGTATAAGGTGAATTTCTAACAAGCTTCCATGTGATTTTCCTCTCTTGAGTGAGAGAAACCTGATAAAGATATAGATCCTTCCTCACATCTTGGCATAAAATCATACCTTATTGGTTTAGATCATTCTGTGTCTTATTTTTATAGTACTAGTGTTTTCTAGTTCTTGCAGAAAATACAAACGCTCAGGAGATCTAATTTTTCTGCTAAATGGATTTTCATTCCACATAGCGTTTTCTCTCTTTCTTTATATAGAAAAACACATACACGTAGAGATTTAGCATGTGTACATATACATAGCATGTGCACACTGCCAAAAACAGGATTAAATGCAGTGTTAAAATAAAAAATTCCCAGACTCATACTTGAAAATGGCCACTTTTAAACATTCACAACTTTAAAAATACTTAACTTATGCTCTTCAAACTTGAGTTGATTCTCCTTCCTCAATAAAACAAGCCAAGTTGTGAGTTTCTAGGTGTAGCTATTTTTGGAGCAATGCACACATAACGGTGTCATTGAAACATATGGGATAAGTGTATTTTTATTCATGCTCATCTAACTCAAACAGCTGAGCAGATTTGGCTCAAGCTCTCAATAACAATAACAAAATAGCACACAAAGGAATTCATTTGAGAAAATGGGGAGTGTTTTTTCCTTCTGTTTGAGAAAAAGGGAGTTTAGCATGGAATGGTAGCCAGATATCAACACTGAGTACATGGCAAACTTTTTATTGCACGCACACAGCCAGTTTTTGCTAACAGTTATATTAGTCCGGTGGCACCTTAAAGACTAACCGATTTATTTGGGCATAAGCTTTCGTGGGTAAAAAACACTTGTTTTTTTACCCACAAAAGCTTATGCCCAAATAAGTCTTAGTCTTTAAGGTGCTACTGGACTCCTCGTTGTTTTTGTGGATACAGACTAACACGGCTACCCCTCTGATACTTGACAGTTATATTAGTGTAAATCTGGAATATCTCCATTAATTTAAGTGGAATTACAGTACCTCAGAATTACAATTGCATAGAAGCGGAATTTGTCCCAATCAACCTAAGCCAAAATGGTTAAATTTAGCTGCCAGAAGCTAGACACCTAAATCCATACTTAGACACCTAAATAAGTGGCCTCATTTTCAGAGTGCCAAGTACCCACAGTTGCAGTCAATGGTATGACTATGAAGGTATATTGGTGTAACAGAGCAGAATTTGGCCTCCAGTCAGGGGATTAAAAATAATTTTGCTCTACTGACTTCCTAATTGGCCAACTGTTTTGGATGTTAAAATCTACTGACCAGCTAGTAATTGGATAAGCCAGACAGACCAACAAACCTTAATTTTGCCTTCTTCTTCTACTTAATTGCTTTCCCCTTAGAAATAGATGCCCAAGGAGCTGATGTCATCAACAGCACCTGCTGGTGAGGTTCAGAACTACCCATGATGCTCCAGCTGCCAGAGTGGATCATGGGATTCTCCCAGACTCTAATAAGGGAACCAATGCTATGGTCCAGAAAGGAAGAGATAATTACCTTTCAAGGATGAACCACTTTCCATAGAAATGGGTTGTTTCATCTTTGCAGCTAAGAACTGGTGTCAGAAATACCCTGGGAGGCACAATGTAGCCGCTACCACTGGGAAACTTCACAGGAGACAGAGAAGCCACATAGAAGATCCTAAGAAATGTCTGAGCCCCCAAAGTCAATGTGCTAGCTGCTGGACTCAGCAAGGAAGAAAACATTTGTCATTAAGGAGAAGGCAAGTAAATAGGAAACTGGACTGGGATGCTTATGAGGTAAAGATAACAAGAAAAAACTAAAGAGGGAAGCAAAAGGAAAGAGCTAGGTAGGAAGGCAAGGAATGCGGGTGAGAAGCAGGCAGTGGGTGCACGGGAGATGTTGGAGGAAGGGTAAAAGATGAGTTAAGGTTGTGTTTCTGTCCTTTCCATTTTTTTGGTTGACACAGATTAGAGAGAGATCAGAGCTTCACATTTACAGCAAAACAGCTATCCAGTGGGTTTAAAAACTGAACTCCAGTGGACATTGTTATTATAACCCTCGATCCGTGACTTTTTCAACCTGAGTGGCAACCGATTTTCATTCTACACCTCAGCTGTAGCCAAGATAGATCGTACTGCCGAGCCACGCAATTCTGTGTGTTACTCCTCACATACCTAGCACCCAGCTGCAGTGTGTGTATATATACAGATTTCTTAAGATTCTAGTGTCCCCTTTTAGCAGTGCAGAGAGACCGAGAGAGAGAGAGAGAGAGAGAGAGAGAGAGCTAGTCAGTTCTCATTTTAGTTTACTGTTGACATGTACAGTTTCCAGAGTGCATGATGTGATATATTGTTCCTTCTTCCTTAGGACACTGAGTACATGGGAATGTGAAAGGAAAGAAAACGCTTGTTAACCCCTAGGGTGTAATTGGCCAGCAGTGACTGGCAGCCAGCCAAAGGAACAGAGGAAGAGAGAAATGGAGGGAAGGAGAGGGGGTGCATAATGAAGTGCATGCTTTTAATTTCACTTAAGAACTCAAAGGAGGAAAACCTGAGCTATATCCATTGGGATTGTAATCAATATCAGAGCAGATAACAAAGAGCTGGCACTCAGGGTAGACTCCTGCCTTGCCTGGGCCCGTTAGTTTATTGCTCAGCTTTTCTTTACGGCTCTCTCCCTTTCTGCCTATATTTTGGCTCCGGCTTTGAATCCTTCAAACACTAGGGAGCAGCAACTTCCTTTGAAACCATCCGCGGCTGCTGCTGCTACCAGCCTTTGCAGTCTGCCAGCTGGTTTAAATAAAAAGAGAGAAGGGGGAAAGCGGAGGGGGGCTGGTGGTGAAATGTTCTTGATGATAATTTGATTGCATGCATTAATGATCAAAGTGTTGCAGACTAATTACTAACACTTACCTCTCAGATATTAAGTTATCATTTATTTTCCCCCCCTTACTTTGCATCTACCCCATGATCATGGTAATAATCTGCAGCCCGACTCTTCTACTTGGATGCCTGAAGACTGTCTCGCAGCGCAGATCAAGAACTTACCTAACGAACGGGAAGGTGCAAACTCTGCAAGTGCCATGGCTTTGCTGTCAGTTGGATGCTCTTTGATTCAGAAAGCCTTGGTCACACCCAGTGGACAGGTGCATGGGAGATTTTGCCAGCGCCTGCAAGGGTTTAAAACAGAAACTAACAAACAAAAACAAGTTTGACTCTACCACCTCCTTGCCCTCATCCTCTGTCTTAATGAATGATCAAGCCCACACAAGGCTGAATGCGACAAAGGTACTTAGCTGCAGTGGAAGGTCTCTCTCAGGAGGCATTCCAGATGGGCAGCCAAGGAGCTGGCCATGCAATAATAATAATAAAAAAATAAAATAATAATAATCCCAAACAATCAGCTAGTGATGCTGTTTCCAACATTGGCTCAGCCTGACAAATACCAGCCTTCTGCCATCTGATAGGGAAAGGTACAAAAAGCATCAGTGAGGTGTCAGAAGGAATCTCTAGGGGTATGTAGCCCACGAAAGCTTATGCTCTAGTAAATTTGTTAGTCTCTAAGGTGCCACAAGTCCTCCTTTTCTAGGGGTATTGTCAGCTGCCAACAGGTTTGGGGAGGAGGAGACTTTAACATGGGGAAGTATGGGGGAGAAAACTATCAGCAACTCCAGGCAATTTCACTGTTCGTTTTGTGCACAAGTCACGGGGGAGATGCCACCTCTGACTTTTTGCATGGTGGCAGAAGTTGGAGTGACCTTGCATCCACTGATGCCTTTATTTATGGAGGCTGGTGCATGGGTCGGTGTGCTGCATTCCCTAATGCCTTTTGCTCGGGGGTTTGAATGATGTGCCACAGCCTTTATTCATGGCAGAGGGAGTATGGGTTACTGATGCGCCTTTGGTCCAGGCTGTGCAGAGTTTGCAGCCACTGCAGTGTTTAATTCATAGCTGTGAGTGTTTTGGTGAGGGATGGGACTTCCCTGATGCCTTTTTGCTTGAGAGTAGGTGGAGGCTGCATGGTCCAGTGCTGTTTTTATTGACAGGGGTGGCTGTGAAAGCATATAGAGTTGTACTCACTTATGACTTTATTCATGATTCTTGGATCTGGGGTAAGAAGTTGCCTATGAAATAATTTTTCAAATGAAGTTATCCTTATTTGTCTGTTACCTGGTTTTACACCTTCCCTTGAATCATCTTGCAATGGCCTCTCTGAGTGATGGACGACCAATTAGCTGGGCCATTTTTCTGATCCAGTTTGGCAATTTCTACATCAACCCAAACAACCTCCTGCTGTGGTTAACAGAAATAATCTAAAACAAAGGAACGGCTTCTCAGCTGGTGTAAATCAGCTCATCTCTACTGCTGTCAATGGAGTTACATCATATTTACACCAGTTGAGGATCTTGTCCAAAGTGTTAAAGAAGCTATTCCTGGTGAGTTGTACTTTTGGTCCAATTCATACAATTAATGTCACCACCTGAATCTAGTTTTATTGCTACTGTTTGTTGCTAAATTATGTTTCCCCCTTAGAGATCAATCCTGTGCTGATTCATGATACAGAGAATTGCTGGGCCCTGGACAATCTCACCAGGTTCTCCGTTAAGGACATGATTCCAGCCAGGGGTTTACCATCTGCAGGGCTTGGTGTGTATCATCTCCCTCACGTTTGTACTCCCCAGCACAATAGGCTGACTCCAAGGAGCACTTTGGAAGGCAGCTTCATTGGAGTGCGCACACAGCAGATGAGATGTCACTCTGTTTACTTACACTCACTGTGCACAAACTATCTGTTATTGGCATTGCAGTTACCTGCTGCAGGAAGCAGAGCGCTGCATCTTGAGGATGGTAATGAAAGTGGGTCAGACACTTGCCGTTCCTGGGGCAATCCTTTAGCATAAGAAGGGATTTGCGTGTGCGTGCTCCCCATTATCTCGGGTTGGTATAATCCTTCTCACAAAGAAAAGGCTTCATAATTTGACCAGAGCTGTCAAACACTCTTGTAGGTATACAAGGATGAAAATGACCTAATAGATGATAAGGAACTTCCTCCCTGCCAAGGTAGGATACAGTCCTCCCGGGAGAGGATGTATCCTCTATTAAACTGATACTACAGTTCAGTTTAGCAGAAAAATTTCAGCATTTGTTATTTTGATTGGTTTTCTGCCATTCCATCTCAACCACTGCAGGAGAGGGCCTGATCCTGGATGGTGCAGAGCAGCTGCGGCTCCCACTGGGGCTAACAAGAACTGCAGACGCTCAGTGCCTCTCAGCTAGGGAGGTTATTAGCAAAGGCAGAGGTGGGTGAGAGCATAGTGGGCCAATGAAAAGTGCAGTGGGAAGCAGAGTGTGGAGCACTGCAGGTACCACAGAGCTATCCACGAGCTCTATTAATATTCCAGGCATCAACGATCTGTAACCATTTTACTGTCATTACCGGCACCTCAGTGAGAGGTAGAAAATGGCAGCAGAATGGAGAGTGTTATAAACAACATAGTTTTCATCGCAGTCTTAAAAACTAGTATCGTGGCTGTCCTTGAAGGACAAAGTGGCTTAAAAGCCTTTGCTCGAAGTGACCTTGTCTTAAACAGCTCATTCCTCTTTGGAGAATTGAAAAGCTGGTGGAAGAAACAGGCTCTTCCCGGGAAAGCGAGGGAGACAGAGCGAGGAATTATCTATGGCCCAAAAAGAGGAGACTACAAAAAAGAAAGAAAAAAGCTTTTTAGCTTAATGGTTTGTGTTTGCCTCTCTGGTTTGGAGGCAAGTCTGTTCTCACTGCAAGATAAGATATTCTGAGCAGCTCATGGCTTGTTACTCTGTCTGCTTTCTAGAGATCCCCATGGCAATGTTTCTCAAATGGTGAAGTTGGCTGGCAGTCCCAGTGAGACCCCAGCCTCTTCCAGGGAGTTCTCAAGCAAGCCCCGGGGAAAGTCAAGAAGAGAAAGAACAGTCCTTCCTTTTTTATTTATTTCATTATTTTTGCTGGGGTCCTGCCAAAGAAATAATCCCCTAGCGAGTATCCAGAGCTGCAGGCTACACTCGCTAGATGGTTTCCATGTTGGCTGACTCCAAGGGGGAAATGAACCAGCATGAAAGAAAAAGGCTCAGGCAGCCCCTGTTCATATGATTAATTGGAGTTATAGGCAGGGAAGTGACTTTCTAGAGATGACCTCCAGGCGTTCCAATAGTTATTCTCTCTCCAGGGCTCTCTGCTCACGAGTCAAAAAGATGATCTTTCTAAATGCCAGCTCCACCAGGGATCAGATGAAAATTCTGTCTGCCTCTTACTGCCTCACTAGCACTGAAGATTCTCCAAATGGAAATTAGCAAAACAGATTTTATAATGATGATGCATGAGCCAGAAGAGAATCCAGCTCACTGTGCCATAGCTGTGTGAGCTCCTTGGGGAGAGCAGGAGTGAAAATCTGTTGTGTTAGCAAACAAGATGTGTCCTGAATGCACACAGGGGACATATTTATCTTGAGCAAGAGTGCTAATTTTACAAGCATATTTCTGAACTTAATATAAAACATGTAGCCCAATTGCGCAAGTCTTTTTTTCTTCAGTAAAGACATATTGCCCCCATATTCCCATATTAATGAATGTTTTGATTCCTGGAGGCATTCTGATCCTTGTCATTGTGCTTGGCAAATCTGGTGATCCCTGATCTGTGTAGAAAGGGTGACTCCACCCTCTGCCTCTTTTCCTGTTCCCTTCTGCCAAGGCTGCTTAGAATAGCAACTCCCCTTCAGCCAGGGCAGTTTGAGTTCTTGGGCTCCCTTCAGAGCCCACCCATGCCATTTGTAGATCAGCAGTAGAGCTGGTCAACATTCCCAATGTCTGCTCCATGAGGAACTCCAATATTTCACAATTTCCTTTAGTCCAGAACTGGACTGAAAAGTCAAATTTTTGAAATTTGCCATGAAATGAAAATGTTGAAAAAATTCATTTTGGAAATATTGAAATGACTTTATCAAAGCATTTTCATTTCAATAAGAACAAAAACCTTCATTTTGACTTTATTGTTTGGACGTATTCCATTACCATATATTTTAAACGATAGAGTCAAAGCAAAGCACCTCAACAATTTTTAGTTCAAGTTTTAGATAAAACTGATACATTCCAGCAAAGTGTTTCAATTTGGTTGAATCAGTATTTTCCAATGGAAAACTGTTCCAACATAAATTTTTTAAACAGCTCTAATCCACAGTGGGACTTTTCTAGGAGGGGAAAGAAAAGACTGGCTCAGAGCTCTGAGGTCCTCATCTAATGAAGCCAATGGAAGTTGAGGGCCTTACACACTTCACAAAAGGTGCTCAGCCCTATTGCATGTAACTGCCTAGCTACAAAGGGTTTAACGAAGGACATAACTGTCTCCAAGAATCTGAAGAGTATATATGTGGCACACACTAGGACAGTGTGGGTCTTTGTCTCCCTCTAGTGGCTGGTCCACATAAGAGGTTATTGAGCCCATTACAGCTGCCAGGTAAGGCAATTAGAATTTTTAAGTTCGTAAGAACATAACAGCTGCCATACTGGATCAGACCCCATAGCCCATCTTGCCCAGTATCCTGTCTCTGACAGGTTTCAGAGTAGCAGCTGTGTTAGTCTGTATCTGCAAAAAGAACAGGAGGACTTGTGGTACCGTAGAGACTAACAAATTTATTTGAGCATAAGCCCACTTCATCGGATGCATAGAATGGAACATACAGTAAGAAGATATATATGTACATACAGAGAATCATGGAAAGGTGGGAGTTGCCATACCAACTGTAAGAGGCTAATTAATTAAGATGAGCTATTATCAGCAGGAGAAAAAAACTTTTGTAGTGATAATCAAGATGGCCCATTTAGACAGTTGCCAAGAAGGTGTGAGGATACTTAACATGGGGAAATAGATTCAATATGTGTAATGACCCAGCCATTCCCAGTCTCTATTCAAACCCATGACAGCAACCTGTACCAAAGCTTCAGGGGGAGTTTACAGAAAAGGGCAATTTTGGAGTGACCCACTGCTGTCTTCCACTCCCAGCTTCTGATAGTCAGAGGCTTAGGATCACCCCGAGCCTGGGGTTGTGTCCCAGGCCATTTTGGCTAATAGCCATTGATGGACCTGTCCTCCATGAACTCATCCAGTTTTTTTTAACCCAGTTATACTTTTAGCCATCACAATATCCCATAACAATGAGATCAAAGGTTAATTATGCATTTTGTTAAAATGTACTTCCTCCTGTTTGTATTGAACCAGCTGCCTACCCATTCCACCAGGTTTTTGTATTATGTGAAAGGGGAAATAACACTTCTCTATTGATTTTTTCCACACCATTCATGATTTTATAGACCTGTATCATATTCCCCCTTAATTATCTCTTTTCTAAGATGAAGATCCATAATTGTTTTAGTGTCTCTCCTAGTATGGAAGCCATTCCATACCCTTGATCATCTTTGTAGCCCTTCTCTGAACCTTTCCTGGTTCCACTATATCTTTTTTGAGATGGAGTGACCAGAACAGGACACAGTTTTTAAGGTATGGGTGTGCCATGGATTTATATAGTGGCATTATGATACTTTCTGTCTTATTTTCAATCCCTTTCCTACCAGTTCTTAATAGCCTTTGTGAGCATTGCTATGATCCATCAATGGCTGTGCATTGAGCAGAAGTTTTTGGAGAACTATCCACGGCAACTCCAAAATCTCATTCTTCAAATGGAAAAGACTCATGCTTTTAAGTTCTGAAGGTCCCACGTTCAAATCCTATCATCAGCTCAAGTGGGGCCAGTTACACAAACACTCACGAGTGAGAGGAATTGTATAGGAGAGACAATGTGGGTGAGGTAATATCTTTTATTGGACCAACTTCTGTTGGTGAAAGAGACAAGATTTTGGAGCTCCACCAAGCTCTTCTTCAAGTCACACCTTATCTCTCTCATATCCTGGGATCAGCATGGCTGTAACGCTGCTGCAGACTGGAATTGTATAGGGAAATGCAAGAAGATAATAATTTAACAGCACTGGGATAAAATGGAGCAAAGGAAAACTTGGTCCAAATATCAGGAAATATTTCCTAGCAGGGAGGCTTGTTAAGCTCTGGGTGAGTCTCTCCAGGGAAATGGGGGAAACCCAGTTCCATCATCATCTGAAACTAGATTGGACAAAGCACCAGAGAACATACAGAGGGGAATAATCCTGCCCTGATCACAGTAGCAGGAGGAGCGAGGGATGCAAAGGATGCACTAATAAGTCTTTTTTGTCCCTGATTTATATGAAATGGTGTCAGCTCCCCTGAATTTACAGTGACAAAGAGGATGTTGCTGCCATCTCTTTCCATTTAAATTAGCAGGTCAGCCTGGGAGTCAGGGTGGGAGAGGAGTGGGAACTACTTAAAACAACTAAGGGAAAAATAAGGACATCTCAGAGGATGAAGAGAATCACGAGGAAAATGGAATTCACTTACAAACACCTCTTTAGCATAAAGATACTAAAATCCAGCAAGCTGGATACGTGTCTACAAGGAGATAGAATCCAGGTGCTTCCTCAGTAATTAGGTCACTGTCTGCAGATTCATGAATACAGGGTCTCCCTCTAGTAGGCAGCAGAGCATGCTCATAACCTACCATGTATCTCCCAAATCCATCACCCATCCCCAGATAGTTTAATTCATTTAGAAAAACAATTTGTTTTTAAACATCAAAACAGAGCAGCAAATATGACAAACATAGAGCACAGAATATAGTCCTTGACAAATTCCCTGTTCTGACAATTTTTCAGTGTTGATAATTTGTGCCTGGGTGCCTTCATCCAAAGGAGACTACACCATGCCTGCAAACTTTCAAAGTGCTTCCTTCTGCCTACCGACATCTCTCTGTCTTGTTCAGATTCAGATTCAGTCAGCTGTTCTTCACCCCCATAAGCTGATCTTGTCCAAGTCCTGAGTCATCCTGATGGTCATATGTTGTGAAGGATAAGTAGAGTTATGTGTCATTGACAACTTCTTGTGCTAACTTTTGTGCAGATGCTTAAGGCATAAGACTGCTTCCTGAGGGCCCCCTGCCACAGGGAGTAAGTCTGGGGGCAGAAAGGGTATGACAGGAGTGTGGCTGCAGCAGAGAGCACTGCAGAGATTCTAGATAAGGTTAGGGCCCATAGGACAGCCCAGGAAGGCTGCTGAAACGTAGACTGGCCCCCCACAACAGTCCAAATTACACTGGAGGGGCCTCTCCAGTCCCTGGGACGGCCCAGAATTTGGTGTGCGTAAAACCCATTAACCCACCTCCTAATAGGCTGCATGTTCTCTTAGAGACAAAGGAGAATCTTACCCCGACTGTTGAGTGGAGTTGTATTCTGACTCAGTGGAGTTGTATTTATTCACCCAGACAACTAAAATGCACTAAATACAATTTAGGAAATGTAAGATTATTATTACTATTTATTTTAATGTAAATTCAGAGCTGGGTCTAACACTTGTTTTCAAAGCAATTTTGCTATCAGTGGGAGAAAAGCAAATCAAGAAAACGATATTGGTTTTAAAATGCTAAATTGCTTCATCTGAGTCAGTGGGCTTGTTTCCCTGCTTGCTGTGTGCGGCTGCGCGTGCAGTTCTCCATTGTTTTTAAAGACCTGCTTGGCATTGGGTTAATTGATCCACTCAGACTTTGTTCATTAACCTCCTGACTTTAATAAAAGCACTTGTGGAACTCATAAATACCAAGACAAATGGAGATAAAAATATAATTAAATAGGGTTCTTTTTTAGCTATTTTTTTCCCCTTTGGTTTTCTGTGGCTTATAACTGTGTATAAGAAACCAGAGAAGACAGCGTGTGGTATAAAAGATTTCCTAATTACTGCAGCTAATTACAAAGAAGAGTAAGACCTGATCTAACAAAGCACTTAAGCACATGCTTAAGTTTAAACATGTGAATAGTCCCATTGAAGTCACAGGCACCTTAATCACTAGGGGCTTAATTCAAAACCCATTGTCTTCATTAGATTTTGGACCAAGTGTACCAACCCCGCACTGGGCCACCAGGGGCGGACCAATCATTGTGGACCCAGGCGGCCATGCCCCCTCTCCCCTGCTGTGCATGCTCCAGGTGGAGAACCCAGATAAAAGGAGGCAGCCCAGGTCAGTTGGGAGGGGTGACAGAGGAGGAAGGATGTACCCTGTGGGTTCCTGCAATGCTTCTGGCAGTAGAGCCCGAAGACCTGGACTATGCTTCAGGCAACTTGCTGACTGCAGAGACTGCCGGGGAAGCCGAGCCGCCGCTCGCTGAGGAGGCTGCTGCCTGTTCTATGTCCCAGCCCAGAGGGAAGTAAGACCCATAGATGGTGTATTTGTTTTGCCCTGCCCAGGGGCCATATATTGATTGATATATTGCCCTGCCCAGGGAGCTAATTCCCCCAGGGCAACTGCCTGCCCCAGCCTGGAGGCTACAGAGCCATAAGACTGTTTGTTTGCTTTGCCCCACCCAGGGGCTGCAGTCTGCTTACTGCTTTGTCCCTCCCAGGGGGGCTAATTCTCAAGTGTTGCTGCCTGCTCCAGCCAGGATACTGCAGGGCTCTAGACTAGTTCTTTGTTTTGTCTCAAACAAGAGGCTCCAGGGCTACAGACTGTTTGTTTGTTTTGCCTGCCCAGAGACTACGGACTATTTGTCTAAGTGATCCTGCCAGGTGGCTGGGACCCAGTTGCCTGAAATCACCTGCTTAATGATCCTGATGACGAGGTGATGGGGTGCACCAACCCTGCACCGGGCTGATGGGGGCACCCCAGCTTGACGCAGGGCCCCTGTCACACCAAGGCCTAACATAATTTAAAAATGATCATATATATTAGATAAATGAATAATTAATAGTTTTATAGGTGGCCACCTCCTTGACTATCTGGTGACGTGGTTTGGGACACAGGAAATGCAACTCAGCGGTGGAATACCTAGCAGAAACATTAAACTTTCAACACTGCTGCACGTCCTTTGAAACAAATTTTAATTAATTTTGAAAATGTTCTGAAAATAATCGAATTACAATAATAACTCCATTGTACAGCCAATGTTTACATCCCAAAGAAAGAACAGTGACTTGAAAGGCCTAATGCTGACCTTCTCACTCAGACTAAACTCCCACTGGTTTATCAGGGACCATAAATGGGGAGTAGGAATAGGGATTAAGGGCTTGAACCAAAGTCTACTGAAGTCAATGGGAGGCTTTTCAAATCCTGGCCTTGTTGAAATGAATGTGAGTTTTACTGTTGACTTCAATGGGATCAGAATTTGGTCCCAGGAGCAACTCTTGGGTTTAATCGTGCTCATTTTGAAGTCACTTGTAAAACTCCCACTGTCTTCAATAGGAAAACGATCATATGCCTTAGTTTCATGCAGTTCAAGGCCCCAATCCTGCAATCTAATCCACCTGGGTGGACCGTTACATTCATGCAAACTCCCATGAGAGACAGCTGATCTAAAGGCTTAGCAGAGTTTTCCAGACAGCATCAGATGCTCTTTAATGTTAGCCAGTGCTTCCTGGAAAGCAGTGAAAAATAATCTGGTTAGAAACAATTCTGCTTTATCTGTCATGTTTTCTCATTCGTTTTTATTATTTGGGATATTTATATCTTAAAGCACAATTAAAATAAAAAAGTGAGTGTAAAAATAAAACGTTTATTCTCTGCATGATTTCTAGGTCAAATTGGCTCAGTTTACAAGTTGGTTTTATATTTAAGTTACCTATGTGTATTTTTAAAGGCATTTGGGTAGATGCATGTGAAACAATTTTTAATTACGTACACAAGTCAGTATGTTCACACACACTCAGAGGAAAATAAACAGGTAAATACAGGTATACTTTTATCTGGATACAATGTTTCCTTTGACGTGGCAATTGTTATATACAGCTTGGCATGTAGGTGATTGCTGCAACATTATTATATCCCTGTAGAAAGGCATGTTTTTGCCATAGCATTTATCACAGGTGTTTGCTGTGGCATTATTATCTGTGAGGAGGGACGAAAGATGATGTAGTAGAATTGTGTAGCTGAATGTAGGGCTGGTTGGGGAAGAGTCATTCTGTAAAGCTATCACCAACATATGGATGACAGGTTGATGCCCTGGCTGGATGCAGCGTTAGTGACATTTGTCCTTGTTGTTTGAATGTTGTAAATAGAGTGTCAGCTGGCTCCTTGAACAGCTCTTGGGACTGTCAAGTCTGTGATTTGTTCCACCTCTAATTTTTTTTATTTTCTTTAGCCATACTACAAGTGTAGTACTTTCTTTCCCGAGCTGGAGGGACATTTTCTTGGAGCCATTTGATACTGAGAACAAATCCACCTTTTTGTGCTGTGACAGTTGGAGGGAACGTCCCCTGAGGGCATCAGAGGTCAAGTCTGTATCATGAAGTACGTTTAAGGTTGTTTGTAAGCTCTTGTGTACATATGAGCAGAATGTGGACAAGCATCAAAGCATGTGTACATGAAGACTGACTTACCCATATCCTCTCCCAATGATCATATATGAGCTAGTTTTACTGGTGATTATTAGGGAGTAGAATCAGCCTGCAATTGTTTCCCATTGGAATTCTCTCCCCTGCATTATGAGAAACTGGTTGTGGGGACATCCTGGAAAATGTTTGTCCAGATATCGTTCTCTATGGTACCCTGGAGCCCAGCATTCTTTTCAGCACGGTAATAATAATAACGATAATAATAATAATAAAGGTGGAATCTTGGGAGGCCATTCATTTTAATGATTCCTGCTTGGCCTGCTACATTCAGAGGTAATACCAGCTATCTGTCTAAGTCATCTTTAATCTGACCAACTAGTTTGAGGTAATATTTATCATATAAGGACTCTGAGTGCTCATGAAACCATCTCTGCTCCATTCACAGGACTCAAGCTGGATTTCTTGATGCAGATTGTCCTTTTAGTATTGTAGCCTTGCTTTTGGATTTGTTCATTGCGGTCCCAGTCCCTCAAGGTGCTGAATGCTCCTCTCAGGCGCTGAGCATGCTTACCTCTCACCGACTTCAGTGAGAACCAAGGGCACTCAGCACATACCAGGATTCAGCCACTCTTAACCAGAAATGAGGCTGAATATTTGTGTTAACTGGAAGTTCGTTGGCTCTGAAGAGGCTAGGTCTGTGATATACAACACAATATCTTTGGCATACAGATATATCTTGTTCTCTATTACTCCTCTAGTTATGACTTGCATTATTTGTGCCTTACTATAATATATGATTCTGGCTAAAGGCTGGATTGCTCAGGGGAAAAGATTAGGAGCATTCTTGTCTGGCTCCTCTATGGAGTCTAAAAGATTTTTCAGTTAGGCCATTCACCCTGACTGTTAAGAAGGGAGCCATACATGGGGCATTAAGCCAGGACATCCATGTTTTGTCAGCTCCTATGAGATGTGACGTTTTGTCCATTACTCCCTACCAGAAGTTTTCTCCATCTTATGCTAGGTTAAGAGGATGGCTGCAGAATGTGGGTGACAACATCTGACAACTTTGTTACATTGTCTGAGCCTTCTTTTCCTTATAGGAATCCCAGATCACCCTTGTGCAATTTAGAGCAACCTCAGAGAGGTTCAAAGGCAACCTGTCTGGGAAAGATAGCTCAGCTGACCTGTAGCTAATAAGAATGTTTATCAAAGTTTTCCAGAAAGATTCAGAAACTGCTAGGGGGGATTCAGAGGACTGAGGTCCCATCCTTTGCATTGCAGGCTCTGCTCTTTTGAATCCTGGTGCTATGACTCATGCAAATGAAGAGAAACACAACTTTAAAAAAAACCCATCGGGACAATCAAAGTGCGCTGAATGTGGGTAGGGGAAAATGTATTTGCACAGTCATGACAGTCATCAGAGCAGTGCACAATTAGGTTCTTCCTCTCTGGTGAATTAACAATGTTTCAGCTATGGTATCTGCTCAGCACTCTCTAGGATAGTCAGCCAGTTCTTCACATTTAAGATTAACATTTTCAAAACCAGGGGAAGTTTACATTGGAGAGACCCCCCTCAGGACGTTCCCCGAGATATAACTCCACATTTCACCTAGCCAGCTAATGAATGTCACTGCTGCTTTGCACACAGACTTCTCAAGGTGAATTTATCTGACAGTAACACACACAGACACAAAAACCCACACAGATCTTTTGCCTCCTCAACAACAAGAAAAGGTGGGGGAAATTTCTGTGCATCACGGAATCAGATCTGACTCTCCCACTTACCTTAGGAGCCTAAAACCTAACGAAGAAAAATGGAAAATGTTGACATTCTGTGGGTGTGTATATATAAATATATATACGCACACATATATACATGGGTACATAAAGCACACACTCAAGACATAAACATATAGTTAAAGACACAGTTGAAATGCCATTGTAGTCAGAAAGATGACTGTAAAAGTCGCCACTGACTCCACATATCTGAACCGTTGTGCATCTTTGAGTCACATTTTCTCATGTTCCTGATAAAATCAAGCATTTACTCATGATTATCTTAGGCCTGCAGATGCTATACAGCTAAGGGAAACTGAGCTGGATTGTATTCTGCCTCGCATATCATTAACTTGCTGATTGCAGAATCTGTATTAATGGTGTCAGAGGCAGAAAGAACATGTCTTGATTTTACTATAGTCATTGTCTGACTTGTACACTGAGGACATTTGCTCTGGAAGCTAATGAAATAGAATAAAGATTGAATCCAGCCGAGTGACATTTGCAAAGTCGCCTGTCTTAGGACAAGAGCACTTCCAGTGTGAAATGATGAAAGGCCAGTCAGGCTGACAATCCCTAACCCTATAAAGCACCGAGCACAATGGAGGTCTGGTCCATAGCAAGGGCTCTGAGGCATTACTACAATACAAACAACAAATAAAATAATAATCATATTCTGTTTTGCCTCTAAAAGGCATCTCCGCCTAGGGAAATAACCATTCTAGGAATGTCCCATTTTAAAATGTAAAATTCTTCCATTTTAAGGGGGAAGGTAGACGAAGAGTCTTAATAAAACAAACTATTTCCTAAAGTAGCTTTGCTATTTCATATTTCATTGCTTTATAATACAATTACCACCCCAGCTGGCCCAAGGGCCCTTCTTGTATGGCTGTGCAGTGGCACCGTTTGTTCGCGGTTCATGGGGCATGGAAGAACCCACCAGCCTTCCTTTCACAGTCTTCTAGCCCAGAACCAAGAACTCCCCACATAATCAAAACAGAGACACTCCCTTAGGGCACCATATACATTTAGAAAACAAGGACAGTCAGCTCTCCATGACCAAAGCTTATCATTGAAGGAAATACTATACAATACTCCCTGAACTGCCTGGCAGAAACAAAACAATGAGATTACATACCCATAGCTCTCCTCAGCAGAAATACTGTGAGAAGGACCCATCTACCTGCAATGAACCCTTCAGGGCATAGATTCTGCATACAAGAGAGCATTCTCCTCTTGACTGCGCCACGGGAGCGTATATGGGAGATTCTGCATGGGTAAAGGCCACGGCAAAACAGTGTTTCTGGTAGGTAAAGCAGGAAACAAACTGGTGCATTGGGATTCCTGGGTTCTATTCCCAGTCCTCCCACTAACTGATTATGTGGAGCTTGGGTAAGTCACTTCAACCTCTCTCGGACTCACTTTACTTAATACTGTAACTGTTCGTATGAACCCTCAAGAAACTTGGTTTCAAAGCTCACCCCTCAGTGCCCATTGTGCTAGTACACACATGCAATAAAAAAAAAATAGACCCTTCCCCCAAAGAGGCGGAGTCTTAGCATGTGACAAGAGACACCCAGCGATGATCATTCCTGTGTGGCTACAGGTTTGGCAGCTTGGACTGGATGGGTTTTAGGTAGGGCAGCAGAACTCGGGGGAGGGAAAGGGGGCTTGCAGCCCCACAATGAAAATATTTTGGGGACTGATCTATGTTTCCAGTCCCCATGCTTCATTCTTAAGTTGTTTTGCTACATATTCTGGGAACCAGTATCCTCTGTAAACTGCATGCATATGAAGCAATCTTCCACATACCATGCATGCTAAGCTACTCAGACCAGGCTGGGCTTTGTGGCTGCAGGCGGCGGAGGTAAGAGTGGGACCCAGAAGAGTTGGAGTGTCCAATGCCACAGTGCCCAGGATCGGGCAGGGGAGGAGATGGGAACCAGGGTGACAGGGCCAGGGCCAGGGCCAGGAGCAGCTATCCCTGGCGAGAGAGACTGGAACAGAAAATATCATTATGTCACTTTGTAAATCCATGGTATGCCTACACCTGTGTTCTGTTCTGGTCACCCAATCTCAAAAGAGATCTATTAGAATTGGAAAAGTTACCGAGGAGAGCAACAAAAATGATTCGGGGGATGGAACAGCTTCCACACGAGGAAAGACTGAAAAGGCTGGGGCTGCGCAGCTTACAAAAGAGAGGACTAAGGGGGGGGCATATGAAAGAGGGCTATAAAATCATGACTGGTGTGGAGAAAGTGACTAACGTTATTTATCCCTTCACATAACACAACAACCCAATGAAATTAATAGGCGGCAGGTTTAAGACTAACATGAAGTCATCACACAATACACAGGCAACCTGCAAAACTTATTGCCAGGGGTGTTGTATAAGCCAAAAGTATAACTGAGTTCAGAAAAGAAATACGTTCATGGAGAACAGGTCCACCAGTTGCTATTAGCCAAGATGCTCAGGAACAAACCTCATGCTCTGGGTGTCCCTAAACCTCAGATTTCCAGAAGCTGGGACTGGATGACAGGGGATGGATCACTTGATAAATTGTCCTGTTCTCTTAATTCCCTTTGAAGCATCTGGCATTGGCCACTGTCAGAAGACGGGATACTGGGCTAGGTGGACCATTAGTCTGAAATGATAGGCTTTGGCCAATTGACCCTGGCCATTCTTATGTTCTTAACCACTAGGACCCCCTTCCCAGCCTGGAGCCAGCTGCCTCCCCCGCTCCCCACCGAGTCTCAGTAGTTCCCCTTGCTCCCCATGCAGAGAACCCACCCCAACTTCCCCCTCTGCCCCAACGCTCCCAGCTCCCCATGCCTAGGATAGTGCTTAGTACATTTAGGCTTCAGTAAGTACCTTCATTTCCTCATTCAAAGCAAACTTCAGCTGCCTCTGGTTTTATGGGGTGGGCATGCACTGTCTTCTCTGTCTATCACCAGGACAATCTGCCTATCACTAGAACCAGTGCCATGTGACCAGTTCAAGCTGGCTCAGCTCACAAAATGCATGGTGATGAGCTGCAATGAAATTGCTGAGGCCAGAGGGCGGAAAGAGTACGTCATGCCCTACTTTGCTGTTCTGTTGGTGAATACAAACAAGCCTCATGAGGACAGTTGCACAGTTCAATGCAATTAAGTGATGTGTGAGGCTGGGTTTATACTAATCCCACTAAAATACTATTGCCCTCCGGTGCTTGGGTGAGAGGTGAGTGGGTAGGAGGTGCTTTCCGCACATTAACACTACCAGGACAGTCTGGCTGACCATGTCACCCATGACAATTTGTGAGCTCTTTAGGGCAGGAGCTGACTTTCATTCCATCTGTACAGCGCCTAGCACAATGGGGCCCTGCCTCCTGATTCAGGCACTCAGGCAATACAAATTACAACCATGATAACTCCAGCTCTTAGCTGTCAGCAGCTGCCCAGAATCAAAGCATGAGAGGAAGGAACTGCTGAGGAGATGGTGTTATGTCAAGTGCATTTTCCCATGAACCCTTTCTCTGCCAGAGGTTGGTGCCCTGACTCCCTTTGTGGAAAATGTGATGAACTGGCACAGTCTGGAGCTGGGGTTTGTCACTCCCATGTCCCTCTGGGTGTTCAGCACTTTGCCAGCTTGAACCCTCACCACTTGGTTTCTCATGATGACTGTTATGGATGTGTGTGCTGCTCAGGAAGCCATGGAAGAGGACAGCTCGTAATGAGGAAGGAATTAAAGTGGTGATTATATATGAAACACTTTTCTCTTCACACAGGGAAGCTGCTCGCTGATTGCTTTTGGCTACATTCAGAGGTTAGTTCGGATCATTTGATTTTATGGTCATGATGACCACTTCTCACTGCCCTGATAGAGAATGAGAGGGGGAGAGAGAGGATGAGATAGGATTACAACCCACATCAGAGGCTTCACAGAAATGTCCAGCCTGCCTGTGGGACATTTATTCCCCACTGTGAAAATGACTAGACCTGGATGACACTCCTAATGTCCCAGTTTCTCATTGCTAGCAATGGCTGAACCCCAAGGTCCATCTTGCTTCCCTCGGGAGTCTGCCAAATAGCTCTTATCCCTTCCATTTTTCTGAATAGCTGGGTTTTCCTTTGAACTCTGTTCACCTTTATGGACAGATGTCACGATGGGTGCAAAGAGCCCAGTCAAATCTGCTTTGTGTAGCTCCACATCTCAGTAATCTGGGAAATATCAGGTAGATTACTAATGCAAAGGCCATTTTGTCAGAAAAGATTGAGGTGGAGAAGTATGACGAGGTGAATGGGGAAAACAGATCCTTGTAAAGATCTGAGTCGTGTCTGCAGATTGTGACATAGCCGATGCTATGAGAATAGATACTCCCTGGGTTCTATATTCCGTGACTTTGCCAGTTACCCCATTCTTCTTTACCACTAAGCAATTTAGGCAGGTCCTCTGAACCAACCTAGAAAGCACACACAGAGCTGGGTGCCATGGAAAACACCCAGTCATCCGGGTCCTTCCCCAAGAAAAGAATAACATACACCTTCTCCAAAGGAATATTGTCCCTCATGCTGCGTATCTGGTTCCTCACCAACTACTGAATCCCGTATATTAAGCTTCCCATCATGCTCATTGGGGGTAGATGCATGGTCTACTGACTCACAGCAAAGATTGTAGCTTTCAAGAACCCAAAAGGCCTTCAGGATGTTGTTCTTTTCATGTGCACAAACCTCACTGCTTTGCTTTCTTTAGGAGCTGAAATGGGGCTGATGAATCCCTACCCCAAGTTTCAGTACATAATGATTTACAGGTCTTTACATTGTCTTACCGACAGACTTCTTTTTACATCCCATATTTCTTCAGAGTAAGTAGACTTTGCTTTTGAATGATGTGAATATGTTAGCATGAGCATGACAGGAATTTATGATGTGTGAATTGCCTGCCCATCCCCTAGGACTCATGAAAATATTACACTGCATGAGGCTATCAGGCTGGAGCAATGTTTGCAGGCAGAGCCCAACCAAAATGGCTTTCTGGTGACTGGAGATATTTATGCATTTGCCAACATTTTAGTCTAAAAATAAGGAGAGTTACTCCAGTGTGTGTGGAAGTGAGGAAGGAACTGTAGACTAAACATGGCCATCAATCTGACTGCCTGCTGGGCCTGCCCGGGGGGTGGGGTGGGGGGGGGGAAGAGGCAGTTAGATCCTAGCGATGACTATTTGCATGCAGTGCCTATATGGTCACCCCGCACAAGTGGGAACTCTGCAAACTGCTCTAGCTGCCCCACCCATTCCCTGCAAGCTCCACTTCCAGACCTCTGCCTTCACCAGGAGGCTTTTGTGACACAACAGTCCTTTGTTTCAGAGTAGCAGCTGTGTTAGTCTGTATCCGCAAAACGAAAAGGAGTACTTGTGGCACCTTGGAGACTAACAAATTTATTTGAGCATACGCTTTCGTGAGCTACCGCTCACTTCATCGGATGCATTCAGTGGAAAATACAGTGGGGAGACTTATATACACAGAGAACAGGAAACAATGGGTGTTACCATACACACTGTAACGAGAGTGATCAGGTAAGGTGAACTATTACCAGCAGGAGAGCCGGGGGAGTGGGCCTATCCTATAGTAGGTAACTTCTGGCTCTGTCAATCTGTTTCTTCACTTCAGCAGGTGGGTACTGTAGTTGTAAGAATGCTTGATAGAGATCTTGTAGGTGTTTGTCTCTGTCTGAGGGGTTGGAGCAAATGCGGTTGTATCATAGAGCTTCGCTGTAGATAATGGATCGTGTGGTGTGGTCTGGATGAAAGCTGGAGACATGTAGGTAGGCATAGTGGTCAGTAGGTTTCCAGTATAGGGTGGTGTTTATGTGACCATCGCTTATTAGCACCATAGTGTCCAGGAAGTGGATCTCTTGTCTGGACTGGTCCAGGCTGAGGTTGATGGTGGGATGGAAATTGTTGAAATCATGGTGGAATTCCTCAAGGGCTTCTTTTCCATGGGTCCAGATGATGAAGATGTCATTAATGTAGCACAAGTAGAGTAGGGGCATTAGGGGACAAGAGCTGAGCAAGCGTTGCTCTAAATCAGCCATAAAAATGTTGGCATACTGTGGGGCCATGCAGGTACGCATAGCAGTGCCGCTGATTTGAAGGTATACATTGTCCCCAAATGTGAAATAGTTATGGGTGAGGACAAAGTCACAAACTTCAGCCACCAGGTTTGCCGTGACATTATGGGGGATACTGTTCCTGACTACTTGTAGTCCATCTTTGTGTGGAATGTTGGTGTAGAGGGCTTCTACATCCATAGCGGCTAGGACGGTGTTTTCAGGAAGATCACCGATGGATTGTAGTTTCCTCAGAAAGTAAGTGGTGTCTCGAAGATAGCTGGGAGTGCTGGTTGTGTAGGGCCTGAGGAGGGAGTCTACATAGCCAGACAATCCTGCTGTCAGGGTGCCAATGCCTGAGATGATGGGGCATCCAGGATTTCCAGGTTTATGGATCTTGGGTAGCAGATAGAATACCCCTGGTCGGGATTCCAGGGGTGTGTCTCTGCGGATTTGTTCTTGTGCTTTTTCAGGGAGTTTCTTGAGCAAATGGTGTAGTTTCTTTGGGTAACCCTCAGTGGAATCAGAGGGTAATGGCTTGTAGAAAGTGGTGTTGGAGAGCTGCCTAGCAGCCTCTTGTTCGTATTCCAACCTATTCATGATGACGACAGCACCTCCTTTGTCAGCCTTTCTGAGGCTGTGGATGGCATTGTGTTCTGCACGGCTGAGGTTATGAGTCCTTTGTGTGACTGTGGTGAGAACATCCAGACCATCAAACACGGCGCCCCAAATACAGATTCCAAAGTGAATACGGATTCCAAAGTGAGTATCTACAACACTGCAGAGGAGGCCTTGAAATGGCTTATGGACTGTCCCGGGCTCCACTCACTGCAGGTGGTGCTTCCTACTGGCTGCTCTGGGGATTAGCGCCTTTCAGGTCTGAGGCCCTCTTCTGCTTCTTGCTACACACCCTGCTGCTGCTCTCTCGCTCTCTCTCTCTGTGGCCCCTCTCTTGCGCCAGGCACTGCAGCCTCCTCTTTGTGCATGGGCCCTCTGGCCAGGTCACTCTCCATGTTTCCCCCTTCCTGGGTACCAACGTCTCTCCTGACAAATGAGCTCAGTCTGTCTTCCTGCTCACTAACCTGCTGGTGCCACTTCCTCAGTGGCTGGTAGGGGAATGCAGGCCTGCCCTCTACTCCAGGTTCCAGCCCAGAAGCCCTGTGATTAGCAACCAAGGTCTGCACTATCCATTTCCTTGCTGTTTTTCCCCTGAGCCTTTCCTACCTTTTGACTCCCTCCAGGTTTGCCAGGCCGAACTCCCGCCTCCCAGGGAGTAATGTGGACTTCCCTCTATAGTCCCATAAACACCTTCCTTTACCCAGGGAGTAACTGCAGACTACTCCTCTGCAGGCCCCTCTACTATCAGTCCCCTGGCTTTATAGGAACCCCACGTCTTCCCACACAGGTGGGCTTCCCCTAATTAGGGTTTTCCTCTCAGCCTTAATTCTCCCAGCCTGCCACCTAATAGGTGAATTGGCCCATCTGGCCTCCATTAATCCTTCGGGGTGAGTGTGAGGTGAACACACCCTCACATGGGCCTACAACTGCTTCCATACACAACAGGTGACCTGACAGATGAGCCCAATCTCTACGCCAGCACTTATGCTATGGCTAGAACCAATGCAGCTGCAGCAGTGCTGGGAAACAGATGCAGTTTTCTGCTGTAGTCTACGGACCATGTCTAAGATTTCCAAAGGGGTCTGTACCACCATTCAAAAACGTGCAGGGGTCCGCAAATGAAAAAATGGTTGAAAATCACCGTTCTGGCATAAGCGCTGCCTAGAGGTGAGGGAGGAGTTCAATCATTATGGGCCAATTAATCTTTGGTGTCTCTGCTGAGATTAGGGACCTGCTGTGGCAGTGGCATTTGTGATGTGGACCGATGCCACCCGCTTTCAAAATGACCCCCACACAGCTGTCAGAAATAAGGTCTGTCAGTCAGAGCCTGAACCAGATTTGACCTCCCATAGCCACAGAGCCTATTATTATCCCTTTAGCTATCCTGTTTGTCTAGGCTGCTTTACTTCCACATATTACTTCTTCCCATTAGCCTTTTCTCTCTCCCTTCCTTCTTATCTTCCCTCCCCTTCTCTTCCTTTACTGGTGCTTGGCCTCTCACTGCAGGGAGGGAAATGAAACTAGCTTGGACTTCCGCCTTTCAGTTCCTTGTATCACTTCCTCACTCTGCTCCATCCAGCTTTTGAACCTCTTCCACTCTATAGGCATTTTGTAGAAAGCTCTTCAGGCACATATGGTTTTGGAGCACTTCCTTGTTGATTGGTGAATAGCTGTTTACAATCTCCAGGGTGCAATACAGCTGCCTTTCATCTCCACATAGTTTAGGACAGGAAGTGAAGAAATTCTCATCACTGGGATTCACATCTTGACTGTTGTGAACAATATCGTGGGACATTTAATAAACGTGAAGTGGAGCTCTTGAAGATGATAGCTTCTCCATGAGCCACATTGGGGAATTGGTTTAGTGCCAACTCAGAAAGAGGAATTGCCCCAATGAGCCTTTGTTATGGCTGGATGAGCCATTAGGAATAAAGAGGGCTGGTTGGAGACTATCAACATTTTGACATAAAAAAAAAGGCAAAAGAATTTCATGACTTTTTTTTTTTTTGACTAGCTCTAGCAGCAAGCAATTTACATGATTAATTAACACTTTTTGTGTGCATGTCTGAAAATTATTTCTAAACCAGCTTTTGGCTTTTACAAATTCATGCATTAGTTGTAATTGGTGGATGAACATTTTATGTAAGCATATTTCAGCCTATGGGTTCTTCACATACTATTTGTGTAGGCTATGTCTGTTATTCATTATTCATGATTAGAGTTGGTCCTCTAAAATCACATGGTATTGTTTCTGGCTGAAGGACAGAAACTTTATTGACACGGGTTGGACACTTCATATGCAAGTAGAAGATAGGGAATACCCGTGTTCATGCCCAAATACCTATGCTCGGTTCCCTTAAATGTTCTCAGGAAAGAGAACAAAAACAGACAGGAACATGGTTGATTCAACACCCTCTTGAGAATTCACACATTCATGTGCACTGTTTTGCAGTATTTGCCCAGCACTAGACCCCACCCATTTCCTGTAGCAATGCAAGCTCTCCTGGGAGATCTCCTATCCAGGTACTGATCCAGATAGATCCTGTTTGAGAATTGTGAGATCTGGTGGTGATCATGGTACAAAATCACATGGCTGCAGGCTTTGAACTAGCGGCAACAGTGCAGCCCCTCCTAGAGGCTGAGAAGATACTTCTGGTAACAAATGGTGCCTAAGTGAACTGGAGCAACACTAAAAGTTCTTTTGTTTTGTTTTTTGTAACTTTAGCACCCTCACGGCCAAGATGGGAGTCTGCTCTGCAGGCAGCTCTGGCCAAGCGACGGCGCACACAGGAATGCAGCAGGAAAAATCCCTTCCACCCCAGGGGCACCTGTTCCAAACCCCCCAGAGTGAACACACACACCCACAGGAAAAGTACAATGGCTATAACAAAGGGGGATATTTATTTACAGAGGGATGAGAGGAGAAAAACAACAAGGGGAAATGTAGGGGGAGCAGCAGAACAGGGTTGCATCCAAACCAAGGCCCCACAGGCCCAGTGGCAGCACAGTCCGAGAGGGCAGACTCTGAGCAATATGTCTGCACACACAGTTCAGGAGACCTGAGCAAAGTTCCAGTTCAGTGCTGAGTCTTGGGTGCTCCTGGTCGTCTTCGGCTCCAGTGAACTTTTCCCAACAAACCCCTCCAGTGCCCTCTTCTGCCGCTCTCTGCAAAGCCACACAGAGCGACTACCTCTCCACTTAACTAGCTACAGCCTCCCTCCTTATTCCCAATGTAGAGTCACGAGCCCCAGTACTCAAAGCCCCATGCAGCTCTGGGCAGCAGTGTTGCTGGGTCCAGCTCCAGCGTGTCTTTCTTGGGCGATTCCTCCCTGGCACAGTGCTCCTCCTGGCTCCTGTCCTGGGGTGTCCCCGTTCGGGCCACCCTCTCCTTCCCAGGCTTCAGGCAGGTTCTCTCTCCTTTCCTTTGTCCAGGGCCTCCAGGCTGCAGCCCCCCAGGCTCCAGAGCCACACCTCCTTTCTCTCACTGATCCCCCTCCCCAATAGGAAAAAGATTTAACGGGGCCATGCTCTCTAAACCCCAAGGAGTTACATTTTCAATTGGGATCCATGTCCTGTAGCAGTGATAGACAGTCAGTTCAGCTGTTAAACTGCCCCTCACATCCTTTCCTCCCACCCCTCTGTCTGCAATCAACCAGCTGTGTATGGAGGATACAAACAACAACCTGAACAAGAGAAAGACAGGAAAGGAAGGGAAGCTATGTAGCACTCTGGGACTTGGTGCGTGCAGTTGCCACATGAGATCTGAAGTGTGCCAGCTGTTGGGACCCACCTCCACAATCTGCTGGCACGATCGGCACTGCAGCCGACGTCTTTCTTTCTTTCTCTGAAGTTGCGAGCCCTGTTATTAATGGTGTTTGTGCAGATTTGACTACCAGCGCAATTACCGACACGCACACTTTCACCACTGCACACGAGGGAATGTGGGGCGCGCCCGCTGCAAGTGCATGTCCCCAGAGTGCAACAAGCAATTCTTTTCAATACCAGACTTCAAAGACAGAGTTCTGAGTGAGAATATGCTGGGAACTTGTACAGCATTGAGCACCTCATCTCTATATACTGTAGCCAGAGTGCATAGTAAAGCACTGATCTGTAGCGTATATACCAGTGCTAGCCAAGAGCAGGTGAGCCCAAAAACTGCCCTTGTGGCCAACCATGTGATTGTGGATGCAAATGGGGTAGATACTGGCTTTCTCCCCTCCCACTTTCAGAGACTCCCATAATCTATTTTCGGTACTGCTGTATTCCCCCATGGTTATAGTAGCTGAATGCATCTTTAAAATATTTTCCCTCACAATGCCCACGTCACACAGGAAGTCCATGGCAAAGTAGGAAATTGACCCTAGGTCTCCCAAGACCAGCCCTGCTCTCTAACTGCTGGACCATCCTCCCTCTCTACAAGGATAACACATAAGGACACACCTAAAGTCATGGAGACACAAGTCCAGCTCAACACAGAGGCACATGTAACAGGAAAGAAACAAAAAAACCAGCTATATGAATAGAGGAATTTTTACTTTCAGGTAGTTTACTTGCTAGTTAAAGGTCCTGGTTTGCTGGTCCTGGAGGCTGACTCAAACATTTATTCCCAGAGCAGGTACATTACAGGTATCATCAGTGTAAGCTTTTAAAACACATCACAGACAATCAATTTGCCAACCCACTTGCAGCCCAATCAGCACACAGCTGTAGTCTATGTGACATCCTCAGGATCATACAGGTAGTATATATATTGTGTGGATGCGGCCTACATAACCCAAAGAGAGCTCCGTACGCAGCCCACAATGGTAAATAGGTTGAAAACCACTGAGCTGGAGGAATCCTTTCTATGGATAAATGGATAGTTTGATCTCTCTGGGACATTCAGTCCTTGAATCCTTACCAGCCTGGTTTTTGTGCTGTAGAAACCTGTGAACTGGACTTCATTCAGCAATTCACTTCCCATAGGCCAACAAACAGGGCTGCCTAGAACCCCGATATATGGTCAACGCTCCCTTCTATTCCTCTCTCATACAATATTCTATGCTGGGTGAGCAATGTTGCTCATGAGTGATTTCTCATGAGTGATTTCTAATCAGCTGCCAAATTCAAATTGGAACTTTTCATTTCACTGCTGCATATCGTACCAGATGCAATAACAATAATTTGCTTGCTGGAAAGAGGGAACGTGACTGGCAATGAAAGGGAACTGCCCTGGCCAACCATTCTCTCTGGCTGGGAAGGAGATAGGCGGTAAGAGCACTGCCATCACTAGTGGAAGGAAAATGTTTGGAGCGTAGGGTTCTTGCAGCTCTTTCTGCTGGTCGCAGAGACACAGAATGTTACAGTTTGGGTATTGGTTGTCTCCTCAAGGGTCTGGAGAGAAAGTTACTAACAAACCCAGGTCTTTCTCTCTGAATTTATTCTCTTGCATTTCCTGGTCATTCCCTGCCCTCCATCCAGAGTATATTATGTTTCTTTAGTTGTGTTTTCGCTGAATAATGCCATGGCCAGGGGATCAGTGACAGATGCTGTGGAGAGCTTTTTCTCTGTTTAAAGTCTGCTAAAACCATGACAAAATTACAACCAATTCAATATGCAATAGTGGGGGGAGCAGTTCCCCCCCCCCTAAAATTTCTGCATGCCAGGCACTTGCTCCTCCCTCTCTGAAGCTGGTATTTTCCTTTCTGCAATAGGGATGTATATCAAAGATCCATGATGACTGCTGCAGAATATCCAACCCTTACCTATCATCTGCCCAGGGAATGTGTCTGAAAAGCTCCCCAGTGAACATGAAGTGTGCTTAACACTTCAGCCTCCTGCAAAGAACCAAACTACATTCGGATTCCTCTTGTGCAGAGGGACTGGAAATCTCACCTCACCTCTGGAGGCTGCTGCTTCTCATTCGTACTTCTGGCATACTGGATCTAATCTGAACTCTTCTGTGTAGCACTAATGTTATGGAAAATCAGTTGTAATAGACGAGGGCCATTATTGTTCTTCAGGTCAAGCAATCAGTGCAGTTATTTCCTTCCACTCTAATGCCATTATTTGGCTGTAATCATTTCCAGTTGAGCTTGCATGAGAATCAAGTCGAAACTACTCCTGGTCACATTCACCTGGAAAATTTTCAAGATTCTCTTCTAGAAAAATCAAGTCTTCCTTCCTATGAGCGTTAATTAGCTGGGATCAGAATGGTTAGGCTATGTTACTTGGTGTAGATTTCTCAGCTTCCAGAGATGCACCCGCGGGAGGGTGGATCTCATTGCACAAGGTTTTCTGACAGAGGGCTATTATGGCATTGGCTCCTGCCCTACAAGTGTGTCATGTGCTTCTTTGTTATTGTTGAACAGTAATGATAAAGTAGGAAAGCCCCCTCCCTTGGTTATCGAGTTACATCAGCCCTCAGCTACCGTTGAGATTAAAGAAACACAGAACATTCACTAGAGAGCAAACCCCAAAACACTACCAGATTTCTTCACTAAATTCCACTGCTTTAATAGCATTTGCTTTGTTTTGATTGACATCCTAGGTTGCTGGTCCATGCTGTACGCGCTGCACTGTGGCATAGTGCACGAAAGTTTTTTGCAGTCCTGTCACATTCTGGTAGAAGGTCAGGACTTCAAAGTGAACATCATTTGGGGCTGTATGAAGGGCATCACTGATAGTGCATTTTGCCCTATGTCCCTGGTACGTTTGGTAGCAATGTACCAGGTAATATGCATAATATATACTGAGTTTGAAAACCAGAAAGATAATTCAAGCAGGCTACCTGTGTCCCACTGGTGCAACAGGATCTTCCCGCATGGAAGCAGATTTTGAAATAGCTATTATCTGTAGAAGGAGCAACTCTGACCTAATTGTTTAAATCAGCTCAGAGATTCACTCCAACTGCCTCTTTGGAAGCAGCAGCAGCTTCAATAAAGCTATTGTTTGCGGAGACAGATTTGACCTGGCTTCTGTATGCCTGTTAGAAAGCGCCTTCTGTATCCGGACGGTGGTGTCCAAGAGCAGAGGGACTGGTGGAGCAGAAAATCTGAGGCACAGTCAAAGAAGCATGGGGTTGACTTTACTAACCAGGTTTCCCTTGTGCTTAGCAACAGCTCTGGTGGGCCCCTGGGAGTTTTCAGTAGTTGGGAGCCTTGTTCCTTGGCAGGAACATAATGTTGGCTGTTTAGCATGCTGCTGAACCTGTAATCTACAGCCAAGGGATGGCAGATACTTAGCCAAGTGAACAGCAGGCTTGGAAGGGGGTTGTTTTGGAGGGTGGGTTTTCTTTGCCTTTTCAAAAGGGCAGCCTGCAGCCAGGCTACATGATTCAGGACTTGAATCAGGAGATGGGTTCACCATGGATGTGCCAACTCCAAGGCTCTGGGTACCTAAAAATATGTACCGTGTATGATGGGACTTCTGTGGGGTAGGGAGAAAATTCTGGTTTTGTATCAATCCTGTAAGCTCATTAATGTGAAAAGACCTATAGTATTGAACCATGTATTGTGAAGACAGGTGCTGTGCAAGCTTCCCAATCACAGCTGTGCCCGTGCACCTCAGTCCTGGCATATAGTACCCTCTGCTATTCTCAGTACTCTGCCCTGGGTCTCACATAACTGCTAATGACCTTCCATTCTGATCTGCAACCTGAGCCATTAGCCTCAGCAAAGTGTCTTGAGTAGTCTACTGGGACAAGACCTGAGTGTGCTGAGAGGCATATAAATAAGTCAGTGAGTGGATAAAAGGTGGGCTGTTTGCTCGTAAGTGAGCTGAACGGATTTGGGAGGGCCCTGCTTTTCAGGGTCATTAGGGTGTATATGTAATGTTACAAAGGCTGGGTATGCACCCAGAGTGCGGGATGCATGTGCAATTGCCTGCCTAAACATGACTGCATACGTAAATTAATAAACGGTGCCTGCAAATGTCAGTTATGTGTCCAGTCTGCCATTTATGTGTGCAATTAGCCTAAAGCCAGGGGTAGGGGCAGGTGGGGCGCACCCTTGTGCAGGGCCCACTCAAGGTATAGTAAACGGTGCTGGATTAGCAGCCCTGGAGAGTAAAGGCCTCTAGGAAGAGAAGGTGCAGAGACAATGCAAGCCTCCCTCACTCATTGTACGGTATTGCACCTCCTTCAGTCCTGGCCTGGAGCTGCTGTCTCTAGCACTGACGGCAGCTCAACCTCCATGAACAGATCAGTCCTGGACTTCTTTAGGGTACTAGCTAGGCTGCCAGACAGAGTGTTTGTGGCTTTTGTGATGCGGGCAACTTCCCGCTAGGACTCTGTTTCCCACAGGCCAATCAACAGGTGCAAAGGGAGTTGTGCCTGCTTACAGCTGAGCTGAATTTGTCCCTTTGTCCTTATTGACTTATATGGACCTAATTAATGACTTAGAAGTGAAAGGCTCTTCAGCCACCCAGCCCTGCCTTTTCCCCTCCATACAATCTTTCACACATACACACACACAACTTTAATGCTTAACACCACTCAGTAGCAGAGGTTGCAGTACAGATGTTACTCTCTGACTGCTCCTAACTAGCACTTCCAAATATCTACAGTGAGGGTTTATTCCAGGGGCACCAGCGGTACCAGCAGTGAGAAAGGAACCAGAGTGGGAAAGATTTGGAGCATGGCAATCAAGCTACATGTTTCTACAGCAGTCCAGCCATCTGGAAATGTTTCTTTTAAGATGCTGACAAACATTTCGCTCTAATAGAGCTTGTTCCCTAGTGTACTTTTTTTTTTCAACATTATTATTATGCACTGTAAGGGGCTTGAGGGAAACAGCAGTTTTGCAAAGCAGAAAGTAACAAACCTTTCATGAGACGGGCGATGACTTTCCATAAGGACCTCCAGGAAGCCCTTCGTTTAGATTTATGAAAGGACGGTTTATTTATTATGTAACAGACATATGAGGTTTAATAATATATACAAGAGGTAAATGGAGTTGCTTTGGAATTTAACTGGCCCATCAATAGAGACTGGCACCACCATTCATTCATTAAAGGAGTGAGGGAAATGCAAGGTATTCCAATTAACATTTCATAAACTGGCTGTAGCCTGTTAGTTATGAGCTGGCATGTGTCATTTTCTTTTTAGAAATTAAATGATGCCTAATTCCCTTGCCGTGATGGAGCTGTCTCCTTTGATAGCATTCAAAATTCCTAAAGAGGCCTTATCCGAAAGGCATAGAGGTTGGGGTTTGTTTTTTTTAATTAAAAAGCATTTTACAGTCTATGAGGGTTTGCTTACCCAACATTGAGTTAAATATCCATTAGCTAGATATATCTTACTTAACCACAGCAACTGGCCTGGTACCAGATGAGTTTGATATTTATTTAACAAATAGTGCTGTCTCTGTAGATCTAAAGTCGCGGCTTATTTGAAATACTTAAAGTGTACCCATTACTGTTTGCCCTCAGTGAAAATCCAAGTTCTGGTTACGTCCCCGCTCGCTAGGATTAGAACTGTCACAATATTTATTTAACAGGATGAGGAATGCTAAGCCATGCTGCAAACATTGCTGTGCCAATATGAAGAGGAACTTACTGTTTTTAAAGTGTTTCTTTCGCTGTACATGATTTTTCTCTCTCTCCCTTCCTCACCGTCTTATTCTTCCGACCACTGTACCCTCCCCATTTCTCTCTCGCACACTGAACTGTAGGGCTTGCTTGTCCTCCTTCATCTAGAAGACAATGCTGGGGGAAATGTGCTGCATGCAGGACTTTTAAGTGGGCCAGGCAACCCACATGATTCTACGCCGTGCTGGTCCCATCAACCAGTGGGGAAAGGAGACTGGGATGCCGCTTGCCCACAGAGAGACATTTGTGTGGATGAGGAAATTGTTGCAGCAGCAGAGGTGTAGATGGCACAGGGTGGCTAACCTGGCTGCTAAAATGGTGGCCCCAATAGGGCACCAGTGGAGAGCCATAGGAGTGGGAGGGTCAAGGCTGTTGCTCCCTGGAAAAGTGATAATGCTGCAGCCTGTAGTACCTGTCCGTGGATGCTCTTACTGTGCATTGCAATCCAGATAGGTTGAGTTGTGCTGCAAGGGGCATATGGAGCCAAATGAGCCCTGCTGCCCTCTGTTGTTGTCATACCATGGCTTTGTCCTGTGCTAGCTAATGCCCTCGCCGACTACATTCCCTGCACAAGCTCTTTTCCAATAGGTGTGCTGGGGTACTCCCCTCTGTACTGAGTTACTTAGCGTGTGCACAAGCTGGATAAACCGGCTGTGCTTTTGAGCCAGCTGTTACTGGGTGTCTATTGCAGCATCTCTCATTTCTCCTCTGGTGACTGCCTGAAACAGGGGTCTCCCTCCCAGTCACAGACTGATCTTTGTCCCAGCACCGTACACCTGTTCCCCTTACGTGGCCAATAGACATTCACCACCATTGCACTCTTCTTGGATTCCCTTTCACCCCAGACTCACAGTAAAAAGTCAGTGCAAGCTTTGGTTTTTTCCTTCAATTTTGGTGAAGCTCAGCTCAACGGAGTCCAGCAGAGGGGAATGTACAGCATAGGCTCCTTTGTCTTAGCCATTCATCAGATCCACTTTTCCACGGGAACTCCTTGTCTTTGTGCGGCGGCACAACATTGAGGAGGACGCTGTGTTGTGGTCACTGGAATTCTGAAAGCCCATTCACTTTGGTGTGCATTGCACCTTTTCCATGCTATATGGGGAGCATGTTGGGTGGGCACACAAAAGATGTCAGCAATAGGAAAACCTGCTAGAGTCATCTAGTCAATCCCCCTTTCCCCATCTGCTATCTCTGTCTCTCTCTCTGAGACACAAAATGGAGATCTTCTCTTCTGTTCAGCTATTGGCCATTTGTGAAACCTTCTGGATTTCTGGACCCTGACAAGGAGAGAAAGGGAGAGGCATAAGATTAGAAAAGTCTCTGTACAGAGGCCAATGCAAGGAAAGAAAAGGGAGAAGCAGAGTTCTGAATCAAAAGGCAACGAGGAAGAAAATGGCACTGATAAATGAACTTCTTAACCTTTGAGGATAGGACAAGAAGCAATGGGCTTAAATTTCATCAAGGGCAGTTTAGGTTGGACATTAGGAAAAACTTCCTAACTATCAGGGTGGTGAAGCACTGGAATAAATTGCCTAAGGAGGTTGTGGAATCTCCATCACTGGAGATGTTTAAGAGCAGGTTAGACAAACACTGGTCAGGAATGGTCTAGATAATTAGTCCTGCCACAAGTGCAGGGGACTGGACTGGATGACCTCTCAAGGTCCCTTCCAGTTCTATGATTCTATGACAGTACTCAGAACTACCATTGTCCTAGGCACTGTACAAATGAACAGAGCATTTTCAGGGGCATATATGTACAAACTCGAGAAGCATGGTAGAGAAAGCAGAGGAGGAGGAGGAGGAAGAGGTGAACGTGGATGTGGAGGAGAGGGATAGTGGTTGCAGTGATGGGGCAGATACATTTGAAGGCAAGGGGAATGAAGATCAATGAGGTGTCAATTGTGAGTATTCCAGCCCCTTCGGGAAGGGCAGAGGTCAGCTTCAAACATGGGGAAGAGGCTGTAGAGCCACACAGAATCACAGAAACTAGAGACAGAGAAGATAATTCAATATAGGAATAGTGTCATGAGCAAAGCAAACCCAACTGCTCCCAAATAACCCATCCCTGTCTCTGTGCAAGGAATAGCTCAGTTCAAGGGGTCAATTAAGAATGGAGAGACTTATACCTATGCTGTTGTAGCCGTATTGATTCCAGGATATTACAGACACAAGGCGGGTGAGGTAATATGTTTTACTGGACCAACTTCTGTTGGTGAGAGAGGCAAGCTTTCGAGCTACACTGAGCTCTTCTTCAGGACTGGGAAGGGTATTCAGAGTGTCACAGCTAAATCCAAATGGAACAGCTAAACAATCTGTTCCCCCTTGTATTTAGCTGTGATGCTGAGTACCTTTCCCAGTCCTGAAGAAGAGCTTTGTGTAGTTCGAAAGCTTGCCTCTCTCACCAACAGAAGTTGGTCCAGTAAAACATATTACCTCACCCGCCTTGTCTCTGAGTCCTACAACAGTCAATTATTATTGCAGCCACAGAAGAGAAAACCTGATAAAATAAGCCTTGGATGGACAGTGGATTGAAAGAGAGCTTGGGCAGGGATTGTAGCCAGAGAGAGATTAGAGGCCATAAATATTTCAAAAGGAAAGGACTCCAAGATATGGTCATATCTCACTGCAGTACCTCCCTTTATAAACCGCCAGAGATCCTGATTCACATCTCACTGTTCATGGGCATGTTAAGAACAGCTGCACAGTTCAGATGCACAGAACAAGTGAACAAAGACCCTTTTCCTTTAACGTTACTGCCGCTTTCAGGAACAGTGGTTTCTTCAAGGCCTCCTATAGAAGCTGCTGCATCTATTAAGATATTCCTCATATCTTGTGCTAAGTCCACCGTGTTGAAGTTAACTTGTGCTTTTTCATCAACAATGCAATGTCCCTTATACCAATTCTATTTTACCTTGTCCAGGAGATGAAGGCAATTTATAAGTTTAATGAGCACAATCTGGCTGGGATCCAAACTCAGGAAGGTAATGTTTAAAAGGGAATTGCTTGAGACTTTAATATTTGGCATATAGCATGCCAGTTTCCCTTCCAATCTATGTAATGAAGAGCAGCAAAGTGCTGATTTAGTATACTTCAGTAACGGATACTTGGTGTACTTCAATAAAGTATACTTGGACAACAGTCCAAGACTCTGGATGACCTGTAGACACTGGATTATGGGGATCCCAAACCATGACAGAGATCAAATGGCAAGAGAACTCTGGCTACAGTATGTCTTTCCTTTGTCCTTTTGTCCAGGATTTTGGAACAATAACGATGGAAGTCATGAGTGGGTGGCAACAATGTGAGATTTCTTCAGGCCATGCTAGATGGATGGGGCTATTAATGGTGGATTTCACAGCCATCTGGTAGATTTCACAGCCATCTCTGTAACTCACTGGAAAGCTAAATCCACTTCTAGGATTGCAGTGAGGTTTCAGAAATACATTAGCTCCATTCCAGTTGAACTGAGCTGATCAGAGTCCAGCTCATTGGGAGCCATTTCTATGAGCCCTCCTGGCTGGACTTAATTCTGCAAGGAGTGAGTGGCAAAAAAATGAAGGAATTAAATAAAACCCTACAGTTGTTGGCATTAATCAAATGGACACCCAGAAGTGAGGAACACATGGCTGTGTCTCAAGTTTATAGGATCTGTAAAGTGGAGATAACGATATGGACTGTCAAGGCTAAAGCCCTACTCTGGCACTTTGAGTGCAGAAGGTGGAGGCCCGCAAGGATTCTAAAAATTAATACTTGCCACTCCAGGCTTGTATTACACTCCCAAGGTTATAGCTTCTCTCTGACCTTGGCTTGGTAAATGCTACCACCACCCAAATGCAAAAAAACCCTTGGACCCAGGAAGGAGCACTTGGGAATTCCTCCCCGTGGGGTACCCTCAAGCCCTTTCACCCCACCTCTGGGGAAGAGCTGAGAAAGAAAAACAAACAAAATTAGCGGTTGCCACCAACTAATTAAACAACATATGCACAAACCTCTTAGGGTACCAAAAATCCAATTCCGTTCTTAAAAAAGGTAAATTTTATTAAAAACAAAAAGAAAGAAAATACATCTGGAACTTAGGTTTTTGCTAGATTTTAAAAGAGCAATTCCAAAAATTAAGCACCCAAAATAGCTTTCTTGGGGGTTCAGTTTAAAGATTACAAGCAAACAAAAACATCTGGGGTTAGCACAGAGGAGTCCACAAGCCTTAAAAAATAAACAGAAATAAACCTAATCACATCTTTCTAAACATTCCTAATTTCCTCACATTACACAGCATTCATGCTGTCCCATCTCTTCAGCCCAGAGAGAACAGCAAACAACAAAGGGACAGCTTCTTTCCCAATTTTTAAAAAAAATCTAGCCTTCCCATTGGCTCTTTTGGTCAGATGCCCACTTTTTTTTTTTTTTTTTTTAATCTGGGGGACTTTTTAACCCTTTACAGGTAAAGGAAGCAGAGAACAGCATCCAAGAGGGATTTTACAGCTAACTGGCTGGCTGGGTGTCCATCGAAGGGAGCTACCTCCCCCCTTCATTTATCCCATGGACCTACGTCACAGGGAGAGAATGCATTTGAGACTTAATGAAGAGTCACAGTGTAAATGAAATTGGTAAGTGATGTGTATATAGATGCCCTGGGTACATGTTTAAGCTCTGGATATGGAGAGGGAGAGTGTGATGGGGCATTCACTCCACACCAGAACAGATGGGGTTAAGGTGGTAAGAGAGGCCAATTAGCCTTAGGCTGCACCTGGTGGGGAGCTAAGGGGCAATGAGACTGATTGAGAATGCCATGCACCAGGGCAGGAATGGGCAGTGCTTCTATAAAGCCTAGGAGTTGAGGAAGGGGCTGCAGGCAGGTGAGCCTGTAGTCACACTCCCTGGTACATGGTGGAGTAGGAGCTGAGAAAGGTAGGTGAGGAAGAAGTCCAGGGAAGCAGCAGTAAGGTCTGAAAGGAATAGACCTGAACTGCTGGTCTGAGGGTCCCTGGTTTGGAACCTGGTATAGAAAGCAGGCCTGGGTTCCCCTTCTAGCCACTGTGGGAATGGTGCAGTCAGCACTGTGGAGATGGAGACTGCCTTAGATTTTGGGAAAGGAGTCTCCGATAAGATCCGGGAAGGGGAGGACAATAGTGATTTGGCCAGAAGTCTAAGCCATGAAGAAGAGGCACTGCAGCTCCAGACTAGCAGGAAAACAGCTGCAGAATGAGTGCCTGGGGCAATGGGCTGAACAATCTCCAGCTGGGGCATGGCCAGTGGTGAGTTAATTCTCCAGATGGACCACAGGGAGGTGCCGCCTAACAGTGAGTAGATGACCTCATTATAGAGAGATAAAGCTATGCAGCTGTATATGTAATGGGATAGATATCCAACCTGAGATCTAGATATATGCATTCAGCAGAGTAATATGTGTCACAGTCCATATTTCATAAAATAGAGTAGCCAGAATGTGATCAATTCAGTGGCTCAGATTACGTAGCAGCTGTCTACTGTAGATTCTACTTTCCTGCCAATTTCGAGATTTAATGGAGTCACTGTCCCTTTTTAAAAAAGGGTGTGGAGTGTAATGATCGTTGGTGATAAACACTCCAGCCTGAAACACTGCATGGTGTATAAGCTCCCCCGCCCCCACACACAGACACATTCTTATAGCTAATTTTCTTGTTGATGGGATGAAACAGTTCATTTTGGGTTTTTGCTCTTTAGATAATGGAAACAGTATAGGAAGATTATACCTTTAAAATTCCTATTTGGGAGGGATTTATATTGCTCCCTTCTCTACACAGCCATGGGAAAGGTGGACCGACAGCCTTCTTAGATAATTTGTGAGGACCTTCATTTCAGTCATGGTACACATCCATGATGCTGGTGGAGAGCACTGTATGATTTGGGTGGCTTAATCTCAAAGCCATGCTCAGACAACGTATGCCAAAGACCTTGTGCCTTACCATTTCCTAGGGATCTTAGGAACACAAAACCATGAAAATCTCTGGAATAGACCGTGGATCCAATATCCAGGAAGATGAAACCCCCTCCATGGTGTACCTTGCTAATTGTGCAATGCAGCGTGTCAGATGAGTTCCTTCCTGATGCCTCAGGTGTTCAACTAATGCCCCAAACAAAATGTATTTGATTTGATTAGCCTTACTACATACATACAAATATTACTGGTTATAAAATTATCCAACCCATTTTTAAATTCAGACACAGCGCATGGCTGTCTAACCTCCCGCAGAAGGGAGTCCCAGTTTGGCATTTGCCTTTACATGTTCTACATTTATGAACGATTCATTTCAATGAGACTCCCTTTGCTGTCCTAGGAAGCAGGATGGTGTACAGAAGATGCCCATCTTGTGTAAGTGCAATTGTGCCACGTTTGACATAGAATGTCCCCCCAAATAGACTGGAAATTTCTCATATAGCCCCTTTGGTTTGTATTGCTTTGTTGGTCCAGGTCTAGCTCCACTGGTCACTTGACAATTCAGGGATTTAGGTTTTGATCTCTAACTCCTTTCCAAATTCTCACGCCAATATGAGATACCAGGTGTTCAGTCTTGGGGGTGGGGGTTCCTGCATCACACTCTGGACACACCCCACCCAGCATATGCATGAAACAACATTGATGGAGTCCAGACTGAGTAGTGTCCAGCTGTCTTCCAGTGGAAGGACAATTGCTGTGTCATGGGGCTTTTAAAGTAGAAAAAGTGGGGGGAGGGGAGAGAGAGATTTTGATGGTTTGACATACAGCTTAGACTTTTCCCTCCATTAGAAAAAAAATAAATTTGTAGGCTAAGCCCACCCAATTGTTAGAAGACAATTAAGTTGGGTTAAGGCAAGTTTTTGCTGTATTGTTAACATTATTTCCACTGGAGTTGCATGCATTGCTTGCTGGTTAATGTGCAAATGATCTGAGTCATTAACTACTGAGGGAGCTCAATGGATATGTTGCTACCTATAGCCTGTGGAATTCTGCTTTGTCTTGACAAAAACCAGTCCCGTCTGAGAATAGAACATTCAGAGTTTTTTGGCACCGCGCACCATTTAGTGTCATGGTAACTAGAGAGGGAAAGGACCCATTGAAACAGCTGCTCCTTTGCCCCACACACACCAGAGAAGCCGGAAGAAGGTTCCAGTTAATGCAGGTGTGACCTGGTCAGGCTGAATGTTCAATAAGTGAGAGTGGGTCTAAATAAAGTCTCACTAAGTCAAAGGGAGTGTTTGGGGGGGACTGGAAGAAAGGGCAAGTACAACAATTTAGATGCCTTCTAGACTTATTTGGATTCACATATTAATTTGCTTACAGGTCTTTCTCCTCTAATTTCTATGAATTTGTCCTTTGTTCCACCGTCTAGTGGACATCAGTGTGAGGAGGACCAATTTCCCTGAGTCTCAACCTAAAGTTGTCTTTTGCTCAGTCTCACTGCCTTTCTCCGAATTTTTCCCAACAGGGGTATGTACTCCCAGCTGCATCCTTGTCGCAGGCAAACAGGGACGTTGGACTTCATTGGTGAGGGGAAGGAGATTTTTCCTATTGTAGTTTATCCAAACCCAGAGAAAGAGCTTAGGTCCTGGCTTGTGCAGAGCCCTGATGTATGCAAATCCCTCTTCTGCTTCTGTGGACCTCTTCTATAGTTTTCTTCTCTCCTTTTAATTCCAGATTTGAAAATAGAATGTGAGTTGACTGCATGGGGATCTCTCATGTGTGCAGCTTCCCATTGTGGCAAATTGAAACTGTTGATGCAAACAGCTTGGATTTATTTATATATGGGGGGGGGGGGGGGAAACCAGATACAAGCAAAAAGGGATTTGAGTCTCAAATACCTCTCCCTGGCCCATATTAGCAAATGCTCTCCAGCCCCATCCATGGCTGTTTCTTGCCTGTTTAACAACAGGCAGGAAATCAAAAAACATTTTTTTTTTCATACACCAAGTGTTGTCGAGTTCTGCAGCTGCCGTCAGCCAACCAGAGTCTAGTGCTGAGGCTGATACAATTAATACTTGGTGCTTGAAAACATTAATGTAGCTATTTATATAAATTAGTAACCCGCAGCCCAGGCGGTAGCATTATTACAGCATTACTAATTAAATCACAATAAGCTTAGTTTGCAGTAGTATTAATTATGAACCTGACAGAGTGATACTGGAGATCTGATTGGTCCACTGCCAGTCATTACCCTGTTGGTAATGAACCAGGCAGGCAATGAAAATCAAAGCAGCCTCTCTGACAGAGCCTTTATGGCTTCCCAGGCAGAAGGACAACAATTCCAGCAGCAAACGCATAAAGACCCTTGATCAAAATAACACTCAGAATTGTGCAGCATTAATTGTAGCTAAAAGACACAGGGTTTGTGAGTGCTCCATCTACCACTGGGGTTTGCCTGCTTCTTGCCAAAGGGATTTCCTCCCGGAACCCTGACTTATATTAGATTCTCAGGTAGCAGAAGTGGCTTGTGCCACTGTTTCCCACCTGTGGTTAGCTAGGCTGCGGGCTGCCTTTGCTCGGGCAGTCTTCATTGTAGTGTCACAAGCCTCTGTCCACTCTCATGGCTGTTGAAATGCAGTCCTACTGCACTAGGGAACCTCAGTGGGGTAGTTAGTACAGTTGGTTGGGTTTCGTTCAGGGAAGGGTATTGTTCATGGTATCTACTGAGGGAAGCTCCTTGCTAATTTGTAACAGGCTCTTACACTGAGCTGGTCAAAAATCTTCTGCCAAACCAGTTTCCTGTTGGAAAATGCTGATTTGATGAACTCAAAAGGTTTTGCAGGAACATACTGATTTCATCAAAGTTTTAATGGGAAATTATCAAAACGTTCTGTTTCAACTTTAACATTATATTGTATTCATTTAAAAGGGATAAAGTCAAGATGATATATTTCAGTAAAATCAAAAGCTAATATTTCCAGAATAATTTTGCTCTGCAAAAAATTCTCAGTTCAACTTTTCTTCCTGATTTGGGACAAAACCAAATGTTGAAATCTCGGAATTCCCCACGGGATGGAAATTCTGCTTCCCAGCTAGTTCAGTGCTAGCTCAGAGGGTGCAGGGAAGGCATCCAGTTGGTTTTAGCCATTCAGCGATGTGCAACATCAAGCTCTCTGAAGCACATTTGCATTAATACAGAAGTAAGTGCAGCAAGATACTTGAACTTACACTTCCATGGATCAGTCACCATCTCTACCCAAGATAGGAAGCAACAGGATTGTGCCAGAAACACGGGCTCAGCTGGGAGATTCCTGGGCTTGAACCACTGCAGACTTACTTTGCTAAGGTGTCCGGTGCAGAGCTTTTCTAGCAGCAGCCCTCTCTCCTGCTTTACAAAAGCAAGAACTTCTGAGTGAGTAGCCCATAAAGTAGAACAAGAGTACACTTAATGACAACCTATGAATGTTTCATTAAGCAAGAAGGTATATGATGGGACCAATACTTAGCATAGTCTGCTCCTGCGTTCCTTTCTCTTGTATTTCTCTTTGTACCTACACTGATGAGCATACCATGGAAACTCAAGCAAGAAAGAGCAAAATCCTCCACTTCCCCATCGATCCAGCACGCTGGTTCTATGTCACAAAGTGTTTAGTGCTAACTGGGCTGGATCATTCCCAGGTTCATGAAACAAGTCTAAATCTTCACTCACAAAAGGTGAGACCCAGATGAAAATGAACTTGATGTGATCCTCCTGGAGCAGGGGGAGCTCAGGGTTATTTCTATATAGGACAAGAACGATGCAGCAGTTGGCATCCAGAGCAGAGGGAGAAAGAGTCTTGGGAAGAGCCAACAGAGCAACATCACGTCTGTGCCCCTTGATCTCAACAGCAGGAGCAAGGCCCTATGTAGTCCGTGATCTTCAGCCATGGAATTTGCTGTGGATCTTCCCCTTTTCCCCCACAGCAGAATTGTCACAGGATATGCATAACTCTCCTTAACTTCAATGGGGGTCTTTGTCTCCTACAGGGGGCAGAATAGGGCCCCATGTTTCTAGCCTGCATGGCTGTAGAGATAACTTAGCAAAGACGACTGAATATAAACCAAAGCAAAGTTGTCCCCTGCATCTGCAGGCATCCTGAAACAATAGGTCTGAGAGGTGTCATCTGCCCCGCTCCTCTCAGTGAGGAGCTCATTCTGAAACCTATAGATAATAGTACTGAGATTGTTAGGTTAACTATTTCACTGCTGGTCACTTTAGTAGAAGCCTCCAGCAAATGCCCTCCCAGATTACCCTAGCTCCTGCTGTCCGCTGCTCACCTGCTGAATCTGGCAACCTCCCCACAACGTCTTCCACACAGATCTGCACCATCAATACAGAAATCTGGGGCATATCAAAAGCAGGGAGCAAAGTCAAATAAATTGAATTTAACATGACACTTAATAACACAAGGAACACTGTATGGGTTGCATTATCCAAGGTTAGAGCTACTTCATTAAACATCTCACCTGTTTTTAGAATGTAAATGAAGCTGTCACTGTCTATTCCAGCCAGCTGCATCAGCGTGCTGCAGAATCCAGCCGCCCTGCTGTGCAGAGTCTCCGGGGAGAGAACCTCAGCTGGTGTAAGTCCGTGTGGTCCCTGACTCCAAGCAGAGCTACCTGAAGTTCTGACCTTTTACATCCAGCCTGTCACAGAGCTCATGGAGCCTTGACTCTCAGGGTCTGGCTGCACTTGGAGCTGGGAGCGTGAGTCCCAGCTTGCAGAGGCAGGCCCATGCTGGCGTGAGCAGCGCTCGCATGCTGACAAAAGTAGCGCAGACAGTGGCCGCACAAACTGGATGTCTCAAGTACAAACCCATCTGGCCCCCATGGGTATGCACTGAGGGCCGCTACACGGCTGGTTTTAGCTCCTTGGCTGGAACAGAGCGAGCGTGGGTTCATCTACATGCTGGAATCACCCCGCCCCAGCTCCAAGTGTAGATGTAGCCTTTGGCTATATAGCAGGGGTGGCCAACCTGAGCCTGAGAAGGAGCCAGAATTTAGGGCCAAAGAGCCGCAGTAATATGGCAGCAGCCCCCCCACCCACCCCCTCCGCTCCACACCCCCACTCCTGGCGCCTTCCACCCACCAGCCGCCCCGGTGATCAGCGCCTCCCCCTCCCCCACCGATCAGCTGTTTCGTGGTGTTCTGGAGGGGAGGAGGGACGAGCGAGGGCATGGCAGGCTCAGGGGAGGGGGCGGGAAGGGGTGGAGTGGGGACAGGGCCTGTGGCAGAGCCAGGGGTTGAGCAGTGAGCACCCACCGGCACACTGGAAAGTCGGCCCCTGTAGCTCCAGCCCCAGAGTCGGTGCCTAGACAAGGAGCCGCGCATTAACTTCTGAAGAGCCGCACGTGGCTCCGGAGTAGGCACTATGAAAAAGGGACACAATGTCCACATTTCAGGTGTAAGTTATTGATATGGCATGGGTCAGCCAATGCTGCTGTTACACCTAGTCTTACAAGTTCCCTTTCTTAGCACACGAGCATGTTTTAAATCATGGAAGAAATCTAGTGATGTTAGATGATGTTGGTTCGCTGGGGGAGCTGTGGCAAGCAGCATGGGAGTTCAGCCTCTTCCTTAATCTCACTAGCTAGCAGGGCTTTGGAGCTGTGCTCCGGCTCCGCTCCAGCTCCAGACAAAAACCTGCAGCTCCACTGCTCCGGAGCTGCTCCGTGCTTCAGCTCTGAGCTCTGCTCCAAAGCCCTGCTAGCTAGACTCGATTCTTGAGGCAGAGCTGCTCCCTGCAAACTGTGTATTAGTGTTTGGGCTGATATCTCTGAAAGAAGGAAGTGTCTGCATGCTGTATGTGCCCACCTGTGTTCCAGGACTGGTGCACAGAGCGTAAATAAAACATGTTACACTAAGAATATATCCAGACTCCATGTCACTGATTTCTCCTTCAATGGAAAGTTGACTTACAAGACCTCAACATCCACTGCCACTTAACACGGGGCAATAGGATTTTAATGTAATTTTTGGTGTTGCAATAGTGTCCAAGAATAGGAAGGAAGCCATGGGAGGTGGAAGATGGGTCCCACGACAGGAAAATAGGGAGGGAGGAAGGGGAGAACAGGAGCTGAGTGAGGAGAAAGAAGAAACAAACTGGTTACACAAAGCGCATACTGCCTCAGCTCAACACACACAGTGTTTCCTGCCAGTACAGCTCTATTTGCAACGATGTTATAAATTGTAATCCACGTGGGTGGATAAAAAGCCCCTTTGCAGCATGTTCTGCCAGGCTCAGGCTGCAGCATGGCCCAGAGCCAGAGCTGCTGGAGATGTGAGGAGCTGTCTGAAGACATTGGCAGGCATTTTAAGGCAGCAAAGATTGAAAGCAAATAATAATAGGCTTCCCAGGTGGAACCTAGTGCTTTGTTAGGTTTGAGTGGGAAGAAAAGGTGAGAAGACCCTGAAGGGGATGCCTGCACTGCCAGCTCATCAGGTGGGATCAAAAGAACGGAAGAGGCGTCTGCAGGGACCTTTGCTCATCTAAAACCCGACTGCGAGCTAGTGAAGTCCAAGTGAACTGGTGGGTGGCTAGGCTAGCATCAAGAATCCTGGGGAGAATAGGAATGGGCTCACATACAAGCCAAAGATGAGACACTGAGGGGACTTAGGCAAGGCAAAGGGCAAGGACTGAGGAGGGCGGCCTTGGCGTCTTGATAAGAAGCAAGCTCATTCCATATCACGGTCAATGAGTTCTCTCAGAGGTGGGGATGAGGGAAGACAGGGTACTGTCATAAAGCTACCACAGGCTCTAGGGATGACATCCCGTTGGCTGCAGGATATGCATTGGCATTGTCTGGAAGCTACTGCAGTCAGAGATGTGCCTTGCAAAGGCATAGCACCAGTCCAAGCCATCAGCAGTGTCTGCCTAGCAAGGGGGCAGTTCAGGGCATGTTACAACAAACACATATTCTCTCTAGTGGGAGCAAAGCATGCTGCAGCAGAAGGGATACAAGTGCAGGGCCAGGCGAGGTTCTCCTCTTCCCAAAATGGGATTACTGTGAAGGCAGTCACTCAGTATCTGGGGAGTGCCTTGCTTTACTCTCTAGTGGCCCCTCCTGGCCCCCTGAGGTAGTGGCTGGTCTCTTCAAGTAGCCACATCCAGCTCTGCTCAAATAGGGAGAAAAGCCACTGTTCCGCAGGAGCTGTGTGAACCACAGAAAATGGGAGCAGTGTTTACATTTCAAGAGAGGCTCTAAAAGGGATGAGCAAATAAGTTGCATGGAACCGCAGAAGGAGAAGGAAACAGTAGAGAGAAGCCCCATAATGAGGAGAAAATGATGAGTCCCAGAGGATCCCTTCCCCCTCTCAATAAAGGAGAGACCACTGTGTGTATGTAATGACCTATTTACTTTCCTGACGCCGAAGAGCCTGCCTGTGTATGCAGGGGCACCAATAAAACCCATTTCCAGTGCAGCCCCATGTAGTAGGTACTAAACATCTCCCTGGACTATCATCAACCCCAGAAGAATGTCACCATGGCCATTGTGGGGAACCCACCACAAACAGGCCTGTCTTCAGCATCTTGGGCAGGGATTAGTGCCCAGCATTCCTTGATGCTCTTTGCGAGCTGCATGTGTAGGTGAGTGCAAAACTCCCTCTGCTCACCGTGAAAATTACCCCACCTGCATAGTTTAGTTCTGTAGATTACAGCAACAGGAGGAGCAAAGCAGCCAAAGGATTCCGTCAGAATCTGGGTTGAAAGCAGCAGCAGCTGCTGGTATAATAGCAGGCAGCACCCAGCCAGGAGTGACCACACTGAGCTGCTCTACCTCCTCACGTGGTCACATCCCAGCTAGAGCACTGCCAAGCCAGGCTGGAATGGCCGAGCCTCAGGAGGAATCCACCACCACTGCATTATCCTTCACAGCTGCTGTTCATGTGCTCATTCTTGCCCGGAGCAGAGGCGGGGAGGAGGAGGGGAGCCAGAGCTATTTTTAAACACCCAGGGCAGACCTTGGAAAGCACAAAGTGGTCACAAAAGCATGGGCCATGTTTTCACAGATGACTAGAACTATGAATCAGGCTGCTTTGGGAGAGAGGGTGGTGGCTGAGATATGAAATGAAAGGCTGCAGAGAGAAGCATTGCAGAGCAGAAATAGGTTTAGAGTCCCATGGACGGTACATTAGTTATTCTGTGCAGGCTGGACCCAAGAATTTGTATAAGAAATCATGTTTATTACCAGAGAGGGGCTCAAGCTGAAATATTCAGATTTGGATTTTCCACACCCCAGAGTTCAGGGATGATTGGATCCACAGTTCTATGTAAAAAGTTGGGGCCATTTGGAAACAGATCAGAACTGGATAAGAAGGTTCAAATTTCAAAGTGGAGGAATGTTTGGATCAAGGGATTTTCGTTTGCGCCCATCACAATGTATAGTCCTGTACAAAACACAGAGGAACAAATACATCCATGGTGTAACTGCACTGGCTGAATTTGGTCCATGACTTAAGCTCAGGTTTATGCTCTGAGGAGCTGAGTGTCTAAACTCGATGGAAATAATGCAGACAATTATAGACAGGGTTTGAGGGAAGGAGCAGCTGGAATTGTAATCAATCAGAAGTGAAGAGCTAGGTGAGAAAGGATGGGGCTAGGGAGAGATCTCAAAGGGGAAATGAAAGAGGCTTGGTGTACAGGAAGTGGAAGATTTCAAAAAGACAGAGCATGGGTTGGAGAAAGAGCATTCAGGACTGGGAGGGGCACAGGGTCAGAGAGAGATGGAAAACCACACTGTGCCTTACAGGTGAGACAAGGATCTTGGATTTCACGGGCAAAAGTAGAGGGATCTAGAAAAGGGGTGTGAATGTTCAAATCTCCTTACAATTCTTGCACAGCTCCATTGACAGAGCTCTTGATTTAACCACTTTGGTGCCGCAGTTCCCACACTGCAGTTCCGTTAGAATCGGTTATGTGGTGCCAGCAGGGGAGAAGCTCAGATACCATGGTGACAGGGGCCGGATAAGAGCTTAAGTGGAACAGAACTGAATATAATGCAGTAGCTGTGGAGCAGTGACTGTCACCCATAAAACCTGGGTGAACTGGTGTTGGTAAAAGAAGGGAGAGATGAGCTGTTGGGTCCATGGAGGAAAGACGGGGCTAGAGGGAAAGAGATAGGGGAAACAGCTCTTTTCCTGAGCTCCTTCTGGAAAGCAGCCTAAGGGCACATGCTCTGGGAGCTCCTGTCTATAACTAAGTTGTTAGACTTCCCATAAGCACGTCTTTAATAGGCAAGCAGCATTTAATTACCATACAAGCAACTACATCCCTTTACAACTCTTCCAAACCCTTCCTGTAACACTTCCTCCCTTCGGCCGACCAGCCATCTCCTCCATGCCCTGCCATGCCATCTGTTCTGTAACCCCCGCCCTCCCTCGAACAAAGGAATCAATAAAGATGACCAAAGCCCTTAGTCAGCTGTGGAGGAAGGGGAGGGAGAAGGGGGATAGATTTTCAAGACAGGACAAGTGTTTGCCATTAATATGCAGAATCCCAGTACATCTCAATTACACACCTCCCCCGGGGGCTTATTACAGCTATCCTGGGCAGTGAACATGTGTCAACAGAGGAAACAGCGAAGACTTCTCCAACACATTCCAAAGTGAAATGCAGGAAAAATGGGATCTGAGCCTGTCTGCAGCTGCTGCTTTTTCTTTCTTCCAACATTTTTCATGTTTAACAACCGTGTACCCGCCCCACACGTTTGACATTTATAGGCTGCGGTTGCAGAGTTTCCATCTCGCTCCGCGTGGGGGAGTCTGGGACAGCTCTCCCACCACATCATGGTTCCATGCAAGTCATTTTGTGGCTTATCTTACAAGCCAACTCACCCTACTTTTTTCCACACAAAGCATGTGAAGTCCCAGAAAGGAATGGCAGTACAGAGGGTATATATACATATAGGAGGGAGGTATAATTCCTCCTTGAAAAAGCCTTTCTACCATTAGGATGACAAACACAACACGGACACTCCCTCTATCGCTGAACCCCCCCTCCAACCACACAAAGAGAACATTAAAAATCTGAACAAAAACCCTACCCCAAGCAGAGCTTTGATCCTGAAAAGGGAGAAGTGAAGAGACCCCATGAGGTTCACTAGGTACTTGCTATTGATTTTACACAGAAGGTACTCGGATACTTTGGTGATGGACAGCAGTATAAAACCCTGAGAGAGACACAGAGAGAGAGAATGCTGAGAATTAACATCTTGTCTGCTCCTGTCCATTCCCAGTTTATCCACTGGCTGTACTGTTGAATATACCATGTGCATCCAAGAAGAACATACCTATTGGGTTGCTTATAGGGGACCAGAATTTCCAAACTGTGTTTTGTCATGTACACCCCGATTTGCATGCATATGTACCTATGCACTGGAGTTTGTGCGTACAAGTCAGGCATGCACAAAAGGGCACACACTCTCAAGAAACCCTGTCTGTACCAGGAACTGCCAAGTGGAATGCATTTCTCATGCTGTTGAATACACACCCTCTAAAATCTAAGTAAAACACACCCTCTGTGTTGCTTACCGTACAAGATACAGCCAGATAGAATGCTGCAGAGGTGCTGGTGAAATCTATCAGGCATTCCAATGAGTTCAATGGCCAACACCAGTCCAACTGACTCAATGACTGAAGGGTTAAGAATGGAGAGAAGGATATGGCAAAGAAGCTGCATGATTTTCATTCCTTTTTTGTTTTAAGTCTGACTTTTGGGGACCAAATTCAGAAATGTGGTGAATAGGTGCAACTCCAGCTGAAGTCAATGGAGTAACACCCAGTCTGAATTTGCTCAGTTGATATTCTGTGGCCCAGGCATTGACTCCAGGCTTCCGAGATATTTTTCTGACAAATCATCTATGTTGCTGCACCTTCAATTAACTGTATAGCCCATTCTTTCACTGTTTGCTCGTCTCTCTTTCTATTATCTGAGAATATTTGTTGCTACAATTAGCCTGATGCTTATCCACTGTTTACCTTCTTTCCTTTATCTTACCTAGTCTAGTTGCATTTCCTATCATGCAGGATGGTGTTTGTTGGTAAGAAGTACCTATTTCTATCTTCATCCTTGTCTTTAATATATCGATTATATTTTTGGTTGTTGGTTTCTGGAGGGCAGGAAGTTCCTTATATGTAATCTCCTTCCATATAGCGCCAAGCTTGCAAATGAGTTCATCTCCTGTTTAAGCACTTAATTAAGGGCCAGATTTTTCAAAAGAGATCAGCATCCAATATACTGAGCTGTTTTGCAAATGTGCTCTCTTATTTTGATGCCTAAACAGGCACTGAGATTGTTTGAAGATCTGGCTGACTGTCTCTATCTAACCTTCTCGCAACATGACGGACAAAAAAAGAACTATCTGTGGACAGGTTTTTATAAAGAGGAGACACCAGGTTATGTGCAGACCTAACTTGTGTCTGCAACCCCCAAGGTGTGCCGTATTGCAAAGTGGACCATGTTATATTCTGTCCCCTGGCACCGAGAATGTCTGTCAGCAATGAGAAATTGTATTGATGTGCATATGCCAGTCTGTTATTACTACATTACTAAGTACAGGTCTGAATCAAAATCCTGGATCCAAACAGCCTTGGAATTTAGCAGATTTGGATGTGACCTTCACAACTGGTTCCTATTCCTATAAGGGAGCAAACCAGATTCCCACTTTTGAACATCTCCAAACCTTGTGACAGTCCAGATCCAGACTGCAGTTCAGATGAACTCTGACTTGACATACACAATGATGCTTGGTCCTCATGGTTATTTCATCCACAGGTAAATCTTTCTTGTAAGGAGTGATTCTAACCTGCTGTTATTTCTGATTCTGTTTTGAGATGAATGCCACCATCATCTCGTGATAAATTGGGGTTATAGCTGTACAACTTATGAATTCTGACTGACATTGTGAAGTTGTATTATGAAAATGCTTTGTGTCATAAGTGTCCATATGAAAGGGGATCCACCATTGCTGACAAGTCTTTAATGTGTATGCACCAAACAGATACAACAGGAAGTGCTTAAGACTCAATGACCTTTGTCAGGTGCAAACATCTGGGACAATGGTTGAAGTGCATCCTTGGAAATCCAATTAGTTGGCCCACTGAAGGGAGGGAGGAAAGGCAGGAGCCATGTAAGTTACCAGGAGGAGAACAAAAGACACCAGATGACCAGGAGGGTGTTGAAATAAAGGAATGCACTGGAACCGGGTCCAGACAGGAAGTGGGAACACGGGGAAGACAAGAGCAAGGTCACAGAAGCTGGGTAAAGAACTCCATATGAGAGTGAGACCAGTTAGCATGTAACAGCCTACATGAGAAGGAGGGACCTTGACTGTCTGCTTTCTTCTGTCTGCTTTCCTGAACTCAGATGATTCCCCAAAGGCTCACAGGGGAAGGCTGAGATTGCGGGTCCAGATGTTTTATTGTTTTGAATGATCTGTACTCTTCTGTGCTTTACATGATTAAATATAAAAAAGCATAAAGATGTTCGACTGGGCAAAGTGTGTGTGTGCTGTTTAATGCACCACAGCTGTTGTGTGCCCCTGAGAGAATTACACTGTAAACCAGAAGCTTCACACCTTTTGTGTGGAGTTCTGGGAGAAGGGTGCGTTTAAGTGCCAGAGTGTCTGAGGGTATGTCTGCACTGCAACTGGGAGTGAGCCTCCCAGCCAAGGTAGACAGATTCACCACAGTTGGGCTGGAGCTAGTGCCTTAAACTAGCAGTATGGGTGCTGCAGCTCTGGCAGAGACTCAGCTAGTGACCCGAGCTCAGACCTAGAGGGCCGGGAGGGCTTGGGAGCTGGAGCTGCTACCCAAGCTGCAACGTCCACACTGCTATTTTTAGCATGCTAGCTTGAGCCCCACTAGCATGAGTCTATCTATCTGCCTGGGCTGAGAGGCTTGCAGCCAGCTGAAGTGTAGACATACCCCGAAGGGTCAGTGCTGCATCCACAGCAAGCCCGACAGAGCGTTCCAACACTCAGAGTGGGTGCCAGATAGAAGGTCTTCATTCAGAGTGTGCCAAGGGTCCCCAAGATTTGCGTAGTGGCTGAACTCCGTTCAAGCTCCAGGAGCTTGAAACACCCCAGGGACCCAGAGTGGTAGAGTCCCCTCACAGCAATCCAAGTGGGTCACCAAGCAGGGAGTACTCAAAAGAAACTGTGACACACCTATTTTCCCCCTAACTTGTGCTACCCTGCTATCAATTTTTTCCTCTTATCATAAATGAGAATGAATTACAGGACTCAAAGTGAGGGACTGATAGGCCCAACTAGACTCAGACATGTGTTTATTCATGAACATTTGGATAAGTGAGTTTTTATTTCAAGAATATTCCTGGAAAGAAAAGGCATCACACACACTGGTGAAATTAAACAGCTGTGAGAGTATTCCTGCCGGAAATGCACTCAAGGACATTTTGAACAGTTCTATATAATACTCACACAATGGATTAGTTGAGCAATTATGCTTGTTTGCAGATATTTTGTGAATGGGAAAAAAGGGATAGGTCATCCAATCAGGGGAAAGATACAATACCATGTGACTTAGGTGACCAAATATATAGAATGAATAGTAAATAAAATATAGCAAATACTCTTTGCAAGTAGTTTGCAAATGAACCATCATTTAAATTTATTTTTACAAATTATTCCGAACAACTGCAAAATTGTAAGTAATAAATTAATAAAAGTCATGACCCATTGGTACATAATTTGGTGAACAGGAAAATAAAATGGGGCTGAATTAGTTGGATACATTACTTGTGATGGATAATTTGATCAGCTCTCTTCAGATGACATTTATGGACACAACTCTTATCCATTCAATGGAAAGTGCTTTAACAATGGTCTGCTCCAGTGCAGAATATCTCGAGAGGACATTCCATCCCCTTAGATCAGAGATGCTTTGAATGGTCAGTTTTGTGGATGAATGGTACCTTTGGATGACACCTACCAAAGATAAACTTTTACTTGAACATACCGTAGATTTTGAATACCATGAAAGCCAGCCAGTTCTGTAAAATCTGTGATGATTTTTACACAGTGTCACATACGTTCCCAGGACATGGTAAAATGTTAGTTAGTTATGTTGTTGACGTGTTCCAAAACACATAAAGAATAGCTTAGAGGGAGACTCAATTGTTTTGGAAGGATTAGCACCTAGAAATGGAGCCTTTGATCTCTAAGTATTTTATTTAATTCCACCCCAAATTTGCAACTATCTGATGAGCTGTTTGGTGGCCGAGCAGAAATAAGTTAGTGGCTTCAGACCATGTTCTAGGAGACATACATCCACATCACATCCACTCACACCCTGCCACCACAACAGATACTGTTGTTTGTAGTTGTAGCAGAGGAACAGGAAAGCTTAGTCTCCATGACCCATTTAGGTACTGACCTCTCTGCTGAGACAGCAAATGTGAAGACCAATTGTGTTGTTAGATTTTGTGATGTGGATCCAGAAGCTGGACTGAGATCCACCAACTCATTTCACATAGACCACACCAAGCAACCAATGGATATCAGTCATTGTCAGTTTGAGCCTTGATTTAGTTACCTGAAAGGCTCTGTATCTCTTACCAATTGTCTGGGCCATCTTGTCTCCTGCTGTGGTATTTCCAGTGCTCCTTTCAGTCTTTGTGCTAAGCATCAAAATTACTACAATACTCTCTTTGACTGGATGAATTTGGTTAGTGTGCTCTACTATTGCTTTGATCTTTTCAGTATTCTGTCATTTGATTGGCTTGTCATTGCACTCCTGCCCCGGCAGAGGATGAGAGTGTGGAAGAGCAGACAGCAAATCAGAGTAAAGAATACTGAAAAAGTCCATATGGTAGAACACCCAGCCATTATTCACGGAACAGTATAGATTGGAAATAGTTATATGCCTGTATCTTATTTGTGTATCAAAAATGTAACTTGAGCAGAAAGCTTCAAAGAGCCTATACATTTCTCAGGGCAAGAGGAGGCGAATTGAAGAATCTAGAAAATAAATGTAGCCAATGGTTCCACCTTGGAAAGTTGGCCTTTCGCATGACCAACCAACCTTTAGAGTTGCAAGAAAGGCCAGCTACTAAGAAAGGAGTGGCAGTGGTACACAATAGATTAAAGGATCCACCAGTTACCCCTGGAGAACTGGGTTCAAACCTGGAAGACATAAATGACACGAGGTGCATGGAAATCAGTCTACATTACAAGACTAACACACCAATGTGGCACAGTCCATACTCAGTCCATACTCAGCAATAATTGTGGGCATCACGGGTCAAGATTAAGTGGTATTGGCAGAGATGTGAGAGGAATAGAAGGAACTCCTGCAGGTCAGGTGCATCGAGTGTGTGAAGGGCCGATGACTAGCACAACAGGTGATTGCATACATCAGGACTGAGGTGCATTGGCAAAGCTGTGTAGGAAACCCTGGACTGGAATAGCAAAGGGTGCTGCAGATCAGAATTGGGGTGCATTAGAAAACCTGTGGGAAGCACATGGTCCAGTCCTGGAACAGCAGGGCTGCTTCCAATCATGGCTAAGGTGTATTAGGAGAGCTGTGTTGTTAGCCCCATAAGAATCATGGTTTCCCTTTCCTTTACTGGAGAGCCATTGAACAGACTCATTTCTGTTTCCTGACATCTGCAGAAAAAGCAAACAGCTTCTTTCTTAACATTCATAACAACTGACTTTACTGAAGTTGTGTGAAAATTAAAGAAAATAAAATATCCTGTTTACTTCCAGACTGAGAGCTTATTGGTGATAGTTGAGTATTTAGAGCCAAAGTAAATAATCCCACAGCACAGAGGGCTGAACAATGGAAAGGACACTGATCCAGCCTCTGCATTAGCTGGCTGCCTGTCACCACTACCATATATGTATAGCAGACTACTCCCGGGAAGTTTCAATCTTTCTCTGGACATAGAATTACTCTGCATCTGAAGAGCACAGCAAACCAACAGGAGCTATGGTGCTGCAACAGTTCTATTTATGAGGGCCAAACATTTCAAAGGTGGCCTCTGATTTTGGCCACCTCCATTCTTGGATGCTGAACTTAAAGACCTTAAAATTCATCCAGTCAGAAATGATCTCCAACAGCAGTAATGATGAGTGCACAAGAAAAGCCGTAAACCCACAGAGCCGTTGAATGCTCATAGATTCATAGACTCCAAGGCCAGATGGGACCACTGTGATCACCTAGTCCGACCTCCTGTAGCACACAGGCCATAGAGCTTCTGCAAAATAATTTATAGAGCAGATCTGTTAGAGAAACATTCACTCTTGGTCTAAAAATGGTCAGTGATGGAGAAGCCACCATGACACATGGTAAATTATTCCAGTTGTTAATTACTCTCACTGCTAAAAATGTACACCTTATTTCCAGTCTGAATTTGTCTAGCTTCAGCTTCCAGACATTGAATCATGTTAGACCTTTCTCTGGTAGATTGAAGAGCCCATTATTAAATATTCATTCCTTATGTAGGTACTTATAGACTGTAATCAAGTCACCCCTTAACCTTCTCTTTGTTAAGCTAAATTGATTGAGCCTCCCATCACTATAAGGCATGTTTTCTAATCCTTTAATCATTTTTGTGGCTCTTCTCTGAATCCTCTCCAGTTTTTCAGCATCCTTTTTGAATTGTGGACACCAGAACTGAACGCAGTATTCCAGCCATGGTCACACCAGCACTAAATCCAGTGGTAAAATAACCTCTCTACTCTTACTCGAGAGTTCCTTGTTCTTGCATCCAAGCATTGCATTAGACCGTTTGGCCACAGCATCACACTGGAAGCTCGATTATCTCCCAGAACCCCCAAATCTTTTTCGGAGTCATTGCTTCCCAGGATAGAATCCCTTATCCTGTGAGTATGACCTACATTCTTTGTTCCTAGATATATACATTTATCTTTAACCATATTAAAATGCATATTGTTTGCTTGCCCCCAATTTACCAAGCAATCCTGATCACTCTGCATGAGTGATCTGTTCTCTCCATTATTTACCATTCCCCCAATATTTATGTCATTTTCAAACTTTATCAGTGATAATTTTATATTTTCTTTTAAGTAATTGATAAAAATGTTAAAAAGCATAGGGCTGAGAACAGGACCCTGTGATACCCCACTGGAAACACAACTGTTCAGTGAGGATTCCCCATGTACAGTTACATTTTGAGACCTATCAATTAGCCAGCTTTTAATCCACTGAATGTGAGCCATGTTAAATTTATGCGATTCTAGTTTTTTAATCAAAATATTGTGTGGTACCAGTCAAACGCCTTTGAGAAATTTAAGTACATCAGCACTATTATCTTTATCAACCAAACTTGATGTCATTTTTTGATGAGATTACAAGTTAGTATGACAAGATCTATTTTCCATAAACCCATGTTGATTGCCAATCATTATATTCCCCTTCTTTAATTCTTTAGTAATAAAGTCCCGTCTCAGCAGCTCCACTATCTTGCCTGGGTTTGCTGTCTGACTGACAGGCCTATAAACACCCCGCTGATCCCATTTACCCTTTGTAAATACTGGTACAACACTACCTTTCTTCTCATCTTCGGGAACTTCCACCATACTCCAAGACTTATTTAAAATCAACATTAAGGATCCAGCAAGCTCCTCAGCAGCTTTTAAAAAAATTCTTGGATGCACGTTATCTGAATCTGCTGACTTCAAAATGTGGTGCTTTAGTATATGTTGTCTAACATCCTCCTGAGACACGAGTGGAACGGAAAGAGTGTCATCTTCATAGGGTGAGCCCAGGTCATCTGGTTTCCCCCCCCCACCCCGACACAGAACAGAAATATTTATTGGACCCTTCTGCCTTTTCTGCATTCATTCTGCATTGATCATTCTACCATTTCCATCCAGTAATGGACCAATACCATTGTCAGGCGTCTTTTTGTTCCCAACACTGTATATTTAAAAAGCTCTTTCTTATTGTCTGTAGCACCTGGCTGTTCACTGCCTCCTGAATACCCTCTCGTCACTAGGGGTGCCTGTGCAGTGTCCGGCCCCTGTTTTCTCCTTCACACTGAGCTCCTTAAGCAAACTCCACACAGCCAAAGGAAAATCAGAACATTCCCACTTGAGGTCCAATGCATTCCGTCCTCAGGTAACACATTGGCCCTCCAGGCCCCAACCAGTTCAGTATTGCTGTCTCCTTAGTTGGGGGTCCATCCATCCAAAAGATCCAGCCATCTTTTCCAGAGCTGGGTCACAGTTGAATGTCTCTGTAGGAGCCAGCTACAGCTTCTCAGTCTTCTGTTTCCTGAGCATCCTCCAGCTTACTGTCAGGCTTCCTACCTCTGGCAGTCTGAGCTACTTTCCCTCAATCACCCCCCCACCCCCTTCCGTGAAGTTTCTTTCTGCCTTTTAAGCTGGAATCACATGATCTCCTCTTAGGTGGGGCTCATCTTGTAACCTGAGGTGTCTTAGATCCAGGCTCCAGCACCCAAGGGCAAGCCACACTGGCCATAGACTTCTCGTTGGTCCCTTTGCCTCCCTTATCAATTTCTTACAGTTCCTAACTTCTCATTTCTATTCATTACTATCAACTTCCCCTTTCTACCATTTTTATTATACTATAAAGCATTTTATTGTAATATATAGCATGGGGAGAAACTAATGGGTTTAACTGATTTGGGGCAGGATCTAGGAGAATAAAGGGGGAAAAGTTGTTTTCTGACACCTCTATGCCCCCTCCCCCTCCCCCCACCTTGATCCTGGGGCTAAACAAGAGATGGTTTGGGACCTAGCTCAAATTAGATCATCTTAAGTGGGGCCATTAAGCCAACTAGGGATTGCAGAGGTGCAGTGATCTGGTTATGCCCTTTCCCCCAGCCACGCCCCAGCATCAGGGTTGTAAAGTGGAGGCTGTCATGACCGAATTGCCAGTTTATGCTAACTGGGATTTCCCCACACCAGAGGAATCTGTAACTGACTGGTTAAACCAGACTTACATCTGCTTGGGGCCGCTGAAGTGATGCAGAGAGGCCACAGGAGGGTCCAGGAGCTGGCTCATGCAGCATTTACAGGATCAGGCCCTATATCATAATAGCAGGCGGAGGACTGATGGACTCCTCTCAGCTGTGTTCCTCTAAGACACCTCTCTTTCTCTGCATGTCACTCCTGGTAAGTCTAATTGTCCTGTCACTAGCAAGCCACCTTAAAAATTATGGGATGTCAACAGCCACCTTAAAGCGCTCTCTCTAGGGAACAGTAACAAAGAACGGGGTAATTGGTCACCCACAGCTGGTGTGTTCATTTACTTAAGAGCCGACATAGGTTCTAAGTTTGACAGAAATAACAAACGTCCTCCTGGCTCACACTGGCATGACCCTCCCCCACACCCCTATCCCCACGGCCCCCACAAAAGTCCCTTACTCATGGCAATTCCTAGAGGGATTCTCATGACATTCAGTTGGGACAGTGGCTAGGGCTTGAGACTATGTCTGAAAGCCTGATATACACATGCAAGGAGGTTCCCTTCACTTGTATTGCTACACAGGGATGTTGGTATTTTTATTTGCTAAAGAAATTAAGGCGTCATTTCCTGCTGAATTTTAAGCAGGCCAGTAGTTAAAGGTAAATCAATAAGCCAGTTAAATCACCAGCCATATGGCCTGGCACCAGCCTGGGGTATTGGTCCTTTGAACGGTCAATCATTTAAAGCACTGTTCAAACACACACATGCATTGCTATGGTAGAGAAGGGTTGAAAGGCCTGCTGAGTCTTACGGCACCTCCGTCAGCCCAGAACCCTGTCTGCCCCAAATGGAATCATGCAAGCAGCTGCCAGGATTCTCTGTTGCAAAACAGGGTGAGCGTTTCCTGGAGTCCTGCAGTGGAATTCAAGAGGGTCTGTCAAAAAGAGAGCCAGAGGCTAAGATTTCAAGCTGCATAATCCCTCACCTGCGAGGTACAGCCCAACCCCTTCCTATAACTGTTCACCTCTTGCCTAGGGATTGGTGAACCAGTGGGAATAACCCTGGGGCATTCAGTGATCATTCTGTGCCCAAAGTGCTTCCTAGAGTTCTGGTTTCTTCTGTGTTTGGCCCGAACTGGCTGTGCATAACAGCAAGAGCTTCACAGCACCGCACTCAGACTGTGTCCGGGAAGCTCAGCCCTCTGTTACAGATGGGCTCCAGGTGCAGAGTTCCAACCCAGATCTGGATCCAGACTTTCATAAAGATCAGATCTGGGTGTTTGGTTTGGCCCACAGTAGGGAAAGGGGCCAGCCCTGAAGCTGGGATGTAGATTGACATCCAGATCTGGGATTTTGGATTGGGCCTGACGCTGCCTTTTGCGCTTCAAAAACGTTCTGAGGAAGTGTCACCCTATGCAGTGTCCAGCTCAGTCACCCTATGCAGTGTCCAGCTCAGTTCTTCATGGCTGCTTTTCAGCTCAGCACCCAAACATTTGGAGCCCTTAGCCTGACTGAACCGCTGACTCCATCTGACTCTGGCCCATCCCTGCTCTTGCCCGTCTACCCTTTCTCTGCTCTATGATGCCTCTTGTTCTACCTCGCTTGCTTCCTTCGTTTGTTCCCCACTCCCCAAGGATGGCAGCACTTCAAAACAGCTTTAGGGATTCTCTGCAAGGAGAAAACAAGGAAACCCAGCGACAACAAGCTAATCAGCAAACAGCTGAGCCGAGGATAAATTCACATGGAAAGCCTGTGTTTGTTTATTACTAATGGGTAACGAAGATGATAACCTTTTAATCCAAAACCATAATGAAATATGCATATTTGTTAATGTGCAACTCTAAAATGCAAATCTTGCAAACACAATGAGGAAGGGCGAAGAAAGCACTCGGCACCAAACCTAATTTATTCCTTTGGCTTCAGACATTTATCCAAATTGAGTTGTGTATGTAATATGAAGTCAAATGAATACGTAATTGTAATGTATATGTATAGCCATTTTCTTCTCGAATATGCCAACTGTTTATCATAATAGGAAGTAATACATATTTTGCAGGATAAAAGGTTACCTATTAAAATATTTTATACATCCCCCTTAAGCTTTTATATGTATAAAAGCTCTATTTACATAGAGACAATATCTGGTTTCCCTTTTGAGATACAGCCTGACTTCAAAAGATATAAAAGAGATTAACAAAGTAAAACCAAGATTTTTATTCAAGTCCTTTTTCTTTTTCCCCTTTATCCAACTGCACTGAAATTAATGAGCTTCGCTGGAGTTGTTCTAAATGGATGTTTTCCCACTTTTTTGTTCTCGGCCCCCCGAATAAATGGCCTTTTCCTGTTGCTCTGTGTTCCCCTCTTATTTGCATATTTATGCACTAGGGACTCAGCTTTATTTTTAACCATGTTTGCCATTGCGCTTGTAAAGCTCCTCATTGCAAGCCCAGCAATTTGCAGGCTACAGCACGGTGAGCTTAGTGTATGCGAGGCTGGCTAGAGCCAACTTGCTCATGGCCCAAGTTGAGATGAATAACAGTAAAATGAGAAAAATAAGACCCAGCTTGAGCCTTCCTTCCTGAGCTCAAACCAAACCGGAATGGAACTTATTTCTGCGATGTGAAAAAGCTCAGGAAACTTTCTCATCTTTCTAGCTATCTCTCAGGTTCTATGGCATCTGAAGTCACTAGTTTGAGCCTGGTCCAAAGCCTACTGGAGTCAGGGGGAGTCTTTCCAATGATTTCAGTGAGAGCATTGGATCAGGCCTAGGGTGACCATATTTCCTGATGCTGAAAACGGGACACCTGTTAAGATTACTCGTATTCTAGCCAGTCCAAAGGCAATCCATCAGAACTATGCAGTACAAACATTTAACTCAACTTCAAGTTGGCTGAGCCCCTGTTAAAAAGAAACACTGCATAGTTGGATTCCTTTTATTTACCTTCTTATCTTTAAGGCTTTCGGGTTCACACGGGGAGAGGTGACACACACACAGTCCCATACACCTCTCTCACATGGGGGTGGGGGATCGACCGACCCTTCCTGCCCAGCACTCTTGGCCCTCTATGTCTGGCTGGGCCACCAGGAAGGACCTGCCAATCCTGGTACCTGGCTCCATGTCTTCCCGAGGCAGCACATGGGTGGGGAGCATGCAGGGTCACATGCCCCCTCCTCCTCCCCCCCGATTTCTGTCAGAGTTCACACCAGAATGTGGCCAGCAGCAGCCTTTCGGCACTGTGCGGGAAGGAAGGGAGCCAATTCCAGCCACAGGGGAGGAGATGGGGAAGGGATGACCTGGCCCGTGTGTTCGCCGAGGGGGCGGGATATGGAAGAGCAGTGGGGCTGTGGGGGAGGGGTGAAGGGGCAAAACAGGGAGAGGATAGAGAGAGAGAGGGAGCATGTAAAGGACTGATGGATGGGCAGCAGATGCAACACATAACCAGCTGCTGCCTGGCGCCTGCCCGCACTCACCAGCTCGTAGCGTGCAGCCAGTGCCGGCCGGAAATCGGATGGGAGGCGGGGGCCTGCTGGCCAAGACCCTGCATGCAGTGCGGGCTGCACTGACCAGCGGGGGGGGTGGGAGGGGTTGGCCACTCCTGAGCTCTGCATCTTCACCCCGCCACCAGCGTTGCACACCCACCCCCATTGTCGGCCACTGGACCCCCCCACTCACTGCTGGTGGGAGGGTGGCTGGGGAGCAGGGATCCGGCTAGCAGCAGGACCCATCGGTACTGATGTGGGGGAGAGAGAAAATACAGGACAATTTGCCCATTTTAAAGAAAAAGTCGGGACACCTGCAGGAGGGCTTAAATACAGGACTGTCTCTTTAAAAACGGGATATCTGGTCACCTAATCAGGCCCTAAGCAAGAAGACAAGTAAGAATAAACTGGATTCTCTTTTAAGCTATCTCACAGCTTCATCCACCTTGTTCTTCCCTGTCTCCCAATTCCCTTCTTAAATCTCCCTCTAGTGTTCAGTTATGTACTGCATTTACTCATGCCTGACCCATCCCGTTGACATTAAGTACAACAAACTTAAAGTTCATACGAAATAGTTGTCACCTCATTGTTTTTCTTGGTTCTCTCCAGGAGCAGATGTGCCAAATGAAGGGAAGAAGAGGTGGAAATAATAGTAATATTTAGCTGTTGTCAGTACATTTCAAAACACTTTACAAAGGAGATCAGTCTGATTATCCCCCTTTCACAGAGGGGAAACTGAGGAACTGAACAAGGAAAGTGATTTGTCCAAGGTCACCCAGCAGCAGAACCTAGGTCTCTCAGTCCAGCATTCTATCCACTAGGCTACACTGAAAGGTAGCAGGGAATGCATGACAAAGCCTGTTCTTTACAGCCCCAAATTGTGCAAACTCAAGTGATTTGGACAGTACAGAGAAGCATCCAAAAAACTGGTTGCTGATTAAAACTGAGTGACTTCCCGACATTTTGAAGCGTGCCTAGCATATTCTTTACAAGATGCAGAAAGGAATATTTTGAAATGGACTTCTAAAGCATGAAATAAAGTAAAGAAAGTCTATAGATTTACTCCTACTCTCTCCATTTCCCTGGGGAAAATAAAACAGTCTTATAAAATATGGCCTGGAACTATTCAGTGGCTCATCCACCCATAGGCTGCAGGTTCAGTTCTCTTCCCTGTCAGGGGCCTACAATTCCTTCCTCTAATAGAATTGATCTCAGGAGGCCTGTGGAAAGTTCTCTTACTAAAGTCTTAGTAAATGCTAAGAAGACATCGGTAGGAACCTTCCTGCACTGCTAGGTTGACTGATGCTGCCAACTTCAATAGCAGTCAGTGCCATAATAGGATCAGAGACCTTGAAGTGAAGCCAAAGTTGGAATCAGTCCAGCTACTAAGGATTTGCGGAGGGGAAGGGGGTCTTTCTTCTTCCTATATTATTTGAGACTTAGATAAATGTTAAAGGAATAGCAGCAAGAAAGCAGCAAGCTTAAATATTTCTTTCAATGCCAACCATCAGTGAAGACCCCACTCTGTGAAAAGGCAGCATGGGGGAAAAGACACATTTGCTTTTGTAGAGATCTGCGGGGGGAGCCCCTGGCAGAATAAAAAGTGTTTCACTAAAAGTTTCCAGCCATTTTAGACTCACAAATCCTGACACACATTAATGAGAAATTAATGCAGTGCAGAAATTACTGGGTGTGAGAAACCGTCGGTCAACATCAGGAGTGCCTGCCTGCTTGTGAGATGGGGCGGTGGGTTTCCAAAGGGTGAGAATGTTCAGCAGCCTGTAGTTGTTCCTTAAAGAGGAGAGGGTGGTGGGGGGGGGGGTCAGCTTGGGAATTAAATAGCCTTATTCTGTAGTTTAGTGAACGTGGAGAAGTGGTTACCCTACCTAAGGTTCGTTGGGATGATTTACATTGAGATCCTGTTCTCCTATTCATATTTCCAATGCAAATTGCTCCAGCACCAAATCATATTATCTTAGCAATTTAACGAAAGAGAGTGGGAGGAGAGAGAGACACAGAGGAAGAGACTAAAAATTACAGAGGTAAATTTCACTATTCATCTCTTCTGTTTGTAAAAATGAAACTTAAACAAGGGGGAAATCACCCACTTTGTTACCTCTTCTCTCCTCTCAGATCCTTGGGTGACATTGTTTTAAGCATTTAACTTTTAGAGGGTTCACTCCATTTATTGGCAGCTTTTGAGTGGATCATTTCCTGCTGCAATAGAGAATTCCGCAAAGACAACTTTCTCAGATATAGGTGCATGAAACAGCTGGAGAGGCTGATTTGTCTAACCAGGGAATTTGAACCCCGGACCCTCAGCTTAAAAGTCTGCAGCACTACCAACTGAGCTAGTCAAGCTCACTGCTAAAGCAATAGAAGTGATGGAGCAGGCATATAATAGATGGTCCCCTCTCCTGTTGTCTGGGCATCCAGGGCCAGACGGAGATTATGATGTTGCTTGCTTAAGTGTTTTGGGAGCATTCTTTGTAGCGAGCCGGGAGAAGGCTGAAATGTAACCCTCTCTCTCTTCTTAATCTTTTTAAAATAATGAGATCAGGTGACTACAATAATCCCTTTCAAAGTAAAAATATGTACAGGAGAAGAAAGTGCTCTGAAGTGTTAATGCAAACAAAGAAACTGTGACCTCACGTCCCAACCAGTCCATGCAAATTTGCCATCAGAGCAACAACTTGTGGGTGTGGTTTCAGAGGAGGTGGACTTTCCGTAAAAGGAATAGGGAAATCTTTTTGCAAATGCTGCAAAAGCACCTTCCTTTATGGCTTCTGTTGATCCCACACCCAGCAGAATATCTGTAACCATAGCAATAGGCACTGAAGGGTCTCTATTGTGTGTAGAATGGATAGTGGCAGCTGATGGTGTCAGCAGAAAGAAGTATTCAGACAGTACAACTGTGGATGATGAGTGGATAATGAGACTGCAGTCCCAAATCCCAGGAAGACGAAAATCCAAAACAATCCAGGTAAATCAGGTAGGCAGCAGAACTCAGATACCATGGAAATGGGCATGATAGAAGAACTTGAGTAGAACAGAAGTCAGAGGTGTATAAGAACAAATGTTCAAGCCAACTCAGATGTGAGTGAGACATCACTACATACCATTTCTAATAGAGCTGTACACGCAATCTTCTTTCTGCTCAGTCCCGACATGTCCTTCACTGGAGTGGGTTTGCTGGAAAATCAGATTGTGGTTACATTCAATCAAGGAATTTCAGCAGCAGAGCAAGAAGAACAGGAATCATCTTTGTAACAGAGACCTGACTGATTCTGAGATGGATCAGTAATGGAGACCATGCCCCCACAACCAATGACACACGCCTGAACACCACACGATCCATCTCCCCACGCATGTTCCATCATATGCATATTCTCTACATAATAGCAATATGACAACCATATGATAGTAATAGGACAACCCAGAATCTCTCAAGGATCTGGGGCCCAGCACTGGGCCTATGCTCTCCTACATTCCATGTGTGGAGTGGTAGAGGTGCACATTATAGATAACTTGACAGCTGTAACTTGCAACCTGGTTGGCACTCTTCAATTCTAGGAGGGGATCGTACTGAGTGAGAGATTTGGCCTTTACACACTGCTGTGACATGTAGGAAAATTTCCTGTCTGCCCCAGGTGAGAACTCTCCCATACCTATACCCCCAACATATTCACTGCAAGAAAATAATTATTAGAAATAAGGCTGTCAATTAATCGCCGTTAACTCATGAAATTATCGCAAAAAAATTAATTGCGATTAATCGCACTGTTAAACAATAGAATACCAATTGAAATATATTAAATATTTTGGGATGTTTTTCTACATTTTCAAATATATTGATTTCTATTCCAGAGGACAGGCTTCCATACTGATGATGCTCGTTAAAAAATAATGCATTAACTAAATTTGTGACTGAACTCCTTAGGGGAGAACTGTATGTCTTCGGCTCTGTTTTACCCGCATTCTGACATATATTTTCATGTTATAGCAATCTCGGCTGATGACCCAGCACATGTTCATTTTAAGAACACTTTCACAGCAGATTTGACAAAACACAAAGAAGACACCAATGTGAGATTTCTAAAAATAGCTACAGAACTCGACCCACGGTTTAAGAATCAGAAGTGCCGTCCAAAATCTCAGAGGGACGAGGTGTGGAGCATGCTTTCAGAAGTCTTAAAAGAGCAACAGTCTGATGCAGAATCTACAGAACCCAAACCACCAAAAAAGAAAATCAACCTTCTGCTGGTGGCATCTGATTCAGATGATGAAAATGAACATGCGTCGGTCCAAACTGCTTTGGATCATTATCGAGCAGAACCCTTCATCAGCATGGACGCGTGCCCTATGGCAGGGGTGACCAACCTGGGGCTCCGGAGCCACATGCGGCTCTTCAGAAGTTAATACGCGGCTCCTTGTATAGGCGCCGACACCGGGGCTGGAGCTACAGGTGCCAACTTTCCAATGTTCCCGGGGGGGTGCTCACTGCGCAACCCTGCCTCTTCCACAGGCCCTGCCTCCACTCCACCTCTTCCCACCCCCTCCCTGAGCCTGCCATGCCCTTGCTCCTCCCCCTCCCTCCTAGAGCCTCCTGCATGCCACGAAACAGCTGATCAGGAGGTGCGGGGAGGGAGGGGGAGGTGCTGATCCACAGGGCTGCCGGTGGGCGAGAGGCACTGGGAGCGGGGGGGTGAGCTGATGGGGGACTGCTGACATATTACTGTGGCTCTTTAGCAATGTACATTGGTAAATGCTGGCTCCTTCTCCAGCTCAGGTTGACCACCCTTGCCCTAGGAAATGGCGGTTGAAGCGTGAAGGGACATATGAATCTTTAGCGCATCTGGTACGTAAATATTTTGTGACGCAGGCTACAACAGTGCCATGCAAATGCCTGTTCTCAGTTTTAGGTGACATTATAACCAAGAAGCAGTCAGCATTATCTCCTGTAAATTCTCACCAAATTTGGTTGCCTGAGTGATTGGCTGAAGTAGGACTGAGTGGACTTGTAGGCTCTAAAGTTTTATATTGTTTTATTTGTCAATGCAGTTATTTTTTGTACATAATTCTACATTTGTAAGTTCAACTTTCCTGATAAAGAGATCACACTCCAGTACTTGTAGAGGTGAATTGAAAAATACTATTTCTTTTGTTTTTCACAGTGCAAATATTTGTAATCAAAAATAAACATAGAGTGCGCACTGTACACTTTGTATTCTGTGTTGTAATTGAAATCAATATATTTGAAAATGTAGAAAACATCCAAAATATTTAAATAAATGATATTCCATTATTGTTTAACAACGCAATTAATGGTGATTAATTTTTGTAATCACTTGACAGACCTAATTAGAAAGAATACCTAGCACTTTACCAACGTTAACTATCCCAACAACCCTATGTGACAGGTAAGTAAGTCCTGTCCTCGTATAGATGAAGAAACTGAGACAGAGAGATTAAGTGACTTGCCCAAAGCCACTGAGAGAGCCAGTGTCAGAGAACCAGAATTAACACGCAGGAGTTCCTGGCTCCCAGTCCTATGTCCAGACCTCTGAACCATACTTCCCTCTCAAATCATCTTAAACCCTCATTGTTTCCAAGCTCCTATGCATGAAATGGATCATCTTCCACAGCTTTGATGTCAATATTTCCCTGGGCTTCTGCTGTTCCTTGAGTAAATATGGATAGATCTATTCCAGAAACACTGCGAGTAGTTACTGCTGTCAGCGATGACTGATCCCTCTGTCTAGTCCCAGCGATGATGGCTCTTGAAGTGTGTATATTGATCCCAAGCTTGCCATAGTCATGATGTGGAACATCAACTAGTTTGGAGTGTATTATGAGCCGAGTTGCATCACAAATACCTTAATAGCACAAGTGGGTCACACAGTCATGCAAACCGCACCTCTCTGGCTGTTCCGCTTCCTTTTAACATGCACATTCTGTAATGCTGCACCACTGTGCTTAACACACTTTTTTTAACCTCCTAAAATGAGGATGAAATGAAAAAAAAAAACAGAAAAAGAATCCTATTTGTCAAAGAAAATAATGGCTCAGTGGTTGCGGTGAAACAGAGATATTGTTACTTAGTGATAATAAGAGAAAAAAACATTGTCGGAATGATAAGGCCATTTCTGCTGTCTCCCCAAGTGATACTATCTCTGCTACCACAAGTCCCGGAATATTGTTAGGATATTTCATGAAGTGTCTTAGGCAGAATAAACAGACCAAGCTTATAGTTAACCCACTCCACCTCCAGCCCTCCTCCCGCTGCACACGGCAGCCTCTGCTTTAATATCATTGTCGTGCTGGTTTGTGTTCCCCAGTGCTTCTCTCCCACTTCATCCTAAATGTGTTGCTGCTCCATGCTTAGCAGATGAGGCCCCTTTCTCTGATAAGCAGCCCAACTTTGTCTTGCAATAGGTCCTCAGCGAGCCTGCCGATCACATCTTGGAAATGTTGTTAAAAGTGCCAGTGAAATGAGGTGTGGGGAGGGGAAGTAATAACACTGAAACAAGGATACAGGGATCCGCTGAAAAACTGCTGGCCCAAGGCCTGATGTTCTTGTAGAGCTTGGAGATAAAGCTGCTTACCCTTATACTAAGAGGCTGAGATTTTCCTCTCATGCCAGCTTGACACCTGAGTACCGTCAGCGGAGTAACTCCAGATTTATACCTGTGTGAGAGGAGACTCAGACCCTATCCTAGTCTTGTGCACCCGTCTGTGAGTGTGTGTGTGAGTCTCACGTATATTTGCCTGATGGTCACCGCTGCAAAGTCAATATCTGTCCACAAAGTGGTAAGCTAAGGAGTTATGTCCTGTCCTAAGCGTAGGGGAAATTGTGTCTCAGATACTGCAATGTAACTCCTGGCAGATGTTCACTTTTTAACAGTGACCGCAGTATATAAGGATGATTATGATGATGATGATGATAATAATATTTCTATTAACATAGAAGTTTGTCTTCATGAAGGGTCCAAAAGCATTTTACAGACTTCAGGCTTGAATCTGAGTTCAAAGGAGTTGATCCTGACTTAAGTGAGAATACTTAGACTAGACAGTATCTGTCTAACAACCTCCACCATAGAGTGATCAACTGTGATTGAACTTGGGACCTTCAGCACAGCCTTCTACCAGTTGAGCTAACTCCATTAGCTGATAGCAATAGCAGGATCTTATTCTTGTAGGCCTAACTTGACATGAGTAAGTTAACATAAGTAAGACCTCATTTCTCAGTGGGCATGACTGGAGAGGTGAATGGAAGATTAAGTCCTAAATCAGAGTATAACGAGCATTAGGCTGGAGTCAGACTAGCTAAGATAAGCAGGAACACCCTGGTACTAGGGACAATGGATAAGATAAATGGAATGTATCAGGTTATATTGGAACAGCACATGGACAGAGTATGCTGTACGTGGATTGGTTCCTGAAAAGTAACAGAGCCAATCACGAAGTGCATGATGCAGTGTATAGTCAGGAATGCAGGTGTTAGTAAAGATGTAGATAAAGAAAAGTTTTGCTGTGTAACTTTGGATTTGTGATATCCCCTGTATCCACCCTCTGTCTGAGCGTGGCCAGCTTGGGTATGGTGTTGCTGTGTGTCATATAAAGGTATTTGAGTGATGAATTCCAAAGTCAAACTGAAGTTTTGGGAACCAAGTGGAAGAGGGTCTCAGAGGAACCCAACAAACCTCTGTATGGACCAACCACAAGAGAGAGGACATGACACACTTTCCCCAAGAGGTACATGCCTGACTAATGTTTATTCCACCCTACTGTAGAACGTTATCTAAGGAACAAATGAAAGACCAAATCCAGGGACCTACATCTGCTTGGCATGTCTCAGGGTTGGACTTTCGGCTATTAATAAAGATATGCCATTGCCATCAAAATAAGGACCACATTCTTCTGTTCTGCCCACTAAGTTATGTCATACCAAGGAAAGCTAAGGAAAGGGAAAAGCATGCTGGCTATTCTGCAAATCTTGATCAAATCCTTTATTCAGAGAAAGCCTTTCCAAAGGCTAGAGAGGCGGAGGGGGAAACATGCTCTGAAAGAGGTGTGACACAAATATCTGCTTGCAAACAAAATGCAGCCTATTGCTTCCTCCACCATTGAAATGCAGCCATCTCTGGGGTGTAACACAGAAGCTACTTAACAGCACTGTAAGCAACAGTTTAGAGCAAGAAGGGCCCATGTGTATGTATATCTACGATGTATGTTTATTAATTTATAAAATGCCTTTCACCCCTTCTTTCAAAACCACGACTGAAGCTGCAGGAATAAAGATGATCCTAGCTCCAGAAATTCCCCAAGAAGAGTGAAGTCAAAATCTTTGGAGCGAAAGTCTGTGGAGAAAACAGAGTTTCTTTTTTTTTAAAGTCAATATTTGAGGCACACCTTGTGAGTTGTGCAGCTGTTGTGGTAAGTATATCAAATACAATGAATCCCCAGATTATCAGCTTTGAAGGCATTAGCTGGTGGAGGAAAACATCCATCCCCAACCTGTAGAATTAGAAAGGGCTAGAGAAAAAAAAAAAAAAGTCTTGTGAAACAGTGAAAAAATCCCTAACAATCCATCTGAATAAATAGGGCACAAAGTGTCGGCATTCCTATTAGTGTCTGTCGGTCTCGCTTGTGTGCCTGGTTCTTTTTCCTCACAGCTATTACCTGCTCTGAAATCAAGCTGACAGAGAACTACTTAGCTAATCAGGATGGGGGGCAGATGCTCTCTTCAAACGTCTCCTTAAATTCCTAGCTAGAGTCATCCATCTCCTCTTAGGCTCTCTTTTGTATCTTCCTGGGGCCCTTATAGAAAACGGTCTTTTGTGTGGAGTATAACAGCTGGCAAATGCTGATTTTAAGTGTGTTCCTACCTTTGTGGATTGATCATAAAAAGATCAAAGGTAAATAATCTCCCTGGTGCTCTTTTGAAAAGAAGCTAATCAAGTTTGGGGGGGAGAGAGGGGAGGGGTTTAGATTTTTAAAAAATGATAAGGAGTACTTGTGGCACCTTAGAGACTCTAAGAGAGTCTCTAAGGTGCCACAAGTACTCCTTTTCTTTTTGCAAATACAGACTAACACGGCTGTTACTCTGAAACCTGTCATTAAAAAATGATGTCATTGTTATTAGTAGGAACATTTTATCCCACCCCTCCCCACACTCCATTTCTCCTTTACTTGCGATTTCCTTGTTATCCTTCTGCAATTTTATTTTATTTTTCATTTAAATAAATACTTCAGTTCTCCAGCCAACATAAGGGAGGGACTCCTAAGCAATCCTACAACACCACCACATTCAAAATAGAGATGGATATGAGCCAAGCATCCCCTCATTCCTATCTGAACACCTCCAAACTCTGGAGAAGCCTATATCCAGGTTCAAAAAAGTGGATCCAAGCTTCACAGCTGGTTTATTTCTTTGTAAGGGACAGGTGCAAAATCCCAGGAACAAACACAGCTCCAAACTTAGTGGAAAGTTTGAATCTGTACTCAGATCCAAACTTTGCCACTTAGGTCAATATCCCATTCAAATACACGTGAAAAAGTAAAAAAGTTAGCAACAACACTTCAGCCACAAGGCCATCTCCCCAGTCCCAAAGGAAAAGGCAGAGTAAGCCAAACAGCAACTGCTTTGTTCTTATATAGCATTATAGCCACTTACAGTCTGCAAATATGCACGACACTCTGGTCTCTGTTGGATTTGACAGGCGCTGTCCAAACTCCAGCAGTCGGCCTTGAATATTGATAGGAGAGTTTTAGTCGAAGCATTCCCATAAAAACAAGCCAACGAAAAACAGGAAAAAAAAAAAAAAAACATTAGAAAGGGGTCACGGCTGGATTTGCTGAACAAATGAGCTCTCTTGTGACTAGGAGATCTCATCAAACTCCTCTCAATTTTGTTATAGGAAGCAGCATAAGACAATGGCTGACCTTCAAGTACAGCGTGGGAACATGCAGGCTGATGCTCAACAAGAAAAGCCCACCTAGAAGGGTATAATCATAAATTCCCGTAGGAGATCTTTTCCATACCGGTGCTTAATCTCGCCTACAGTATAGTTGTACACACATTTCAAATATATCGACTGCACAGCTACTTTCCAATAAGGCCCCAAACATATTGTAGGCTGTTACTGCAATATGGATTGATTTTGCAGGGCGGGGGGTGAGGGGAGGGGGAGAGGGGGAGGATGGAGGGCTCTACTGGCCTGCAATATATTTCTGGGTTATTTGGTGTACAGACGTCTTCCTTTAACAGATCTGGGCATTGTTGTTATTGCAGTAGCACTATGAGGTCCCACCAAAGGCCAGGGCCCCATTGTGCTAGGTGCTGTACAAACAGGACAAGAGAGGCCCCGTACCAAAGAGTTTACCATCTAGACAAGAGAAAGGGTGGGAGAAAGGGGGCATTATTATCCCAGTTTTACAGATGGGAAGCTGAGACCCAGAGACATTCAGAAGAGATTTTCAAAGTGACCTAAGGTGTTTTTAATAGGAATTAGGCTTCCAAATCCCTTAGGCAACTTTGAAAATCCCACCCTAAGTGAGCTGGTCAAGGTCACAGAGAGAGTCTGTGGCAGAGCTGAGTCATGAACCCACAAACCTAAGACCCAGTCCAGGGCCTTAAGCATATGACCATTGAAGTCCTTTTGAGAGAGGCCATTGACTTTGAAGTCAATGGGGATCCACCTGCTTGGACCCAGTTATAGGATCAGACGCTGATTTCTATCAAATCTAGACACAAACGCCTGTGGCTCCAGCCCAGAAGCACTCAAGGTCCACTTCCATTTCAGAAGGCTTGCATTGCCCTGGCGAGTGGAATAGTGACAACCAGGAAGCTGAATCCATTTCTTCGCAAGGAGTGGATATTTCCAAACAGCAGGCTGGCTGAGCCTTTCTCTCAAAGATTTTTTATCTACCTGTACTCACTGTAGACCTAAACGAGATACATCACTGTACAATTAAAAGTTAAACCCCGTGCCCATCAGTGCTGGATCTGACAGGGACACATGTCTAACTTTATTACCATGGTTTTGTATTTTTTCAGCCTCACCCTACAAACAGGTCACAGTTTTGATTTATATTTTGCCATCTGAAATGCATAAAAGATACGGCGCTTTTGCTTCCCCATTAATCTTCTGAGGGTTTGTTTGAAATTTTATTGAAGGTGACATGACAAATTACTGCCGGAGTCAATCTGTTCTTCAAGAGGGAGTCATTTAAAAATAAAAGAAGAACAGAAAAGAAACGGGTGAATGGGGGGGGGTGGGGAAGGATGCACTAATGCAGAGTAAATGGCCTCTCTGAATATGTGCTTCAGTTCATATGCCAATGGAGCATCCTTTCAAAGGCTGCGCTGTCGGAATGAGAATGGCAGGCCAATTACCCACACGGCAGGTTCATAGATTCAGAGATAGCAGGGCCTCAAAAGACCAGTTGGGCCATTCAGGAGAGTAAGACTCCTGCATTTATTTTTTTGGCAGAATGGCTCACTACATCATCCTCAGCTGAGGCTGTCTGCAACCTATTCTAGAATCTGTGTAGTGACTGCTTCAGCCACATCCTCTGGGAGCCTATTTAACTGCCCAGTTGTTCCAACTGCCGAGAACATATTCCTGCTGTTTCTAGTCAAAAAAACTTTTCCACAGGGGCTGTTGCTGTTTTGTGAGGCTGAGAGCTAAGGTAGGAGCATGGTGGGTGTATCTACAAATATTCTGGATGTTATTCTGATGTATGTTGTCATGTGACATGTCTCGAAAGCTCATCTTTCCTCGTGCGTTTATGCCGTGATCCACTGACTTTAATGGGAGTTTGATGGCACTAGGTACTTAGCAGAATCAAGCCCCAAATAAACCCTGTCTCAGAAAAGTGTGCCCATTTAAGATAGCTGAGAAGGTACAACTATCCCCCTACAGCTTGTATTCTGTCAGGAATGCGCAGCAGAGATGGCAAAGGGCCTCTAAGGGTATGTGTTCACTGCAGAGTTAACGGGGGTGATTGACACTCATGTTTGAGCACCCAGCTTAGCCCTGGCCTGGGTCTGAGCAGCCATATTGCAAATCCATGCTTGAGTTACCCTGTTCTCACTGATGCTGCACTCACCCGTATGCATTGCTAGGACTTCTGAGGTTATATCCTATTGGTTCCTTGTGCTGCCGTATGCTGATCTGATCTGTGAGTCTTTCCCAATGAATTGTGGGAGAAGTTTTCTGTCTTTCTGGACAATATGGGGGAATTGTGGGAAGGCACTGGAGGATGCAAGTTGTTTAGTCTGTGTCTCACCGCCGAATGGACCAATAGCAGCTCAAGTGGAAGTGGCACCTGAGGTCTAACCCACCCCCCAGCTGGGTCAGATAGCCTAGTTGAAAGCACCCACAAAACTCAGGTGAGAGAGATATGTTTGTAGATGGGACAGGGGCAACACCCAGATAAGAGCTTAGGCTAAATCTGCGGTGAAGACAGACCATTAATCTTGTCGGTCCATTTTGCACTCTTGGGCACTGTTTCTAGGATCTACTGTGCTGAGGTCAGCCAGGTGAAGTGAACCATGAGTGAAGTCTGTTAACTTGTTATGCAAGGTGAGATGAGACTAAAAAGGAAGTCTGCACCAGAGAGATGTCTGTGCATGTATTATTGGAGATCCAGTGTTCTGCTGCCTTAAAATATGGAGACGACAATGGATTTATCATCCCTCTGATAAAAGGGATCCATTAGAGCACCCCATCTCTGCCCCTGCAGCAACTCATGCCACGATTCTTAGAGATAAATAGCAATAATAAAAAGCTACAGTATTCAAAATGGTGCATTTGTTTCCTTTTGCTGTTTTATTAATTCAACTAGCTGCTAAGTAACTCAAGCACCGTTTGCCTCAACCTCTCACCCAATGGCAACTTAATTAATTGTTAAGTGCCTAGGATCAGAGGCCTCCTGAGCATTGTCTGTTTTGGAAGAAGCGGGAATACCAAGGAGCTTGCCACGGAGCTCTCTTTGTATGTGGCATCTCAATAACTCACTCAAGTGTTTGACTATCTAGCAATCAGGTGGCCACTCGTTGAAAGCAAGAGTTGACAATGAAAAAACCTTGCATTTTTCTCCTCACTGGGATATGTATAGAGCGGGACAAATAGTACAAAAAGCATTTGTTGAGAACTTTATTCAAATCATTTTGAGGTATTAGGTGATTAAATATTTGACCTGTACAGTTCAAATGTATGTACATGTTAATAAGGGACAAGGTAGTAGAAAATAAGGCCCTATAGATGTAGAGATCGAGGGGTGAGAAGTTGGTGCAATGGTGGCATTTTACACCCATTGGGTGCAGAGATAAAGGACTACACAAGGTGCAAGGCAGTGGAGAACCAGGCCCAAAGTTTGTGAGACAAGCACTCTGAAGAAAGAAGGTACATGGCAAAGGTTTGGATAGAGCAGGTATCTCCTGTGACCTCATGGACTGAGATCCCAGTCATTAGTCAGCTGTAACACAAATCTACCCCAAACACTTTCATAAAAGCAAAAGATACTTCCATTATAGCTGATGACTTTTGACCTCTTTTCGTGAGGTGAAAGAAGGCATGGGGCTTTTGGCTCCTATCACAACACACTCAAGATGTGCAGGTGAGTTGGTATAATCAGATTAATGAATGCATTTAAGTTCCCTTTGAAAAAAGACAAAGCTCTATAGTAAGCGTTAAATATGATTATTAATAATATTCACATTTTGCTACATATTACGTCTCCTACATATTTTAAGATGTTGGAAGGGGAGTTTATTTACACAAGGAGTAATGCCCCTGGTGTTTGCTTCCATATCTAGTTTCTGCAGACAGAAAACTATCTTCTTGTTGCAAATATAGGGATATTTATCTGCATGAACAACCATTTTCACCACCTCACCAGGGCCAAATTCAGAAACACTTGTGAAAATCTTTGATTTCACACATGTCCTGGTGAAGCAAATATAAGCTGAATCATGCACAGCTCTGGGTAACATGTTTTTGCACTTTTGGTCTGAACTGGTCCTACAGGCAGGTTCATACGGTGAATTTATACTAGAGACACAGCCATTCTGAAGAACATGAATTTGTGTTAATTTAGTATTGGAATCCTTATCTAGAGACAAGTCATTTCAAGTGTGACCTTGCACTTCCTCCTCCATTTACTGACAATATAAGTCAAGGATATTGCTATTGCACACAGAATTGTTTGTTACAAAATTACAGCTGCAAATTATTATTTCCATTTAGACTTTATTTACTGGGAAAATAAAACGTGACAGAACATGCAATTTTATAACAAGCAGAATCTAACAATTCTTTTAATCACTTAGCCAGCCTTTCCAGGTGCATCTAGGCAGAATGCACCTGCCGTACTGCTGAATTTTCCATATACAATATGTCCAGATAGAAAACACCTACTATTTTAGATACACTTACGGTAGAATGTACCTGCTGTGCTAGTGAACATACCAGGTGCACCCAAGTGGAAGGGGATTGGCATGCCACTAAAGTACAGTACATACAGGTAGAGCAAACCTGGGGTACTGCCAAACATTCCCTATACATGGGATTAGGATATACCTTTTAAACTCCTGGATGCTCTGGAGTTGTTCTAGCAATAAAGCTATTCCAGGTACATCCATGTTGCACACACCTGTTATGCTGCTAATGTTCCAGGGATGTCCCATTAGAACACACCTATTATGCTGCCAGATGGTCTAAGTACCTTCCAACAGTCCATTGGTTTCAATGGAATGCTAATAGTATGACAGCAGCCCAGCAGTAGTGGTGAGCTTCTGGCAATGAAGGAGTTAAACCTACAGTCAGCTGCAGAACGGCAGGCTGGGATGTGATTTGGGCATACCTGCGCCGGAGTGACATAACAGAAGCAGCATTTGCTCGGGAGGAGGTATGCGTTTTTGCCCAGTTGGCTGGAGAAGTGAGTGATCTAGAGCAGACAGAGTGAGCATGGAAGTCATGACTTCTCTCGTTCCAGGGCAGCTACTGTTCTGGGTTTAGTGGAGAAGTTCTGTATCTTAAGGCATTCAGCACAGGGTGTGGAAATGCTGGGATAGCAGCTGGTTGAGGGGCTGGCTCACTTAGTACCAGTTCATATAGGAGCCATCTGTGCTAGTGCAAATCATCAACAATAAAGGCCAAGTCCAGGGGCATTTGTCTGAAAATCAGAACAAAACAGCAGCGATTTGACCTCCCCACAAAGTGGCTGAGCCCAGTGAAAAAGCAGAACGGAAAAACAGGACCCACTGAGATGAGGGTCAGAGTGAGGATCTGAACGGGACTCAGTCCGACATCCATCCTGGGCAGACACCTTACTAGCACTCTCCTTTTGCTGGATCTTTTTCCTTCCTGGTTTGTCTCCTTATCTTCCTCCTTCTACTTTTACATTTATGATGATTGAATGTAACACACAAGCCATCCCTTTACTGTCCTTTCTGCTCTATACTCTCCACTCTTGCATTCCTTATGGCCATTAACGTCATTTTGGGAATACAGGTTGAGTGAAAGCTGGGATACCAGAAACAGACTCCAAATGACCCAACAGGCTCCAGGAGCCGGTTTACCCACTGAAGGGCTGAAAACGGTTTCCTCACTCCTTTCTGAGCAAAACCTGCCTTTGTGATCTAACAGCAAGCAAAGCCTGATAAGGAAGCCTCTTCACAGTAGCCTGGCATCTCCCATTGTTCCAGATATCTCCTCTCTGCTCTTTCAAATCCCTCAGTTCTTTTTCCAAGGCTCTTACAGTGACCTCCTTACAGACCACATCTCCCACACCGCCCTGTGGTGAGTTAAGATCCCGTCTCTGCTACGTGTCTGCCGTGGAGTGCAGACTGTAATCTTCTAGAGGCATCAACAGTTTTGTCTGTCCCCTGCCAGTCTGCTAGTCTAGTTCTACCTTGTTTTATTTGCTCTACACACATCTAATAAGAATGGTAGGAGCCCAGTAGCTAATTCAGTCACCTCTGGTAGCTGGCTGGTGTGACAGTAAGTAAGTTGGATAGTGACCCCTACCATGTGACCAATGACCTTTTGGAACACACATGCAGATGGCTAGGGCCAGGAAATTAAGAGTAGTCTTTGGCCAGGACGCCTGTGTTTCACACCCTCGTTGCTGCCAGCATGTCACAGTTTCTGCAGTGGACCAGTTTTTGAGCTGTTGAGGGGAAAAGAAGTTGAAAGTCTGAGAATTTGCATGAATTTAAAGCTGGATATAAGGATGCACACCCACTTGCCTATCTAATATCTGCCCCAGACAGCAGCTTGGTGTTTCAGAACTAGCAACTCTGGCATAAAGAGCAAGCCAGGCACTTACAAAGGGGAATGTTATCAAAGGATATGGCCCCTGTTCCCCGCCAAAATATGAGTTACTTGGGAATGCATCCATTACTTATTCCCCTCATCCCCCTAATAAATGCAGACAGGAAGTCTTTTAGAGGAACAGTTGATGTCTTTGGAGAGGGTCCTTTCATTCTATGTTTCTATCTGAAATGCATTCCAAAGGAAATACACAACTTCAGCCACAGCAATGGAGCTGGGAACCATACAAGAGTATGGGGACAGTGAAAGGGGGTTGCCAAGGACCTATGCACAGTATAGAGGACCTTGCGCCATTGAGTTCAAATCCATGCTCCTGCAAAGTTTAAGGATATTTAGGTCACATTTTTGGTTTACCCATTATATAGATGGGGAGCATCTGCCAAGTCCAGATTTGGTTCCAAATTTCCTCAAAGTTCAGGCACATTCAAATCCGAGTGATTCATTTGAGCTCATGTCTAATTCACACAACTGTTGATAATGCCCATGTAAAATGTAGTGAGTGAAATCACCCTTTCTTGTGAGTAGGAACTAGGGGACAGATTTTCAAGAGCGCTCCCTTTTAGACACCTGGTTTTCAAAAGTGCTCAGCACCCAAGGAGCACCTACCATTTTTCTGGAACTTTTGGTCTCTGCATGCATAACTCCTAACCCCTGGTACCCAAGAGAGTACCTGTCACAAAGGGTTATATGTAAAACCAGAAAGAAATTCACATACTATCTATTCTCACCAGCAATGCCACACAGGTAGCCCTCTTTAGAAGACACAGGTACATGAGACACACTCCCTGAAAAATACAGTCTCCTGGTGGGGCGTGTGCAGGCAAAGGATTTTGTGACTGGAGAGCAACTATTACAACTGCCCTTCTCCTCTTCTACTTGCTTACTCCCTCTCTTTTTTAAAAAAAGAAGAGCAGCAGCAAGATCCTATGGACAGCCCTTCTCCTCTAACTATCCACTTGACTCAACACAGGCCATGCTCTTGAGGCTTGTTAGGGAAGGAAAAAAATTCCACCACTGTTTTCTTCCTCCACTTTCTTCTTTTTTTGATTAAAGAAAAGCAAGCAGCCCCCTCCTCCCTACTCTTTGGCTTGCTCCACTATCTTCCCAGCTGGCAGATGCTCCAACATTCCTTGCACGTAAGTGTTTTGCTTCAAAAGTTAGGAGACGAGAGGGAGAAAGAGAGAGAACCACATTGTACAGTCCCTGTTGATAAGGTTCAAAGCAGAGACGCCTCAGAAGCACATGCAGTTGCTTGTTTGCGCTCTTTAAAAAAAAAAAAAAAAAGAGAGCTAAATTCTACGGTAGACATTGCTTTCTCTTGCTGCCATTATCTATCCCTCACACAAGCTAGAGGTAGGGGGAAGGTAGAAATTATCCTGTTTACCTGGCATTATTTTTACCCCCACCCACTCCTTGAAATGTCAGCTCTAAACTGCTTTGGACTCCCATCTTTTCAATGGCATTTGTAAAGAGGAAAAGAAAAAATCCTGCACATGAGGTTTATTTATTATTTTAAACACACACACACCCCTATATATAAAGCTACAATAAAACCAGCTGGGGCTGCCTGAGAAAAAACCCTACCTACCTTCTCTTGCCTTAACATTTTCCCCCACCTTGTAGTTCTCTGGAGTGTGTTTTTCCTTTTGCCCTTAGTACCTCCCTGTGATTTTCCCCTTCTAATCTAGCACTGGAGTGGCAAGTGAGTGATGCTACATTATTACTCATGTGGGGAATCCAGCCAAGAATTTCTAGGCATAGCAAAATACTCAGAACCATCTGTCTGTTTTGCTAGAGGAGAAATAGGCAAAAACAAATCCAGTAAACTATCCATTCCAACCTACAGTCACTGGGGACACCAAGATAACATTTCAGTCACTTCCCTGGGATATGTTGGGGTAGAAAGCTCTCCTTTTATTATCTTGAAAGGGGATTTCTAATGGTAGAGAAAGAGGTGTTGGGATCCAGTAAAAGTTAAAGAGACCAGGAAAGATTATCCCCTCACTTCCCAGCTTTTTAATATGAGCATTAATGTACTCAAGATACAATATCTACTCCACCGCCCGCCCCCCAGAAGCAATCACCTCAGAGAGCCCAATTTATAACTTTCCTCTCCTTAGGTGGGTGGGCATTTAAGTAGGTACCTTGTGACCTACAGGTGAAAAATGTTAGCTCCCAGATGAAATAGGAGCCTCTCTACCTCGCTCTGAGGTACAAGGTTTGTTAAGATCTAATGTTTTACACCTGTGGCAGGTTAAAACCCAGCCGGAATGTCTTTTCCCCTTTCCTAAGCAATTCAAAGCCTTTCGTCAACAGCTTTGCTTTTGTTTGCTCTTCAGGCGAACCGTGCTGCTTGTGAATGTGCCGTATGCAAAGTGAACACCTGTTCAGATTGTCAAGCCCAGTGGTAATAAGGCTCAGAGTGTCTCATCCCCTTGTAGGTGACGGATTGGGGCAGTTGCTCAGTCCCTTTTGGAGTTTTTCTGAAATACGGCAGCTATAAATCCTCAGCTCAGACAGCCTTTCCTTACTCTCTACAGCATGGCTTCTTGTGGGCTTTTATAGCAAATGACACATTGGAAAAGAGGGGAAGATTATGGCTGGGGAATGTTGGAGAATAGGTAGGAGAGGGGAATTTATCTCAGTGGTAAACAAAGCCTGTTTTCTTTTTTTCCCCTGATTTGTGTCAGGTTAGCCAACGGAGAGGAGTTAAGGATTCAGAGCTCTTCTGAAGGTCTGATCTAGTCTTTTTTGACTAAGCCACAAAATGGCCCCTCTGCGATATTTGGATTTTGTGTTTCTCCCTAGACAAAGAGCAATTGTCAGTCTGAATGACATGTGGATCAAGAGAAACAATAAACCAAAAAGTGTGCCCAAGAAAAGTCTCCATGTGTGTGTGAGAGAGAGCACAGTGTGTGTGTATCACAACCCCACCCCCCTGAAATGTAATGGGGCATAGAAAGCAAGATGGCAACAGTTACATAGCAACATACATCCCATGGGTGGCTTCCCTTTTTAAATCTGAAGCTAGAGATCAGCCAGGGAAGTTCAGATTCAAACTTTATGGTTCTAGCCCATTCTTATAATAGAACAATCGTGGACTGCATATGTGAGCCCACAGCCCATGAGATGTAGATCAGCTTCCAGACAAATCTTCCTGATTCAGCCCATTTCTCATTGTAACCACTCCAGAGTGTGTTCTTTTACGTACCTTTTCGGGGGCTGAGATAAGTCTGCCCTGTGCATTACATAGCACCTGATGACAAGACACCAAAGTTCCTTTTTGCCACATGTGAAACAGACATTTCAAAGTTAAATATCCCGTCCAGTTTCAATTTTTCTTTCCAATACCCGAAGAGATTGTACAACAGTATGGACTAATCACCTGTCAAATTTAATTTCTTAAACTGAAGGTGCTTTAGAGTCATGGGAATGAAAGGGAAAATACGCCATCCAAACCCATTATATTATTATTTTTCATACTAGGACAAACATCTAAAAATAGCAGCACTGGCTTTCCCTTTCGTTTAAATGGACAGTAAATATGTTACTGTCAGGCTAGGACATTCTATACAAAGTGTGAGCCTCCAATGTGTGTTCATAGCTAAACTGTAATCTCAGGAATGTCATGAAAATACCAGTAGTCATAGCTAGGAGCAATTACCGCCTCTCCCCGGGGACTGCATCCCAGCATTGCAGGGAACAGACCTGATGATCTCATCAGTCTTTAATCTCTCTAGACACTAGGCTCATTAAAAGAGGGGCTAGTAGCATCATCCCTTGTACAAGTTGCCCAACACTTTCATATTTTTTCAGGGGCTTTTAACTTTGCCAAACTTCAAGCATTTGGGATGAAATTTTACGTGCTGGGTGTCTGCCTCTGGCTGAATTTTTTGGAAAGTGGCATCCACAAGAGTTCAGCCATTTCCAAGCTGAACCTAGGCAAAACATGTAGTTTTGCCATTAAAAAAAAAAAAATCCTGGCAACCTTTTCTTTGAGAAGCTCTAGCACCCCCGTTGCTTTAGAGAAAGAACTTGAAACTTGGCAGGGAGGTGACCTTTGTGTCATAGATGTGCCTTTTTCTGTTCCTGTGAAAATATACCCACATTTGGCACTGTTTTAAGCCTTTCAGAAATCTACATACTCAGCTCCTCAGTCAAGTTCTTAGAGTTTAGCTGCTAAAATCTTGGAAGATTCCATACTCTCTGAGCATGCTCCAGCCTCTCACAGCTCTGAGTTCTGACTAGACTGACATGTGCCATCCCCACAGAGTGAAGCTGGACTCTTCTGTTGTAATTGATGCTCCTGGTTTCTCTGGGCTGGGGTGGGGCCATGCATTGGAAGCGAGATCAGGAAGCCTTTCTCTCCTGTGCTCTCAGCTCACCCTCTCCCAACCCCCCTTCATCCCCCCAGTGCTCAGGCAGTGTAGAGGAGGCATCTGTCTGATTCAAATGCAGAGGGGACAAGAGCCAAACTTGGTGAAGGGAAAGGAGCAGATTGGAATAAGGAGCCATGTGAAACTGGGGCTCAGAGCCAAGGGAGAAGGGAGACAGATTGGATGAAGAACCAGGAAGGGATAACTGCAGCTGGCTGGGCAAAGAGACTGGGGACAATAAGTCGGGACAAGGGGAGGCAACTGGGCCAGGATATTGAGACTGGGAGCGTAGGGGAGGCTGGTACCTGGACAGGGACCCCAGAGAGGGAGATTAGGACTGAATGGGCAAGGAGACTAGGACTGGATGAGAAGCATCAGAGGTGGAGACTGACACTGGGTAGGCAAGGAGGAGGGGACTAAGTCAAGCAGTGAGGAGTGGGGAAGAGATAGGGCAGGGACAGGCTGGAGCCAAAGGGATCAGGGTTGAGAGGAACAGGCAGAAATGTTTGTGACCACTAGCGAACACTCCCCTCCAGAGGCTGGAATGGAACCCAAGGTTCCTCAGTCTCATCATTCCACTGCTGTCAGCAAATACCAGTGAAACACACTGGTAAAGTATGTGTCTCATCCTCCTCTAGAGCTGGTCCAGATAGTGGATTACAACCAACTACTACTGTCATGGTATGGTTGAGTGACTTGTTTAAGGTCACACAACACTACTGGAAGAGTCAGACCTGGAACCCAGGTCTCCTAACTTCCAGTTGGGTCTAACCATTAAGCCCTATATATATGGCTGGTTTGTGTTTTTTCCCCTCAATCAATAGTATATATCTATATCTATATAGAGATATATACTCGTGATTAAGGGGAAAAAACACAAACCAGCTTAAAACAGCCTTTTCTGACTCACTGAAATCAATCTAAACATCATGGTTTGCATACATACACTCTTACACAGGGCACGTTTCTGCTCTCACATTGTTAGTGGTGTAAATCAGGAGTAACTCAACTGAAGTCATTGCAGCTGAAGGGGTGTAATTGAAAGCAGAATTAGTCTCAAGACGTGTGTGTCTCCACTGAGTCTTCTCTGCTTTGTAGATAGCCTCACGGGGCAAAAGCAACTGGAGGGGGGAAGCATTTAAATAAACTCCCTGGGTGCTGAGTGATCCCTCCCTCTAGCATCTGTGAACAGGCTTGTAAAATGGCTGGAGTCAGCTGAGCAGATGTCCCTATAAAAGCAAAGAATGGCATAAATTAATTCATTCATTAAGGTAAGAATGTGCTGCCTTTGAGCGAACTGGTGCTAATCTGTAGTTGCTATTTAAAGGAATTGCGATGGTGCACAGAGCAGTTCAGGATGGGCAGATATGAGGGAAAGGGGCTGTTGTAACCATGGGGTTAGTGGGTGCTGATGAAACATAAATCACACACATCACAGGAAGGATTAACATGCTGAGAACATGTTCTTTTTTCCTTTTCCCTTTTCTATTTCTGCACACACAGGAGCTGATTGTAATAGATCAGCGCTGGAAAGGGAGGAAGCACAGCAAGCGTGAAGGTCTGAGTATTAGTCTACAAAAGAAATGAATAAATAGCCTTGGGATGGTGCTCATCTGCGCTTTCTCCACCCACGGCCCTTTCCCTTGCAGTGGATGCTTCTCCATGCAAATACTGATTGCTCAACTGAGACCACTTGCCCCTTCATAGGTGGCTTCTGTCTCTCTCCATTGTACTAGCTCCACACCCCAGCTTTCTCCAATTCGGGGCGAGTGAGATGGGCTGCTCTCATTTTACTGTCTGGTAGAAAAGGGCCAGGTCCTGCAATGTTTCCAAGTCCAAAGAAGCTCCTTACTCCTGGAAAGGGATGCAGAAGCTAAGAGCCTGATTCTCCACTGCCTTGCCCCTTGTGTTGTTGTTTATATCTGTGCAAAATGGGCTGGATCCTTGGCACAGCTTGGGGTAGAGGGGTGAAAAGGTGATTGTAAGTCACCATTAGGCTTTCTTCCTACCTCTGATCCGTTCCCCTGGGGCAGGTTAGAGACACCTCAGGGCTGTTATAAGTTATTCCTGTTCTCCATGGCTTCAGGAGGGATTGCTTGATCATGCCCCCCAATGCAGTGGTTGGGAGAGATGATGTCATAGAATTGTTATGCCACTTTTATGCCATCTGGGGATTCCTCTTATGCACATGGATTCCTAGGGGTGAGGGGGAAGCCATCTTTCTGGCTATTTGCAGTGCTGGAGTAGTGATAAGAAGCTGCACCAGAGGGAGGGTGAGAATAGGCATAATGTGACTTCTGCATTACGGGGGAGCAGCTCCAGTCAGGCCAACGGGGCTGCGTGTGTGTGTGTGGGACAAATTCCATGCCTGTCCAAGGCTGCCCCCCACCCCACCCCCAAACTACACCCATGAGGGTGAGGGCTAAAAAGGTGTAAAATGGTCCCACCATATGAATAACCAATTCTGATTGGGTAGTGTTTTACACACACTTTGCCCATGTGTCAGTGATGAAACAAGGTGCAAGGGAGTAGAGATGCAAGTCCTGGGAGTGTATAATACACTAGGTCCTGGGCCGATGCACATGTCAAGATTTCTCCTTTTCAAGATTCCCCTGACTCCAGTTAAGGCTCCCTCCTATTGAAGTGTCTGAGTATTATGTCTTGCCTGCATGTGAAAGTTAATCTAAGGGTAAAGAGCAAAGGCTGAGTTTTGGGAAGCCAGTCTCATTTTAACACTGAGATCTATAGTTGGCTGTGGAGGGGTCTCTCAAGGGAAGAGTTGGCAGCAGTATCTCCTGAGCCATTTAAAACTGGACCGGAGAGATCAGTGGAGAATACAGTGCGGGGAACGATCCTCTACTGGCCCCTGGGGGGTTGAACTAGATGGGACCTAATAGGTCTTTTCCATCTCTGATTTCTATGATGTGTTGTACACAAAGCAAGAAGCAGCAGCTAAAATCGATGCAGAGCCGGAGCCGAGCTGAGGGGCTTTAATCAATCTCAGAAGTCATTTATTGTGAGGATGCAACAAAGCGACAGATTATCGCTATTACTCAAGAAACCAGAACATGGATAGCAAGAAAGGAGCATTGAGCTCTTCCCAAGCCAGGGCTGGAATGTGTTGTGGCTGCCTCTTTCTTGGACTTAATAGCAGCAGAGCTAGAATGAATAGCAGGGTGGAGGTGGGGGGTATGATTACATACCAGCTACTGATCAATGGTGGATATAGAAAGGGAATGATTTCTTTAGCTCCATAAACTAGAGGGGACTAGGAGGGCATCAGAGGCAGCTTGCTCAGCCCCCAGGGTGGAGGGAGTACCTTATGTCACTCTCTACTGACCCCAGTGGCTGAAGCTCAGAGGAGCAGCAAACAGATCTCGGAGAAGCCCTGTCCACAGTCAGAGGGAGGGTTATTGTGATGTGAGTGTTTGGGGGTATCGAAGGAGGAAAGACAAGTAAGGGATTATCCCAGCAAAATGAGCTAATTAGCGGGGGACTGCGTGGGTTTCAGGACCTGGGCAGGAGTCTTGGTGAAGGGTTTCAAGTGATTTCCAGCACCTAGAAGAAGGTCTGAGTGCCCCATTTGTAGAGATGGGTGCACACCAAAAAATCTGCTGTAAACATCCCTAAACTTGGAGAAAATTCAGATCTGAATTCCAACTTTGTGTCTGATCATATCTGTGTCATGGGGCCCAAACTAAAACCTCAGCTCTGAGCACCTCTGAATTCAGAGAAAAGTTGGGATCCAGATCCACACTTCATAGCTTGGGGCCATCTCTCTCCAGCTGTTACTAGACACTTAGAGCAGCAATAAGGGTTTTACTGGTTGGGGGAGGATAATTGTCATGTTGTCTTGGTTGTGACTGGCTAAAATACTACTTGTATAACAGTGGGTAAATGCACTTCAAAACTGATGCTTTTTCAAGTATCAGTGCTTGTCATGGCATGGGTACCAGCTGAGCCTCACAATTTCACAAGTACTGTAATTATCATTACATTGAACAGCATTTGCTAGGGCTATATCTGCAAGGGAAGGGATTGCATATCCTAAGAGAGATTTTCCATCCTTAACTTGTATTAAGTTCAGAATGCAAATATGCTATGTCAGTATGCAAATATTCAATAAGTGTGAGTGTGTGTGTGTGTGTATATATATATATATATAAGAATGGCCCAGGAGAAGATGTGGGGAGGGACTACTAAAAGGAGCCCTTGGTTCTTTAATGACTTCCCTCACTTCTCCCCAACCAGAAGACTCCCACTGATGCTCCCACACTGTCCTCCCTTCTACGTCTCCCACTGAAAAGCTACAAGGCTGCTTGGCTGCTGCCACACCCCACAGCTGAGAACATTCCACAGGCAAAAGAGCCTCCAGGGTGATTGCAAAGTTTGCCTGGCCCTAAGACTGACTCTGCTGATGGCTCCAGCACTTCTGCCCCATCTGGAAACCCTCCCAGTCCTCCTATGACACCTATGACAAATGACACCCCCACCTGGCACCTGATAGAAATCTCCCTTGTTAACCCCTCCTGAGACAGACATGCACTGGATCCCCCCACCCTGCTGCCAGAAACTTGCCCAGTCAAAATGCCCACTGCTCTCCTGGCTGCCAGAAAACTAGCCCCCTTGACTGAAAACACTTACTCTCCCAGCAACTGGGAACCTCAACTCCTCCCACTCTATACACCTGCCCAACCCCCTACTAGAAGCCAGCCACATCTCTTCTGACCCAGAATCTCCACCGATCCAGCTGCTGGAAGGAAAACATCAACAGAACTTCCTTTATATTGTGGCGATGCCAGCGGCTGTGCCCTGCTCTTGGTGTGGATAGAGATATTAAGTAAGTGTTTCAATTTAATAAAGGACCAGATCATGGCTGTCCTATGTGCCTGCACAGCCAAGTAAGGGAGGTTAAGATGCACCCTAAATCCCCTGGACCAGCAACTTTAAACATGAGTAGCAGTGTAGGGGACAGACTAGACTCCACAGGGCCTCTGTCTCTCCACTACACACATGGGCAGAAAAGGGGCAGAAAAGGAGTGGATGATGGATCTTTGGCTCTGACTCCAAATGCTTAGACAAGGCCACGGGGGGAGTACACTGCACCAGGTATAGGGGCTGGTGCAGGGTGGGCTCGTTGCACCTAGAGAAGAGGGAAACTCTGAGTCACAGTCTGCTCCCTGGGGCCCACTTCAGGGACAGTGCAGCAACAGACTGCACAATTGCACGGGTCTGTGGCAAAGCCACGATTTAGTCCTAATTTTAAAAAACCATAGTAAGTCCACGAGGACATTCCTGCCTAGCAAAGGGGACAGGGAGGAAGGCCAATTTTTTCCCCCAGTCATTACCTCATTGTTTTCAGTGCTTGTGTATTTTGCATCATCATGTTCAAGTCAAAACATCCATGCCTTAACTGTGAAAACTGAACTGAATGCATAAGCACCTGAGAGGTTCAAAGAAGAAAAACCCAAACAAACAAAAATAATCCTTAATATTTCTTTAATGTCTTTTTTAAAAAATGGAGGTGGAGGAGGAGAACCTAGCAGAACAACCTAACTATAAAAACGCAACTGCAGTTGCTAAAAGCCCAATCTATTTTCAAATGATGTGCTCTAATGGAATGTTGCTGTACATCTTTTGATGAGACAGGAGCCTATTTAAAAAGACAGGCGCCTTCGAATGTGCTTTTAAACCCTGTCTGTCAATTAGAACAACATCAAGGGTTCAGTGGCTGGGAAAAAAGATGACAGTAATGAAAAGCTGGGAGGGCAGGAAAAGAAAAGAAAGATAAAGACAAAAAAAGTAGAAGAAGAGGAAGAGAAGGAGTAAAAGGAAATGAGATTACAAAAAAAGAAAGGTTGGGGGAAGGGGGAGGAATAGAGCAGAATAAAGATTCATGCCCAAGTTAAAATAGATTTCGGTAATTCGTCCCCTAAAGAATATGCTCATTCATGGGCTTGCACTGTGCTGTCTACAGGGAGAGCAGATAACGCAGTTGCTCTCATACAGCCTGCCCCTGTTGTTTTTCAAAGTTGTATAACTTTACAGTGGGGTGGCAAAAGACACACCTCTTACGCAAAGGCCATTGCCTTGCCAAATGTTAAGTTCCTGCTCCAAAGCATGGGGGTGCTAGAGCTTCTCAGAGAAAAGGTTGCAAGAATGTTTTAACATGAGCAAAATAAAATATTACTTCCTAGCCTTATTCTCAGAAAGAGGCAAACTATTTTGGCTGAAAATTTCTAATAATAATAATTAATTCATTAATAAAAAGAAGCCTGAGGGAGACACCTGGTGTGGAAAATTTCAGCCCCAAATGTTAAAGTTTGGCAAAGTTATAAGCAACAGAAAACAGGGTCCTATAATGGGACTTGTCTGGTATCCTTAATACCTGCCCTGCCTATAATAAAGTGCCTGTCATCTGAGAACTCATATGACCTCACAATGAGGTAAGTCAGTATCATTACCTCAACCTTACAGACTGAGGAAACTGAGGCACATAGAGGTTAAGTGATGTGCCTGACGTCACACAGGCACTGATGAAGCAAGGTACATAAACACATGCCTAACTTTGAGCACATGCTTAAAAGCAGGCAAGTGCTTAAGCACTGTGCTGAATCTGGGCCACAGTGAGAAAGCAAGGAAGAGAACTCAAGTGTCCAAATGCTCTTTCCCTACTGTAGCCATTAGCCCACGTTGCCTTCTACATCTCACTGCAGCTCGTCTCTCTGCATTCCTATTCCCAGGCGAGAAGAGCTCTTGGGAAACTGCTTGACATTTGCAATTGACTAGCTATCTAGACAGCTAGGAGAGAAAGGATGGCCCACTGTACCTCAGTTCCATCTGTAAAATGGGATACTAGCACTGCCCTATCTCACAGGTGAGAGTAAATACATTAAAGACTGTGAGGAGCTCCGTATTAAAGTAATGAAGGCCATAACAGTATTGTAGGTTGCTCACTTCTGTTGCCATTAGCATTCCCTGTGCAGCAGAGGTCATCACAGTTTCTGCAGGTAAAATGGGAGTGGGGGGTTTAATGCAGAAAAACTTGTTGCTTTGTCCCTTTTATTGTAAAGACCAAGAGCAATCACAAGTAAATGCTCCAAACTCTCACTCACTCTGCTGTGATTTAGATTCTTTGTTTAATTAGTTTCTAGACTGTGCATTGTTTATAGCCATTATTTCAATGTGCCTTTAAAAGTTAGAACATCTAACCTACTCCAGTTCTCACACAAACTAAATAAATCCTGCTCCTTCCCATTCTATCCCATCACTCACTCTGCCGAGGTAGGGAGCCATCCTTCTTACACGCTGAGTTGTGTATAAAAGGCAGGACATGACTTCTTGAGATTTCATTACAGTCATTTGCATACCATGATCTCACCATTGAATCCCTTCTCTTGTGTTAAGTATTATTTTAATTATTTGTATGACAGTAACTCCCAGAGGTCCTAACCAGGACTGACACTCCATTGTGCTGTCTTCAGGAGCAAGGCAAAGCCAAACAGATGTAGGCTCCTTGCAGATGCAGCACCACCTCGGTAGAGCTCCAACTAGGTCCATATGACTGGTTGGCTGGCTGTTCCATGTGTACAAACCTACAGCAAGACAATAGAGTTACACTAGCCTAAAAGCAGTGTGACAGGAGACTTCTATCTCTATAATGGGTCAAACCAAATTCTACGTCCCTAGCTCCATCCCCATACAGAAAGGCATTTGGGAAAGTTTGTCTTGGGTTCCAAACTTTCTGGCTCAGTCTCATCTCAAAGCAAAAATGTACCAATGTTCTACATTTCTCTCTGGAAGGCACTTTGTGACTATTGAGTCATCTTAATAACACTGGGTGCTAATTTGGTGCTGAACATTTAGGGTGGGATTTTCTAAATTGCCCAAGGGAATCAGGAACCCAAATCCCACTGGCGCCTGACTCCCTCCAAACCTTTGAAAGTTCCAGGCTTAATAAATGTTATTATTGCAGTTCCAAAATACCATAGCAAAATAACTAATGGCAGTGCTGGCCACTCGTGAATATTAACAGGCTCAGCAAATATTCTCCTATTATCCCCGTGACATATTAGTCCTTACTGGCCAAATCCATCCTTTCAAATTCATTGAAGCTAGTCCATTCAGTCATATGGCTCCGAGGTTCAAATTAACCACTGGAATACATGAGTGCAACTTCACTGAAGTCCAAGGAGTTGCACCCACTAGGACCCTGTGTGTCCAGAAGGGAAAAGGCTGGATAAGTCTCAACCCTTGAGAGGAGAGGTTACCCACAACAACTCTGTTTTGACGTAATGGGGTATTTGTACATTTAACAACCACATCCCCACCTCTATGTGTTGGGTGGAAGTCACGGCATGCTATACCTCTATCCATTCACATGGGGGCAGAGAGGAAGGACAGTTCTGAGGTTAAGGTACTGGGGTATAATTCAGGAACTCTGGGATCAATCCATAGTTTTTTGCTACATACTTCCTGTGCATACAATAGAGAAGTCACTTAAACTCTCTCTGCCTCAGTTCCTCATCTGTAAAAGTGAGGAAATATACTTCCCTGGCTTATGCAGTGTTGTGAGGATAAATTCATTAATGTTTGTGAGGCACTCAGATGCTCCAGTAATGAGGGCTATATAGTACCTAGATAGAGTGGGTACATTTAAGCAACCACTGCATAAATCTCCAGTCATCATTACCCTGAGAAACCTTCTGTTCTTCTGCTATTTATGATCCCCTCCTCCCAAACCTACCCTGACTATGACTCAACCCACAGTCTTTAAAGTGTGCAGTGTATTGGCATTTATATAGTACATTTCATACACTTCCTCTCAAAGCTTTTTACAAAGCCATGAATTACATACCTGTCACCCACTGAATTCATTCATCCAAAAAAGATGCAGTCATTACGCACTCAGCAATAAGCCTCATAATACTACCCGCCATTGAGTTTTTATATGTGTGCACCAAAGAGATAAAGTTACTTTAATGCCATCGCTGCTATTAATGCAAGAGAGAGCATGGGGTGGGGGGAGAGAAGTAAATGATGGGTGGGAGCGCTGGGGGTCTCTCTCCATACCAGGATGTGAAGATGCAGCATATATTAACTTCTTAAGAGGCTGCAGCTGTAGAAACTTAATTGTGTGAGTAGCAAGGCGTCCTCATTGTAGCCTATAGGGGAGATAATAAAACAATAAAATACTTTGCATTTATTTAGCTCCTTTCATTCAGGGATCCCAAAGTGCTTTTCAGATATGAATTAATTCCCATAAAAACTCCTGAGAGGTTCTCATCCTTAGGACCAAGGCGCAGACAGGTTAAGTGACTTTCTCCAAGTTGCACTGTGAATCAATGGCAGAAATAGAACCCAGGAGTCCTGGTTCCCAGTTCACTTCTCCAAGGAGCAGATTTACTGCACACCCATCTATTTCTGCCATACCGAGGATCAGCAACTGCTCTTTGTAATCAGTAGTCTACTGGGCCAGGTTGCCTTTAACCTTTGTACTAATAACCAAACATGTGCATAGCAGCTAATTAATATCCCTGCTCAACCGAAAACCCTAAAGGCAGACAAAAACCTTCCCTGATTCTGGTGAATTGGGGAGATATTTTTAGAACTCTCTGAAGCCTGTATTTATGAGGGTTCCTGCTTCAAGGACTAAAAATTCCAAATTCATACTGATACAGCTGAATATGCTTCCCAATAAAATCCCAGAACACTCTATAACACAAGATGGCATGTGGGGGAACAAGATGCAATTCTCGAGGGGGGGCAGGTGGCTAAAACACAGCAGGTTTCATCCCAGTAAGGGGAAACCCAGGAGTTACCCAGATATAGAGACAGTTGCAGCATTTTCCAGTCCTTTATAGGCCGATCTTAGTAGGTGCCCAGCATCTGCAAATTCCTATAACTTCAGTGGGAGTTGAAGGTGCTCAGCACCTTGCAGGATTGGTGCCTTACTGACCTACACAATCAGGGTTCCATCAGAACCTAAAGAGCATCTTCTTTCCTACAACCCCTGACTGTCTCGGAGATTCCCGCTTCTTTCCCAAGTATAAAGTATGAGGAAGGATGCACACAGCCAGCTCTGCTAACTCCAAAAAGTGGTTTGCTCAGCAGCTGCTCCCTCAACAAAGCCGCTCAGGGTTTAGCCCCTCCCACTTACCTGAGTAACAGAGCTCCGCCTCCTTTAAAAGCACAGCATCCATGTTCAGGGAACAGAATGACCAATTCACACTGCTGAACTGGAAACCATTTTTCCTGCTTGTGCATGAAGACTCTCTCATAATTACTGTACATGGGGAGAGGGGGGAATCCTGGCTGGAGCTATTGATGAAATTCATTGAGTGGGAGAACAGGAGCATCATTTCAGAAAGAATTGGATCGGGAACAGGGAGGGGGTGAAGGCAAAGTTGTGTCAGCATATAGAACATTATATGTGATTATATTATATTCTACAAAGGCGGGGTTGGGGGATGGCAGCAAAAAGTGGAAAACATAACTGAGTATATAGACCTTTGAAAAGCTGGGCAGGGGGAGAAGCAAACCAAGCTCTGTGGGTAACTGCCCCCCTTCCCCCATAGCTAATGATGTTCCTGAAGGAGAAGTCAGAGGTGGGAACAGAATTTGTGTTGGGCCTCATTCAGCCAGGGAGGAGATTGGTATGTCAGCATCAAGTCTTGGGTCCTTTATTTGGCAGCTGGGCTGAAATTTTCAACCTCAGCCAGGCTCCATCAGTGTGAAGGCTCAGTCCTAGCATAGCTTCTGAATCCAGGTTTAACTGGGGAGAGGCAGTGCGGCAGACAAGCACCTGAGATAACCTCCCTAATATCTCTTCTTCTTTCATTCCATTACTCCAACTGTTACTACTACCTGCAAGAGAGGGTCTTGTTAGGTTAGTCACTTTTACCTATCTGTATGTCCTGTCACTGAATCCTACATTCATTTACGGTGCTGCTCTAGCAGAGAAGACAGAAAGAGACAGAATGGAAAGAGAAACCAGGGAAAAGAAAGGAGGGCAAATCAAGGAGGAAAGGCACTCTGGCTGAATGTTCACACTCCACCCACCTTTCCCATTCAAATAAATGAGAAGCCAATCAGAAAATAGTCCTCTTTGTCATCTTAGTCCTCTTTGATCAAGCAGGGGCTATGATTGCACCTGAACAGTTTCCAGTAGGCTCAGCTCATTCTGTAGGGGAAGGAGTCTGGTCACCAACTCAAGAGAATAGCTCCTGTGGAATCCACTCCAGAAATACTGGTAGCCTCTTTCTTCCTAGCCCATGACCCACTTTCTTACTTATTTTGCTAGTGGTTGGAGAACATCAGGTGTTCCCAAAATGCTCAGGAGAATGTCAGATTCTAAGCTTGGGCTTCATTGTACCAGACAGAGATACAGAAAGAGCACTCAAGAGAAAGGGGTATGTCTCTGCACTGAGAACAACTGAATTCTGATAAAATAAGGAATGACCTAAATATTCCTTCTCCCAGTACTCAAACTGAACCTATCTCTGGAAGAATCAAAATAGCAGTAACACTTTGACTTTCTTGAAAGTCTCCCATCCAAGTAGTGAATCAGCCCAATCCTGTACAGCTTGCAAGATCGGACACTATCAAGATAGTATGTCTGCATCACTTATACCAAAGGGAACTACCTACCACAAGTGATTAGGCAGCCAGGCCGATAGATGATTAGACATACATACAGACTGACGATATATAGACAGATGTCACAGATTGGATCTAATTTACATCCTGTCCTAAACTGTTGTGTAATATCATCATTCACTATTAAAAAGTTGCTGCATTCCATCCTAGGTGGATGAAGTCTGTGCTGTATGTACAGAGCCTGGTTCTGGTCTTTCATTTAAATAGATCAAGAGTAAATACACTGAAGTCAACCATCTTATGCTGAAATAAAACCAGTGTAAGTGGGGGTGAATCAGGCCCAAAGTTGGTAAATCAGTTTGTAAATACCTTTTTGATTTTTCTTAATAAAAGGCACCATCTAAATGCAAGTCATTAACTTATGTTAAAATGATACTAATGCTAATATCGCCTTTAGCTCCCTTCCTCTACTGTGGTGCTGAATGCTGAAAAGCTAAAAAGTGATCTAAGCCCCCCATTCAGTTACAATTCCAGGAAATTAATTTGCGTGCCAAACACTTTACTGAATATATAAAAACAACCCAGTGAACACCCAAGTTCTGCATCCTCTGACCCTCACATACCTTTCAAATGCAACACCATGCAGCGAGGAAAAATCCTTCTGCCTCCTCTATTTATAATATCTAAAAAGGGCAAATGCAGAACTGATTTTGCTTATGCTCATAAAACCATACTTCTCCATGGGAATGTAGAGATTAAATATGCTTTTAAAGCTTTCCACAAATGGCAAAGTAAAACATTATGATATCAAAGCAGCAAAGAGTTTGTTACTTTAAGCCTAGTTTTCATAATAATAGACTATAAAGATATTTATTCTACATTTCTCCAGAAACTTTCATTCCAAAGTATATTATGGAATATTGTTGAGATTTTCAAAGCAATATTGGGGATTTAGACATCTAGTTACCTCTAATTTTAAATGGAAAATCGAGATCAATGTCTAAATCTCTTATGTCGTCTCTCTACACATACACCCACTCACCCACCCTTTGAGTAACCACTGAAATGCAGCAGCTTCTAGTAAAAACCCAGTAGTTGTTTATCAAACTGCAATGCCACACATCAATTTAAGACAGGAAGCCACGAAGGAGATATCTAACTGGAACTGCAGGAGAAGTTTAGGGAGGCAGGATGCTCTACCTGATATAACCAGGACAGCAGAATGAACATCTTAACTCTCACAAAAAGTCCCATAAGTTCTTTGAGAGCCAAGACTTGTCAGAAGCTTTGTCTTAACGTCTCATAAAAAATATATCCATGAGACAGAGACTCTAGAGCCTCCATTTGGTTAGTACCACCAGCCTGTGCCATGACCAGCATTTAGGATGGTATCTTTGTGGATAGTCTTACTGGATGATTCCTCGAAGTTACCAGCAGATGTTTCAACTTGGGCTAATCCCACCTGTTAGGACATTGTAAACTGAATGAGTTACAAATAGTAATACCACTGCACGAAGCACCTGTGTGTTGCAGATAGAGACAAGGTGGGGGGATAAAAACAGCAGGAAATTTAAACCTGGCTACAGTTCACAGTGATGTCAAGCAACAGGAAATGAAAGAAAAAAGTGAAGATTTATGAAAAAAGTGGCGAGTGTAATTATTATGTGTGCAGTATTGATTAGAGAAGATCACGCTGCCCCCAAATCGAAATGGCTTTTACGTGTTTGGGCCCATCCCCTGATAAAAACACTTTCTTCTCTGTTGACAAGACCCCGTTGCCATGGAAATACAGGGCTGGATGCATTGGCAAAGGCACGTTTCAATAAGGCAGGCCTAATGGATGTATTTTCACAACATTCACAGTTCTTTTCTGCTCATTTTCTCCAGGGCAGACTCATCCATTTCTTCTATTTTGCAACTTGATGAAAAAATATCTTTTTAATCTTTTAATTTAGCTTAGATTTCCCCTCCCTCCAGCACTCCGGGTTGGCAATTAAACTACTTATCTGCAGGCGCCACACCAGGGCCGGATCCCTGTTTTTCATTATCAGGCTTTTTTTCTCTGAATCTTCTTTGCTGCTTCCTGTCCATTGTGGTTCCTACTGCATAAGTAACCTATGGCTTCGTGGTCCTGCTACCAAAGGCCAGTATGAGTTGAATTCGTTCCTGGTGCAGCTCCACTGAAGTCCTTAGAGCCATAAACAAGACTGTGTGGATTGACACACACTTGCGTACGTAACTCACTGGTGAGTGTGTGACAGATCCTCTCTGTGCCCAGTCTACACAGGGGGTGACTCTGTTACAGACTTTTAGCTAAAGGTGTTGCAACTCAGGCCTGTAACTCTGCGGATCCCTGGTTCCCTCCCCAAGTACCTTAGCCTTCTCTTCATGTGTCAGTATAAGAATACCTGCATCTGTAATTTTCACTCCATGCATCTGAAGAAGTGGGGGTTTTTTACCCATGAAAGCTTATGCCCAAATAAATCTGTTAGTCTTTAAGGTGCCACCGGACTCCTCGTTGTTTTTGTGGATACTGACTAACATGGCTACCCCATGATACTTAGCCAAGATGGTGGCCATCACACACACATATCCTGAAATTTGATACAGTAGGCTACCCTCGACTAGAGTCACTGATGCAAGTAGAGTTACAATGGGGTTGTGTTTGTCTTAGAGTGTGATTTCCTGCTTAGTTTTCAACTGGGATCATCATTTTGCAGCTTTACACTTAAGAGGATGGGACTGCTCAGGTGAGAAAGTGCTCACCAATGTGAGAAATGGGCTCACAATATGGACCTAAATGAACCTCTTTGTGCCAGACTGTCGCCTGCTGGAAATGGGCACAGTTCCATGGATTTTGGTGCGGCTGCATCCCATTTACACCACACGAGGCTCTTCTATACACATTGCAACATTTTCGTTCCTTTTAAAATAACACGAGGACAGGAGTAGAAATGGGCAAATTTTGCACACATGCATACATTATTCCACGCTCATTTAAATTTTGAAATGGATTTGTTTTCATTGACTTTGAACCCCTTTTGAGTCTGTTTTCCATGAATATCCTACTAAGCATATTCACCAGGAAGAATGTTCATGGAAACATCACATTTGAATGTGTGGAAAGGGAATTTTGAATTAATAAATGCAGTAATTGCATCGAAAAGATCAAGTAATTGCACTAAAAATATACACATCCTACCAGGAGGAGAGAAACATGCCATTTGACGGATGTGTTCAATAAAAACCAACCAAAACACCTTGAATTCTGAATGCTCACAATGGACTGCTCCTGAGAAAGAGTTACAGACGCAGAACTACTACTTGCATCAGCAAATGATTTCAAATAACCAATTAGTTTGAGAAGAATCTACAATCTGCCCAGGAATAATTCACAAATGTAAAAGAGGCAACATTAATCCAATAAATTATTAATTGTGAATTATTTGCCTAGCTCCAGTCAGGAGAAATGGCTCAGGTTATTACTAATTAGACATGGACCCTAGGTCAGTTGTGTGAATCAGGCACCATTATGGAAGTGGCTGAGAGCCATTACTGTACTGTGTCTTATTTTAAAGGAGTTGGGGTTTCAGGACAGTTCCTAAGGGACAAATGTAAACATCACAAAACCTGCCATCACAAGTGTCTGTAATGGATTCTTTTGTTGACAGTGTCAGTGCAGAAGCCAAGGACTGAACAGGCATGGACACTGGACTGTGCTTTCCTATTTCACTGGGCCAGAGTTGCCGACTTCCTGTGTTCCTGGATGGGTTCTCGATCCACACTCCACCCCAGACCCCAGCCCCACTCCACCCCTTCCTCCCAAACCCTCACCCCTGTCCAGCCTCTTCCCACCCCGTTCCACCTCCCCTGCCTCTTTTTGCCCCCACTTCTCCCCTGCCCCTCCCCACACCTCCTCTACGCCGATGAAAAGCTGATCACCAGCGGGTGGGAGGCCCTGGTGTGGGGGAGAGGAGCTGATCCATGGGGCTGCCGATGGGTGCTGAGCACCCACTATTTTTTTCCGTGGGCGCTCCAGCCCCAGAGCAGCCATGGAGTTGGCGCCTGTTTCACCCCTAGAGGTCAGGGTTCACACACACTATTGGATCCATATCAGTATGTCTACATGGCAAAAAAAGACCTGTGCCAGTGAGTCTCAGAACCCAAGGCATCTGACTCAGGCTCAAAGGCTGGAGCCAGAGCTCTGTTGCCGGGTGTCAGAACTCAGGCTCCAGTCCAAGACCAAACATCCACACTACTATTTTTAACCCCATAATGCAAGTCCAAATCAGTCGACCCAGGCTCTGGGACTCACTGCTGCGGGTCTGTTTTGCAGTGTAGACATACCATCTGTGGGAAACTTGCACTGTTCTGTTTGTTGAGTGGCTACCCAGAGGACTTCAAACAACAGGGCCATCAATCAAATGACTTTAAGCAATTTTTTTTTTAATATAAACAAAGTTCTTGAAAAGTGAAGAAACAGGACTCCTTGGTTCTATCCATGGTTCTGCCTCTCTTGGTACAGCACCCAGCGTAATGGGGCCCTGGGCCATGACTTGAGAAGAGAAGGCAGAGAGGGAACAGGATAACATATTCAAATATGTAGAAGGTTGTTATAAATAAGACAGTGATGATTGTTCTCAATGTTTACCAATGGTAGAACAATAAATAATTGGCTTCGTTTGCAGCAAGGGAGATTTGGGTTAGACATTAGGAAAAATTTTCTAACTATATGGGTAGTTAAACACTTTGCCTAGGGAGGTTGTGGAATCCCCATCATTGGAGATTTCTAAGAACTAGGCAGACATCTGTCAGGGATGGTCTAGGGATACTTAATTCTGTGTCGGAGCAGAATTATAGTGATCACTGGTCCTTCTAATCCCACATTTCTATGATTTCCATGCAACCCAAAGACTAAAAATCACCACAATAATAATAATAAGAATTCTTTGTGACTTTGGAAAGTCATGTTATCTCCCTGTGCCTCAGTTCTCCATCTACAAAATAGGGGTCATGATACTTACCCAATTTTGAGATCTTTGGATGACGAGTATTGAGTAAAAAGCATTATTGTATTATTATTTAAGATAATATTTTAGACTACAGATACACCGGCGGGTATTTAGAATACAACCCAGGATCAGCAACAGAGAGCAGTACTGGAAAAGCCATAACGGAGAATGGGACTGCAGTGATGTGACTTGTGTTGTGTTCCACCACTCCCCACCCCGGTTGTTATTGACAAAATACTGAACCATCTTTCTGTAGTATCCTTGACAGAAGTGGCAAACCGAAGAAGCATTGCAGTCTCTCCCAAATGCTCCTGGAAGAGTTGTAAGGGTGGGAATGGACCTGAGTAAACAGTGTAAAGTTCTTTCTGAAGTGCAAGAAGGCTGAGCGGGTAGGGGGGTGTTTGTGCACATTATGTGTTTGTGTGTGTGTTGTGCACACTGGGTAAGCACTTCTGGCCAAGATGGTAATGAAGAGTAAGAATGGGAAGGAGTCTTATCAACTAGTTATGCCCCCCACCCCTTGGTTATCTTGCACACCTGAGAAGACAAAGGGAGCAGAGCTACATGAGTTAATGAAATGGTCTGAGACCTTGATGCCTGCCTTATAGCACTCCTTTACTGGTGTTTCATATGGCCATGCTTCATTGATAAAACTAGTCCCAAGAAGATTTATTCATTTTGCAGGCATATTGTTTTCTCTAAAAGGGGTGATCACTATAATTAGGTGTTTTCCGGTTACTCATATTCCTTCTGTCTCTTTCAGATGCTTCTTGCTACAGCAACACAGTATACTGTCTAGAGAATGAGTGAAAGTGAGGACTGATTCTCTCATCTCTAATTCCATCCTTATTAGACCAGTGAAAAGTACAGCCTCTGCCTCTCACAGCTCCCTCATCCTTTGTCCTTGGCTGGCCTGATCTAAGGGCTTACAGAATATGTCTCCTTCTCAAACACACACACATAGACACACACACACACACATATTTGTTTTATACACATCCCCCTTACAAATACAAAACAAAAATTTCTATAAAACTATATCCCCATGGTATCTTTGTCCATTTATTCAGCTCCCCACCCGCAGTGTGAACATCTGGAAGTTGTTCCAACAAGTGTCCCTTTAACATGTCACTTCCCCCCTTCTCCCTCCGCTACATCCCATACACAGTTTGGAGATCAGTGAGTAGCATCGCAGAGTCCTGAGGTGCACTCGGGTAGGCCTGTCCTAATCTGTCTCACCACTTTATTCAGCTCAGTTGGTGCTGGGTACATCCCACTCAGCTCTGTTGCTGATCTCTGCGCTACCTCACCATGTAGCCAGTTCCGTCACATCTTTTTGCAAAGTCATTAGTGGAAATCGGTGATATTGCACTCTTGGCACTGGGGCCGCAACAGACTCCTTACGCCATATCTATTTCACTTCATTCCTACTACCCCTCCAATTTGGAGTTTGTATGTAGTTCTGGTGACTCCCCAAAGCATCAGTTGGATGAATTCCGGGTAGAAAGCTTGTGCAAATGAAACTCTGTTCCCCAGGTTCACCAAATGTGACAAAGATCCCCTGTTCACCAACAGATGGTAGTAGCAAGCTTCCTACCCTCCATACCTTCAGGCCACACACACACACACACACAAAACTACTGTCTATACAGCAGGGGTCAGCAACCTTTCAGAAGTGGTGTACCGAGTCTTCATTTATTCACTCTAATTTAAGGTTTTGTGTGCCAGTAATACATGTTAACGTTTTTAGAAGGTCTTTTTCTATAAGTCTATAATATATAACTAAACTATTGTTGTATGTAAAATAAATAAGGTTTTTAAAATGTTTAAAAAGCTTCATTTGAAATTAAATTAAAACGCAGAGCCCCCCGGACTGGTGGCCAGGACCCGGGCAGTGTGAGTGCCACTGAAAATCAGTTGCCTACCCCTGCTATACAGTATATATATTTAACTTTGTTGTTAAGTTCCTGGTTCTGTTTTTGGAACTTCATGCTCAAAGCTGATTAGTACCAACTGAGAACCAAACACAGACTGAATTGTCAGTCCTTTCTGGCCTCTACGACACACAGTGCTGAGGGCAATGAAGAAGGAGATTGGAGTACAGGTTGGTTATTATGATTGTCTCTGTAACAATAATTAGTTGTGACTTAGGACCCTGAGGCTGCTGGGATCATCAGCCACATACATAGGGAACCACCGGGTGTTTTTCACACAACTGAATTGCATACCGTATTCTAGTCAAGTAGCTAGATGCACCTGAATGCATCTTTCCTTTCTGCATCTGGCACCACCAGGAGCGCAAATGTTCTCGTTAATTGCCTGGACTGAATTCTGATTCTTTTACTGAAGAATGTTTTCTGTCCCTTAAACAGCGCAGTGTGAGCACACCTGGAATGGGCCTCATGACAGATTACATTCCTCCCCCATGGGTTGTTCCAATAATGTGCATTTAAAAAAAAAACATTTTTCATTCTTAAAACTTCAGTTGAAAAAAATGGATTCTTCCACAATCTGTACAATTAAACTCCGTAGCGGTGTACCAGGTTAGGTCTACTCTGAAATTTTGCTATGTTCTTTAGAAAATTTGGCCTTTTGAGGCAAAAATACAAAATTTGTGAAATGCCCCTGGCTCATCTGATCAAACCTGTGAATTTATCCCAAGAAGTTCATCCTTTTGCAGCAAAAAGCTGTTTCTGTTTTCCCTGAAGTGGGAAACCTGTGGTGACAATTAAAAATGGATTGATCCATCCTGAACATTTAAAAATAGAATTTTTTAAAAAAATTATTATTTTCTGCTAGTTTCCTTGATTCTCATTGTACAACATGCCAAAAATGTGAACTCTAACAATATCTTGGAGCAATTCCTTCTGGGAGTTACCCAGGGTGCATTTCAACTGTGGTCTCAACCCATGAACATTTTGAGGGTACCAGGCCCAAATAGTTGCTGAGAAACCAACATGTAAGGATAACAACAGTAGGTTAGGTACTCCTTCCAGTCAATAGAAGCTAAATTCAGCCATCATGTAATCAAGCTCAATTCAACCAACTGCAGTGTTACTATTATTATTACTTATTATTTGAATTATAGGAGCACTTGAAGGAGCCCACCCATACTGAGGACCCATCATGCTAGGCACTGTACAAACTGTCCCTACTTGGAGGGGCAGACAATGGGTGGAAGAGGAAACAGAGGCACAGTGAGGTGTCAATAGGGTTGTTCTTGTTTGCATCAAGTCTGAATTGCCCCAGTAGCAGCCAATGACATATCTTGTTGTTCACATTCTTTCCCCCACACATATGCATCCTTCCCCATGTCGCCTTCCCTGTCATTTTCAGTCCACGAGTTATGACCATCCCAAGTCATACATCTCTCCTGCTCCTTCTCCCCCATCCCTTCTCTCGCAAACTTCCCCACATCCCCATGTCTCTGTCTCATATGCCCCCTCCCTCACTCTTCCCTGTTTCCCTTCCACATACACTCTCCCTGTTTTTCATGTCCTCCAATTCCCCCACATAGCCAAGAAAGATGGCTCACATTCCTTGACATGTCAATTAGGGTTGAGGGGTGGGGCTTCCCTTCCATTTCAGAGAGACCAAGCCCACACTGCCTGTCATCTGTAAGCAATATGCTAGACATGTTTCTTTCTTCACTAAAAAAAAAAAGTAATTTATTTTCTAATTACAAAAGAGTATAGGATAAAAAAGAAATGATGACTGCCAGATGGCGAATCACCGTTTAGCAGGAGCAGGAAAAGAGAGGACTCAGTCAATCACAGGGTAAGTGATAAGACACTGCAGTGAACTACCGAAAAGAAAGGAAGCTCATTACACGAGGCACTAAATTATTCTTATTGAGACTTCTCCTCCTTCTTCCCTTCTTCTATTTTTTATTCTGAGCCATAAAGCAAGTAATTCTACTGAGACCCTCTTTGAAATGATTAACATTTCCATTTTAACTTTTGTTTTTTGATTGTGTCCCTGCCATTAATCTCCCTGTCTCTTTCCCTGCCCTGCTATTCACCCCTCCCTCTAACATGCTTCTTCATTCTACTGCTGGCCTGCACCCATGGACGCAGTAATAGAACTTCCTGAAGGTGAGGGGCGCTGTGAGTATTCTGGAGATGGACAGTCAAGTGCATGGGCAGCGGGTGGACCGCTGGCTCGGGGAGGCTAGCCCCCAAACCCCGCCCCTTCCACTGAGGCCCTGCCGGAGCCCTCCCAAGGTGGCCGCTGGCCCCTGCTCCCAGCCCCGGAGCGCCCCCAACCCCAGGCGGGCAGTCTCAACCCCCGCACTCCAGAGTGCTGGGAGGGCAGGCTGTGCAGTCCCAGTCCCGGAGCACTGGGAGGGCGGGCGGCGCGGTCCCAGCCCCCCTAGCTCCAGAGCGCCGGGAGGGTGGGCAGCAGGCACAGCCCCAGTGCCAACCCCAGCCTGGGCCAGGGCACAGGGGAACTGGGAAGAGCCAGAGCGGGAACCAGGAGGGAGCCTGGGGGCAAAGCGTGGGTGGAGCCACGCTCGGCTGTTTGGGAAGGCACAGCCTTCCCCAGCCTATGATCATGTGGGTTCACCACCCTTGCCCTTTGGCTGAATGCACTGCTGACACAACAGCCGGTTAGGTTGTTACCAGAAGTACTTTCCCTCAGAGGAGATGTTTAGCTGAGGTCCCTCCTGCACGTGAGTTGCAATGGATGTCCGGGGGCAATGTAAAAATCCCAGGACTCTGGCCTGCATTCTCTATTTCAGGGAAAGAGACTCTAACAACATCCATGGCCATGTGTGAGCTATTTCTGAGCAGCTGTATTTACCTCCACTGCAGTGCCAGTGTCTAAGTCATCATGGCCACATAAAGCATGTCCCTAGGTCTGAATAGCACTCTGTACAACCAAATTCTATTCTGGTGCTGCATCCGCCTATGCCCTCCCGCAGTGCAGCGTTTCAGTGAGACTGAAGTGAAAGTACAGCCCCTGTTGGGAAACTGCTGTAGAAATGAGAGTGGGTTTACACCACATCTGGACCGAAGATTTCCCATTTCCTTAGGGAAGTTACAGGGAGGCCTGCAAAGAGCTGGATGGCTCCGGAGATGGATAAATCAGATTTGTGTGTGTGTCGGAGGGCGGGAGAACTGATATCTCTAATCTGATGGGTGGTGCCCTGTTTGCAGCTAGCAACCCAAGAAAGATCTGTAAGGTAGTGTAGTCTAGTGGTTAGGGCACTGGACTGTGAATCAGAAGGTCTCTGTTCTGCTGCTGCTACTGGCCTGCCGTGTGATGCTAGGTAAATCACATCCCTTCTCTGTGCCTCAGTTTCTGCATCTGTAAACTGGGGATAATAACTGACTTCCCTTTGTAAAGCACCTTGAGCTCTACAGATAAAAAGCCCGGTGTTAGAGCCCTGCCCCAGCTCGCCCCCGCCCCACCTGCCATTCGCTGCATCCCTCCTCCCTCCCCCACCAAACCCTCCTGCCCGCCATGAGACCCCTTCGCCTGCTGCTCGCCTCCTCACCCCCCGGCCAGATGCCCCCACCTGCAGCAAGACCCCCGCTGCTCGCCTCCTCACCCCCCAGCCAGATCCCCCCCACCCGCAGCAAGACCCCCGCTGCTCGCCTCCTCACCCCCCGGCCAGATCCCCCCCACCCGCAGCAAGACCCCTGCTGCTTGCCTCCTCACTTCCCTGGCCTGCAGCAAGACCCCTGCACCAGCATGCTGATTGCCGCCTCACCCCAGCACCTGCCCGCCACTTGACTCCTCACTCCCCCACCAGACACTCCCCTCTGTCCGCAGCGAGAGCACCACGCCAGCTGCTGGCTCTCCAGGTCCCTCCTCACTCCCCCGCCTGCCGCTTGCCTCCTCACCTCCCCACCCGCCACTGGCTCGCCACATCTCTCCTCCCTCCCCCGTCCCTGCAGAGGAGGGATGTGGCGAGTGGCAGGGACCTCAGGAGCAGAGTAGCTGTAGTGGAGGAAGACTTACCAGGCAGCAGCAGGCAGCATGAGGGCCTTGGGGAAGGAGTGGAGCAGGGAGAGGAAGAGGCAGGGCCACCACACCCGGGTGGCAGGTTGGCAGTAGCTGTGCCAGGGAAAATTTAGTCTTCCCTGGCCTGTTATACCCGCCGCCCATGGCCTTGCTAAACTGGCATTAATATTAATTGTGTCAATGGGAATTTTAAGAAGCTTTACACTAGTATCGTTAGGCTGGTATTTTACTGCCCATATTTCTCTGGTCTGAATCATAGACTGGACACAGCTTTGAAAATGAATCAGGCTGACAATGAATACTTTTGTGACACTAATCAAAATAAATTTAGTGTCTACTACTGAAGAGGAACAAAACCTCTGGCACTCTTTTTAAGTACAGTCTGCTTTCCAAATTAGCTCCACTCTGTTGTCTTTTGCTGCAGAGAGAGATATCTCCATTTGGGTGTAACAGAGCAAACTGGTTCTCCATAAGTAGGAACCGATGATTTGTAACTGTGGGACCCTGGGGAATGGGTTTTGTGTTACACATCTTTTTCTCTTTATAGGTAGTACAGGAGTGGCTGTGGGAGTTTTTACCTAGAAAGTGCTCTTGGAGGGGTTGAAAGCAAGTAAGCGGTAAGGAAGTCCTTAAGGGAGACTAGAAATACTACAGCATAAGGTACTGAATTCTACAAAGACTGTAGCAGTAATTTATGGCAGGTTGGTCTTTTTCATTTTTGAAGTTGTGTAGGCAGTTTAATAAGGAAGCAGAGATTCCAGTCCATGGGTATATTTTTATTAAAATAGGAGGGGTTTAGCTTTTAGTGGTAAGGGAGACTGTTAATTGTACCAGATCATGAATATGGATACTTTGTTATCAATAAAAATCAAATCTTGCACTTGAAGAGAAAACAAATTACAATTAATTAATCAGTGGAAAACATTTCATTTGATCCAGGGAAAAACAGCTGGAACTATCAAATCTAGATGGGCAAATAGGATAATCAAATCAATACCACACTTTCTTATTGGCACAGAGCCACAAACTATGAAGCAAACGCACATGTGAATCCACTTCATTTCTATTAGCTGATTAGTTATATAATGAAGTTGAAGTCAAACCTGAATGGGAGCTAATCATTCATGTCATCCCCTGCCTGGATCTGTGTCTATACAAGAGGGATGAACCTTCCATACTGTTATTTTACCCATGTCTGGCACAGCTAATGTCATTTTTGGTACAAATTACACTCCTTCCAGCTGGGTTCCTAGTATCTACTTCTTGCTAATAGAAGGTTTAGTTGCTCTCTGTCTTCTCCCACCTCCACCTTCCAGTTCTATCTTATGGTGGCAAACCCCTTTCTTTACAGCAAACCAGAGCACTCTGTGAAATGTACAGTGTAAGTGGGGGCAGGAAACCAATAATAGCCCCAAAGTGCCCTCTTCCCACTAATCCAAGGTTAGAAGCACAAGGGATCAACCCAGTCCATTAATATAATCTTTAATCAGTGCCATTGTCAACAAGAATAGCTGTAAATAACCAGGGCCAGACATGCAGTTTAGTTAATGGGGTATTAACTGAGACTGGATTATAGTGCCCCAACACAGGGTCAGGGGTGCAGAGGGGGCGGGGAGGTGTTGGGTTGGTTTTGTTTTTTTTTTGGTGGTAGTTGTTTTTAGTGAAGTTAGCACTTGTTAAAATTACCAGTTGGTCAGCTGTGGACTGCAGACCTCTCTTTGTCAGACTTCTTCAGTGGATAAAGGCTTCTGCAAGGAAGGCTTTCCTCCCCCAGCTGCCAAGTCCTTCTGCAAGCAAACATCATCCTTGTTCCAGAGGGGAGTTCAGTCTCTGGGATACAGTCCTTGGCCTCCCTGGTGAGATTTTCCCAGCACTAACTGGCCCTTCTGTGGAGATTTTTGGCAGCTTGGGCACCTGTCTGCTGGGAACTGAATGCACCAGCTCAGGTTCACAGCCTCTCAAAGAGCCATCAGTATGGAAATGGTTTTTAGTCAATAACAACCTGAGCCAGGTTCACACCGCTAACCTGGAGATTAAAAAAAAAAAGCAAACAAACCCATCTCCTGTTACTACCCACCCTGAGCTGCCCAGTCTCTAATGGGGGAGAGTAACTGTGGCTGAAGCAGAGTCCACTGACAAATTGAAATCTTTAGAGTTTTATTTATCTACAGTAAGCCAGGATGAGCCCATCTACTCCTAGATGCATTAAATAGGCTGATATTATTAGCATTATTCACATGCAAGAAACTCTGCCTCTCTGTGGTTAGAAATATAGATTCCGAAGATGGGCAGTAGCTCTCTTAAATGAAAAGGAACAGGATTAGTGGCTTTTCCACATAAAAAGCCAATGGCTCCAAGTACACTGATATCTATGAGTGCCATCCACTTTTATGTCTCATATGGTTGCTTGTTTTGGACTCCGCTAGTGAATGAAGAAAGATGCTCCTATGGTTAGGGAACTAGTATAGGATTTGTGAGAGCTGGATTCAAGTTCCTGTTTTGCCACACTTGCCATGTGATCCTGGGCAAGCCACCTAGCCTCTTTGTGCCTCGGTTTCCCATCTGTCATTTGGAGATTAAAGCATTGCCCTACATCACAGGATAAATGTTAACGATTAGGAGATCCCCCAGTACTAAGATATCCTGTTTGCCCACCTAGATTTGACAGTTCCAGCTGCTTTTCCCTGATCAAATGAAATGTTTTCCACTGATTATTTAACCCTAGACATTTCTCTAGGGTTAGATCTGTTATTCCCAGCATTCTGTCCTGTAAACTGGAATAGCTTCTGCCACAAATGATCCTGTCTCTAATTGGTGACTTTTATGTCTCCAGAGTTGCATATGGATGCCAGAGTTCTCAGCTCTGTAACATAAGTATCTATTCTCTCTTCTGTTTCTTTGTTTCAGATAAAGACATGGTAATTCTCTACAGTCTCATTCTTTCTGGGGTCACAGTACTCATCAAACACCTTGGTCAGCTGCTCTAGTGTTTCAAGAATTACTCCTGGCAACAGTGTTTTCTCCCCAATGAGAAATTAAAGAAGCTTTACCTTTAGTTTCTCATCTTCATCCCCCTTCATCAGCTCTATAAACAGACTTAATTCTTGCTTTCATTTCTTCTCTGCTTGTGCAAGGTTTTTTGTCTGGAAATCCAGCACTCTTGGTGGTCTAAGTCCCTCTGTTTGCTCTTTTGCTAAGTGCTGCTTTGTTTGCCTGTTAATCACACTATCTTCTTTGCTGTGGGTCTCACTACACTGACCTCTGCCACCATATTGCATGTTTGGATACAGATATTCAGGCCTGTCTGCAAAGGCCTATACTTTAAGAATTTAGGTGTATTCTTATCACTTAGCTAGTTATAGAGGTATAAAAGAAAAAATCAAAATCACTGTCTGCTGGTGTAAGGGCCTTCTCTTACTGTGACAGTCTGAGGCCCTGTTCTGTGGCTAAGATCTTTGGCTAAACATCAGAGGCAGCCATAAGCTAGGAAGTGTATGGTCACATCCTCACATTCCAAACTAGTCACATTGAAATAAGGCAATCTGGGGCTGTTAGAAAGGTGATCCAATCTATCACCTCCAGAGAAAGGGAAGAGCCTAGAGGATATAAAAGGAAGTTTAGTTTGATAGTTTTCTGTTCGGTAAGTACTCACTTATCAATAGACACAGCTGGGAAACCCTTATGTCTTTATAGATGTAGTTGTGAAATCCTCAGTTCTGTATTGTTTTGTCATTATAGTTCCCACTTTGCTATTGTTTATTTGCATGGTCTCTGTCTGGTTCTGTGATTGTTTCTGTCTGCTGTATAATTAATTTTGCTGGGTGTAAGCTAATTAAGGTGGTGGGATATAACTGGTTAAATAATCATAATAGACTGTAAATTTGCATGTTACATGTAAATGTGGAAAAATGACAGACTGTAGTTATTTGTCTTTGGAAATGCATAAAAAGATCCCAGCCTACATACAATGACATGTATTGGGCAGTAAGAGGAAAAACAAGTGTGAATTGAGACACAGAAGAGACAGGTTTTCTATAGTCGAAGGTTTGTGCAATCATGATACTTCTGGAAGGGATCATCAACGTACAGTTTCTTCTCTTCCAGAAAGAAGTGCTCATTTGATCAAGGAGTTTACTTTGAGTTTTATTGCAAAACACTTGTTGCCTCAAGCGTCTTTTCTGTAGAATAGACTTTTTCCATAATTTTTTCTTGTAATCAGCTTTTTTCCTTAACCAAAGACCACAGTGCAGTCAGAGAAATCTATAGACCACAGATTTTACAGATTTTCTCGTTCCTTTTTGAAGGCTATAATATGTGAGAGTCCTCACTGGCTGCTGAAGGACATGTGGCAGTAAGGGTGTTGCACAGACTGGCAAGATGGCGGTAGCTGTCGTTACATGGAGGCTGTTGGGGATTTTAAGACCTCTGAATTTTCTGGTCCCTTTGGCCTACAACAGCTCCTGCAACATCCGTCTTATTTCTGGACTCTCCGTACGATGTTTCAACCGAGTGCAGGCACCATTAGCTTCCTCTGTTACAAAACCTCTGCTGTCTGTTGGTGATCGGTCACATGGGTGTCCTCTCTCCATCTTTAACAGTGTAACACCCTTACTGGTACATTATGTTGTTGCAGGAGCTGTTGTAGGCCAAAGGGACCAGAAAAATTCAGAGGTCTTAAAATCCCCAACATCCTGTGAGGATTCTCACATATTATAGCCTTCGAAAAGGAAAGAGGAAATCTTTAAAATCTGTGGTCTATAGATTTCTCTGATTGCACTGTGGTCTTTGGTTAAGGAAAAAAGCTGGTTACAAGAAAAAATTATGGAAAAAGTCTATTCCACAGAAAAGACGCTTGCGCGAACAAGTGTTTTGCAATAAAACTCAAAGTAAAGTCCTTGATCAAATGACCACTTCTTTCTGGAAGAGAAGAAACTGTATGTTGATGATCCCTTCCAGAAGTATCATGATTGCACAAACCTTCGACTATAGAAAACCTGTCTCTTCTGTGTCCCAATTCACATTTCTGTTTTTCCTCTTACTGCCCAATACATGTCACTGTGTAGGCTGGGATCTTTTTATGCATTTCCAAAGACAAATAACTAGATTCTGTCATTTTTCTGCATTTACATGTAACATGCAAATATACAGTCTGATTTGAATTATTGTACAAACACTTTAAATAATCATGATACAATATGTTAGGATTGGTTAGTTAAATTTAAGTAAAATGATTGGTTAAGGTATAGCTAAGCAGAACTCAAGTATTACTATATAGTCTGTAGTCAATCAGGAAGTGTGAGGTGGGGGATTGGAATCATGTTTTGCTAAGGGGAGGAATGGGAACAGGGACACAGGTATGGCTCTGTAGTGTCAGAGCTGGGAAGGTGGACACTAAGGAAGGAAATTGGAATCATTGCTTGCTGGAAGTTCACCCCAATAAACATTGAATTTGCACCTTTGGACTTTGGGTATTGTTGCTCTCTGTTCATGTGAGAAGGACCAGGGAAGTGAGCGGATAAAGGAATAAGCCCGTAACATTGCATATACCGTATGCTGGGTAATAACATGAAAGGACTCCATGCCCATAATTTTAAATAGTTCTCTTAATACAGAGCCAATTTACAAAGATGCTGCAACTGCAGCTAGCATTCCAGCCATGTGCACACAGACCGATGTTCTGGTGTTTCCTCCAAACTCCTGCAAAATGTGCTCCTCCATGTGCAGGTTGTTACACTGGGCACAGGTAGGATTGGGCTGTTCATCCTACCTTAAAGTTCTTGCTCAGTTTCTCTGCTGTTAACTACTCCTGGTCCTATTGTAATTAATGGGAGTTTTGCCATTCACTTCAGTGAGCCAGAATTTCATCCTCTGTTTCTTTCTTCCTGTTAATCAGGACAGAACTCTCCATACCTTCCTATTTGGAATCAGTCAGCAACTAGGCAAGTAAACCTGCTCCACTGGCTTAGTGGATAGAGACTGAAGTCACAATTTCCACCCCTAATCGTGCATGTTCATGACAGGCCAACAGCTGTGACCTCTGAATCATTAAAATCTGACAAAGGACTTGTTCTTTGGAGAGAAAAGGCTGAACTTTTATCCTGGAATAGAGACAGCTACCCTTGTGGAGACAAAAGACAGAATCACTCTCTAGTCCCTAAGGAAGCTTTCTGACCATCCTTGGTTACGAAGCTCTGTGTAAGCTTGAAAGCTTGTGTCTCTCACCAACAGAAGTTGGTTCAATAAAAGGTATTATCACCCCACCTTGTTTCTCTACACTATATTAGGTATGCACAGATATTGCTACATCTGTTTGTGGGCTGAGCATTTCAGGGGAGAGGCACATGATAATGTGCGCTCTCTCTCTTTGTCTCTCTCTCACACACACACACACACACACACTCTCCCCCTAGAGAAGCTGGCCAGATATGTGTGTGTGAATCGGCGTTGTACTCCCTGCTTCAAAGGAGCCATCACCATGTCAGTGGCTGATGCAGAGCTGCCCTGACATGACAGCACACATTCAGCTACGCTGCAAAATGTATTCATTATTACACAGAACACCAATGCAAGTTAAAACACCGTTAAAGGGGCAAGTTCTCAGGGGGCTTCTGTTCATGAGTTCATGTGCTGCAGGGATGTGTGCGTGTGTGCACACAGACACATGCCCTGCACACACAGCCTAACTGGGGTCATGAGGAGGCATTTGCATGTGCAGTTCAATATATGCACATCCCAAATGAAAGGGATATGCCTGCATTTTATATGTGCTGAGACGTACTGACTCTTTAGCTCCCGTTCTTTAATCTAAATGGGCCCAAAAAAAGGTAATTTCTGAATGAAAATGGGAAATTTGGACCAGATCCTCCAGTGCTTTGAGATTGCACTGTTGGTGTGGTTTGGCCACAGATCTGGGTAAAAGGCCTCATGAGGCTCATCCGAGCCTAAGGGTGGCCTTTCAGTGGAGTGCAGCCAGTGAAGGGATTTATGCATTGCATAGGCTTCTTGCTGCCAGTGTAGTGGCCAAGAGTTGTGTGGCTACTGAAAACGGGAAGGGAGGTCAGTGTAATTACAGCAGTCCTCAGACTGCTATAACAGCACACATGGCAGAGGTACAGAGCAGCACCATGGATAGGGAGGGGCACAACTGGATGTTTTAACCCATCTTTAGACACCGTCTCCTGACGTGCTCTGGGCATACTGGGGGTATTTGAGCATCTGACCCTTTATCTTCAAATCACTTGCTTCTTCCTACCGGGACAGCAAATTCTAAATACCGGGGCAGTCCTTATTCAGGCAAAAATGGAAGTGTTACTGACAAAGGGCAAGGTAAAAATGGAGTAAGAATCTCAGGATTTGGCCTATGGGAGGTTTAAAATCCCCTGGCACGGAACGGTCCCCCTGGATTATCTAGCCACAGCAGGGCCAAGGAAGGGTGGAAAAGTAGCCTCATCTCTGAATTTCTTGGCTTTCCCCGCCTCCATTTAAACTCTCACTGTTATTTATGTTCATGTCAATTTTTGCAATTACTTATAAATGTAATCAAGACCTCTTGCATGTTCTATCCATTCCAATAACTGAGGTCATTGGTCATCTCTCTAGGGGGCTGGGGCCTTTGACCTGCCCTTAGTATTGTTGCCAGCGTTCTCCTGACATGCCAAGGGACGATGCTGCGGCAGCATGGCTCTCAGTAGCGACATTTCCGCGCACTGCTGCCTCTTCACCATCACGTGGCGAGGGGCCATCGTGCCGCGACACAGAAGGGTTGTGGTGCTGTGCCCAGAGCGTGCCCAGTGGCATTTGCCGAATGAAAAATTCAGAGACGTCATGCAGCAAATCAAATTAGAGCACTTTGTTGTTGTTAGTATGTATTTGTATCGCTATAGTGACCAGGCGGGGCCCCAGTCAGCAACGAGGCCCCATTGTGCTAGGTGCTGTAACACATACATTCCCTCCCCAGAGATCTGACCATATGACTGACGGACAGGTGGAGGAAGTCCATGCGATGGGGGGCTGCCCTAGCTGGTGGTTAGCTCCAAATTCCCACCCCATGCCTCAGGATAGAGGCCCCTCCTACAGACTGTGGGGAGGCAGAAATCGCTCCAACACCTTTATTCGTAACAATCCCCTTAACCAGCAAAGGGCACTTTTATTAGCACACATAGCTCGAGCACTCTCCAGCATCAGTGCCTCAGTCACTGATCAGGGCACCTCCTTTCCTGGAGCTCTGGCTTATCCTCTCATGAGGCGCAAGCTCACAGCCTCCACACAGACTGGCTCGTCTCTGGGCCTGTCCTCCTAGCCCTGTGCTCAGACTTCCAGCCGGCTCCAGCAGCCTGCACAGTTCCGTCCCAAAAAGCATCCCTGGAGGAGAGTGGGCAAGTAAGGGTGGGATTTCCTGCCAGGTCCCTAGCCAATCAGGACTCTGGGGTGTGGGGGAAGAGAGGGCTCCAGCTGCACAGCAGAGGTAGTGGGTGGGAGGTGGGAAGAGTGGTGTGACTATAGCAGGAGTACATGGTGACATAGACCAGTTACCTGCCTCACTGCAGTTGGATCTGACTGGTTTTCGTATCGGTGTCCAGCAGGCCCCCGTCTCGTCGTTCATGTACTGTTGTCACTACATTAGAGGCGAGTCTGGAGAAGGGATTTGACATAGGACCAGGCAGTGGCATCCAAGCGTAAGGCGGGAGATGGAAGAAGGTGCAAAGGCACTTGCAGTGCCAGAGGACAAAGGAGGCTGGTATGGTGGCAATGTGGAGGAAGGATTGCAATAAGACCTCAAGCAAGTATTGTGGAGCTGAGTTTTGAAGGGCCTAGAAAGGCCCTTGTGTTGGGTGCAGTGGAGAATGGGGAATCGAAGAAGGGGTGAGATGGTCAAAGCTACAGAGCCAGTAGATGATCTTATCAGCTGCTTTTGGACTGGATCTGAGTGGAGAGGGATTTATTTATATATTCATGAAGATTTGGCAAATCTATCCTAGCTGTGACATACGGCTGTACACAGTGTGACTTCAGGGCTCTTGAATTCCCCTGTGAATTCATCTTGACAGGCAAAGGTCAGATGCACGAAAACCAGATGGGGACTGGACTAAATGACCTCTCACGGTCACCTCCAGTCCTATGATTCTATGATTTGGGGAGAGGAGGGGATCATAACTATGACGAGCACTTTGCACTTTAATCCCACTTTAAAAGAGCCACAGCACATTCATTAAAATCCAGAAATAGCTCTGAGCTGCTTGTACAAATTCAGGTCCAAACTTTCTCAAAGTCCAAAAGTGTTAGGATCCAGGGGTTTGGTTTGGTCACTTAGAAGTCAGAGGGACCTGTGCTTTCCCAGCCTTTTGGGGAGTTTGCAACAGGGCTTTTGCCAACTCTGATAAAGGCCTCAATGAGGGGGCCAGTTAGTACCAAAAAAGCAACTCAGCATGTTGTTAGCACATTGAGATTGGTTTTGTTGAAACTTGGTAATAAGCTAGGTGCTAAAGAGGCAAATAAGTTAGTGCTGTCTTTTTTGTGTGTGTGTTTTCGTACTGCACTTATCACAATGGGGTCCTGGTCCATGACTGGGGCTCCTAAGCAATCAATCTACCAGTGATAGTATCTAAGGGCAGCCTAATTCGTTAATGAATGGGAGCTCTGTTCTTGTGCTTGTGTTTACTTACAGAATCACCAGCTTTCAACATGTGCCTTGACATATCTGAGGAATAAATATGCTTATGAAATGAATCACATAATATGTGTTTCACTTCAAAACACCTTTCGCTGGGATTTTTCAGGCCGAGGAAAACCAACGCAAATCTTTCTTTTAATGCAGTCAGAAATCAAGTGGCCACCTTCTCATTGCTATATGGGGCAGTACCATGCAGGTGCTGAATGCTGTTTTGGAAGCCTGGCTATCCACCTCAATCTCCCATTCTCTCAGATTCATTGCACACGGGACCATTGCAGTTACCCCCCACACATGTGCGTGCGCACACACATATACCCCCCTCCTAGCAGCAGGGCTGCCAGCCCCTGAGCCTGTGATTAAATGAACACGTGAGTTGGATGTGTGATTATGCTCCTGTGCCCCTATTAAAATATATTAGCAGCAACTGAGAGGCCCAAATGGAGATTTAGCAGGAATTTCTGATGAGGAAAAAGTCTCATGTCTCATTTGTCAAGCATGAGGCTAAGCCCATGTTGGTTAGTCGATGCAAAATTTAATTTACAGTCAAATAAATGATAATAATAGAGTCCAAACATCAGGGTTTCTTAGGTGAAAAATGCTGCAGCGCATTCAGTGTTGATACATTCAGCTCCCATGTAAAAAAAAAAAAAGTAAATATTTCAACACTTTGGGACTGGCGCCTGCTGAGCTTTAAATTCCAGGGCTTGCTTTGTACATAGATTAGATCCTCAGGAGCTATATTGGCCTCTGCAGCCACTGAATCAAGCTTAGAATATGTTCTTCCAAACAAAAAAAAAAAATAACCCCCCATATTGTCCCTCGTGTAGAGAGAGAGCTTAAAGAGTTTGAGAGTTCAAGGTCTCAGTCCTTGTCTTCAGTGTGCTATCGGCCTGGGCCCAGGGCATGGAAAAGATTTCCTAAAGCTCCAGGATGTAAACTGAGTTCTACAAGTCTGTTCTTCTGCCACAATGGAACTTTGTATCATTAGGGTGAATCTCATCTGTGCAGGAGACAGAGCTTTCTACAGGGCTGGTCCTAGACTATGAAAAGAACTCCCCCAGGAGCTAAGGACCATCACAGACCTCCCCACCTTCCTCTCCAAGTGCCAGGTGCGCTCCTTTGACCTGCCTTTTCTAACATGGAAAAAGAATAGAATGTACACGTCTAAAAACAGTACCAAAACAACACAAACCACTGCACACACAATTCTCCTCCTGGCAGAGGATGTGAGAGAGAACAAACCAGGTGTGACAGGTGGTAGTCAGATTGCTTAATGCAACACTGGAAGGTGCTCAGATACTCCAGCGATGAGGGCAGTAGAAGAACCCACATAGACTAGAACAGAATAGTTTCCTGCACAGTACTCAGAGGAGCAGGAGGTGAGTTCCATAATGATGCTCAGGTGGCAGGAGTCCTAGCAGAGTGCTTGAAGCAAGCAAAAGTTGAAGTTCAAGCAAAGTTTGAAGACCAAAGAGAACATCAGGACTTAGTGGTCAAGTCCTAGGACAGTGCTCAGTGGGAGGACTTGCAGACTGAGAGCTGGGGCAATGCTCAGAGGCAGCCAATACTCATATCTGAGCTGAATCCTACCTTAATGTTTATGGGTAGAAAGAGATTGAGGAGCCAACTCCTGACATGGCCCTCAGGGGGGGCAGGAGCTCTCACAGCCCATCTCTAGTGACCATCTCCCCTCTTTGCCGAAGTGCTTCTTCCCATGAATCATGGAAATAGATTCAGTGACTTATCTACAATTACAAAAGGATGCTCTGCCCTGCCTTAGCCACACCCCATAATGTAGTTTGTTACATAGCTTGTAAGGGGGCTCTGCTGCTAGATGTCTACTGATTTGTATTTTTCAGACTCTTTATACCAGTCCAGGTCAGTACCCTGAGGTAATGGGGAGAAGCCATTGGACATAGCAGAAGTGGGCCTAGAATCAGGTCTACATCCAAATTTTCTCAAAATTCATGAGAGTTTGGAGTTGTGGTTATGGCTCAGGCTTATGGTCTTGAGTCATGACATTCAGGATTACATCAAAGTTAATCCAGAGTGACCCCAGTGACTTCAAAAGTGTTCTTTCAAGTTTACACTGCTGTCACTGAGATCAGATTCTGGCTGCAGATCTGGCTCTGAATTTCCCCAGAGTCTGGATCTGGTGGCCTGCTCTGGACTCCAAAGGCCAGTAGTCGGGCCCTGGAAATGGCTGGCAGCTCAGTCAAGAAGGCAAAATATAAAGCCCCAGCATCATTAACAATACCAGGATTTTCAAAGCCAATCCCAACCCCCACATTTCCCTGCTATTTCCCCTTTTTCCTTTCTGAAAACAAACAAACCCAAACCAAGGGTTGCAGTATGAATGCAAAGGAGGGAGAGAGAGAGACAGAGAGAGAGCAAGTGAGTGAGCATGCTTGTTGGAGAGAATCTCTTTCCTTTGGGCACTGAAGTGTTCTGACATCAAACCTTCTGTCCTCATTAAGAAGCTGTGTGTGTGCCATTGTGACATCTTTATTCACACACCCCAAGACTTCAAAGCCTTCAGGAGATTTCCTTGGTGGGTTTAACATAAAAATATCAGGAGATGAAACAGTGCAAAAGGCAGCCCGGTGCATTCTTGTTTTAATTAGACCTCCGGTGGAGGGGAATAAGGAGAGAATGGTTTAAATGATATGCACATTCAAGCAGACACACACACACACACACACACTTACGGATTGCACTATCATACACAGAACACACATAACCTGATCAGCTCTCACCTTTCTCACATGCCCACGTGTCAGGAATGTGAAACAGACGGTGAATTTAGCAATATGATTTTTAGGCATATCAACAGACACGCACTCATGTCAGGAAGAAGACATTGCTGCAGATGAACTGAATTTTACTGTTACACTTCATGCTTTATATTTAGCTAACTAAAAAATGAAAAAGAAGCAAAAGTAAGAGAGAGTGAAAGAAAGAAACTAGTGAAGCAAGCCAGAGAGGTCTTGGAGATTTCAGATAGGAAAGACTAGAGCTGGACAAATGATTAGTAATGCATCGTGTATTTAGATGACGTTTCCCTCTTTTCTGTTTGTGATTTTTCCATGAACAGATTACTTTTGTTGTTGTTTATTCATAGTTTAAAAGTATTTTCCAGTTAATTTCCATTAATAACTCTCAGTCTGTAGCTTGTTCACAAACTATTGGTGGTATATGAAGTTTGCAATTTGAGCTGTTTTGATTGTGCGTGTAGGATGTGGTAGGTTTCTGGTCTCTGATTGGGTGACAATAACTCTTTAGAATCCAGTTGCAGGTGAAAATGCTCTGAATTACAAATGCAAAATGTAATACTTACTGTAAATGTTCTCTAATATTCACTTAACATTTTCTGTTTCTTTTAATATCCCTGCCAGTAAACTCATTTGCTAGAATGCTCGTGGGAGGCAAACACAAAGGATTGCATTGAAATGAATTTACTTATAATTTTGAGTGAATATTCACAGACATTTTGTCCTCAGTATTTAGCCAGCTTTATGACTAAGCCAATTTCTCCTTGCAAAGAGTAAACAATTAAAAAAACCTCTCTCTGAAAAGGTTCTCTTCTCCTCTTTAATTTGGTGACACATGGGGAAGCTTTTTTATAGGAGTCAGATCTGAGGAGACAACCCCAAATCTTACTTACCTTTGTGTTTCATATATTGGAACCCAGATTCACTGGGGGATTGCAGCCTGATCCAAAGCCCACTGAAGTCAACAGTGGCCCTGTCTCTAGGATCAGGACTACTGCTAGGTGGTTCAATCTATCTAGATATCTTAGGTAATGGATCAAAACAATGACAGACCCAAGTGCAGAACAAGTACACAGGCTCAAGCTAAAGGAAACCAGGTGGCAGAACAGACAAACACCAACCAAGATTACAGACATCATGGTCCAGAATGCAAAACAAAAGGCAGAAAGAAAAATGCCTGGCCTATGGGCAATGGTGCAACGGGTAAGGAAGATAGAATCACTTCATATCCCAATGCTGTGGCCATCCCAGGAAGAGAAAAGCAGTGATTGAGGATGTAGAAATTTCCAGTAAAGAGGAGGATAGCTGCAATGTGACTTCAGTGTACACACACTGCAGAAGAAGGCTGCCAGACATTCTACTCATATTTGCAGTTCTGTTATAGCTAGAGTGCAGCGCCAGCTGCAATCCCAGCAACGCCGGTAAGCAGCAATATTAGACCGGAGAAATGTGACCAAGTGCTGGTGATGTACAATAAAATCATTCTGTGGCCAGTGGGCAAATGCAGGATGTTGACTAAAAACCATGACAGAAGAGACATTATGGCCTCGAGTGTATAGCAGTTGACCTACAGGAATACCACTCGCTACTGGGCATCACTCTTTGCATACCTCCACTGGCCCCTTCTTCTCTGCTGTATGGAATGTAAGCTACATTTGATGTCTTCACTTTCAAGGCCCTTCGTGGCCTATCTCCACTTTGCCTATCATCTCTCATTTACTAGCGCCATGTCAACGCCTGCCTCCAATTGGCTCATGGCACTAGCCATCATCACCCACTTATCAGATGTTCAAACAAGCACATTTGTGCTCTTTCCCACATTGCCCCTTATACCTGGGAGGTGCTCCTTGTAAACCTCCACAAACCCATCCCTTATCCTCCTTCAAAACCTCCTCAACGCACTACTTTGCTGGGAAGCCTATAACTAAATTGGCAACACTAGAACCGATACCACTGCTGATCATGTTGCCCAGTGTTGTCTCATTGTCTCTTTGTACTCCCCTCTTGGGTCTGTCTGTGTCCGTCTGTTGTCTTGTGAACTCTTTGGGGCAGGGCTGTCTTTTTGTTCTGTGTTTGTACAGCACCTAGCACAATGGGGTCCTGGTCTGTGACTGGGGCTCCTGGGCACTATGGTAATACAAATAAATAATAGTAATAAAAAGAGTAGATTATTTCAACGACACCTGGGATTGGACAGTTCATCGATTTGCACATACTATGTATACATGGGGCCAGACCCTGATCTCAGTGACACCAGTATAAATCTGAATGAACTCCATCAGCTTCAGTGGGAATATTTTGGGTTTACACCAGTATAACTGAGCACAAGCTCAGGGCCATGCCTTAGATATTGCATACAACACTTTACACCTCTGTCAGCCCTAGTAAACTCTGTTTAAATCCCTTCCCCAGTCCCGCAATGAGCTGTCTAAATGTCTCCAGGAACTTTTCCACTGCTTTCCCAAACTTCGCTGCAACCTCTGGCAGCCAGTTCAGGCTTCCTGCATTGCGGCATCATTCTCTTAATTCTAAGAATGGGCTGTTTACTTTAGCATGTCTTTGTGTGGCCTTTATTGTCTCTGAGGATGAAATAGGCAATTTCCCTCATCCCTCCTTCCCCAGCAAGCCAGGCTCACGATGCCTGGCCCAGGGTTAATCGTAGGGTTAAACAAGCCATGAAAAATACTCTGGGAAAATGCAAAAGATTTCTCGCTTGGCTGAGCTGAGCAATCTTTCTTTTTTAACGCCGGTGTCATGGGGTAGCCAAACAGACCTTTCTCCCTTTTGTGCAGGAGCTTCTGCTGTGGCAGTGACAGCCCAGGTGAGCTACAGAACGTGTCTCTCTTTCCCTGCAACTCCCTGGCAGCTGTGAAGTACTGCAGTTTGCTCCAGTCCTTTTGGAATGCTTACTCTGTCTTCCTCCCACTCCAGCACTGGATCGAGGAGCAGCAAGTCACAGCTCACTTTGAATGCGCAGTGGCTCATCAGACATATCTCAGATGATGCATAGTGTCAGGCAGCAAAGCAACGGACCAGATTTCTTTCTGCACCAGGCTCGATTTGATCCTGCAAAATTCAGAAGCTGATAAGATGGTCCACCTCCCAAAAGCCAGAGAGGTCTTGGGCAACTTTCTGACTTTGCCTGTGTCTGCCTCCTTCCATGTTAGTGGTGCTTCTTTATGCCTGTCTGGATTCCTTTGTATATAGAGATACCACGGTGATGGGCATGGGATAAAAACCTGGGTGAATAGAAGAACGCATGCAACCTGTAGGGCCAGAATCACTGAAGCTGGCCCAGGAAGGTGCAAAATTACATCTCCCTATACCAAGGTGACCCCCTGCACTCTGAGCAAGGGTAAGCAGTGATATGATAAAAACCTTCCCTGGGAGGTAGGCAGTTTACAAATACAGCTGAGGGAATACACTGAGTGTGCACACCTCCCTGCACCCCTTCCTCCAACCATTCCCAGCCAGTGGGACCAATAGAGGGCATGGTCTCTCTCCACCTCCCTCCCTGGTAGATTTCCCATCATGGAGGCCAATTTGCCTGGGGGTAGCCTAGTCCTCTGCTGAATCTGGCCCTTGGACTGGCTGTAGCCTTTTCATCTTCCTCTGTTGTCCATATCTCTCCTTCACTAATTTCTCTTCATTGTCTGCACCCTGCCCATTCTCCTGCGCTGCACCTTCAAGGCTCTGCATAGCTCTAATCCTTGCTCCCCTCCTCTCTGCCCCAGCCTTCCTCCTGCAGAATTTGATGGCCCAGCTCCAGAGGAGGAGCAGGTGTAGTTTACCTTAGCCAGTTGGAATGAGAGGGTTTAATGTACTGTGAGGATGGATGTTCTGGGCATGGAAATAACTTCCCCCTACTTTCACATCACACTCCAGCAGGTGTTGTTGAATGTCACTTCAGCCAGCAGTATTTTCCTGAGGAGCCCCTGGTTGCTATGCAGCCACGGAATATGAAGTGTTAAGGTGGAAGTCCATTATGTGATATGGTGGCTGGATGTCATTTACACCTTCTTGCTACCTCTTAAGGATCTGCCTGCTTAGGCAATCCATCAAATTAACCAGAAAGAGCAGCCATGCCGAATGTTCTGGCTCCTGGATCAGCATCACAGACACCTCCTGACACTCCTCCTCAAAATGTGCCAGAACAAACCACTTGTGTTTGGAAGTTCAGGCTGTGTAGGCAACCAGCATTCAGCACTGGACCATTTATCAGTAGGCAATGTAGGGAAGGGGAGGGGGGGCTTGCAGAGGCAGCGTGCTCGAGACAAGGAAGGAAGGACAAGGCCCTGTCCCTGGCTCATGGCTGCGTTCGACCAATATCAACAAGCACTGTTGGAAGGGTGGGTCAGCTCAGCATGGAGACTGAGCAAAATGAAGATTAAAAACTGGTGGGTTGATCCCTCCAAAAGAGAGAATAGTCACTATTAAAGTTCTGATTTAAATCCCTTAGATAGTCATCTTGTTGTGCTGGGCTAGTGCAGGGGTCTGATATCAAGATGTCAGTGTGTTTAAAAAGGCAGCTTATATCTGCTGTGTATGTAGATGAGTTCATGGTGTATAACAATCCATATCAGCCACGGTGCAGCACCTGAGCACGCTGGAGTCAGGTCTTATTACAAAGGGTATAACCCACTCCTATGCTATTGAGCAGTTTACTCCCCAAATTGAGCTCTCATTACATTGCCATATAATTTGGTGGAGTTTATCTTACAGGTGGTTTTTAATTAATTTATACTATTCATTCTTTTTTTCAAATTGAATAGTGGCATGTTCACTTCCTGTCCCAAATTGTTGTATGATGTTGTTACACACTGCTAAACAGCTATCATGTTCCGCTCCAGAGGTGGCTGTATGTTAGTGGTGGATAAAATGATTCTTGTGTATTTAGTTTATAAAATTCTTTGGGATCTTTCAGGATAGAAGCCACCAGAGAAATGTAAGGTATTAGTAGCAGCATACATGCGTGCACACAGACAGACAGACAGACACACAGACATACGCATATTTTCCATTTCATATGCCGAGACAGAACATCTCCTTCTCTGATGAAGGAGCCTAGATCTTTGGAGCAGTAACATCCATGAAGAGGAGAATCTTCTGAACATGTGTATAGAAAATGCAGTAGAAATTAACACAGTGGGAATGTTATTGTTGTGAGCTGGATAAGCTATTGTGATTGCCTGTAAGATTGCCTGTAAGACCAAGGAGACCACAGAAAATCCACCAGCAGGAAGCACTCCTCATATTGATGCATGCAGCAGTCACCTTTGTGAATGTTTGTCGTATTAACCCCTATGATCAGAGAAAACAAACTGATGTGGCTTGGAAATACATTATGTAGGATTAAATAATAGAGTGTACACACACATAAACAAGCAAGAAGCTGAGTTTTAATACTGTGTATCATTATTGGCATACTGGACCTTAATGGCTGTAATGTCAATGGGCACTCTGGGACCTTTACTCATGGATTATTAAAGTATTAGACCACAGCTGTTATGGGCTATTGTGTCAAGAGCAATTTGAAGAGATGTCTATAGTATGTGGACAGAATAAATACATCATTTAATCAGTGTTGTATGCACTGTATTCATGTGAATTGTGCACCCTAGCAATCCTTTAGACCATTCTGTAATACCATCTCTTAGCAGGTAGTGTCTTATAGCAACATTGTGAATGCCAGATAAGAACAAGAGGGAGATTGGAGGGAGACCCCGTCAGTTCTTCAGAGGAAGGTGGGGATCCACCATAATGTACACAGCCAGTTGTGCAATACTGCCCCATGATGTGGGGACACCGGGTGCTGATCATTTGATACCCTGAAACATGAAGATTAATAGCCTCGTTTAGTTAGTTAGTTTGCACTGCCTAGGATAAAATAAACAAACTGCAGGTGCAACTTTTAGTCCTGTAAATGTGTGCTCCTTTCCTAACTCTGTTTGCTTTGCACAGTTCACCCCATGGGACTTCAGTGGAGCATAAGGTCTCATGTTGACCCTCTGCGCTGGAATGAATTTCATACTAAGGTCCTAATCTTGAGTGGTGCTGAGGACCTCTCAGGATCTGGCCTTATTATATTCCAGTGGGCCTTTCTGAATGCACTGTAAAAGCTGAAGCAAGCAAAGTAGCTGGAATCTCTGTGTGATTAATTCCAGGTGAAGAAAATGCATATATTCGCCATATCTCTGCTGCATGTTTGGTAAGATATATTGGTCAGATCCCACAGATGAAATATAGGGGACATAATAAACCTGCTTGGACACTCGAAGTGTAAGAGTTGCTGCGGGTCAGAAGTGAGATGCACTGGAAGAGCTCGGTGTGGAATCAGGCCTGGAACAGCAGGGAGTGTAGCCGGTCAGGAGTGAGGTGCACTTTTAAAACTTTGTCATTCTCCCTGAGGTCAGCCCTGTTTGATCTTTCATTTTCCTAGTCACTAAACTCAAATTCTAGGGAAGGAAAAGAAATCCCCTGATTTTCCTGACAACACTGAATAGAGTTAGACTTTTCATCATGTCATATCTGGGCCACGGAAAGGCCCCTGCTTTTATTGTGTGACGACATGGAAATTACCGAGTAATTATAGGATTATGCAGTACCCGGTAAATTAAATGTTACCTCTTTACCTTTTATAGAACAAAAAATAACCATGTAATTTCCTAGTGAATTAAGCTGTTAAGGTCTCATGGTAATTATACTTGGAGTCAAAAGCTCGGAGTTCTTCTGGTAAGTTACAAGTAAAGAATTATCTTTCATTTTTAAACATATGTTGCAGTCGGATCCCAAACCCTGCATTTCCATTTTAATAACACTATGCCATGTCGAAATGAAAGCAAGCATATGTTTCCTATTGATGTGTCCAAATATAGTGCACATGTTATGTAAAATAGATTGGACATATGCAAAACTGACCCAGATTTGTACCAGAAAAAATTATATGGAATGACACGAAATAGAAATAGAGCTAAAATATTATCAGTAAGATCATAATGTTTAAAATCATGCCTAGTTTCGCAGCATGATGGCTAGTTCTCACAGCGACCAAGTCAGTGTTGGGATGTTTTTTTAACATATATGAGCAATATCTTTGAACATAGACGGTGGAACTGGCTGCTTGAATATAACCCAATTGTTTACAAGGAAGTTTAATGAAAGCCCTGAATCCTTTCAGTGTGTAGGTGCATCTCCCTGTACATTGCCCACAAGTAGAGAACAATTTTGTGTGGACTGGAGTGTGAGGAGAGTATCGTATAAACAAACAAAATAGTGAAATAAGCCATTAGGGTTAAACCCTGGCCGTGTCAATGGGAGTTTTGCCATTGACTTGAGTGGGGCCAAGATTTCACCCTTGGCCCCATATCTTGGGCCTCCTGTTAGAATTCTCAATAATGTTGGACAAGGACTCAGTCTTCTTCAGAGGTGGCTTGGGGCAGACTCTGTTTCAAATGTCTGCAGGAAGGATATGCGTGAGAAAACAGAGTCTGCTACAGGGCTATTTATTGATCACAGCTCAGAATAACCCTGTTCAAGGCCGAATACAGAGCTTGTACAAGCTCACTCAGCACTGGGGGATATGACAGTCATCCAGCACAAGGGAGCCCATATGTGTCTGATGTATACCAAAGAAACAGGGAAATGTGGTTTTTAGGCTTAAAATACATCCCTTGAGAGCAGACTTGAACAAGTAGGCAGCTTGGATAAGACACAGGAGCCCCCCAAAATTCACAGCACTTTAGCTATTCCCAGATAGTTTGTCCAGTACTTTTCAGGCTACCTAGCTAGTCTTGCTAGGGTAGATTTATTTTAGGGCTGGAAGGCAGGAACTGATCCCAACTCTGTCACTGACTGTGGAGCCTTAGGGAAGTTATTTTAGGCTGTGATTAAACTGAAATGGACGGGGGAGCTCTCCTGGCTCCAAACAAATAAGGAAGGAAGATGTGGGGGAGCTTATTTCATATACCAGTATTAGTGGCCTGGTTTGTAGAGGTGCTGAGAATCTGCAACTCCTTTTGATATCTACTGTTGTTCTGTGAGCTGGTAAAAAAAAAAATGCCTCTTGTATTAAAAAAAAGTTAGTGCATTTTTTTAAAATTTCCTGCACAACGTTTTTGGTTTTGTTTCCATTTGTTTGTTTTTGACAAACAAATAAAAAAAAATAAAATAAAACTGGCTTTTGAAAAACATTGTCAATAAAAGTTTTGGTAAAATGAAAACTGAACATTTTTATCTGAAACCATAAAATGTTACTTAATCCTTTTCCATTTCCAGTTTTTTATCAACAAAATGGAAAATTTCAACCAGAATCCAAAAGCCATTTTTCACCAAAAAATGTTTTGATGAAAAATGTTGACCCGTGCAGGTGCTCAGAACCACTGATAAACCAGGCATTTATATAGGTGCTTAAATATGTTTTTAAGACCCTACCTTGAAGCCTGCGTGTTTGAAAAAATAAAATGACCTCGATACCTCTGCCTCAGTCGGACAGGGACAGTGCAACATTCTCAGCTGCAGTACTTCACAGCGGCGCTGTGTGCATTAATTAGCTAATTTTATAACTTGCTTTTAAATATGTAACATGCTATATAAGTGCTAAGTATGATTATAGCAGCATTACTGCAGACTCCTTCCTGGGGAAAAAAAAAAAAAGATACAGAACGACTGTCAGGGTTTTTAATGAAGGTTAACACTAATGTTTTAAATGTTAACATTTGAGTCTGCATTTTTTAGCACAGATTGAACAATTTCACCTACAAGTCATAGCAAATCTGAGCAGTAATTGCTGTGGGTACAAATTCTGCATTGAAATGATTATCCTCTGATCTTTTTATTTTGAGTTTTTCTTATTTTAGTTTAATATTAGCTGGCAGCTCTCAGACAGCCGGTGTGTATTTTAGCGTACCAGCACTTTGAATCTTGTACTAATATTGCACAGTTCCATTGCACGCTGAAACCAATAACAGGCAGTTATTTAAAGGAGATTTCTGTATCCCGCAGTTAAGTATGTCGCAGTTGCTATCGATATGCTGTGGCATTTTGGTGCAAATGAGCTTTTTTATATAACTTTTCCAGGCTTTTTCACAATCTGCCTGTCACTCTTAAAGCTGCATATTTTGCCTTTTGACAAATATTAATAGCCACTCTTTGGTGTTTGATCTAAGAGTTAAAAAAACCACTCTCTAATCTATCTCATCCCTAGTCTCTTGCATATCATCCCTGCAGCCTGACACAGATTATTGCTAGCATTGTGCTTGCCTGGTCTCTCTCCCCTAATAGCCTTACATCTCATTCCAAGAGAGATGAAAGAGTGAGTAGTACCAAAGGGTTTACATTCAATTAATGGGAAAAGGGGAGGGCCTTCAAAGTGCTCAATGCCAACTCTGATTGCAGCAGGCTGCTGACTGCATATCCTATATCAGCGCTGTCAGGATGTGTAAAACCAGCACTTTCACCCCCACACTTAAACTGAACAGGGCGGGAGAGGAAAGCAGAGCCTTAAAGATGGCCTACAAACAAGATGATCATATTTCCCAAAGGGAAAACGGGACGCCTCCAGCCACTTGCCTTCCCACCCACCCCCCACGAGGCTGTTGCCAGTCGCTGGAACCTTGCAGGCCCCCCGCATGCTGGAATACTGCCTCTCCTCTCCCCCGTAGAGGGCTGGCATCGCCTCTCACTGCCCCCACCCCATGCTCCTCCAAGAGAAAATGGGACAAATGCCCACTTTTGCACACACAAAAAGTTGGGATGGATGGGACAGGGCTTAAAAAAGGTACTGTCCTGGCCAAAACAGGACATATGATCACCCCTACCTACAAAGGAAAATTGGGTTTATGGGCTTTTCTACTGCTTTATGGGTGAAGAAAACCTGAGTATTCCACATAGGACCATAGAATACTTTTTTTCTTCTGCTTGTTTTTCACCTTAGAAATATCAGGAGTATCAAGTCTTATCGTCCCTAGTTTTGCAGGCGATCTCCTTGGAGATCTGGATCAGGAATTTTCTCTCAACCCTTGGCTGAAGCATTGAGGAAGTTCAATTTTGGACAAAAGAGAGCTTTCCGTCTAACTTTTTATTCAGGTCTTTGGTTTAAAGAGGTATTATTCACAACAAACAGTGGGCCGAAAGGTTTTTTAAACAGCCTGTTTAAGCCAACCGATTTAGAAGGAAACATTAGAGGCAGGTTGTTCCATAATTGTTCACTGTGGGAGGGAGAAGGGGGCCAGAGGGGGCGAATTTCCTTGAAGCACTTGGTACTAGCTACCGTTATACACAATGCTGAACTGGAAGGACCACTGGTGTGGTTCAGTATAGCAATTTTTGTGTTATGATTTCTTTGGTCCACACTGTTTTATGGAGAATGGCTATTTGCAAAACTTAGCCCTGGATCAGGATTTGAATTTTGAACCCTCCTGAAGCGTGGGGCAGGTTTGGGCCCAGGTGTTATATGATACATATCAAATATGTCACCGTAACATACAAATGCTGGGAAAAGATGGTGGCTTCAGTGCACCAGGAGTTAAGCTCCGGCTAAGAGTGAGTACGTACTTCCATGTGGCTCAGAGTTTGTTTTGTATTTAAGAGCTCTGACATAGGATAGATCCATGCTGGAATTAGACTGAACTCTTTTGAGTGATGCTCAGAGATGACCTTGCATTGGAACTGTTTGGACTTATGGCTATCCAGGCGTGTTTGTTTATCGGGCTGCTTTGCATTTGCCTGAATTTGCTTTTAATATGAACCTTGGAGAACAGAAAGTTCTTGCCTGAGACCAAAACCACCTGCTCCCTGGACTCAATCACTGCTTCATGCCAATAATATCCTCCACTACTTTAACCTTTTAAAATTCTCTGCATTACTATTGGATTTGGCCACTCCACTTATTTCTCACAGGTTAACAATGCTGTAAAGAGCCTGGCTGGTCAGTAATCAGCAAACACTGAAAAGGTCAAGGCATGCTGAGGACTGCAGAGGCTCCCCTCTAATTTAGTGTAGCCTGTGACCTTCACTTACCCCTTACTTTAAATGATTGCAAATTAACTCAGGCAGCATAACGGGGGCTTTAGCAATCTAAATGAATTGAAAGAGGAAACTATATCAAAGAGCTTTCCATCATTGTCAAGCGGCACTATCCAGCACAGAGTACACCAGATATGCACACAGACAGAACTGTCTTACTTAGCCAGCTGGGCTATAGCCCTCAGCATTCAAATAAAGCCCCATTAACTTCCCCGATGCTGAGCGACGTTCTCTACACATTCATATGTTGGTACCGTATCACATCATCCTCTCAGAGAAATGCTCACCACGGCACATCTGGCACTCTAGGCCAGAGATTTTTCTTCCTGGTACAGGCCTGGGGCCTGCATGGTTTATGTGTATGGAGTACAAGTGAGGAATTAGACATAATAAACCCAGGGGTCACAATACAGCACCCTGACCGTGCACCCACTGAAGTGAATGGCAAAGCTTCCATGGACTTTAATGGTCCAGCATCAAGCCCTATATGCTCATGGTGACAAAACAATCCACCACCAAATGTCAATGATTAAATTTCTGATAAAGTAGCAGATAATAAGAAGTGCACAACAAGATGCTCTGTGACACACACGTGCTCATGCTCGCTCGCTCTCTCTCTCAACCCTTTCCATACTGTGACCGCATGTTACAGTGGAATAAAGTTTCAGGATCCTCACCACTCTCTTTTCTAGCCATAAAAGAAAAGGAGGGTGAACTCAACCTCGGGCTGAGAACTCATAATCTAGGTTCTTATGCAAAGCACATTACCAGGTTTTGAGCCAGCCGATGTGTCCAAGAGCTACAGCAAGAGTCAGGTAACATGGCTTCCCTTGACACACGCCTTTCTAATCCAGCTGAAATCACAAGTGTTAATTAACAAACCAATTACTGCAGAAAGAGGAGAATGTGTGAGACTTGGATGTGCATGGCTTTGGCATCAGTTCTTGCTGCGTCCAGGAAACGGGCATCAGTTTATATTAAGGTGGTTGTTTTCTTCTGGGTCCACATTTAGCTGGCGCTTTTTATTCCAGGCTGGCAAAAATGGGAGGGGAAAAGGTACGTTTCCCCCTGCAAATGTAAAGCTACTTCCCAATAAGAGCAATCCAAAGAGAGAGAGAGAAATTCAAAGCAAATACCCACCAACGTTCTCTCCTAGCAGCTCCACTGAGAGCCCAACCTTTTGCCAGCTTCACTGGTGCTAGGGATGTTTCCCAGCAGCTGCGTTCTGCCATATGCTCAAACGTTGTTAAATACCGCGGTCCAGGAAGGGCTGCTCAGTGTGATTAGCTGGCCAGTAGTATATGCTACTCAGTGAATTCCCATGGAGATGGCCTGATTTCCATAGCAACTGAATTCACCCTCTTACCTTTCCTTTAAACAGGCATAAGTGCAATGATGAAAAATACACTCAGGTGTTCTGTAGTCACGGCCCAGTGCACTGTAGAGGCACCATCATGGACTGTAAGAGTCTGGACTATTACTGCCTTCCTTTCCTTAACTTTTTATAGGGCTACCTGTAGCAAGAAGTGAGTACTGACTGAGAAAGCTATTGGGGGAAAGGTGGGTTTGACACTTCACTCAGAACTTATTTAGATTATGGCAGTACCCAAAATGTGCATGGTGCTTTCCAAGACACAGAGGTAGACACAGTCTCTGCCCCGAAGAGCATACAAAAACTGATGAAGACTTGGGGAAAGGGATGCAACATCACAGGCACCAACTTTCCAAAGTCCGGGGGGTGCTCGACCCCCGGCTCTGCCCCAGACCCCGCCCCCACCCCACCCCTTCCCCCAAGGCCCCACCTCCACTCCACCTCTTCCCGCCCCCACTCTACCCATGCCCCACCTCTTCTCATCCAGTCCTGCCCCCTCCGTTCCCCCCCAGAGCCTCCTGCATGCCACAAAACAGCTTATCATTGTGGGCCGGAGGCACGGGTGGGGGAGGGTGCTGATCTGTGGGGCCCACCAGCGGGTAGGAGGCTCTGGGGGTGGGTTGGAAGGAGCTGATAGGGGGACTGCCGGTGGGTGCTCAGCACCCACCATTTTTTCCCCATGGGTGCTCCAGCTCTGGAGCATTCAGGAAGTCAGCGCCTATGTGCAACATGCAAGCAAAGAGATCAGCGTAGTGACAGGCACAAGTTTGTTGTGGGGTTTTTTTGGTTGTTTTCAGTGTTATCAACAAACAAAAGTTCCCTCTTCCCACTTCTGTCCTCTCTTCACACAGCAATTCCCAGGTTCACTTCCACTGTCCTTACCCCCTTCCTCGCTCCCTCACCGTTTTCCTCCTCCTTCTTCCACACAAATGAGCATAAGGGCTAAATAAATGAATCCATACATGGATGACTTTGTCAGGAAGTTTCTTCTCCGCATCATGGAAGAAGTGGGTCTTAAGGAGGGGGTTAAATGAGACAGTAGAGACTTTGTGGACCTGCTCAGCATGCATACAGGACAGGGTAGCATGGAGGAAAGCATTCGGATGGTAATAAGATCCTATGTCAATCTGATGTCTGGTGGAAGGGGGTTCCACAGTCATTGTGGGCCAGCCTCTGAGAAGGCCCAGTTTCCCACTCCTGCAAGTTATTTTCTTGGCACTTGTGACTCCACAGTGCTTGATAATCACATTTGTCATGGCAAGAGAAAGCGACACCGTCTGAGATAACCCAGACCCTCTCCGTTGAGGTCCTGGTAGGTCAGAATCAATAACTTAAAGTGGATCTGGAAGGGAAAAAAGAGTCAGTGCACAGTGCAAAACAAATAGGTAATATGCAACCTGCATTGCTTAGAAGACTGGTGGCCACATGTAGGCCATCAGAAATTTTTGCATGGCACACCGTATAGGTACAGGGCTTTGCAGTAGCAGAGGCTAGCGGTGATGAAGGTGAGCACCACTGTGGCTAGGTCAACATCCAACCGGACGTGGCACAGTTTGCCAGCGGGCTGAAGATGGTGAAAGGTGTTTCTGGCTCTAGAGGCCAGAACAAAGAAGAATCCTGAAAGAACCAAGCACTGATCCACTGGGATGATCAGGGAGCAGGCACTCACCGTCAAGGATGCAGTGTTGGGAAAGTGATGTCTGTCAAACTTTGAATGCATACGTGCAAATGGAATCTAACACACTTTCAGATAGAGCTGTGCTGAGTGTCCAGATGCTCCTTCGTGTTCACAGCTGCTCACTGTGGGTGGGTGCAACCTAGGCACCTCTCCTGGAGAATGCTGACCCTAATTCCCTATGATTATTAGCGTTCATCAAGCTACAACAGCCAGCTCAAGCCCTGTGCAGGATCTGCCATGAGGCGCTTACAGCACTTGCAGATTTATTGAAATCTGCTGTGTTTAAAATATCAGGTGTTATGTCCTAGATTTAAATCATCGTAAAGACCAGCCAATTTCCTGCAACCATTGCAATATATTTTGCACCCTGTCCAATAATTTTGAAATCTAAACACAAGGCACCACCTGAAACTCAAACCCTGGGTTGACAAATCTCCTGTATCACATCTCCCCATCCCCGGTACCAGAGCTACACATTTCCACATGGCCCCATCTCCCTTCTGCACCTCCCTTCCCCTTTCGGCCACCACGCCCCTTCCACCCGCCTCATCCATGGATTTCGTTTTGCACTCAACAGACATAATCATTCCTTTCTCCTTTCCCCCGTAGTGCTGAAAACCAGGGAGGAAAGCATAGCAAATTGAAATAAATGAGAGTGGAGAAAGAAAAGGAGAGGAGGGGAGGGAGCAGGAGTGGGCTCCCGGACCTCTTCAGTTTAGCAGCCTCAGGGGGCAGGGGGAGAAGGGGAGGCAGGCTGGTGATAATCAGACCAACGCTGGAGCAGAGCGTGCTTCTTGGCAGTGAGTGTCAGGGAGCTTTATTGCCCGTGACCTTCAGAGCACTTAGTGCTGATGAGGGACCGGTGAGGAATGCTCAAATTATCATATTATGGTTGTCATGCGGGATGGAACAGTGTGTTTGTGTGAGGGGGAGAGGGCCTGAAGGAGGGGGAGAAAAGAGAGGCAAGCACCCAACTTTGCCAACAGCAAAGGATGCGGCACACACAAATGAATCTGTTCCCCCACCCCCACAACGAATCAGGACAGGACCATGTCAGACGCAGCCACCGTCCCGGGGCAGGTGGGCTCATGTGCCTTGTATTTATTCAGCCCATATGGGGAAGACAGGCTTAGTTGTGTACTTGACAACCTTGTGAAAAAATGGCAAAATGGCATCCCTGGAGCCTGATGTCCTGCATTCATCTCCAGGATGTGGGCACAAGGGTGACGGTGGCAGAGCATGTGTTTTCATGAGCCTAAAACAGACTGTAATTCCGGGGGGAGGTGAGTCTGGGTGACCCAGATGTTTCCCGTGGTCCTGCTCTCTGTGTATCCACATACCATTTCTTCCCCCTCTTCTTTGGTCCTCCGCTGAATTGTCAAGAATCATGGGAGCTGGCTGGGGATTCTTTGTGTATTTCTTATCCTGAAGGAGCAGATGCTACCCGAGTGTCCTTTTGGTTGCTTCCCTGTTTGCCCCAGTGCCATTGATTGTGTGTGCCAGGCCAGCCTAGTTCTGGGATCAGTGCTAGCTGGTGAGCTGGTCACTGCAGATCGCCAGGAGGAGCTCACAACACTGCACTTGCTGTCCGTTTGTTTCGTTTGGGGGATTTCTCAGCAATAGAAAGGCAGGTGTTTGTAAAATTGAAAAAAAACCCTCCAGAGAAGATGAGGTGGGTGGCAGCTGGAAGATGTCCCCAGCTCAGGGGCTAGGTTGTAGCTTTAACCCACAGCATGTGCTGGGGCGGGGCTGTGCTGGCTGACTCTGCAAATTCTTGGTAGTGGCTTTCGGGGGTGCACGGCACTGTGGCAGCTCCATTACCCTGCGGCAGTGGGTGGGCATGTGCTCTGCTCTGAGCTGGCTGGTGCAGGACTATGGAAGAAGTCATGTCTCCATCTCACACCTCTCTGCCCCTTTTGGAGAGGCTAGTGATCATTGCCTGCACTCCCCAGCCACATGGCCCTTGAACAGTGGCATGATGGCTCTGTGTGTGTGTGTGTAAGTAAGTGTCAGTCTTTTGCACCCTATCCCCCTCCCTTATGCACCTGTCCTCCCAGCCCCCCCTGATCTAGCCCTTAATGAGGATGTTGGGGGAGTCTGTCCGGCTCTAGCTCTCGGAAGGTCTGCAGTGTCTCTTTAAAGGAAGTGTCTGTAATAAAGATTTACCTCCAGGTTTAGGAAGACAATTATTGCACGTTAATTAAATATGAAATGACACTTAAGAGCATAGCCATTGCCTTAACAGCAACTGTCTGTAATGATAATAACACTTAGCGCTTACACAGCTCTCTCCATCTACACAGCACGTCACAAACATTAACTAATTAATCCTTGCAACCTCCCTATGAAGCAGAGAGGAGACCACTGGGATGTGTCAGGGGGGTAAGTCTCCTTTGCCACTTCTTACTATCCCGTTGAGGCTCCTTTTCACGCAGCTGCAGCGCTAATGCAGTCACTCTCCCCGTCACGTTGACCCTAGTTTTGTCAGGGGACTGCACCACTGCTGTAAGACAGGTAAGCCCTAGGATGAAAGGGAAACCAAACCAGGGAAGTGATGTGGGCTTGCCCATCACCCCTGATGGTGTCGGGGATAGAATTAGAACTCAGGGTTTCCTGGCTCCCAGGTCAGTGCTCTGTCCTCTAACCCATGTTTCTTGCATTGCCACCCTTGTTAACATGCAGTACCTGGAACTGACTACTGACTTGTGTGGAGAAAGGCCTCAGCTGCAAAACTTGAATGCGGACAGTGAAATGTGAGGGCATTTGGACTTGGGATTCCAGGTCGGCCCATTAGAAGGGTCAGTCACAAGGTTCTGCTCTGAATCCATACGGCCATAAAATGTGGGGGTCCAGCTCTATAATGTATATAGTTATTATATCTTATGTTAAGTATGAAACTTTAAAACAAGGCCTGAGTGCACCCCAAGTCCTTCTATGCTGCCATCTGCCAGCTAGAAGGTTGCTCTGATTCCAGCCCCTTCACCTGACTTTGAATGTGATTCGGACCATATAACCCAGCTTCCCCTACAGTATTGCCCTTTAACAGTGTCATAGCCTCTGCCATGGGCAATGGACCCAGAAGAGCTGCAAATCGCAGCTGCCATTTTGGATTCCCTCCTTTGTTGGGCTTTGTCCACATAGGCTGTGGTCTTGGGATACTCAGATTTTTTGAGTCCAGACCGGTTAGAGATGGAGAGGTAGATTGCCTCTGAAATTTCCTGATGTTATGAAGGGTTTGGATCTAGAGGTCTGGCTTGGGGCCCATCTTTAGCTTACCTAAGACAGCTGCAGCACAATTACCACTAATGTGATCTTACCACTCACTGCCCTGACCAATGAATCTCCACGTTGGCCTAAAGAGGCAAGAGGGAAGTTCAGTCTGCTATTCTGCTGGTAAATTGTCTGTTGCTTGACCACACTTTGGTCTGTTATAAAATATACTCAAGAGACCAAATAACCAATATCAGTCTGGTTTATGGCTTTAAGTCAATAATAATAGAGTACAAGAAAAAAGCCCTATACAATACCAGTCTCTGGGAAGCTGCCTTGTTCAGCAAAGTTACATTTGCCTGACGCAGAAGGTGCTCTCCCAAAGTTACACATTCAGCCAGTATTATTTAGATGACGATTTTACAAGTTTTGCATCTCTTTGTACATCACTAAAATCCTACCCATCCATTTGTCCCACTTCCCTGACTTATGGTTCTGTTCCTTCCTCATGGGTTGGATACTAGCATTCCAAGTATTGATCTGTGAAGGTACTTCTCTAGCTTGTAATAAGACATAGAAGGAATATATCTTGATTTTGACAAGTTTCTTATCTGCAAATCCAAGATGTTATGGGATACTTAGCGTAAGTGAACAGGGCAGCAGTAAAGGTGTCAGCCAGTTTAGGCTATTCAACTGGTGCACTATTTGTGCTGAACGCTATTTGTGCTGGATGTGTACTAATATAGATGGTATAGATAATACACATTATTAATATGATAGATAGATATGCTAGCCCGCATATGTTGGTCAATAATTCTATTCCATTCTATTCTATGTTGTACTCATCACCTTGGCATCTGAGCTGCCTGGGACCATTCCTCTCTTGCCTCTCTGCTGGGATGGCCAATAAAGGAGGAAAAGGAAGGCTCCTTAGATCTGAAATCTAAGAATGGTGGTGGAAGCTGCTCCATGAGGCTGTCACTGTGATGCAAGGCCCTGAGTGAGCTGCTACTAATGGAAGGGACGCGTACCCAAGGTTGAGCTGCTGTAAAGCATTGCTGCCGAAACCGGCCAGAGCAAACTCCTCTCTTGTCGAATACCTGCCCTGTATCTGCCTCCCCTACACTGTCTGCCTGGGAATTCTAGAGCCACCTCTAAGGCTGGGGTTGTCTTTGTGTTTGTGTCCTGTACAGCACCAAACACTTCACTGGCACTTAACAGCTTAATATTAACAAGCCGTAGTGTGGCCCCGTTCACATCACTGCCCAGAATGCTTTTCCAGCTCAGAGATATTTCATAGGTGACTAAACTAGCGGAAAAAATATGCAAAGTTAGGGCATGATGTGCACTTAGGGCTGCAATAAGGAGAGAGGCAATTATGTGTCCCTTTTCAAGCTGGCTTTGTGGGAAGCTTTCCCCATGTTCCTCTTTCAGACCTGTATTCAGCATCAGTTTCCTTAAATAGCCAATGAATATTCAAAAGCTCTTTATTTAGATTAATGGCCATGCACTAATAGTTACACCATCTACAACACAAATCCCTGTGTATATCTGCTAAGCAGTTGTCAAGCCACAGCAATATGTGTTCAGCGATAAAGTCGTGGTGAAGGCATCCCTTGAAACATTTAGGACTAGACTGGAAGGAGCACTAACCACTGCACAGAGCAATTCTTCAAGGGAGAGAGAGAGAAGATAACCTCATAAATGCTTTCTGACTCCAAGTTCTGTGATTCAACTGTGATTTAACATACAACTCCATTCTTGAGGCCCTGGTTTTTCAGAAGTTTCTCAAATGAGCCTCCAATTTTGTACCCGCTAATTGTTGCCTGTGGCACAGTTTTGTGGGTGCAAATGATTTCAAGTACATTTTGTGGCACTTAGATATCTAATAACAGTTCCTGTCCATGTTCTCAAAGTAGGCTTCCAACAGCTAAGTGATGTACCTAGAATTATGCAAGGACATAGAAATGTGGGTGCAAAATCAGAGGCAGTCTCTGATCATCAGGACCTAAATCTCTATGGGCCAGATGGTGAATCATAGAATCACAGAATATCAGGATTGGAAGGGACCTCAAGAGGCCATCTAGTCCAAGCCCCTGCTCAAAGCAGGACCTAATCTCCAACCAAATCATCCCAGCCAGGGCTTTGTTAAGCCTGACCTTAAAAACTTCTAAGGAAGGAGATTCCATCACCTCCCTAGGTAACCCATTCCAGTGCTTCACCACCCTCCTCTCCTCGTGAAAAAGTTTTTCCTAATATCCAGCCTAAACCTCCCCCACTGCAACTTGAGACCATTACTCCTTGTTCTATCATCTGTCACCACTGAGAACAATCTAGATCCATCCTCTTTGGAACCCCCATTCAGGTAGTTGAAAGCAGCTGTCAAATCCTCCCTCCTTCTTCTCTTCTGCAGACTAAATAAACCCAGTTCCCTCAGCCTCTCCTCATAAATCATGTGCTCCAGCCCCCTAATCATTTTTGTTGCCCTCCGCTGGACTCTTTCCAATTTTTCCACATCCTTCTTGTAGTGTGGGGCCCAAAACTGGACACAGTACTCCAGATGAGTCCTCACCAATACTGAATAGGGAAGAATGATTACGTCCCTTGATCTGCTGGCAATGCTCCTACTTATACAGCCCAAAATGCCGTTAGCCTTCTTGGCAACAAGGGCACACTGTTGACTTATATCCAGCTTCTCGTCCACCGTAACCCCTAGGTCCTTTTCTGCAGAACTGCTGCCTAGCCGCTCAGTCCCTAGTCTGTAGCAGAGCATGGGATTCTTCCGTCCTAAGTGTAGGACTCTGCACTCGTCCTTGTTGAAGTGCAATCATCAAGTGCAATCATCAGATTTCTTTTGGCCCAATCCTCTAATTTGTCTAGGTCCCTCTGTATCCTATCCCTACCCTCCACCGTATCTACCACTCCTCCCAGTTTAGTGTCATCTGCAAATTTGCTAAGAGTGCAATCCACACCATCCTCCGGATCAATAATGAAGATATTGAACAAAACCAGCCCCAGGACCAACCCTTGGGGCACGCCGCTTGATACCGGCTGCCAACTAGACATGGAGCCATTCATCAGTACCCGTTGAGCCTGACAATCTAGCCAACTTTCTATCCACCTTATAGTCCATTCATCCAGCCCATACTTCTTTAACTTGCTGGCAAGAATGCTGTGGGAGACCGTATCAAAAGCTTTGCTAAAGTCAAGGAATAACACATCCACTGCTTTCCCCTCATCCACAGAGCCAGTTATCTCGTCATAGAAGGCAATTAGGTTAGTCAGGCATAACTTGCCCTTGGTGAATCCATGTTGACTGTTCCTGATCACCTTCCTCTCCTCCAAGTGCTTCAAAATGGATTCCTTGAGGACCTGCTCCATGATTTTTCCAGGGACTGAGGTGAGGCTGACTGGCCTAGAGTTCCCCGGATCCTCCTTCTTTCCTTTTTTAAAGATGGGCACTACGTTAGCCTTTTTCCAGTCATCCGGGACCTCCCCCGATTGCCATGAGTTTTCAAAGATAACGGGAAATGGCTCTGCAATCACATCCACCAACTTCTTTAACACCCTTGGATGCAGCGCATCCGGCCTCATGGACTTGTGCTCGTCCAGCTTTTCTAAATAGTCCCAAACCACTTCTTTCTCCACAGAGGGCTGGTCACCTCCTGTGCTGCCCAGTGCAGTAGTCTGGCAGCCAACCTTGTTCGTGAAGACAGAGGCGAAAAAAGTGAAGATATGTTGGTTCATGCAGAAAAGTGCTTTATGCCTTGAGTAGCCCCAGAGATGTCAATAGCACAATTTGGGCAGTGAGGTAAGCAAGGATACAAGTTACAGATAGAGACAGGGCAAACCCCAAAACATTCATTCACACGTCAAGCCCTCCTTCCCCCAAACTGTGAGGTCTCAGGTAACATGTAACCTGGCCATCCTGGCTTTTGACTTTGTTTTGCAAACCCAAGCTTTGACTGATGAAATCTGATCAAATAGTGCCACTAGCACTGCTATCCATCTCCAGTTACAGGCCAGCAAAGAACTGAGTGTGTAGGTTTCAATCCTTCAGCTTTCTGGTCAGTTCTTTGTAAACGTCATGCATATATTGTGCAATGCCAGCTTCCCTACCCGGCGTCATGTAAATGCTGTGAGAAACAGTGAAACACACCTAGGTAATTTGGAGCCAAATTGCAGCAGGGAGGAAAGATCACTGTAAATAATTCTCAGTGGACTTGGCAATGCCTGCCCTGCCCACGCGCATGCTCCTCCTCTTGGGTTAGCATGGAGTCACTAGAATGCAGCGGTCCCACATCGCTATTCTCACCCCACTCAGTCCGCATCTGGTTTTTCTCCTTCTCACTGGTTAATAAATTGGCTGTTCCCTGAGAGCGGTTAATTTCTTATTAATCGCGCCCATTTCTCACCACGTACTTTGGCTGCCAGCTTTTGAAGGTAATTGCATTGTTATTTAGAAAAGTCAAAAGTGCATTCTTCCGGAGAGATTGTAGCTGTGATCTTGTGCACTGAAGTCTGCGGCTTGAGATGGGGCCTGCATGCGCTTGTTAGCAGCCAGGTGTCACTGCAGGCAATGGGAAGACAAGGATGGATTCCAGGTCTCCCCCTCCCTCCCTCCCTCCACACACGCAAACACACACAAACAGAGAAAGGATTAATAGAAGCCTTTAAATGAAGAAGAAGGGAAAAAAGAAAATTACCGTTTAAAATACATAACACAAAATGTTCCCTTCTGTTAAGAAATTGATGTCGCAAATGACCTTATTAAAAAAAGGTAAAAGGCTTGTTTACTTAAAGCTCGTACTCACAGGCAGAAGGGGAAACGTGGCTTTAGGACATTTTTCTTTCTCCTTTCTCTTTCCTCCTAAATGAGATTGAAATACAGTTTCACATTTGCAAGGGCTAGTGCCCTTTCTGCTAAGAAATCCATTGACAGTCCAATCAACAGACATGTTCTGGTTACAAGAATCAAGCATCAGTCAAACACTTGAAAGCCAGATCCAGCAAATACAGGAGATAATAGTATTGAAAACAGCCAGTGGGGAGAGGGAAAAGTCATTGCAGTATAGGCAGAGGCGAGTGTAGGCAGGATGGATTGGCACATAGCAGAGGATAGAAAGGGAAGGGAATAGTGGAGGAAGGCTAGTGAGATGGGTAGTTTAATGCATCAGGCTTTTGTCTCTGGGGATCAACATTCAGACTGTGCCATGGGCCACAACTGGTAGTTATTTGGATGGACTCAGCCTATCCCACGGGATTTGTATCCCATCCACTCCATAAAAACACTGCAGCTTCTGGTACAAGTTCAACAAACAACACGACTCAGCCAAGACTCCGGAGTAGAATAACATGTGGATGCTTGGCCGAGCAGTGTGGGGGCTTGGGACTGGACTGGCAGTGGGCATTGCAGGTCCACACTGAAGGGCTTTGGTAGAGCACTTTATGGCGGAGGGATCAGGACCAGGATTAGCGAGGGGTGCTGCCGGGCAAGAGCCAAGTGCATTTGGCAGAGCAGTGTGTGCCCGTCAGAGGGGTCAGGCCTGAAATACGCCAGGAGGTGCTGTAAGCGAGAACAGAGGAGCATTGATAAAGCTATAGGAGAAGCTTTGCAGGCAGCCCCCACATATGTGCACTTTGTGTTGCTGAAACTAGCGATTTCAGTCTCTCACAAGCCCCAAAATTTGCTGATTTCATCCCAAAATGTAAAAATCTAAAGAAGATGAGAGCAAAAATGAACAGAATAGAACTTGATTGTATGTACTGTATTTTTAATGTATTCCAGAGCTCTAGCTAGTAAAATACCCAGTGTCTGATTAGACTGGTGAGCCCAGTAGAATTACTTCCTTCCCATGAGTAACATGGCCAGCAAATTACCTGAACTACCTGTAAATCTGTAATCCTCCTTTGGAACTCAGTTCCTGACAGGGAAATTAGGCAGGTGGGATAAGGGAACACTAGTCTTACAAGCCCCCAGTTTTCAGCCTGGGTAGGTTTGCCCAACCCTCCAGTTTTTTGCATCTCTTACCAGAAGCCACATGCCCCTCCCTTCGCCCACTCAGTACCCCAGTTTTATTGCATCACTGGGGAAGGGCAGCTTGGTCAGGACATGCCATTTTTAGAAGCATCTTCTTCCATAGAAAAAGCTGCTTTTACATGCAGAACAGAGGAGGGTTTAAAAAAAAAATCCCAAAAAACTTTAACTCTCTGTTAAAGAAGACACAAAATATTCCAAAGGAATACGGCTCTGATTTGAGCAAATGATAAATGAAAGCAGCATAGCAGCGGCAGGTCAATCAAATATTTATAGGAGAACTCCATCCATTAGCATTGTTGCTGTAATAAGAATGACTGAATGAAGTCAGAAGCGTTTTCAGACCTGTGGGAGGCGCACCCAGCTTTGCATCCCAGAGATCAACCTTGGGAGTCTAGCGGCTTCGCCTTGTCAAGGCAGGGGGGCGGGAGTGGGAAAGGAGAGGCAAAGAGGAGAGACGGAGGGAGACTGTTGGAACCACTAAATATAGTTTGGATTATTCAGAGCCATATTTTAGAATAAATTCTCCTTATCTCCTCAGGCGGCTGAATGTGTTTGCATACTATCGAGGAGATCCATGCCCTAAAAGGATGCATCCAGGGGAGGCAGGGTATGTCTCAGTGTGTGTGAGTGTGTATATATAAGAGGAAAGGGCATCAAGTTTTGCATTCACTAGGAACACAGTTGTTACAATCGGTGAAATGCCAGAAAAGGTTAAGCAACAGCAGCTGAAAACCATGCAGGAAACCTTAGGAAGAGAGCGGAATGGAATGAGGAACCCTATTTTTAGGATCACGTTTTTATGATTTGATTAATATTTTAGGTGGCAGTTATCACATGTTAAAATACCAAATGATCATTAGCTGCCTACTCAAGCACATGCTGCCAATATTTTAACGAGAGGACCTCTTCCAAAATTCCACCCCCCTCAGGTCTATGATTAATACCTGTGTGCCAGGAACAGGGGTGTAATGTGCTTGCATTGAAAAGGGGTGAGGGACTGGGGAATCTATTCATTTGCTTTCACATTCCAGCGAAGACACTACCTTGTGGCCATGATCAAGGAGGGAGGCAGAACTGCTCTGAACACCACATTTAGATGAAGCTACACATTGCTGGAAACGTTTATACGTTGCCAATGAAAAATGTACTCTAAGTCCATCAATAATAGCAGTAGGCCAAGCAAGAGAAAATCAGGTTTGTGGTTAAAAGGGCCACATTTGGGGTACAGTCTAGCCAAGCATTTAAGCACATGCTTATCTTGAAGCATGTGAGCAGTACTTCCTAAATGCTGAATCACACCGTAACATGTTATTCTAAAAATAGGTCGGCTGACTCTGTTAGACACTCTTCCTAAGGTCTCCTGGGTGATTTTAGCTGTTGTGGCTTAACGGCTTCTCCTATAAGCATAGTCCTCTGAGATTAGTCATGTGCTTAAAGTTAAGTATGTGGGTAAGCGCTTTTCTAGATTTGCTGTGCTGCCATTTGTGGGGATCAGATAACTAGTTATTCACAAGTAGTTGGAGCACTGAGTTCATGAAAATGTCCTTGAACCTTGAAGCACCAAGATTTGTGAGTCCAAAACCTCATCATGGAAACAAGTCTTTGGTCAACCTTCATTCACTAATATCTTTACAAAGTTTAATTCATCCAGTCTGGGAGCAGCATCAATACCATGTAACTGAGGTGACCAGTCAGACTGTTCCCACACCATACTTAGGAAGGGCTTGATATTCGTGAACAACCCATACGCTGAAAATTGATTGGCCAAAGTGTTTTGGGAATTAGTACTAACTGCAAAAAGGCAAGCAGTAACTGGGATCAGTGGGTGAAGTGTTAGCAAGAGATACATTGGTGACCGTGATAAATGACAGCATAGCAATGTTCCCCTTGTTTGATCTGGAGTAAAGGATTGGAGCAAAGTCCCTGTAAAAAAGCACCAGATTGAGGCAGTGTCACCTAATGGATAGGTCACAGGACTGGGACAAGGAGACCTGTGTTCAATACCTGGCTCTGTCACTGGTTTGCTGGGTGGCTTTGGGCAAGTCACTTGACCTCCATGTGCCTGTTTCCCCATCTGTAAAATGAGGCTCATGATACTGATCTCCTTTGTAAAGCACCTGTGGGTTCTATGGTGAAAAGCGCTATATGTATATGAGAGCTGGGTATTATTAGTATCCTTGTTAAGGACCTTCATAAAAACACTGGCCATTTGGTGCAATCTGGTCCATTCTGAAGGCTAAAAGAAAAAGTTCTTCACGAGTATTTAGCCCGACGGATACGTCATCTCTGGGCAAAGACGATTTGGCAGTAGACAGAATGGGGGAGCTCCATTAGTGGCAAGGGAGTCACTCTAGTCAGGCTGGTGATGGAATCTTTGATGGAATCAGGCCTACAGACAGAAGCAAATACTCACCAGCAACCACATGCCACACAACAGAACCACTAACCCAGGAACCTATCCTTGCAACAAAGCCCGTTGCCAACTGTGCCCACATATCTATTCAGGGGACACCATCACAGGGCCTAATAACATCAGCCACATTATCAGAGGCTCGTTCACCTGCACATCCACCAATGTGATATATGCCATCATGTGCCAGCAATGCCCCTCTGCCATGTACATTGGTCAAACTGGACAGTCTCTACGTAAAAGAATAAATGGACACAAATCAGATGTCAAGAATTATAACATTCATTAACCAGTCGGAGAACACTTCAATCTCTCTGGTCACGCGATTACAGACATGAAAGTTGCGATATTACAACAAAAAATCTTCAAATTCAGACTCCAGCGAGAAACTGTTGAATTGGAATTCATTTGCAAATTGGATACAATTAACTTAGGCTTGAATAGAGACTGGGAGTGGCTAAGTCATTATATAAGGTAACCTATTTCCCCTTGTTTTTTCCTAACCCCCACCCACCTCCTCAGACGTTCTTGTTAAACCCTGGATTTGTGCTGGAAATGGCCCACCTTGATTATCATACACATTGTAAGGAGAGTGATCACTTTAGATAAGCTATTGCCAGCAGGAGAGTGGGGTGGGAGGAGGTATTTTTTCATGCTTTGTGTGTATAAAAGATCTTCTACACTTTCCACAGTACGCATCCGATGAAGTGAGCTATAGCTCACGAAAGCTTATGCTCGAATAAATTGGTTAGTCTCTGAGGTGCCACAAGTACTCCTATTCTCTAATGGTGTAGATCATCCTGGCTCCACCAAAGTCAATGGAGCTACACCAAACTGCTTCCGCTGAGGATCAGGCCCATTGTTGTATTTCCTGAGGTTTCAATGTTGTATTCCAGCTGTGCCTCCTCTCTGCCAGGGCTGCAGACTCAGTGAAGCATGGGAGAATCGCACCAATTAGTTAGTTCTGCTCCACAGCCAACACCAGCGCTAAGGGATCTGGAGTCCGATGTGGTAATTCTGCGGGTGATAGTCAACGCAGCACTGAAAGCTGATCTCCTCTTCTGCCTCTGGAGTATTGCCCATGCAGGGCTGGTTTATTTTTGTCAGTAGACCAAGCAGACATGACGCAGAAAGGAAGGTGCCTGAGGAAGCAGGTATGTGCAATAACAAGGTGCCATTTCCAGAGTCGTCATTCTGGCCGCAAGCAGCACTTCAAACGTGTCCCAAAGGTACTTGGGGCCCAGGTGTTACCAATTTAGAAATGTTCACTTTGGAGAATGGACTTGGACATGGAGATTTTCTTTCCCCTTCGGCAGTTTCTGGAGCTTTGTGACCTACAGGGAAGTTATCGGCTTCGTTAATGAAGCATATGAGATAGCTCCAGCAAATGCAGATGTCCAGTGCATATGGCTGGCTGTAAAGGAGCTGGGATGTGCCTGAGGTCCCATTCGTTTGACTGGCTGTTCCACAGAGAACTGGCTGCAGGACACACCCACACAGGTTCTGCTTACTGGTGGGAAAAATGATCTTTTGCCCATAGCTAAAGGAAAGATCCTGGAAAAGTATTTGGTTCCCAGCAGGGTGGAGGCACTGGTTTAATATATCTGAATACTGTATATTTCAGTTACTCCCTTGCAAGGCCAGTGGAAGTCAAGTTTACTTCTGTTATTCTGTCTAATACAGACACTGATAAATGTTATGAAGTTTTAAAAATTGAAATTAACGTTAGTTTTCTTTGGCTCATTTTAGATTTTCTTTTTAGCTTTTCCATTAGCAGTTTAACCACTCAGACTTTCTCAGTCAGGTTCAATGCACAGCTCAGTCTAACTGGCACTCTCTACTTGGGTGGGCACACAGGACTGGAAGCACACACAGGCCAAGACTGTGGTTTATTGGCAGAGCTGTGGGAAGGGTGATTGGGAGAGGAACCAGGACTGCAATAGTAGGGGTTGCTATGAGTCAGAGGGAGGTGCACTGGGCAAGCTGAAACGGGGAGGCTTCCAAAGTGTCTACTCACAATATGCATGTAACTCAACTCCGTGCTGTCAGTCTCTCACTTTCATCATGACTGTTGTGCACTGGGCCTAGTATTTGTGTTTTGCATTTTTCACCATGTTTCCCCTAGTGATTCAGGGAGATATTTATGGGTCCAAAACCCGTATAATAAAGTTACTACTGTGTTCTACAGCAGTGGTCCCAAACACTGCAGCTCCCAGTCATGCTGCTGCAGCAATTTGTTCGGTTGCTATATGACATCAGTGGAACTTCTGACCTTCCCAGGATATTTTATTTTCTGTAGAGTGGCCACATGTTGAAGACACCAGGAGAGACTGGAGATCTGGAATTGTTTGAGGCAAACAAGGCTGAAAGTCCCAAGGACAAATGCAAACACGAAGGTTTATTTGGCATTTCTGGGGTAGCAAGATATTCAGGCTTGTCTGGGCACCTGCTGGCAATGGTCTGATTCTGATCTCATTTACACTGGTGTAAACTGGGAGTAGCTCCACTAAAGCTAATGGAGTAACACCGGTGTGAAACTAGAGTGAGCTCAGAATACACATGTCCTCTGAGAGCCTGATCCACAGTCCACTGAAGTCAGTGGAAATACTCCCATTGGTTTCAGTGGGTTTTGACTCAAGACCTGAATGCACAGTCCTAATATCATAAGCAATAGTAAAATAATCCAAGTTTCCCCTGGCCTATCCTGAATGCTGCCTGCCACATGCCATTTCATTTTACATGTCACAGTTTTTAATAATGCCTCCAAATTCTCTTGGCTAAAGAGGCTTTGGAGACACATCTGAAATAAAAGATTTCCTGTTTTCTCTTCTCCTTGCCTTCAGGTGTATCTGTATCGCAGTGAACTCTTCCTAAACACTAGTCTCTTCAGAGACATTCACAGCTTCATCTCCCCTAATCTAGATCCACCTTTGCCATCTCTAAATAATAATGCAATTACATAGTAAATGAGTAGTGGGGGTTGTGCAAGCAGCAAATCTCTGTTCTGGTGATTAAAAAAAAATTAACCCCACTTATAGCTCAGTTCTGAGGCAGCAAAGCTTCCCGGACTGTAGCCATTATGTTTACAGAGTTCCCATTGACTTAAATAGAAAATCTATGCATGGAATAGCTGCAGTACTAGACCCTATAGATACTGTAGAACAAGTCTGCTAATATTGTCTCGCTATACATTGATATAGTGACTTCCATCCTGAAGGATCTACATTCCGGATAAGGATTTACACTCCTAAATGAGCCACCTCCTTGGCTGGCACATCAGAGGACTGAACTGGGGAGCCCCAGAGCTAAAAGCAAGAATTTCTACAGCTTAAGCTAAACACTAAACTGGCTGTTGCAACACAACCATATCCTCTGGGATAAGGGACATGTAGCATATGCTGACCAGTGGGTTACAAAAGCAAGCAGCATCCCACATTGATCCTGAGATATTTTATAGTCACCTTCTGGGGAAGAGATGGAAAATTTCTTGGTTTCCCCCCGCCTTTGTGTTTGGCCCTAATCTTCCCCAAGTCAGTGTTCCCATCCCCAGTCTTTATTATTTGAAGGGGATTGGATAGCTTGGTGTGTCTGACTGAACCTTGAGCAGTTATTTCATCTCGGAATATAGAACCAAGGCAAATTCACATAGGAAAGAGCACTGGGTGGCAATGCTGCATGCTGGAATCTGATCTCAGTTATGCTGGTGTAAATGAGAATTTAAAACTCATACCAGAGAGATCAGAATCAGAGCCAATAGGAAGTTCTACATAATTTCCACCCTTCAGGCTGGCTCACTACTCACTGATAGTTTTACACCAACAAAACCACTGATCTCAGCGGAAGTTGTAAAGCTTGAGTCGTCAGTGATCCCTCGGATTTTGAGGATGATGGTCTTCCATAAAATGATAGCCAGTTATTGCAACAAGATGATTGGGTCACAGTGAGGAGACGCTGCTTTGTTGCTGGTGATGAGAAGGGAAGATGCAATCTTGTGCTGGTTAACGAGATGGCATTGGGAATCACAGTGCATTGTGATGGGATGATGCACTGTTGACATGGGATAACCTAGCGTTGGGCTGACACTGTATTACCATGCGACAGTGATGCCTTGAGGCGGATAATGCTACAATGTGTTGGGTCTAAGCTGCACTATAGCCATGATTCAGCAAAATATTTAAGCATGTACTCAAGAGTTTTGCCAAATAGGGGCGGACAAGTATGTGCTTAAGCAATTCGCTGAACTGAGGCCAATGGTAGAATAAAGCCGTGTTCCGATTGGGTATTATATTGCCTTGGGACTGCATTGCACTGCAATGACACACAAGTGTGGCATATCATCCTTAAGCTAAATCTGGGACTTCTTAATGCCTGCAAGAGAGTATGGCTCAACATGAGCTAGACCCCGTGAAAGCTGGATTGTCTCACCAAAGTCAGGGTGGGTGGCAGCCATACTAGTCTCCATGCTAACGCTCCCAGATCATCTGCTCCTATAGCTGACCCACAGCCAGTTGTGTTTTCCAAAAGCTCTCTGCAGCCTCTGATGGGCAGTCTATTTCCTGGAACCCGGAGGAATAATGCCAGCTGAGAAGATGAATTACCAACCTCCAGTGAGGTGGTGGTAGGAGATGGTGTATATATTACATCCCTAGATGTAGCATTCTGCCATTCAAAACAGCTCTCACGCATGGATAGCACAGGCTCTGCTCAGAACAGTACTAGGTGGGGGGATTTTATTCAGGCAGTGTCTGAAACTTATTTTTTGTTAAATTTAATGTTAATTAATTGTGCTCCCAGGGGTGAGCTGAAATGACCTCTATTTTTAATTTTTTCCCTTGAGAGGATGTCCTTAAACCCCTTACCATAATGATATGTTCCAAGCCTGGTAAAAAGCCAGTCTGGATTTATTATTCTGCCTCTCTCCTTGTCCCTTCTAATCCTAGTGAGAATGTTGCAATGACTGCTGGTTAGAAAATTAGTTAAGTGAACTGTACACTGTATTCTCCATCTGTATTTTTCCTTATTAGGAAGAAAATGTAGCTCTCGTCCCCTTCTCCTACCCCCCTGGTGGGAACCTTTAACAGCCTGTCGCACCTTGCTTGCAAAATGACGCACACCCCAAAGCCCTAAGGACACCTCCATTTCTAGAGCAAATGTTTTGTATCATGTTTGTAGGGAGAGGTTTGCCGGGACACGGGAATGGTTTGCTAATGATTGACTAGCACTAAAATAATATACCTCTAGGGGACAGTTCTGCACTGGAGAAGTGTGGGGCATGGAAAGGTGGCCATTCTGTTTGGGAAAGTGCATTGCATGGGTAGTTAAACATCCGATGGCATATATTGAAAACATTGCCGAAATGGACCCATTTACGTGATTGGTGAGATGCAGGGTATGCTATCATTATACAATATGATGTATTTCAACATGTTGTAAATCCAGTGGAGTCCACTTGTTCATAAAGACCAGTTAAGGGAATGAATTTTCCCTGAAATAAGCTAAATCATTGTACAGTGCCCATTTTAAAAGAATATCTGACAAAAGAATAGACCCGTTAAGAGAATAAGCTCCTCGGGAGTTAAATAGAACAATTCAGGAGGAGGCTGACCTGATAAGAGCGGAGAGCTCTATTAAATGAAGCTATTCTTTGTACTCCAAATCCAAATATATATCTCATAAGGGAGCAAAGCTTTCTGAAACAAATCCCTGTGACAGAAATAGAACTTAGGTGCAATGAGGTTGTCTGTTTAATGAATTCCCAGTATTCCCTCTATCGAGGGAGAGAACCCAAGCCTCGAAATTCAAAGCCAATTGTGGATCAGAATGAACACGAATAAAGTGTGAGGGGGCTCAGAGCAGGCATTTCAGTGTGTAGTCCCTCTCCAAAGCTTTTAAGTTATACCTTTTAATTAGAGGTGAATGGATAATTCACTGCAAACAATGTATACAATGATTTTAACCTCTCTTTCTGGCTTCCTGAATATCTGACTATGAGCCATGATGCAGGCCATATTTTTGACAACTAGTGCCTAAAATGCATCAGCAAAACCTTCTTTTGCCCTTGCAAACGAGTTATAGTACTTACCCTTGCAGTCACCCATTGGCAAACGTATCATTTATGGGCACAACTAAAGCACCAAGTCAGCATTTGAAAAGCTGGGTTCTGTAATAAGCCACCTGCTTCATGAGCAGAGCACAGTATGTGTCCTTTTGTTTTGAAAGAGATGTACTTAGGCACCAATGGGGGCCCTGCATGGAGGGAAGGCTGGGTGGGTTTGCTGACCATGTTTTGACTCAGATCTTGAGCTCAGTGCTGTAAATTGTCTGTGAAATAAGGGTCAGGAACCTAGAGCTCAGCCTAGGGCAAATCACAAGTGTTTTTGTCCTGGGAGCATCCAGGCTTGCATGTATAAATGTATTAGCTAACTCACAGTAGGTGGCAATCAATTAACTCAAATTAAAACGCACCAGCGTGGACAAACCCATGGAATTCAAGGGCTTGCAAACTTCTTGAGCTCTGTTCTGGGTTCAAAATATTAGTCTGAGTTTAGGAACCTTCTTGCCCTGTTTCTTAAACAGGCAATGGGGCCTTTTACCAAAGGTGATTCAATTATTTTTATAAACATAGTTTTACCCAAATAGGCAGCCTGTTCTATGTAGTAGGGATAGAATAACACTCCTGACCACCCCAACCACAAACTAGGCTGGCATGACTGGACAGACGGTAAGAACTGCTTATGTCATCATTCACATTTCTCTTGCTTACCCCCAGCTGCTTTATTACTCCACTGGATCTTTTCTCACTCTCCCTTTCCTTTCCTTTTCTATTCCTCCAAAGCAGAACATAAAACCCACAATAGTAGCATTCAAGTAGAGCTTAGGAACCTGTAGTGTTCAGATGGGTTTGTTGTTAAGCCAAAATCATTTCCCCCTAGGAGCCCACTCTGAACATCCATGTTGTGAATGTTACTACGCTGATTACTGTTGTCTCACTGTTACCGTGTGCTCCCCTGGTCTGTTTATTGCACCACGTGTTGTCTCTTGTCTTACAGTTGGTTTGTAAGTTCTTTGGCACAAGGAGCATCTTCTTGTTTTAAGTCTGTACAGTGCCTAGCACAATGGGACTGGGACCTCTAGGTACTCTTAGTGTAACCCACACACCTTCTGGGTATAGTGTTCTGTCCCATCTAGTGGCACCGAGACCACTTAGAGAGAGATGTAAAATGAGTCTGCTCTACAGCCTTAGCTAACAACCTATTTATTTGAGCATAAGCTTTCGTGAGCTACAGCTCACTTCATCGGATGCATACTATGGAAAGTGTAGAAGATCTTTTTATATACACACAAAGCATGAAAAAATACCTCCTCCCATCCCACTCTCCTGCTGCTAATAGCTTATCTAAAGTGATCACTCTCACTTTAGATAAGCTATTAGCAGCAGGAGAGTGGGGTAGGAGGAGGTATTTTTTCATGCTTTGTGTGTATATAAAAAGATCTTCTACACTTTCCACAGTATGCATCCGATGAAGTGAGCTGTAGCTCACGAAAGCTTATGCTCAAATAAATTGGTTAGTCTCTAAGGTGCCACAAGTACTCCTTTTCTTTTTGCGAATACAGACTAACACGGCTGTTACTCTGAAAGCTAACAACCAGTTGGCTTTTAGCTTATGCTTTAAAGGCTCATGCACTATGCTCCAGAGATGCCAGGTTCGATCCCGACGACCGGGGTCTGTCAGTGTTACGCCAGTACACATGTAATGGGCCAGTGCTGCATCGCCCTTTTAAGGTTCTGATCCTGCACCTGTGAAGTTAATGAGAGCTTTGCTATTATTTCAATAGCCACATTATCAGACCCTGAATATCCCCCACAAGCCTGCCTGGCAGTGGGCACTGCCTGAGCCAGCCTCTGAAAAGGAGTTGGTTTTATTGAAGGGACATTGGAGTGAGGATAATTGAACGACTGCTGAAAGATGCCAGAGTGACCACTCTGGAGGCTTCCAAACAGGGCCAGCAGCAGCAGGGACACACACACACACACACACAAATCCTAGCTCCCCACCCCTCATTGTCCCTGTTTCTTTAGAATGAAGGGATAAGACTGGTAAAGCTTCCTAATCGGTCACCACTGCTATTGTATGCATGTCAACAGTAATTCAAGGGCATGACCTTCCTCCTGCTGGTATGTCCCTTTCCTGTCAATTGCATCAGCCCAGGGCATGCATTTCACGAGGATTGTTGTACTTCTTGGGCAGCTTGAGGTCACTTGGCTTTTGGCTTCCTACTTCACACCACCACCAAAAGCATCCCTAGGAAAGGCATGGCCTGTCAGGTCTTATAACTTAATTAATTTCTGATTGCTGAGCAAAACGTAGGCCCACCTCTCCCAGAACACCTCTGCTGCTCTCATTGCGGGGGAGGCAGGGAGAGACTGATCTGTGTATTTGTATTTCACGTGCTGGCATTTGTTTGAATTTTGCCTGATTTCTCTGGCCTTAATGCCTCAGGGAATAATGTATGGGTCCAAAACAATATAGACTCCTAGAAATGTAGGACTGGAACGGCCCTTGAGAGGTCATCTAATCCAGCCCCCTGCATTGAAGCAGAACTAAGTATTATCTAGACCATTCCCGACAAGTGCTTGTCTAACCTGTTCTTATCAAATATGAGATCACATGTCCTCACAGAAGTGTTCCTGGATGGTGGAATTAACATGGTGAGACCAGATCATGCATTATTTTGTGCTGTAAAAATAGTTTCCTAAGGCAAAAAAAGCCCATGGTTAACATGAGTGCAATTGGATACCAAGATATTTGGGCTCCTGTGATGGCTAACTGCTCAGCCCTGCATTTTAGATACAATGGGAATCTATCCTCTCTTGTGCACAGGGGAAGACTCCTTTGCACTGATCTCCATAAAGTAGCAGAATATTATAGACAATCTCATGAGATTTCTCCAAGTCTGTCATTTGTTTCACTCAGAGATCCCATAAAATATTACTACCGCTATGTATGTCCCACCCAGGATTAGACTCCGATTACCCTGGGCTCAGAGCCACCAAGACCCTCCCATTTGTAGCCAGATCAGCTATATTCACATTATTGTGCAACATTTGGTACTGACTCTTTGGTTTTACCCAGCAGCTAAAAGCAGAGGAGCAGCTGTCCACTACTTGCTTTCTGAAGGGACATCAGCTCTCTTGGGCATTCTGTAGTCAGTCTTTAGTGGCAAGAGTCAAGGCAAAGTTACACTATACTTGTGATGCTGGGTGAGGAGAGGAGCAGGTAGCTGAGCATACAAGTTATTCAACTTGTTAGCTGAAGAGAACTGGATAGTATCACTGAGATTTACCCAGGGTTTCCCATTGCAGCCCCATGAGAATTACTGCAGAATGGTTACCAGTGGCGTGCCATGACAGTTCTAGCAAAGCATTCAACAACTCACTTGCATGTCTTAGGTGATCCAAAATGGTGTCCTCCACCAGGGCTAGATTGAATTGTTCCACAGGCTGGATCCGACCCATGGGCCAGCCAGTCGGGTGTGCAAGTCATGCCTAGATGGGACACTACCAGTTGTCACAGAAGCCCACAAACTGTTTCCTACCAGCAACTAGAGATGCAAGTTGTTTCATGCAAGCAGACATTACTTATCTTCAGTTTCAAAACAAGAACTAGTGAACAACCCTAAGCAGTTTTAAGATGGAGTTTGATAAGATTATGAAAGTGGTTATATGCTAGGGTTGCCTGTGATAGCAAGGGACTGGATGGCCCTTCCATAGGTTGCTAACTGCTCCAGACTCCCCACTGGCCTTCAGCTGACCTGAACAGGATTTTTTTTCTCTTTAGATTAAAAAAATTGCTTGAGAAACTGTTTCCTTTCTCTGTAATGTTCACACACCTGCTCTCTTCCTGGTCCCCTTCCAAAGCAGAAATACCACCAAGAAATACTGTGCATTGCATATTTCTAAATCGATGGACATATACCTCAAGATTTCCATCCACCTAGGCACCGTCAGAGTCTGATCATGCACCATTTGATGCCAATAGGAGGTTTACCATCAGCTCTCAGTCACAGCCACTGTGTGCCCATTGCTGCAGTATCCCAGTGCTAGATACAGAACTCCAAATGTAAACATAATCTCGCCTCCTCTCCAATTCACCCAATCTCATATCATTTTCACAGAATCATAGAATATCAGGGTTGGAAGGGACCTCAGGAGGTCATCTAGTTCAACCCCCTGCTCAAAGCAGGACCAATCCCCAATTTGTGCCCCAGATCCCTAAATGGCCCCCTCAAGGACTGAACTCACAACCCTGGGTTTAGCAGGCCAATGCTCAAACCACTGAGCTATCCCTCCCCTTTAAATGTCGTTGAATCTAGCTACGTGCATAAACTATGGTCCTCTGCACCCTAGTCTCTGAGCACCTCACAGTCATTAATGGGTTTTACCCTTATAATATCCTCATTTCACAGCTGGGAAAGTGAGTAGCCCACAGTCACATAGCCCACAGGGAGCCTGTGTCAGAGCTGGGTATTGAATCCATGTCTCCTAAATTCCACTGAAACACTCTACCCAATACCCAATCCTATCTCCCCTGATCTACCCAATACCCAATCCTATCTCCCCTGGTCTTCCTTCTCCTAGTCCACTTCCTCCTCCTCTTTTATCATTTGCCCATCCCATTTCCATCTCCATCTCCAGACAAGAGAGGTCAGGAGATGCTTGGAATATGCTTTGGCTATCTGGGCTCATAGGTACTTGACTCCAAACAGAACCTCCCAATATCTTGAGGATGCACATCCACAATCTGTCTGCTGAGCCACCGGCTTACCGAAATGTCTCATCTCTGATACAGCAGATTAGCTCCTGGAAATGTCAGAGAGAGGCTACAGATGGCTGCTCTGTGGGGAGAAACTTCCCTGCTAGCCCTGGAAGTTGTTGAACACTGGACCCCAAAAGGGATGCTCCACAGTTCATGGCATAAAGGGAGTCGCCTTCTAAGGCTATTACTGCAAAAACACCCCTATGAGTTCTGTTCACTGCAGTCAGTTAACAGAGCATCCACTCAGGCACACAGCCTCTTGGTTCAGTGTTTCTTTTTTTTAATTTTGATAACGGATCGGAGTCAAATTAACAACATCTGGCAATTAGTGCTTCTCAGTGCTACTCACCTCTGCAGCAAAGTTCTCGATGTTTGACTTTAATTTTAAACGGGTGGCTGTCAGAGAGAATTAAATGGTGCCTAAAGAAACACACAGACATTATAATTAAAGACACGCCAGCCTTGACAGGTAGCTAGAACTAAGTTCAGAATTTCAACTTTTAATAGGAAATCATCTTCAATATACATGTGTGTATGCACACGCTTTTCTGCTTCCTTGCTGATCTAGCCCCAGCCATTTTTTATGGCTCCACACTTGCAATTAGTTTTCTCTTGGTCTACCAGGTATCAATTGTGATCTGGCCCGTACTGCAACAGAGGCTCTTTTATCTGGGGATATAACACAACCCCATTAACTACAACTCTGCATGTTTCTGGTGATCTGTTCTGAATAACAATCATGGTGTTAATTAAAGGATAACACACAAGGAGGAGTGCGTATGTTCCAGGGTATCAGTGCACTCTGGGGGCTGCATAGGTGCCAGTCCGGGGCAACAGACATGCTGTAGCAAGTACCATTGGCACCATCCCAGCACTGGGCAACATACTCGGGTAGAAATGAAGTTCCAGATTATTAGGATTTCCTCACAGGGCACACACTTCTCATGGTGTCATACCCACCTTCTAGCAGTGTGTTATCACTTCTCATTATGCCCACCTGTCTAATTTAGGCAGGGCCTAATCCTTTTCACTTCAACTCACAGGTATCCACATCATCAAAATCACCAGCATAGCAGGCACCGTCAGGAGACTGAATAGGACCGAGTCTGTGCTCCCATGTCACCTGCTGAGAATGAGAGAGTTGCTTCAGAGCAGTGTTTAATGGAGGCGCTGCATAGGGGAAGCCTGCCTTGTCACTGACCATATGATTAAAAAGAGGAATTCAATCTCGGGGCTGGCAATCGAGTGCATTCCATGTGGTTGGCTTGGAAGTGTATAACTCTAGAGTATATGCGGTCCCAACCTGGGAAAAACTTCTTTTTTGGCTGAAGAATGCAGATTCAGGTCCACCAAAACCTTCCACAAATTCATGTCAAATTTCCTAAATTGTTTTGGTAAAAAAAACCCCAAAAAACAGAACATCTAAACATTTTGTTTCAACACTTTTGAAATTAGCATGTTGATTTTTCAATTCAAAATAATGTTTTTGTTTGGAAAGTTACTTCAATTTCATTTAAAATGTTTTCACACGTTTTAAAAAGCTTAAATGAAATGAAACATTTCAGGTCAAACAAAATGTTTTATTTGACTCAAATCAACTTTTTTTTCAACTTTTGGGTTTGCCAAAAATATCGAAACATTTTTGTTTGGGGTCGACCTGAAACAATTTTTTCCCCAGCTTTTCAGAACAGGGAGCAAACCAAAAAAATCAGTTATTCAAACAGTCTTAATGAGGTCACAGGTTCAAATCCCCTGAAAGTCTCTTAGAAATAGGTGTTAATGTTATGCCTTTTGTAGCTTTTCCATCCACTAGCCCAGAATTTAAATAGCCTAGCACCTTGTAACACTATGAAAAGCCAAATGGCACAAAGCTGTGAGGTGCTAAGTATCCCCAGCTCCCACTGACTGAGCCAACATCTTTACTGGCATTGAGCAGCAAACTACTCCATGAGTAGTCCAATTCATACTCTTGAGGGCATTCTGCACCAAAAAAAAATTTCTGCACACAATATTTTAAAATCCTGAAAATTTTATTTGTCAAATAAATGTGGAGGCTTCAGCGTGGCAATGGAGAGCACAGGCCACTGGCTACACAGCTGTGGGAGATCACAGTACAGCTCTCCACCCTCGGGACACAGATTCAGCAGTGAGGCTGAACCCAATCCTGACACAGCGCAAGGATCAGGCCTGCCCCAGAAACACCCCAGGGCCCTGCCCTTCTGTGCCAGGTGCACCAGGTGTGGGCAGGCAGGCTCAGCAAGGCAGAATCCCAGTGTGGAGGGGCTTAGTGGGGGGGATGCAGTTGAGAGGGTTCTGTGTGGGGCAATCTGGGTGCAGGTGGCTCAGTGGGGGATCCGGGAGCGGGGGGGTCAGGCTGCACAGGGGCTTGTTGGGGGCTCTGGGTGCAACAGTCATGGATCTCTGCAGGGGAATCAAGGTGAAAGTGGTTGAGGCTCAGCGGGGGGGGTCTGGATGTTTGGGGTATAGAGCTCAGCAGGGGGGTCTGGGCGTGGGGGGCTCAGTGGGATAGGAATCCAGGTGCAGCTGGTTGGGGCTTGGTAAGGTGGGGATCCGGGTGGCTCGTTGGGGTGGTCCAGGTGAAGGGGGAATGGGGCTCATCAGGAGCGGGAAAGGGGTTCTGGCTACTGGGGTGGGGGGTGAGGCTTAGCGGGAAGGTCTGGGTATGAGGGGTCTGGATGCACGGGGGTTGGGTGGATGGGGGAACAGCTCCCTGTACAGTGATCCCTCCCACTGCAGCTGAGCAGTGATGGGTGCAGGAAGCATGGGATGGGGGGAGTTTGCAGAGCTTCCTACAGCTGAGGGATACATCTGGGGGTGGGTCTGACACAGGCCCAGATGCTGTGCAGGGGAAAAGGAAGACCCATCCTCCCTAGCCCAGCCAGGATTAACAGCTGAGCCCGGTGCAGGGTAGGAGCCACCAGCCGGGTCTTCCCCAGTCCCTCCCCATTCCCCACAGTGATTTACGTCTCTGCCGGCTGCCCTGGGCACCCGAAACATACTGCTGGGGAGGGTCGCATGACTGCTCTTGTGGCTTCCCTTTGCTTCCCCGTCAGAAAGTCGTTTTTCTGTAGGGAAGCAAAGAAATCTGTGGGGAACATAAATTCTGCGCATGTGCAGTGGTGCAGTATTCCCCCAGGAGTAAATTCATTTCAGTGAGGCCAGTTCTGAGCAAGGTACTGCTGACCTTGAGTAAAGGTGTTAGAATCTGGCTTTCAACTTTTAAGTTAAGGCAAGTCTTTGGAGTAATCACCCTTCCTGGTGCGGCATGGCTTACACTGAATATGCAAGATGCCTACTGGGCTTGATTCTGATCTCAGACCAGTGTAAATGGAAAGTACCTCCACTGAAATAATTGGAATTAGACTGTTGTAAAACCTGCATGAGATCAGAATCACGTCCATTTAGTATAACCCAGGGGCTTTGAATACAAGATCGAATGGTTTGAAAACTTGCTTTTATTCCCCTTCCTTCTTCCTGCTGTCTGACTTCTTTGGCAAAAATGTAAAGTGAACGTGATGCAATTTTTGCCTGGCTTTCTAGAGGGGAGAAAAAAAACCCAACAGATGATGGGAATCTGGGAGTGTGTGTGAAGGAATGAGGCGCTTGTAAAGTGAGCACAGTCACCTTCATTTCCATGAATGTCTCCTGGTCAAAACATGATATTTGCTACTGATTTCTCCGCTTACACATGGTGGTGACAGATCTAATTATAACATAAAATAGGCCTGCCTCAGAGAAGCAAAGAGCCAAATTCGTCATGAGTCCAATCCAGGATTCTCTTCATCCCATACATAGGGTTGTGGGAAGTCGTGGAGACCAGGCATTGGGGTGTCATGGGGTTTGGTGCAATGAAATTTAACCAGCTCATCATGCAGCAGTCAAGCAGGCTGAGATATCACCTTGGCAATCAGAATGTCCTCAGCCAGCTGTGTTCTTCATTAGGGGAGAACTCAGAGCTGAGCAGATCAGTGGGATGATACGGCAGAGTAATCATCCCACCATCTCCCCGTCTCTCTGCAGCCGAGTGGTAGAAGGGAAGATAAGATGTGTTCGAAGGAGAGTGAAGCTAGAAAAAACACTGAGGGATGGAGCTTCCCATCTCTCTTTCTCTCCTACATTTTCATGGGCTTCCTACCTCCACACCCTTTCATTTGTCTTCCTCTCTTTCTTCTTCCCTCTCCTTTTTTCCTACGCTCCTCCCCACTTACTCACCCTGTCTCTGATGGATGGAACCATTAGTGAAATCACTGTAAATAATGTGTAAAGTAAGAAGTTACAACGCGGTATCTCATTAAAGCCGCTTCACTCATCTTACTTCCCAATTAATGTGTAAGGCTTCACTGGAAAGCAGTGACAATATGTCACAGCGGCTCACTGTGGCAGGCGACAGAAAGTTAATAACCCACTGGCCCTTAAAGGGACCCTATATTGTCAGCAGCAGAAGAGTAAATAAACCTGGGTTTTGGGTAGGCTTTTTGGTTTAGTTTGGGGTGGTTTTTTTTTTTTCTTTTTCCTTCTTCTCTGACCTCAATTCATGGCAAGAATGAATGAGTTTGTGCCAAAATAACATCTCATAAAGCAATCCTGCCTCTGAAACCAAGTGAGACCAGTGTCACCCAAAGGATGCTGGGATTTTCAGCAGCATGACAGAACTGATCCATTCTCCCACCCTGTAAATATTAGAGCTCAGGAAAACCCTGCCTCCTTAGCTCCCGTTCTGCTTCTCACCTCTGCTCTTGGCCCCACCTTTTTTTAATATATGTCCCTTGTGCTCTTTTCTTCTTAGGATTTTGTTTTCTCCAAGCCCCTAAATGCAACTGTACAGCATCAGTCTAGGGGAAAGTCTCCTTTCATGTGTAGTGGCTTGATTTGTCATTACTGTCACTTTCCTCCTTTGCAGGGGTGAGGTTATGTCTGCCTTTCATTCTTCTAAGTATCTTTTCCTTTTTTGGGTGCATTTGGAGTTCTTTACTGTTGTGTTTGCAGACAAGGGATCTGGATCAGGGCAAGGTCAGGAGGAAGCAGGAAATTACTTAGTGGGCCAAATTCTGGTTTCAAACCCAATGGTATAAATCTAGAGTGACTCCACTGAAGTCACTGAAATTGTTCCGATTTACCCCACTGTCCCTGAAAGCAGAATTTGACCCATTGGTTTCATCAGTGCTGTTTCTGCAGTGTAACTGAGCTCAGAATCTGGTCTACTGTGTGAATTGTCTCTTCTAACCATGCTCAGTATTGAATAAACAGCTTGTTACCTAAGCTCCTGTCTCTGTACTTATATCCAACATAATAATTGGCAGGGGGTATAGAAAATTTACACACACAACCTTTGTTTTTAATAGTTTCAAAAGTTGTCTAGTGACTGGAGGATAGAACTGAGGAGCTAACACTATGGGTTGTAAGCTCAGTTCTGCCACTGCTTCATTGTGTGACTTTAGGCAAATCATTTATTAACCAGTTTTGGCCTCAGTTTTCCCATCTGCAAAAGACTAAAAAGGCTCATCTATGTTGCCTAATTAGTGCTGTAATGTTTGTAAAATTCTTTGAGCTCTTTGTCTCAAGGGCACTATAGAAGCACAAGGTATTATTGTTGTGACTATTTGGATATGTTGTTTATACTGATAATACAAGGATGAGTATAAATGTGCCGTTATAAGATAAGGTAAATTCAGGATGAACAACAAAAAAGGCTTCCCAGCAATGAAATCTGCCAGTCTCCGGCATAGGCTCCTGAGAGAAGTGACAAGTCCCTTTAAAATACAGCTGGATGCAGCACTCCAGAATACACAAAAGATGCACTGCCCAGGCAGGGTGGACAAAGGGGACTTAACAGATCTTTGCTGCCCCTCACACCTAGGAGGGGCTAGTAACCCTTTGCAATTGCATGGTTGGCATCAGTAGAGCCATTTATAACTCTTGTGGGCCATGACTGCCGCCTCCAGCAGAACAACAACAACAACAACAACATAGCACTTTACATCTTCAAAATGATCCTCACACACTAATGGGGCAGCTGGGAGATGGGGGGTACTAGGCATTTGCTGCCCCTTGCCAGGTCCCACCCCCTGGGCACACCCTGCCATCTGACGGTCTCCTGCTGGAAAAGAAGAGAAGGGAGTTCAGAGCTCCGGGGGATGCGTAGAGAGGCCTCCCATGATCAGCTGCAGGCAGAGCTAGCAAGAGCTGATCCTCCAGTCAGAGCCCAGCAGGCCTGATAAAAAGGGCTGGCTGCTTCTACTGGGGGCCTGTGCTGGGTGAAGCCAGAGAAGGAAAGGAAGGATCTCCCTGCCCTAATCCAAGTAACCTGGCCCAGTCAAGGCCTCACCTTGACAACATTGTCTCTGTGAGCACTAGTGTTTATATTATGAACTTTATTGCCTGGGTGACTATTTTGAGTTGAGATTTAATTTGGTTTTCTGTATACTTTGATTGTGTTAATTTGTTTTCTTTTCTTGTTACAGTGGGAAACACCTTGCTGAAAGAGACTTGTTTTTTTCCTCTGCGTCATTGGCTTCTACTCACATACACTGACATAGAAACACCCCTGCCATGTGCTGCAGTGGACAAATGGTAATTCCAGCTGCAGGGAAACTTCCATTTATGGGGAAATTATCTTGAGAAAGAAACTCTAGAGCAGGGATCTCAAACTCAAATCACCACGAGTGCCACCTGAGGACTAGTATATTGGCCCGAGGGTTGCATCACTGACACCTTTTCATACAACGATACAAAAGAACAGTCAAAAATGAAGAGTAATATAGTATGCTATTAAAAGTCAATGTATTAACTTTTTTACAACTATAATGCCAAGAGGGGTTTTAATAAAATATAAACAGTAATGCACCTCACTCAGACAAAACATGCATTTACTTTTAGAATTACTTCGGTTAAAGCCCCCACAGCCACCGCCCCCACTGTACCCCTTCCATGAGGCCCTGCCCCTGCCCCGCCTCTTGCCACCCCTCTCCCGCCCCTATTCCAACTCATTCCCCAAAGTCCCTGCCCCAATTCTGCCCCATTCCAACCCCTTCCCCACATCCCTGCCCCAGCCCTGCCTCTTCTCTGCCTTCTCCCCTGAGCACACGGCTCCTTGCTCCTCCCCCCTCCCTCCTGGAAAGTCCTAAGCACCGCCAAACCCCTACTCTAGGTAAAGTTCCCTCTCAGAGGATTGAGCTGCACACATGGACAAGAGCCTGGAGAGGCCATAAGTAGACTCTGGGAAGAGAAGAAGGAAGGTGGGCCTGACCTGCAGCCCCAGAGCCCTCACAGGCAATCACACAGTGGCATGAAGATGGAGGGAAAGGGAGACTAGCCCTCTATGTTAGAAGAGCATGTAGCAACTCATGGAACAGCCAGTGGGAAGAAGAGGTCAGTGCTGGGGCGCAGAGTCAAGCTACATCCTTGGCATACCATGTCCCTAGAGCACTCCAGAGGCATTCGCAATGCCAGGAAGGGAATCAGAGCTCCATGTGCCGCTGTACCATTGGCATTCCAGTGCAGACCTCACGCAAGAACAATAATGGGAGGAAGCACCATCCAGGGTTTTAAAGCAGAGGAACTGATAAACAGGTCTCCTGGGTTCTGTTCTGTGCTCTGTCATTCACCCACCATGTAACCGGAGGCCTCTTTGTGCCTCTGTTCACACATCTGTGTATGGCAGTTGATGATACTGACCCTACCTCCCAAAGCTGTTGAGGTTAATTAAGGAGTGTTTGCAAGTTGCTTTGAGATCCCCCATGAAAGGCACAACAGAAATGCAAACTGCATACAAAGCTTTTTTCCCCTTCTCTCCCCAGGCTCAAATACATTATTGATTTGCTCATTTAACAGGGGCCACTTGTCAAAAGCATAATAGCATTAGCAATACTTGACGTAATAGGGGAATGGAGAGGTCCATGATTAAGTTTAGACAGTCTTGTCTGACTTAGCTAATTGGTTAAATACATTTGCTTACACGTGCAGCTTTGGGCTTTTGGCTTCAATAAGATACAATTCTAATTAAAGCTCAGAGTTGGCCAAATATTTCTGTTTTCTGAGTATTTTCTTTAAACACGTAATTCATATTCTGCTGTGAGAAGGATTCTGGGAACGGTTGAGGCCTGGAATCTTTTCCCTATGGAGAAATTTCTGGGGAGACTGAAAAGGGCTAACATTGAGAAGAGATGGTTTTTTAAAATCCTTCTAACCAGAGGGGGCAAGAAAATGGACTGGGGTGGATTGAGAGAAGATGGAAACCTTCTAGAAATCTGGGTCTAAAGCAGAATCAGCTCCATGGTGAGTGAAAGGCCTTGCAAGGCTGATGAAATATTTATTGAAGTGATTTTTTTTCCAAAGGAGGAAGGATGGCCCAGTGGTGAGGGCACTAGCCTGCTCAAGAGACCCAGGTTCAATACTCCATCTCAGATGCCCTAAGTGACCTTGGTCATTTTGCTTAGGGCCATATTTTTAAAGGTCTTTAGGCACCTACTGGAATTTTTCCAAAGCACGTAGGTGCCCAATTCTCATGCCTAGGTTCTTCTGAAAATGACTAAGTACTGAGCTGCATCTTTGGGTGCCTTTAAAAATCTGTCTTAGTCTCCCTGTCCCTCGGTTCACCATTTGTAACTTGGGAATATAACAGCACTTTCCTACCTCACCGAGTTTGAGGATAAATGCACCACAGATTGTGAGGCACTCCGACACTGTACTGATGGGAGGGCACATAAGACAGAAGGGCAACCTGGATCTCCAGTTTGGTTGTCTGACAAGATAATATAGTTGTTTCAAATGTTTTCCTGTAACCATGCTGTTCGCAAATAGCCAGGTGAACTCTTCCCAAAATTCAGCAAGGGGTGCAAATTGGCTGAGTGGAGCTGCCAGAGGAATTTAGCATATAAGTGGGTCAGACAGGCAAATCATCCATTTTGTCTGCCCTCTGTGACATTTCCCAGGAGAATGAGACAGGTGGGCAGTTTTCATGTTTAGCCTTGGGACTGGTGCACTGGTCAGTCAAAGCACCCAGAATGTTCAGTAACTCATCTGGATGGTATGAATAACTAATTCCACTTCTCCAGGCTGGAACTTGGTTGTCCAAGGTCATTGACAGCAATATTCTTCTTAGCTTCTTTCTCCTAGAATTGTTACCATTTAGACTTTATCCTCTAGCACACAGTCACTATGTCAGTCGTAGGGTCATGCACAGATGCCATCCTGTCGTCGTGCAGTTGTCAAAACACAATGCAAGGACTTTTTCCCAGCAGGACATTCTTGGGCTGTTGTAAAATCCTCTCTCAATCATGCCTCCACAGAGCCACACTGTAGGAGTCACATGCCTGGCCACATGGCCACAGAATTGCTTTCAGCTAGGGGGTATGAATATCCCTTGAGCCCAACATTCTCCTGTCCATGGGTATAAATATAACATGGGATCTGACCACCCCAGCATTCCTCTCTTCCTACGGGCTTGAGGAGTTGAAGCAGAGGGGAAGGGGGGGTTATCATGCCATGGCTCTTTGGAGGCAGTATATTCAGAGAACAAGAGTTAACGGTGATAAGTAACACCTCTTGCTAAGCCTAGTTTACAGGTCACAGGCAAAACTCAGATCAAACCTAGGCAATGCCTGATTGCTGTTCAGTGGTCTCAGTGCAGTTCCTAGAAGACATGAATCCATGACAACAGGAGTGCTAATTGGCACCTTTATCAGCTGCCTCAGCCCAGGGTCCCAAAGACTGGAGCATGAGTATCTTGAATCCATAACTCACACAGGAATCTTATTTGACATCAGTGATAAACACCACATTCACTTCCATCCACTTTGGTTGAACGTTGAGTTGATACCTGTGCAAGGGATCTGTAAATAACAGATTATTAGATCTGCAAAGGATAACTGCCATTGGAGAGAAACTCCTGATGACACCCGCCCCCCCCCACACCCCGCCCCCAGCTTTTGCCTGGATTGACCTCTCTCTGGCTCATTCAGCTGCTGCTCACAGAGCATAAAGGTCCCTATCCAATGTTCAAGTGCAGCAGTAAGCCAGTTGCACATGTCCAGAAAATCCAGCCACCTGATAGGGGTTACTCCTCTAACTGGCCCAGACTAACCCAAGGCTCTGCAGGACACCAATGGGCAGGCAGTCTCAAGAGCACCCAGCAGGTGTTAATGGGGGTGGGGGCTGCCTCTTGTGAACTGTGTGGACATAATAATTACAAGAGTTAATATTACCTTTTTAATGACAGCAATTGGAAGAGAAAATGCAGCCATAACGCATTAAAAATAACCCTCTGCTCCCACGAAGCAGCAGCTGCATTTGGAGGACTTTGCTCAGTGCAGAGAATTATGGTCCAGCCCCTTGGTTTTCCTGCCAACTACCCACTTTCCCACTTCGCATTTTGATTTTCTCTCTCTTTTTCTATCTAATGTTAGAGTCAAAGCTAAAAAGGGAGAAAAATGGAAGGCAACGGGGCTAATGAGTAGTATATGAGCAACTAACAGGATTGCTTTATAGTACACACATGGGAATCTTAATATCAAAAGTTTTCTTTAGGATATTGAGACTCAAACCTGCATGTCTTAATTAAAGTGTGGGTGTGCTCAGCCATCTGACCGTGCAGCGACAGCACGTTCTCACTCAGCAGATCAGTCCTGGATGTATTCAAGGTCAGACATATCGATGCTACTGACAATAGGCTTTTACTACTTTCTGCTCCCTTTGGCACAGCTACTGGGAGAGGGAGCTGGATTCAATTCTGACTCATGCAGCATCACTGCCATTGTTAACTAAGTTTTTCTGACCCATTGACTTCAGTAGGCCTTAAAGTTAAGCATATGCTTCAGTGTTTTCCTGAACTGGGGCCCAGGTTCTCCTTGCAGAATCTATGGTCACTCTATATTCATTTCCACTGAATGCAGCCGATGAAATGAGCTGTAGCTCACGAAAGCTTATGCTCAAATAAATTTGTTAGTCTCTAAGGTGCCACAAGTACTCCTTTTCTTTTTGCGAATACAGACCAATACGGCTGTTACTCTGAAACCTGTCATTATGCAAGGCACTGAATTTAGCCGTATGGAGTGGAAATCTGTCAACTTCATGAAAAAACTCATACAGATACAGACAGACATCATCTTCCTTTCCAAATGCAAACAGATGGACATCATACCAAAAGGACTGAAGGTAAAAAATCCATTACAATCTACATACCACACAGACTATGCTGACAGCTGGTGCCACACGCTCTCAAAGAAACTGCGGAACCACCTTATCAACATCCTCTACAGCAAACAGGGAAAGATTAAGAATGAGCTCTCAAAACTGGATACTCTCATAAAAACCAACCTTCCACACAAGCTTCCTCATGGCTGAACTTTACTAAAATTAGACAAGCCATTTACAACACACACTTTGCTTCTCTACAAAAGAAAAAAGGACACTAAACTACTACATGCCACAAGGGGCCACAACAGTGGTTCCCTTAACCCACCCAGCAATATCGTTAATCTATCCAGCTATACTCTTAGCCCAGCAGAAGAATCTGTCCTGTCTCGGGGCCTCTCCTTCTGCCCCTCCACACCCATGAACATGACACAGTTCTATGGTGACCTAGAATCCTATTTTCGACATCTCTGACTTAAGGAATATTTCCAACACACCTCTGAACAACATACTAACCCACAGAGAGCTTCCTACCAAGACTACAAAAAGAAGGATTCTGGGTAGACTCCTGAAGGTCGAAACAACAGACTGGACTTTTACATAGAGTGCTTCCGCCAACATGCACGGGCTGAAATTGTGAAAAAGCAGCATCACTTGCCCCATAACCTCAGCCGTGCAGAACACAACGCCATCCACAGCCTCAGAAACAACTCTGACATCATAATCAGGAAGGCTGACAAAGGAGGTGCTATCATCATGAATAGGTCGGAATATGAAGGAGAGCTGCCTAGCAGCCTCTCGAACACCACTTTCTACAAGCCATTACCCTCTGATTCCACTGAGGGTTACCCAAAGAAACTACATCATTTGCTCAAGAAACTCCCTGAAAAAGCACAAGAACAAATCCACACAGACACACCCCGGGAACCCCGACCAGGGTTATTCTATCTGCTACCCAAGATCCATAAACCTGGAAATCCTGGATGCCGCATCATCTCAGGCCTTGGCACCCCAACAGCAGGATTGTCTGGCTATGTAAACTCCCTCCTCAGGCCCTACCCTACCAGCACTCCCAGCTATCTTCGAGACACCACTGACTTTCTGAGGAAACTACAATCCATTGGTGACCTTCCTGAAAACACCATCCTGGCCACTATGGATGTAGAAGCCCTCTACACCAACATTCCACATAAAGATGTACTACAAGCCATCAGGAACAGTATCCCCCATAATGTCACAGCAAACCTGGTAGCTGAACTTTGTGACTTTGTCCTCACCAAACACTATTTCACATTTGGGGACAATGTATACCTTCAAATCAGCAGCACTGCTATGGGTACCTGCATGGCCCCACAGTATGCCAACATTTTTATGCCTGACTTAGAACAACCCTTCCTCAGCTCTCGTCCCCTAATGCCCCTACTCTACTTGTGCTACATTGATGACATCTTCATCATCTGGACCCATGGAAAAGAAGCCCTTTCGGAATTCCACCATGATTTCAACAATTTCCATCCCACCATCGACCTCAGCTTGGACCAGTCCACACAAGAGATCCACTTCCTGGACACTACGGTGCTAATAAGCGATGGTCACAAACACCACCCTATACCAGAAATCTACTGACCGCTATTCCTACCTACATGCCTCCAACTTTCATCCAGACCACATCACATGATCCATTGTCTACAGCCAAGCTCTACGATACAACCGCATTTGCTCCAACCCCTCAGACAGAGACAAACACCTACAAGATCTCTAGCAAGCATTCTTACAACTACAATACCCACCTGCTGAAGTGAAGAAACAGATGGACAGAGCCAGAAGAGTACCCAGAAGTCACCTACTACAGGACAGGCCCAACAAAGAAAATAACAGAACGCCACTAGCCATCACCTGCAGCCCCCAACTAAAACTTCCCCAACACATCATCAAGGATCTACAACCTATCCTGAAGGATGACCCATCACTCTCATAGATCTTGGGAGACAGGCCAGTTCTTGCTTACAGAAAGCCCCCCAACCTGAAGCAAATACTCACCAGCAACCACACACCACACAACAGAACCACTAACCCAGGAACCTATCCTTGCAACAAAGCCCATTGCCAACTGTGTCCACATATCTACTCAGGGGACACCATCATAGGGCCTATTCACATCAGCCACACTATCAGAGGCTCGTTCACCTGCACATCTACCAATGTGATATATGCCATCATGTGCCAGCAATGCCCCTCTGCCATGTACATTGGTCAAACTAGACAGTCTCTACGTAAAAGAATAAATGGACACAAATCAGACGTCAAGAATTATAACATTCAAAAAACAGTTGGAGAACACTATCTCTCTGGTCACTCGATTACAGACCTAAAAGTTGCAATTCTTCAACAAAAAAAACTTCAAAAACAGACTCCAACGAGAGACTACTGAATTGGAATTAATTTGCAAACTGGATACAATTAACTTAGGCTTGAATAGAGACTGGGAGTGGATGGGTCATTACACAAAGTAAAACTATTTCCCCATGTTTATCCCCCCCTCCCCCCACTGTTCCTCAGACATTCTTGTCAACTGCTGGAAATTGCCCACCTTGATTATCACTACAAACCCCCCCGCTCTCCTGCTGGTAATAGCTCACCTTAAGTGATCACTCTGGTTACAGTGTGTATGGTAACACCCATTGTTTCATGTTCTCTATGTATATAAATCTCCCCACTGTATTTTCCACTGAATCCATCCGATGAAATGAGCTGTAGCTCACAAAAGCTTATGCTCAAATAAATTTGTTAGTCTCTAAGGTGCCACAAGTACTCCTTTTCTTTTTACTCTATATTAAGGGTACATTTATAAATATTTTATAAATGGTTAATACTAATACATATTACTAGATGTAAATCAGGTGTATAGAGCCAAGCAGATCAATAGGTTGCTTATAAGTATGGCTAAAAACAAACACACCAACAGTTGGTATAATATAACTATGTTACAAACATGAGCACTGTTTAACACCTATTACTCTCGTATTAGCCACTATAAACTATTTATAAATACCTTCTTAATATAAAGTGCAAGCATAGGTTTATTCCTGGGGTAGGTTGTCACAGTTCAAGGCAACTGCCCCATATTCCCCCTCCATGGTCCAGCAAGAGGACACACTTTCAGGCTTCCAGCTCCCCAGCTGTCACACCTCTTAAGAGAGCCATGTCTCTCCCTCTGGGTAGTTTTTTTTTCCCCCCTAGGCTACACAGTTCCCTGCCTACACTGTGTTATTCCTAGCAAGCCAGATGACCTAACCAGCCCAGCATCTGCTGCACTTTGCTTACTCTTCAACGGCTACAGAAAATGTGATTGCCCACAGTTGTAAGTTACCACAAAGCCCTTTCCAAGCAAGCTCATTTATTCCTAAGGTAAAAGCATTACAGAAAAAAAGCAATAAAAATGTACATTTAGTGGGACGGGACACACCCCTGCGGTGCCTCCTGCTGGTCGTCCAGGGAATTAGCATTTCCAGCCTCCGGAGAGCCCTCTTCAGGCCGGTGTCCCGCTTGCTGCTGGGCCCAAGTCCCTCCTGGACCCTGGTGCCCCTTTCAGGTCAGGGTGCTGCCCCCTGGCAGTACCCCTACAGATCTGGGGAACCCCCAATCCCCTATCCCCACCTTGCCTCAGTATAGGGCTAATGCCAGTCACCATCTAGCCCCCATTCACTGGGGCGGATTGCAGTATAATTGCCACTCATCACAGGCAAAAGGGGTTTGGACCTACTGCCTTTGCGTACCTTTGGCTGCCCCCTGCAACCCCAGTACCTATTTGGCCTTACTCTAGGCCTGCAGCCTGGGGGTGGGGGAGAAGGATGTTCCAGGCCAGAGCTTCCCAGCTCCTCTGGCCTTCCCCCAGTCCTGCTCCACTCTTGGTACCCTGCTTGGGTCCTAGCAGCCAGGCCCATCCCTCCACATCTAGAGAGAAAGTAAGTGTTTGCTCCTGGCCCACTGCCCTCTTATAAGGGCCAGCTGGGCCCTGATCGGGGTGTGGCCGCATCTGTGGCTGGTTCCCCAATCAGCCACAGCTTGCTGTTGTTCCGAGCAGCAGCCTTCTCCACGCCTCAGCCCTTCCTTGCTGCAGCCCTCTCCTGGGCTGCTTTAACCCTTCAGGGCCCGAGTGGGGTAACCACCCCACTACATACCTGTATTCAAATATGCTTACCAGAGATCAGCCTCAACTCCAGCAAGGGCATTGGTAGGTAATCAGTTCTTCAAATCCCATACAGGGTTTTCTGTGGTTACAAGTTCATAATTGCTTTTGTTCAGAACAAGAACAACCATAAAGAGTTCACTCTTTCCTTTATATAGCTTGGGCCTTTGATCTTGTTCTCATCTAACCAGGTGATGAGCAGACAAAGGTCCTTTTCTCAGGGCGTAGCTTCAAAGGGCTGGGTTTTTGCATAACTACAAGGAGGTAAATTTGCATTCACCTTCCCCTAGAGATTCCCACTGTACTCTCAAAAAGAAAAGGAGTACTTGTGGCACCTTAGAGACTAACCAGTTTATTTGAGCATGAGCTTTCGTGAGCTACAGCTCACTATGTACTCTGTTTATCCCAAAAGTTCCTTCTTCTCTGGTCCATTTTTTAATATAGTTTTCTGAAGCTTGTAATACTTCTCAAAAGTTTTACATTGGCCACACTCTCCCCCCTTGAGACGTTACATACAATTCCACAATAATACATAACATTTGCATTTTTAATATAATGGACCCCAAAGATACTTAAACTTAATTCAATAAAGTTTTTCAAGGAGATTGCAGGAAATGTCATGTCAGTCACAGAGCTGATGATGCATGAGCCTGAAAGCACTCAGCCTGCTCAGATCCCAGGATGAGTTCCAATCCCAGCTGCAGTATCCTTCATTTTGCATGGAGCAGTGTTGCTGTTCAGACCTCCTCTTCTGGAGGAATGATGGATATGATGTGTGGCTTCAGATGTGGGTGGAATCCTTTGAATTTTGTTATAGATTCTGGGGCACGTGGTCCCTGGGCGAGGAGGGATTTAGTAAAATTACCTCATTATTAGTACTGAACCATTTATATTGGGATAATGCATAAAGACCACAAGCAGGTTGGGCCCCATTGTGCTATAGCTCAATAGAAGAATCCTGACATTCCCCTTGTTTTACTTGTATCAGAGAAATCAGACATAGGTTTCCCAAGGGAATTCGTTACAGGACCAGTTCAGGAGTGACATTTAATTATGGAATAATGTATGTTCTTCCCCTACCCCGTTTCTAAATTAGCCGTCATGTCACTAAAAATGTTTCTGTGTTCCACAATCAGTCCACTTAACTGTAACAAAGCAGCACAGATCCATCAAACTCACAATGAGCTCAGCTAATGACTGCTGAAATTACCAAATCAGCCCTGCTTCCCAACACCCCAGCCTTTCTCCTGTGTCTCTCCTCAATCATCTCTCTGCTTGTGGCCATGCTCAATGGGAAAGGACCATAGCAGGAAGCACTTGAGCCGAGGTCCCAGAACCAAATGCATTATCGTGTTATCCTTTTGACTGATTATTCTCCAAGCTATCCATTTTGTTACGAGGCAGTGGATGGGAGGCAGGGGAAGAGAGGTGGCAAAGCTGAGGCCAGCAATAAAATACCAGTATAGTGCATTGTTCCCATTTCCTGATTATGCATTTAACTGCATTTCTAAGCATATCCTTTTTTTTCTAAACCAGTGCTCGGAAGTGCAATTTCGTTGCTATTCAGATACAATGTGGCTTCTATTCTCTCGCTCGGTTTTAATTATGTGTCCACTGCTGCGCCTTCTCCAAGCTGGCGGACTCCGAGATTCATAATTTCAGCCTGACACCATAGAAACCACTTAGTTTGATTCAGGACTCTAATGTCATCACTGGCTAGTCTTGAACAGAGCAGGGAGAGAGGGTGTAATTTGAAGGCAGCATCACACAGAAACTGCAATTATTTCTCCCTTTCAGAGGGAAATGTAAACAAAAGGTCATCACTGGTCAGTGCTCTTCATTTCCATTCCTACACACTGACAAGCTGACTTTTTTTGTTTATTATTTATTTCCCCCACCCAACCCACATCCTGATTATTCCCCTCCACACGAGGGCTTGAACTAAGCAGCAGCCAGTGTTACCACACAGCTGAGGGCATAGACTGCACCCCTAAATTCCCCCTGGCAACTCCCCATGCTGTTTGAACATGGTGGCCTTACAGAGCTTGTTACAGCACTCCACGTTCAGCACTGGTGTAAGCCCAGAGCACGACTTTTGTAGCACTCTGCACCTGGATACTTCAGAGTGATCAGCATGATAGACAGTCCCATCCTCCATCTTGAGCCCAGCAACCTTCCGCTCCAATCAAGATGGAGTGCTGCCTCATGGGCTGGTGGTCGTGGGCTGAACCTAAATACTGATAGGGCTACATGGTGCAACGCCCTGTTATTAGCCGGTGGTCTGCAATTTGGCCACTTTTCTAGGCTAAACCTTGTCTGATCACGGTAGGAAAGAGAGAGATGCTTAGAAAGAATATTGGCAAGGAGAATTAATACTCGCAGACGGTGGAATACAATTTGCTCTCCACTGTTCTCCAAATCCTGCTGAACTAAATGAAGCTCTCCTGATCTCCCCCTCTGGCTCAGTGATAGAAAGGAGTTAAGTGAATATAAATGCTCATATCAAATCACAGGTATTGATTTTCTGAGCTGGTAAATGAAGGCGCTTTATCTCCAATGGGAGACTGAAGGTCTGTGTGTCACACTTTGCTCTATTTTCATAAAATGCCGGCACAGTGAAATTCTTTTACCTGACACCTAATAAAATGAAGGGGGACCAGATCCTAATGCCAGTCACATTGGTGTAGACCCAGAGTGACTCCAGTGCAGCCAACGGAGTCGTTCTGGATTTACATCAGGGCAACGGAGAACAGAATCTGGCTCAGGAAGCCGGTCTTGCGTGTAGACCATCCATGCAACTAACATGGTGTCAAAGTTTGACTCAGACTCACAATTTATCAGACCACTCTGTTTTATTAGCAAAGCTGCTCTGCTAATACATTTAGAAGTGAGCCCCCCGAGTGGGGCTTGCGTCTCTTAATTTATACAGTTTTTTGGAGAACAAGTTACAGAGAAGTTACAGACAAAAGAAGAAAAAGATTTTAGTCACCACCCTTCGAGATCCCTGAGACCAGTCACGTATCTTCAATTACCTGCCACCCTTAACAATCTCCTTTAACAGCTTCCAGTTAACTTAACTAATTGCCCTTCACACCTTCCATTCTGATGCCTGCTTCTTAGACGTGCTGGCTCTGTCTTAATTGCTTCTCCATTCAAAAGCTAACTGTCCCTAGGTGTGCTCCCTCAGATACTTTGTAACATGTTTTGGCATGCCCTCTCATATACAATGTATCCAGCATGTCCCCTTATACAACCTTATCCTTATACAATGTTATACTTCCACAATGGCAATGTCTTTGCATTGCTACAGCCCTCCAGAGCCTGTTGGTGGGGAACAGGCAGGGGTGTTACAAATACACATGTGTGTATACACACACACAAACACACACACAGGCTGCAGTGTAACTCCGTAGGGAGGGAGGAGCTATACAACTCAGAAAGCCCTCTTAGAAAGACAACCTTTGTGGCATTATGCCCCATGTTCTTCATAGAGACATTGTTATGATTTGATTACGGCATAACGATGATGTATCTTATGCAAGATAAGGCACGTGAGATACCACTGGAAAGGTTATGATTTACTGAATATGATTCTCCTATTTGTAGGCATGTATCATTTTTGTGTCTGAAGTTAGGAATATTGTCTATACATCTATTACAAATGTGTTTACACCTGGGGAAGGCCCACTAGACAGAATGCAATCTGTCTAGATGGCTTGCTGGGAAGGGCCATTAGGGAGAACAATAGGTCTTAGAACAGCAGTTCTCAAACTGTGGGTCAGGACCCCAAAGTGAATCATGACCCTGTTTTAATGGCGTCTCCAGGACTGCCGTTAGACTTGCTGGGACCTGCCACCTGGGCCAAAGCCCTAGCCCCGCCACCTGAGGCTGAAGCCCTTGGGTGGAGCTCAGGCTTCAGCTTTGGCCCACCTGCCTGGGGCAGCAGGGCTCAGGCAGGCTCAGGCTTAGGTCCCCCCATCCTGGGGTTATGTCGTAATTTTTGTTGTCAGAAGGGGGTTGCGGTGCAATGAAGTTTGAGAACCCCTGGTCTTAGAAGATGCTAATCTCCCACCAGGAAGCCTTCCTGGGGACACTGCAAACAGCCTCTGATTTATGGCTGCAGGGACATGTGACCAAGTCACCTGGTACTAGACTCCATGCTAAAACTAGAGTTTTTCCACTGACCAGGCGTGGGAATCAAGCTAGGAGACAAAGGATTCCTGCCACATGCAAAAACTATTTAAGGCAGGGGAGTAACATCATCGTGGTTCATTCTTCACTGACTCCCTGCCCAAGAAAGAGGACTGCTGGAAACACCTGAGAACAAAAGGACTGGACAAAAAAAGGGCTGAGACCAGGCTAGAGGGTTGTCTGGCCTGTGAAAAGAATATCTGGAGTTTCCAAGAATCTCTACAATCTGCCTAAAACAACATTTTGGGTGAGAATGTGCTACTTAGAACCAGTTTCTTTAGTATATTAAGCAATAAAGAGTAAAGGGAGCCCGGGCTGGTGGGTCAGGTGGGCTCAGTGGTACCCCAGTCCCAGGTGGCACCCTGAAGGGGTGGGGGTAACCCGTCACAACTTCCTTCTGAGCATGCTAATCAACCAGTGTCTATTGTTTTGCCTGCCCAGCCTGATGCAGCTCCCACTGAAATCAGTGGGCTTGCTTCTGACTTCAGTGGAAGCAGGACTAAGCCCATCGACTCTAAGTTCTCGAGAGCAGAGGCCATGTATTCCTCTGTGCTTTCCACAGCCCTGAGCATGCTCTTGGTACATAACAAATAAGATGGAAGGAAGCGAATCACAGAACTGGAAGGGATCTCAAGAGGTCATCTAGTCCAGTCCCCTGCACTCAAGGCAGGACTAAGTATTATCTAGACCAGGGGCAGGCAACCTTTTTGTCCTGAGGACCGCATCGGGTTTTGGAAATTGTATGGAGGGCAGGTTAGGGGAGGCTGTGCCTCCCCAGACAGCGAGACGTGGCACGGCTCCCACCCCCTATCCACTCCCCCACCGCTTCTTGCCTCCTGATGCCCCCTGGGACTCCTGCCCCATCCAACCCCACCCCCCCGTTCCCTGATGGCCCCCCTGGGACCCCTGCCCCATCCACCCCCCCCCCCCGCTCCCTGTCCCCTGACCAGACCCAGAACCCCCGCCTCTGACTGCCCCCCGCTGACCCATCCAACCCCTCCTCTCATTCCTGACTGCCCCCCCCGGGACCCATGCCCCATCCAACCACCCCTTCTCCCTGTCCCCCGAATGCCCCCAGAACCCCTGCCCCTGACTGCCCCCCGCCGCCCCATCCAACCCCCCCGTTCCTGACTGCCCCCCAGGACGCCTGTCCCCATTCAACCCTCCTGTTCCCCACCCCCTGACCACCACCCCGAACTCCCCTGCCTTCTATCCACTCCCCTCCCCCCCATCCCCACCGCTCGCTGAACCCTTACCACGCTGCCTGGAGCGCCGGTGGCTGGCAGTGCTGTAGCCACGCCACCCGGCTGGAGCCAGCCGTGCACCGCACAGCACAGAGACCGGGTCAGGCCGTGCTCTGCAGCTGCGCTGCCCCAGGTGCTCGCAGCCCCCGCCCCCACCCCCAGCATGGCGCTGGCAGTGCAGTGAGCTGCGGCAGCGGGGGAGGGGAGGGCCGGGGGCGAGCCTCCAGGGCCAGGAGCTCAGGGGCTGGGCAGGAGGGTCCCGCAGCCCAGATGTGGCCCGCGGGCCATAGTTTGCCCACCTCTGATCTAGACCATCCCTGACAGGTGTTTGTCCAACCTACTCTTAAAAATCCCCAATGATGGAGATTCCACAAGCTCCCTAGGCAGTTTATTCCAGTGCTTCACCACCCTGACAGTTAGTTTTTCCTAATGTCCAACCTAAACCTTCCTTGCTGCAATTTAAGCCCATTGCTTCTTGTCCTATCCTCAGAGATTAAGAAGAACAATTTTTCTCCCTCCTCCGTGTAACAACCTTTTATGTACTTGAAAACTATTATCATGTCCCCTCAGTCTTCTCTTCTCCAGACTAAACAAACCCAGTGTTTTCAATCTTCCCTGATAGGTCACATTTTCTAGCCCTTTAATAATTTTTGTTGCTCTTCTCTGGACTTTCTCCGATTTGTCCACATCTTTCCTGAAATGTGGCGCCCAGAACTGGACACAGTACTCCAGTTGAGGCCTAATCAGTGAGGAGCAGAGCGGAAAAATTACTTCTCATGTCTTGCTTACAACTCTCCTTCTAATACATCCCAGAATGATGTTTCTTTTTTTTGCAACAGCCTTACACTGTTGACTCATATTTAACTTGTGATCCACTATGACCCCCAGATCTCTTTCCACAGTACTCCTTCCTAGGTAGTCATTTCCCATGGGAAGGGTTGTTGAGACATGGGACAGACTTTTCCTGCTTAAGAACATACAATGGAGAGCGGTAATATGGTATCTGACCCTTGACTTTCTTCACTTCCATCACTGGTGGACATTCCTTGGTGTTAGCCGGAGGCATATTGTCCCGAGAGTGGTGCCCTTGTTCCAATATGGGAGTTGGTTCATAGCATGGATCTGCCCTTGCCTGGATGGAAAATCCAAAACATATCAGATATTTCCTTTTGTTGGCTCTTTTGCATTCAGGTATTGGGCGTATTCACATAAAGGACCTCTGGCCCTAGGCCATTCTCCAGAAGCTATTCCCTTGTTGCACAGCTCCCCACACTGTACCAGCTGCGGTAATGAGGAAGACAGTGGTGGTGGCAGCATCCTCATGGCTTCAGATCCCATTCTTCTATTTATTCTGTTCTCTGTAGGTTCTTATCCCACCCTCGTAGTATTTGAGTCCCTTTCAGTAGTGCATTAAGTGACTTGCCTAGGATCTGTCCCAGGAGAATTGTTCTCTCTCTTATCCTCTCCGCAGGGAAACAGTTGTATGTGCTGTGGAGTGTTGTTTGGCGGGATTTTTTTGTTTTGTTTTGTTTTTAAGGTACACACCACCAGCATTTGCCAGCTTCCCTCTGCTTGGAAAGCTTTTTTTTTCCAGGTCTTTTGTATTTTTTTTTTTTAATCATCTTCTTAGCGCTACAAGAGGAAATGTCTCCGCACACAACCGCTGCATAAAGTGCAAACATCAGTCCTTTCTTATTAAACTGAAGCTGAAATGCTCATAGACAAGCTGTTAAAAAGAAGAAAGTTTCCACACTGTGGCGGAAAAGGTAAAATGCAGTAATTGTCCAAACCTTTCAAGAAAGGAAATTGCATTGGAGAGGGGAGGACCTTTTCCTTCTGTGGCCGTTTGCCAAAATAATGCAGAGAGACTCACTTAACTTACATATTGTTAGGCGCAGAATCACCTGACTGCCCCGATTCCTGCAGCTTTGTACTACACATTTCAAAATGCAAAGAGCAATTGAATATCCTTTCTTGTTGCCATTTAAATATGTTGTATTGATTTATTTGTAATCCACAAAAGTGAAAATGATGTCTCAGACAAACAGTGAGTTCCCAGCAGGCAAAATGGATCAGCACGAAATAGAAGAAATGAGAATTGTGATAATGGTGTGGGCCCCAATCCTTGGCTGTGGCTTTAGAACACACTCTGCAAGGGGTGTAAGGTGGCTTTAAGACATTTTTTGCAGGATCCTGGAAGCATTGTGCACAGGCCAGTGCCCCAGCACCTAATCTGCAGCAGCTGCAATGGGCCCAAGGGGCTGTTACAGTAACCACAGATCAAGAGCTCTTGGACACCCCAGCCACACTCCTTTTCATCGGTCATGCCTCCGACATTGGCCATGGGGCAGGGATGGCATCAGAAACGCTATGTTCAGCTTACCGTTGGGTGATGTTTTCATGGCTGGTGATGCTGGCTTCAGGCCCAAATTGCACTGCTGGAGAGAAAGGATAAAAGCAGTGGCAGGAACTAAGGAGATCTTGGGTCAGTATTTGTCTCTTCCAGAGACTTCCTGTGTGAGCTTGGGCAAGTCACTTAATATTTCTATGCCTTAGTTCCCCATCTGTAGTACTAAGATAACGATATTTCCTCTCTCCCATCCTGCCTCGATCTTATCTGTTTAGATCATAGCAGTATGGGGCAAGGATTAATTTTTACAATACTGCACCTGGTACAATGAGGCACTAGTCTCACTTGGACTCTAGATAACACCATAATGTGAATAACAAAAAACAGCCTGAATGCAGGGGAAAATCTGGGCCTGGATTTAGAAAGTGAAACTGATTGTGTCCTTTTAGTGGAAAGATGGGGGAAATCTCCTCTCTTCCACCACCTCCTCCAGTTGTCTCTCACAGAGCTTAAGGCCAGACAGGACCACTAGGTCATCCACTCTGACCTCCTGTGTATCACAGGCCAGTAACACCACCCAGCACCCCACACACACTAAACCCACCAATGGAAATGAGACCCAAGTAAATGAGACCCACAGGAGACTATGCTACTATGTGCCACAGGCTGAGAATAGGAGGGACCAAGGTGCACCAGTGCTCAAGGCCCCTGCAATGGCAGAGAAATGATTAGGTGAGATATACCCAGATAATCCTGGCAAGTGACCCACACTCACACTGCCATGTATGGCAATCAGTTAGACCCTGAGCACATGAGCAAGAACTAGCCAGCCAAGCACCTGTGAGACAGAATGCTCAGTGCCACCTCAGAGCCCTGGCCCTCTACATCCAATGTACCATCTCCCTCCGTGGCCATCCCTGATGCATCAGAGGAAGGAGATAACCCCCAAAAAATATTGGGGAGGAGGAATCTCTTCCTGATCCTTGCCAATGGTCATCTGAAACCCTGAAGCATAAGCGTTAGGAGCTTTGTATTTTTTAAATTCTTTTACCTTCAGCAAAGATTCCATCTACGAAACTAACCAAAAGAGGATGGAAATTCCAGAGCTGCAAAATCCCCTGTGAAATGCATAATGGTCTGTGCAGCTTTGCCCGGAAGTTTTCCAATGCAGGATCCAGAAATTGTACATGAGATTATCACGCCTCAAGAGAAAAACCCTAATGGCAGTAAAGGAGCTGAAGTACGTCAAAGTCTGAACAAGTCGATACAGCTCAGACTGGTTCATACCACCCCAGAAAGATAGTCCATATATTATTTAAACTATCCAATTTACTGAGCAGTTTAAACAGGGCTCTCGATGCTGCAATCAGAACTGCCAGGGCTGCCCAGAAAACTTTGAAAAACATTCTGTTTAGAGACAATTCTGAGTCAGTGTCGGAGATTTTTTTGCTTTTAATCATCTCCCATTCTCTAATGCTAGGATCATTTGCATGAAGAAAGGACCTTTGTTCCTGCTGCTTATTCCCCACCTCAGAGCAGAATCCTTAGTGATGGCCTTGCCGTCCTCTCCACCATGTCATATGAGGAAGTCGCACAGCTTTGTGGTCCTTTGAGGACTTGAGGCACACACTTGCAATATCAGCACGGAGAGCAGGAGCAGATGAACTCTTAATAAACAAAGATTATTTCAGAGTTCTTTTGTAATTGGAGCAACATCCCTTGCCAGAGAGAGATTGCATGGCAACTGCCTGCATGGATACCTCTGTGAAGGTAGGGGTCCAAATCCCTCCAACCTTATGGAGCTCCTCTGATTCCTGAATAATGGGGACCAAATAAGAACCTCAAAATCCATCTACTTCCAGACAAAACCAGGATGTACAGCACCCCCAGACACTGTGCAACAGACAAATCAATCTAACTTCTTCATGCTTAAATTACATTTGGCCGTTAGTTCCAGTTCTTGCTTGGGTGACAGTTTGAGTCAGTTATTGATAGATCCAAATCCTTAGAGACAATCTTTTGCCTCTGCTTTTTCAGCCAATCACCAACTATTATGTTTATATTTGGAAGTCAGGTGAGGGGCTCTTCCCTGCCTGGCGTGGAAGTGGTGACAAAGGGGAAAAGGAGTGTGCACACTCCAGAGAATTAGCACAACTAGTTATAAACCTAATACATTGGCAAGCACGGCTATCCTTCTGTTGTCCATAAATAATTCATTGGCAAGATGCTTGTAGGAACAGCACTTTTTGGATATTCCATGGGAAACTGTAACCAGTCCTGAGTCCCTGCTGGCTACTAGATTCAAAAGGATCTGGAGAGGAGGCCTCAACGTGGTGGCATCAGCCCCAGAACTGCCAAGATAAGAGATTTTGCTCTCTCCTCTCCGAGATATAGCTATGGCCTTTAGGCAATTTTCTCGGCTCTATAGTGGAGATGGGCCCAAGTTGTTTAGTGCAGATCCCAATTTCTATCTGAACGTCCCCAGTTCTATCAGGTTTGAATGAGGTGTTGTGCCCATCTCTCTGCCTCATTATTAATTATTATCATTATTATTGGTATGACCATAGCCCCCTGGGGCCCTAGTCACAGACCTGGACTCCATTGTGCTATGTACTTTACAAACCCAGAACAAACAGATGGGGCCTGCCCCCAAAAGACTTACAATCTAGCTATAAGACAAGAGACAACAGGTGGATTCCAACAGACCCAAGCAGGAGGACAAGGAAACAATGAGAGGACATTGGTCAGCATGGTAGCAGTGGTCCTTTCAGTATGTTTCCCCAGAGGAAGGGGGCAGAGGGAGACAATCTTCCCCACCACATTTCTTCGCACATTTTGTATTGAAAGTAATTTTTTGCTGGTAAAAGATGTTGCCTTGACAGGCTGGGAGACCAACTTCTTCTACTTCTCTACAGAAGAGGAGCAACAGCAATGTCACGGCAAGCTTCCCCCATGCTGCTCCACGAATGTGTCTCTGGGGAACAGGGGAGCTCAGCCTCTGTCGCTCATTCAGTTCTTGGCCATTCTGCTGAGACTGCCAGTGAAGGGGAATGAGGAGCCTCTTAGTGGTTTTTGTGACGTCTCTATGCTGCATTGTTTCATGTGGAATGTTGGATATTCACCAGATGGCAAGGCCTTTTGATCACTCCCAACCGTGACCAGTGTCCAAATGGTGGAAATCTCTCAAAACAACCCATTATCTCATGAGCCCTTCAGCCCACTTTCATTGTAAATTCTAAACAAGCCCGGCTGGACACTGTTGGCAAAGAAGCACTATTGAAATCGCAGGGCCAGACACTAACCTGAATGGATTTAATTCTCATATCGCAGGAGTGACATGATAAGGTGGGAATTAGCAGCGCTAGGCTGTAATTCCACCTCCACCACTGACTCACAATGTGGCCTTACAAAAGTCACTCAACTGTTCTGTGATCACTTTTCCCACCTGGGACATTAATGAACACCCACCTTTGAAAAGCACTTTGAGATCTACAACTCATATTTATCCATATTAGCGTTAGTGTTAGCCTCCTTTGACCTGAGTGGATAGCCAAAGCTTACAGCCCTGTATATTGTTTCCACTAGGAAGAGAAATTGAGGCGAGAGCCAGGTATTTTCTTTGATGTAAACTCTGTTTATTCACACAGATTGTATATCAAGTCCTGCTTCCCAGAACACAGCAGGAGACAGTTCCTCTGCTTGCTTTCCAAACCTGCCTTTCCAGCAAGCACTCTGTGCCCAAAATTCTCTCTCTCTTTGCCTTCTCTCAGGGTCACATCACCAGTGCCTCTGTGTTGTCTGTTTGGCTTTCTGATTGCTTCTGTCTCTCATAAGAATGGCCATACTGGGTCAAACCAATGGTCCATCTAGCCCAGTGTCCTGTCTTCCAACAGTGGCCAATGCCAGGTGTTTCAGATGGAATGAACAAACTAAGCAATCGGCAAGTGATCCATCCCCTGTCGCCCATTCCTATCTTCTGGCAAACAGAGGCTAGAGACACCCACAGCATGGTTTTGCATCCCTGACCATCTTGGCTAATAGCCATTGATGGACCTATCCTCCATGAACTTACCTGGTTCTTTTTTGAACCTCATTATAGTCTTGGCCTTCACAACATCCTCTGGCAAAGAGTTCCACAAGTTGACTGTGCATTGTATGAAGAAATACTTCCTTTTGTTTGTTTTAAACCTGCTGCCTATTCACTTCATTGGGTGACCCCTACTTCTTGTGCTGTTCAAAGGAGTAAATAACACTTCCTTATTCATGTTCTCCACGCCAGTCATGAGTTTATAGACCTCTATTATATCCCCCCTTAGTCATCTCTTTTCCAAGCTGAAAAGTCCCAGTCTTTTTAATCTTTCCTCATCTGTTCTATACCCTCTCCGTGTCCCTCCCCCAGCTCCACACCCACACAAACGGGTCCAAGCCCTAGCTCCTCCAATTGAAACCCATTGGACCACATGGTTCGGCTTTTACTCCAGTTTTTCATGTGTTTGCGATTTGGGTACTACTGCCACACATTTATCCTGAATGAAAGGCTGTGGTTATACCCAATCCATGTCACCAGGTGCTTATAGAGATGATGGCCCCATATTGCATCTTGCCAGCCATGGCACATGGTGACTGGGGCAGTGACAGCAACAGACTTTGCTAATGGTAACTTATAAACACTTCCACTTGTTCTTGTCGAGGAAGAATCGTGATGACATTTTGAGATAATAAAATAATTAATCACACTGCACACCTTTAAGCTCCTAAAAGGATCTTGCTGATATCACTGACCAGGACTCAAAGTGGAGACTGCTTTGCAAATAATCCAGTTCAGATTTTACCCAACAACCATTGCCTGCTGGATGGGGATGATTGGCGTCGTTGTGTGGGTCCTGAGACCTCCAAGCCATCTGGAAGCGTTTCAGTACATCCACCAGTGCTGCTGAGTCCTAGCATGTTGATATGAGGCTGCTGGAGACCCAGGCTACCCTACCTGGCTAGCAGGTGTTTTGAAACATTCATGCAAAAGTTTTGGGCTCTGATCTTCAGAAGAAAAGCCCTTTGGAGTCATGCCGTGGAGCCAGAGGGCTGTCTGTCCAGTGCACAGGAGCAGCTAAAAAGAAAATAATGCTTTGGGTGCATTTACATGAGAGAGTGTGTGTCGTACTGAGGAGGGTGGGCACTGGGCAGCAGCTCTGGTGATTTCAGTGTAAGAAAGAATTTAGGGCTGTGTCTTGGCAGTGACACTGGGGACTGCAGGGTAATGGAGTGTGCATCTGGGCAGTGGCTACTGGGCCCTCAGGCTAAATTCACTAAAATTATACGTGTATATAGAGAGACTATTTATAGCATATCACCTTGTATATAGAGAGACTATATATAGCATATCAACTTGCAAGTCATAAAGCAATAGCTAGTTTACACCCTCTGCGTTGGATTTCCCAGTAAGGCTCTAAATGAAGTGTCTCAAATAAGGATTCACTTTAGACTCAATAAAGAGAGTTATTGCTTAATAATGAAATAGGTAGTGGTTATTGCAAACACATTTAGTGAGGTTTAACCACCCCATAATGGGTATGCAGAAGTCATGGCCTGGCTGGGAAAGCTCAATGAATATCTTTTTAATCATATATTGGTATTTAATCGATATACAATTACTAGTCCATTAAATCTGAATTAAAAAGACACCACTGCATTGAGAGCCTACCCTCATTCTCCTGCATTGCCAGGCTATTTCCACCCATTGCAAATGGCTACCATTTGAGACGGTTGCCCAAAATAAGCATCAATCTTCACTCAATACTTTTGACCCAGGATCACTGAGTTCCTGGATCACTTTTGCCCTTCCCTCCCACATTGGTCATAGTTATGCATGTGATAGGAAGGGCTGCCAGATCCATGGTGAACCAAGAGTTGCGCCCCCTACCCTCCCCCCGCACATTAAAAGTCTAGGCTGCAGTTGGAAATTTGAGTTCAAGGCCATAACAGGATCAGGGTTTGATTTCTGTGGCCCTGACATCTCGTGAACTCTTCATGAGAGATTCCTGCCATTTTAGCAGCGCATCTGAACCACGTCTGGAAAATAAACCCAATCTGGCATTGGATCAAACCAGGGTGAGCTCAGAACCTGAACTTCATGGGGAAGGCAGTTCAGATTTGAGGTTCTGGTTTAAGTTATGTTTATATAAGCCTAAACAGGGCCCAGGTCCATCGCTGCCAAATGGCACACAGCGAACTAAAGGGACACTCTCTCTCTCAAAGTGCTTGTGATACTCTTGGCTCCCTACCCTGCCAGTGCTACCTCCTTCCCAGCCCTGAGTGCCAAGTTTAGCACTTTCCGCCAGTGCCCTACTCCCCACGGATCCATACTTAGGCATGGAGGGGGCCCACCACCGCTCTACAGCATGGATCCCTGCCTTACTCCACTCCTGCTGCTTGTGGCAATAAACCTGCCATTAGTTACTACATGGAGACATTTCTGCCATAGAACTGCTTGAAGTGCCCCGCATACCCTCTTTACACCTTAAAGATATCAATAGCAACTAAAAGATCCCAATTTTTTAAAAAAGCATGCTGGGTTTCATAAGGCAGGGTGTACAATGGAGGATGCAGGCAGAAAGCAGAATCAATTCCTTTAAGGACAAAAAAATATTCACAACCCATACTGTCACAGGAAAACACTCCCCTGTTAGTGGAGAAAAGAATCTCACTCCTTTCCACCAGCCAGTGACTTAAATTGATCTAATGCAGGAAGCCATCCCGGCTAATCCTAATTTTATAGGGTCTAATGGGTGTCACTTTGCTGTGATCACGCTTCACCCAGTGTGTGAAAGAGATACAATTCAGGCTCAGCAAAAGCTAAAGCAAGGGAGAGATTATTTTCTTTTCAGATGTATAAAGAGAGAGGGGGAAACACCCGCTCACCTTGATTAAGTAAGGCAGTTACAAGAAAAGGAGTACTTGTGGCACCTTAGAGACTAACCAATTTATTTGAGCATAAGCTAGTCTCTAAGGTGCCGCAAGTACTCCTTTTCTTTTTGCGAATACAGACTAACACGGCTGTTACTCTGAAATAAGGCAGTTAAGTAGCACATCAGAGACCACATAAATGCAACTTGAGCAATTATGGAGATCTCCACTCTTTATTGTCTCTAAAGATTACTCTTTTGCTCTTGTCTTTAGTACCTAAATGGCCCTGGACAAAAGGTACCCACTGACTCGCATTTCATTTGCTTGTTATATATGGGGGTGAAACTGATGCTCATGAAAATGAAGGACTGAAAAGGAGTAGAGCAAGATATACAGGAGGCAGGTAACACGCAAGCTTATAGTACCACATGGCTCTGCCAGTGCACCTCCATCTTGTCCTGCAGTACCTTCTGCTATTCCAGCCCTAGGCTGCACCCACAGCTCTGTGAATGCACATCAACCCTAACCTACATCCTGGACCATTCCTACTCCAGTCTTCCAGCTCATAAAATACTGCCAATGTGCTTCAGTTTGACCTGCAGAACTCTTGCTATTCCAGCACTGAGTCTCTGTTTTAAAGACTAACGGTGAAACCAAACTGTGCCTGGCTGTCTGATGCTTTACCGATATGATAAATGTCAGGAAGGAAACGGAGTACCAAGATTATCCCCAAATTCTACTTCCATCAAAGTTTCCATTGATATACTGGCCCATAAAAACTCAAGCAGTTTTAACTCAAGGATTAGATTCTATTAACTAAAGCAGGCAACTATATGTACCATTAAATACATAAGCACGGTAGTTTGTGAATTTTCTCAGGGCACAGATTAAGGACCCGATACAGAAAAGCACATAACCACATGCTTCACTCTAAGCATGAGAGTAGTTCTATTGTTGCATGTTTAGAATTAAGGATGTACGTAAGTGCTTTGCTAAATCAGGACCTACGGGCTTGTACACACTACCCCTTATGTTGCTGTAACTTATGTTGCTCAGGGGTGTGAATAAGCCACCCCCCCAGTGACGTAAATTACAGCAACCTAAGCGCCGGTGTGGACAGCGCTATGTTGGCAGGAGAACTACCGCCTCTAGCAGAGGTGGTTTTATTATGCCACTGGGAGAGCTCTCTCCGTCAGCATAGAGCATCTTCACCAGATGCGCTGCAGCTGCGCCGCTGTAGCACTTCTAGTGTAAACTAGCCCTAAGTGGTGAAGGACTGTTAATTTAGTGTGGCCTTGCTTTTTTTTTTTTTTTTTTTTGAAGTGGGGCTTTACAAAATCTAACTTGAACCGAGCTGTATTCAACAGATTTAAAAGAATCATCAAAGGAAAAAAAGACCACTTCATGGGAGGAAGGGCTGGATTAAAATTATTCCACGCTCCTTTTTTAACCCCCAAAAGACTAAGAAGGCAAAAAATGAAACTTACTATAAACAAAAGTGAAACTGACCAGTCTCAGTTTCATTCTTTAAGCTCAGTGAAATGAAAGCTGAAAATAAACAACACAGTGAATGGGGAGTGGATTTTTAACAATCTAGGATGCTATCACAAGTAATGATAACATTCCTCCATGGACATTATTGTTCAATAGAGCACACATATCATTAGAAAAAGAAGCAAAGAACAGACAAAAGGATGCATGATACAGATGTGTAATATAGGTAAACAGAGTCTCCGCTGGATCATGTGGGTCAGTTTTGCTTGGCTACATTAATGGTGAGAAGCACAAAGTGCTGAAGCAATGAGCAATGCATGCATGTAGGTGTGTAGGGTAGACAAAAGCACTTGTTGCTCCAGAAATGGCTTTAGCATTTCATTATAAAGGATGGATTTTTGCACATGCCAGCACAACCAAAACTGTGCACAAAAATGTTGCCACGGGGGAAGATAACGAGCTGAATGCCTCTCCCAGCTCTGTACAGCACTCTTGAGAATTCTTGTCATTAAATTGGCATTCTGGAGGATTCAATCCCGGATCAGATGTAAATGTTTTGGTCAGCCCAGAAATAAACACTGGATAAATATGCTTTCGACAAACTAGTATTGGGATAAATTCCCTTGTGGTATTTTGCAAAGGCTGGTGAGCAATGCGAAGTGGAAAGGCAACTTTGAGGCATCACCTTTCTCTTCTGTAGCACAATTAACGGGTCTCTCTCATCAACTGAAAAAGGGTTTATGGCCTCCATTCTGATTCATATCTGTCAAGTCACTGAGCAGGGGGAATCTAGCTTATGGGGCACGGCCAGATAAAATGTGACCATGTGGTAATCCAAAGGAGAGGCACAACAAAGAAGTCTGGAAAGGGGCATTTCAGAGAACAGGGAGATTCATTTCTCCTTTGCCTGTAAGGGAAGCTTTTTCCAGTTTTAGTTTAACAATATAAGCCTTATAATCAAATATCTATTATGAATGGGCCAGATCCTGCCATCTTTATTCAGGCAAAAAGTCCACTGAATTGGAGTTTTGCTATGGAAGGTGTTCATGATCTGGTCTGTTATTTATTCCTAGCTGGCTAATGAAACAACAAGCCAATGCATGCAGCTGGAAAGTTCTTCTAAGCCAGCAAGGAGCCCAAGTTCTGGGCGCCAAAATACAATCACCAAATGCTGCTCTCTGTTACACTCATGCAGAGGCAGATTAGAGGTTTGTGGGGCCCCTGGGCCAGCACAAGCAGGAGCCCCCACACCCCTTCCACTTGCAGTCCCTCCTCCCCCGTGTTCCTGCTGGGGAAATGTAGTCGGGGTGTGGGGCTTGCCCCACTCTGCCCACCCGGGGCTCCTACCAGGGAGCGGGGGAAGCCCTGGTGCCCCAAACCCGCTTCCCGGCAGGAGCGCCGGGCAGGCGGAGTGGGTCGGGGCACAGCACCCCTCCCAATTGGCTGGGGCCTCCTCCAATTGGCCAGGGCCCCTGGGCACGGGCCCCATTGGCCCAGTGGCTAATCCACCACTGCACTCATGCAACACTGCTTTACATTGCTCACTGAGGCTGCTTCACACCGTTAATCTAGAGGACTCCAATAAAGACAGAAGCTGCCCTTTAAAGAGCAAATGAAAGGCCTCCTTGATGACTCAATCATTAGGCACTCAAGAGTAGAACAAATCCTTGTTTAGCCCTTCTCATCTTCATAGGGGCCTACTTTATAATGGGACCATCTGGCGCCACCTTAACTACAGTGCCACTAGGACAATTACTCTGCTAATATTGTTTCTCTCTTCCCCATATTCCTTTTCTGTTAATTAACTTAACACTAAACCATCCATGGGTAGGCTTGAAAGCCACATTACACATACACACAGATTTAAACTAGGCTGAACCAGTATAACACAAGCAGAAAGGCAATATAGGGACTGGCACAAGACTGATGCAGGAGTCATTCATATGCTGTAATTCCTAAGAGGGGCCAGGCATTGGGATTCATGGGGAAAAAAAACAAAACAGGGATGCACTCAGGATGCACAGACACACAAAAGAGACAATAAAACAATATCAGTAGAGCAAATGGGATAAATAGAAGGCTGGACATGAGGTTGATTCCATGTCTGGGATTGAAGAGATCCAGTTCTATGCCCACCTCTACCTCTCACTGCGTTACCTTGGTCATGTTACTTCACCCCTCTGTGCCTCAGTTTCCCTATCTGTAAAATAGAGATACTTAGCTCACAGGTGGGTTGGGTTTTAATGCCACATTTACTGACGTTTATAAAATGCTTTGAGATCTTCAGCTGGTAGACACTATGGAACAGCAAAATATTATAACTCATAAAACAAAATCAAGAGGGATGTGGTATTCACAAGAGCAAGTGTAACACACACAACTCCTGGGTGTGGTGTTCTGTTCCATCTACTGGCACCGAGACTACGTATAGACAGTTAAATAAGTCTGCTCTACAGCCTTAGCTAACAGCCAGTTGCCCTTTAGCTCATGCTGTAGAGGCTCAAGCACTAAGTTCCAAAGGTCCCTGGTTTGATCCTGCTTGATGACAACCAGGGTCTGTTGGTATTACACAAGCAGACAGACTTACTGTAGGCTCTGCTAGGAGTGCATGAATCATTCACAATTAAGTTTAAAAACCTTAGTATCCTGATAGGTTTGATTTTGCTAAACTATCCAAATTTCACACACACAGTAACTGTTGAGAAGTCATGGTATTTTACCAAGCAATGACAAAAAAGACTGGAAAGGGGTCCTTTACTGTTCATGACTGATGCTAATTTTGGGTGTAAGCCTCAGCATCTTTGAAATTTAAAATTCAAAATCAAATGCAGGCAGGGATCAATCTGGTCATCAAGAGAGGTCAATGGAATTCTTTTCCAACATTTTGCTTGTTTTGTTGTGAAAACTCTGGGAAAAGCCAAATGGGGGGAGGAGTGGCAAACGGACCCAGAATGAAAGAACAAGTTTGACCTACGTTTTCAAAAGTGAGTAGTGACTGAGGGCCTCACTTTCTGGGTGCCCCAACGCAGATACCTTAAAAGGGGCCTGATGCTCAGCCCTTACTGAAAATCAGGATCCTTAAAAATGAACCAAGATGACATGGAAAAATAGACACACCACACATTTCTGATCACTTCTGAAAATGTGTAACAAATTTTAATGACATTTTGCAAATATATATATATATATATTCATTCCCCACATTTCCTACCTTTTTTATGACAGCTCTAGCTCTCCATAAAGATGGACTCTCAACAGAACAAAACCATCTAGCCTCCCTTGGAGAGCCAAATGGCCAAATCCCAGGTCTCTGCTAGCAGAAGGGATTTTTGATGAAGGATTTCCACATCTGAGCAACTGATTCGGGAGGGGAGCATGATACCTTACTGATTGCACACAGCAGGAAGTGGTGAGAAATCATCATTTTACTGCTCTCTGCTGGTGTGAGAAAGGAAGAGATTTGGGGACAAAGCTCTGACTTTGGCTCATCATTGGAGTGGTTAGAGAGGCAGAACCCCCGGTTGAAAGCTCCTGGCATTTCTATGCAGTGACAAGGACACCTCTCTCTTCTGGATGAGACTAGGGTGACCAGATAGCAAGTGTGAAAAATCGGGACGGGGATGGGGGGTAATAGGAGCCCATATTAAAAAAAGCCCCAAATATCTGGACTGTCCCTATAAAATCGGGACATCTGGTCACCTTAGATGAGACAGCTAACCCTCCCTAGAGATGCCCCCCAACCCCAAAAAGCTATGCCTATGGCAAGAGTTTGACTCGGATAGTTCTGTATTCCTCCTGCTTCCGTGTTTGAGGGAGAGAAAGGGTTAAACTGATGCCAGTCTCCAAAGAAATAGCAATATCCAGAAAAGTACTGGAAGAATACTGTTTCCCATTTCTTTAAACGCTCCATTCAGATTCGGTCTGCCCTCTGGCCTTTCCCCCATATTAATTCCCAAAACCCAAATTGCATTGTTAGTTCCAGTCATTTTTTTCTCTATTAGAATTATTTTTCTCATCTGTAACCTCTAGGTTACTGGTTTACATCCATCTCAGGCAGGTCATCACCTTCTGAGAGCTGCTCAATGGCCTATGGGAAATGAGTTAGTGGTTTCAGTTCTTCATGGGGCAGGTGCCTATGTCACAAAATCGTCTCCTCGAGTGGTGCTAATTGTCTCCATTGTTGGCATAGGTGTTGTGTAAACATGTAACAAGAGTTTCCAAGCTCATCCTCACCATAGACAAGGTTGGTAAATGATGGGAGAGGAAACAGAAACACGGAGAGGTGAAGTGACTTGGCTAAGGCCACCCAGCAGGCCTGTGGCAAAGCCTGAAAACCTCCTGAGGTCTCTCGAGTACTAGTCCAGTGGCCTAGCCACTGACCACTCTGCCTTTCTCTTAGGGACCTCAGGAGGTCATCTCAAAGCAGATTGCTCAAAAGCAGGACCAGTCCCCAATGTTTGCCCCAGATCCCTAAATGGCCCCCTCAAGGATTGAACTCGCAACCCTGGGTTTAGCAGGCCAATGCTCAAACCACTGAGCTATCCCTCCCCCCATCCCTCTTGCCTCCCCTCCTCCTGTCTCTGCTGGATCCTTCCATGAGACCAGGATCCTAAACTGGTGACATCACAATCAGCTGCATACCCCCAGGCTCTGATGTCACAATCCCAAGATCATGACTTCACTCTAGGGAGTTCTAGAGTCTGATTGGGGCGGGGGGGATTTCTCTCTCCTTCAAACACACAAATATTTTCCACAGCACCTCTGGGGAGAGAGGAAATTGTCGGCAAAGTAAATTGCTTTTTGGATTGCTTTTTGTCCCATTGTGAGAGCCTCACTTTAAGAATTGTCACGGGAAGAGCTGACACATTCATATACAAAACACACATTCCAGAGGCTGTTCCCAGGGGCTCCTTGTATCAATAAACATATTCCCTGTGGCTCAGGCAGGAAGACTGCACTTAGCACGGCCCTCATTTGTGTAAAATGCAACCATTATTTTTAAAAATGCATACCAAAATAATGATAAAAAATTCCTGGGGTATGTATCCATTATTAGCCAGAGTGGGAGCAATTATAGGAAGAATAGGAAGTGGCAGCTGCAGGCCCTAGATAGTCAAGGCACAAAAGGGGAAGTTTAGACAAATGTCCTTTGGGTAATGGGTTTGTTTCTCCTCTGGTTTCGGGAGGAGGGTGGTAGGGATGGGATGTATTAACAGCCTCTTTCACATGTAGGGAACCCAGAAGCTGCTGTTGGGAATATCTGGAGGCATAATTAGCCATCAGTTCTTCATTTATTTATTTTTATGTTTCCTAGTTACATTGCTTAAAAGCGACGCAGCTCCCCCAGAGCCATTTACACCAGGAAAGGCACAGGTGGACCCCAGGAGTAGTTACCTTGCAGGGGTATGCGAGGATGGGTGCAGTGCACAGGTAACATGGCTGATATAAGTACAGCTGGTAAGTCAAAGCATTCACTCTGAGAGTGGTGATGTGGCCCCTAGGACACCAGAGGAAACTCAGTAACATTCAAAACAAGGCGGAATCCTTGTGGCACCTTGGAGATGAACAAATTTATTTGGACATAAGCTTTCATGGGCTAAAACCCACTTCATCAGATGCATAGGAGTGAAAAATACAGTAACCAGAATATATATTCTACCACATGAAAAGATGTGAGTTGCCTTCAAATTAGGCCTAAATACAGACTGGGAGTGGATGGGTCACTACAAAAAGTAATTTTCCCTCTGTTGATACTCACACCTTCTTTCAGAGTAGCAGCCGTGTTAGTCTGTATTCGTAAAAAGAAAAGTAGGACTTGTGGCACCTTAGAGACTAACAAATTTATTAGAACATAAGCTTTCGCTTGCGAAAGCTTATGTTCTAATAAATTTTTTAGTCTCTAAGGTGCCACAAGTCCTACTTTTCTTTTCACATCTTCTTGTCAACTGTTGGAAATGGGTCACCTTGATCGCATTGGCCTCGTTAGCACTACAAAAGTAATTTTCCCTCCGTTGGTATTCACCCCTTCTTGTCAACTGTTGAGAATAGCCCACTTCCACCTTAACTGAATTGGCTCGTTAGCACTAACCCCCCACTTGGTAAGGCAACTCCCATCTTTTCATGTACTATAATATATATTCTGCTTACTGTATTTCTCAGTCCATGCATCTGATGAACTGGGTTTTAGCCCACGAAAGCTTATGCCCAAATAAATTTGTTAGTCTTTAAGGTGCCACAAGGACTCCTCATTGTTTTTGCTGATACAGACTAAAATGGCTACCACTCCGAAACCTGTCATTAATAACAGTCGTCCAACAAAGAAAACCCAGAGAACCTAGAGACTATTAATAATGGGTCCTTTCCCACACTGCTCCCTCTGTGGGTTCTATCTTAAAGGGGTACCAAATGGCATCTCTTGCCAAGGAGTGTTTAGTAATGAGACTTCAAGGACTTGGTATTGACAATGTGCTTCTCACTTTGACCATGCTGAGCTTCACACCAACACATGAATGCAAGTCAAATTCCTGTGTTCCAAAGGCACAAAGGAGAATCTCCACTAGCTGATAGCAGTATTGTATCTGTAACTCCCAGCTCTGAGAAGTTCTAATTCCATCCAGCAGGGGGAAGAATGGTGCAACTATGCCTTTGCCTGTTCATTACAATCAAATATAACATTAAATGCTTTGGATTTTATTGCATCTTCTTTCAAGGAAGCTCAAAAGCACGTTTAACCACTAGAGTATCCTCTCTCCCCTCAGAGCATCCCAGGGTGTTCTACAGAGCAATGAATTAGGGTGTGGCAGTACTGCAGCCATTATGTAGGCAGACGGGGCAGCCTTTGGCACTTAGCAGCATCTCCCCCAGCCTGCCACTCTAGAACCTGCTTTATAGAGCCCAGGGATGCTAGGTTGGGCTCTTCAGCGCTTTTTGAAGAAGTTCCATGGAATCATTAACTGAAACCTGTGTAACCCTTTTGCCAGCTTGTCAAGGTTCCTTCCCCACTCTGAACTCTAGGGTACAGATGTGGGGACCTGCATGAAAACCCCCCTAAGCTTATTTTTACCAGCTTAGGTTAAAACTTCTCCAAGGTACAAACTATTTTACCTTTTGCCCCTGGACTTTATTGCTGCCACCACCAAGCATCTAACAAATATATAACAGGGAAAGAGCCCACTTGGAAACATCTTTCCCCCCAAAATCCTCCCAAACCCTACACCGCCTTTCCTGGGGAAGGCTTGATAAAAATCCTCACCAATTTGCATAGGTGAATACAGACCCAAACCCTTGGATCTTAAGAACAATGAAAAAGCAATCAGGTTCTTAAAAGAAGAATTTTAATTGAAGAAAAAGTAAAAGAATCACCTCTGTAAAATCAGGATGGTAAATACGTTACAGGGTAATCAGATTCAAAACAGAGAATCCCTCTAGGCAAAACCTTAAGTTACAAAAAGACACAAAAACAGAAATATACATTCCATTCAGCACAACTTATTTTATCAGCCATTTAAACACAACAGAATCTAACACATATCTAACTAGATCACTTATTAGCCCTTTACAGGAGTTCTGACCTGCATTCCTGCTCTGGTCCCAGCAAAAAACAACACACTGACTGAGAGAACCTTTGTTTCTCCCCCCCCCCAGCTTTGAAAGTAACTTGTCTCCTCATTGGTCATTTTGGTCAGGTGCCAGCGAAGTTATCCTAGCTTCTTAACCCTTTACAAGTGAAAGGGTTTTTCCTCTGGCCAGAAGGGATTTAAAGGTGTTTACCCTTCCCTTTATATTTATGACACAGGTGTTCCTGGCAGCAACAAAGGCCAGGTTCAAATAGCTAGGGGTCTCTCCTAAAATTCACCACCACCAATAACTCCAGCCTCTACCCAGAATGTCTGAAATCACTAAGCATCTTTCTTGGGCACCTCAAGAGGTAATACTTCCCCTCTCACTAGCTCTAAGGCTGGGTATGGAACAAACCAACCTTTATTAGAGGAAAAGGGAACACAGCATCAATTTGGGAAAACACAGAAATAATCTATCTGTATGAATGATCCATAAACTCTCCCCATGGTGCCTTTGGCAGCAGTCTGTTGACTTGGTGCCTCATCTTGGTATCCGTTTACCACGTGGCTTCCCCCTTTCCATTCACTAAACCCCACACACAGTTTGGTGTCAGTGGGTAGCGTAGCCTCATAGTCCTGAGGTGCACTCAGCCAGTCCCTTAGGAAGTGCTGCCAGGTTCTATCTGGAGGCTTCATCACCAAATCCAGCTACAGTAAATTTAGGAGGCTGGGAAGGAGGGGCTTCACTGGAGTCCATTCAGATCTTCCACTGTTCTCTATGGCTTCAGCAAAGAGCCATCCCAGAATGCAGGATCCGCAGAGGATGGAAAACCAGTAGCATATAAAGCCCTTGAGCAGAAACTTTGCTATGCGGTAGTAACGCCTTTCCTCCTCTTTCCATTCAGTTCCATGACCCAATGAGTGTGTGTATAGTTAAAGTGGCTCCCAAAGTCTCACTGGAGGTATTCTGGGAAGAAACCTTATGCAAACGATGCACGCTCGTGCTCTCTCTCGCGCGCGCGCTCTCTGTAGCTGCACTTCCCCTTATTCCCCAATAGATGGTGGCAGAGAGTTCCTCCCATCTGGAGCATCTGTCCAGCTGCAGTTTAGGGTTAAATAGCTGATACAGATGAAGTAGCTTGGTATCTGTTCTTCGCCCTGTTCATCAACAGCTCCTTAACGTCTAGAAGTTCAGGCCATAGGCCATACATCCAGACAGCCCCAACCAGAGCTGGGAGCTCACTTTTACCTTTCTCCTGAAGGCTGGTACCTCTAAGAGTGAAGCATCTCTCTCCCCCCATTAGAGAAAGTTTGAACATCTCCAAATGACAAACCCAAGACCAAAGCCCCTCATTGCCCAAGCCCTCCTGTGTTGCTTCCATGCTTGACCAGCTTCATCATGAGCCTGAGATTGGCTCTCAAAGCTCCAGGCCTATTCCATTTCCCTGTGAGGAAGGTACCCTTTGCTGCTTTAATCCCTATGGCTTTTCCAGTTGCCTAATAATAAAAGGGTTCTGTCCTTTCAGCAGCACAGGGGAGCTCAGGGTATGGAAGGCAGAGGAAGAATTTTTCTCTTATATAACAATGAGTTCCATAATAACAGTGAGAGAAGCAGCTGCAATTTGCAGGGATGATGACACATAGGTCAGACAAGCTCCATTGTAATTTATGTCTAGGAAAATGTACCCAGACATGACCAGACAAGGAAGTATGACTGTTCCAGTTATTATGAACAAAGAACATGTGGGGGTAAAATTAAAGGCCTCTGCAAGGCCCTTCTGACTTTGACACCGTTATGTCTCGGAGTTTAGTTATGTGGCCCTGTTTGCATTAGTAGTGACAGCTGGCTGCTTGAGTTTCCCTTTCACAGTGTGAGATCCAGAACTATTGACACAGCACAAGGATATCAGATATTCTTTAAAAGGACATATACGAAACTTTCCAAAAAAAAACCAGCCTTAGGCAGACACCTGGCATGGAAAACTTCAGCCCCCAGATGATTAAAGCTTGGCAAAAGTTATGAGCACCTGAAAGCAAGGTCTTATCATGGGAAGGGCTGGGCAACCTTAAAACTAGACATGCTACCAGCTCTGCTATAATATGTATCCTCTAGGTTCAGGACATGAACTAATCTGTGATACTTTGACTCCAAGCAAATCCCACTGCTCATCTCATTTGTTTTCTCATGTGAATTTTGTGCTGCTGACGGCCTGACAGCTGTGGATACTGAAGTCTCCATCCACTGTGGATACTGAAGTATCCATCCACAGAGCAGGTATGGAAGGGGCAGCCGCAAGGCAAGCTTCCCGCATCCTTTCCCATCCACCAGTATGCCTCAGTCTTGCCATATTAAGACATCCGCTAAGAACCAGAGCTTCTGTCTCCATATCACATTCATTGTCCTCTGTGCTGTCAGCAAAGGTGCCCCTGTAATGGCTTATTTAAGATGTGGTACGGGATTGACACCACTAATGTTAAACAGACTGGGGCAGGGACAGTGTATCTGAGCATTGGTGAAGTGCCTAGCATACTGGGGCCTATAACTGGGCTAGCTGCCTGCCATGTGCCCTATTGTGGCCTAGGGTCATGCTACAGGCAGCCTGCCTCAGTTTCCCCTCTTGTATTTTTCAAATAAACTTAAATTGAGGCTTTTGCTTGGTCAAAAAATGTCCCTCCTTAGGGCTGGGTTGATTAATATAAAATGAACAGTAACTAAAACTCCAAAACAAAGTCCACTCATAAATACGCACAACCCAAGGTTTCTCTTCCCGCTCCCAGGCCTTCCTGCCTGGGACCTTTACAGTCTCCCCTGCATGGGCAGGGTCTCTTCCAGGTCTCTCTGTGGATAGAGCTTTGCAGTCCCTCCTGTGCTCCTCAGGGTCTCTCCGAGACCTCCCTGCCTGGAGAGGTTTCCTCCCTCTCGGCCACTTCCTGAGCTTCCCCCCAGGGCTGGATTTAGGGACAGGGATCACCTTCTACAATGTGCCATCATGTCCCCTTAGCCCGAGGAACAGGGCAACAAGGAGTTCTCGCCTGGAGCTCACGCTCCAGCCTTTGTATTTCATCACTTCTCTTATTCCTGTCAGCACCAAGCTCCTCTGCTCTGAGTGCAGACATTATCGCGGGTTATGCTGCACGTGCGCTGACAGGGCACAGCACCATCATCGTTCCTCCGAAGGGAAGCTGAGAGAGACTGCAGCGGGGTGGGAGGGAAGGAGGCAAAGGCATTTTGTTAGCGTAGGATGAGGCGGATGGGAATATCAGTTTTTCGGTCCTTTAATTTTAAGGGAAGGTCAACGGGTGTCTCTGAGCAGAGCAGCCCAAGTTACTGCTCGGTCATGGCCTGCCATGCCAGGAGTAATCATATCATGGCAGCTGAGTGTCATCTCTCTCTCTCTCTCCTCCTGCATTATTGTGACACAACTGGAAATGACAGGTTTCAGAGTAACAGCCGTGTTAGTCTGTATTCGCAAAAAGAAAAGGAGTACTTGTGGCACCTTAGCGACTAACCAATTTATTTGAGCACAGTATGCATCCGATGAAGTGAGCTGTAGCTCACGAAAGCTTATGCTCAAATAAATTGGTTAGTCTCTAAGGTGCCACAAGTACTCCTTTTCTTTTAACTGGAAATGAGAACACTTATCTCCCAGCCAGTGCCAACATTGGCTTCACCACTCCTCCCCCTCTTTGAAAAGCACACAAAGATGGTGGAGGGAGTCAGCTCACATGGTAGATGTTTCACGTACATTCTTGCTGCAGCGAGAGTGGAGGATAGGTCACAGGGAGATGTTCAGTGACCTGCCACCAACCTGGGTAGCTGACTGGTGGTTAGAGCAGGAGCGCCAGAAGCCCCCTAGAAGTGGGCGGGGGGGGGCCACTGGCACCCAAACCGAGGCCCCGCACCCACTCCACCCCTTCCCCGAGGCCCTGCCCCCACTTTGCTTCTTCCCCCTGAGGCCCCGCCCCCCCCACTCACTCCTCTCCGCCCCCTCCACCCCATCACTCCCCCCGTAAGGCAGGTAGAAAGGAATGGGGCCTGTCTGAGGGTGGGAGGGGTCTGCACTGAGACTAGCTAAGATATTTCAAGGACTATTCTCCATCATCATGCTTCAGAGCCTGAACTGACCACCAGCTGGGATCATGAACAAATGTTTTCCAGGTAATGGAACTGCACAATTTAGAGGGGCATGGAGGAGCGGGGGGCAGATGAGCTACTATGGCTGGCTCAAAGCAACCTGGGAGCTCCTGCACAATCACTCTAGGAAGCCCCAAGATTCAGTGTGCAGCTTTCTCTCCTTTCTACCACCCTGTCGGAGTCAAATGGGGCTGCCCATGCCAGCTAGAGGAGAATTACGCCATATGCCCAGAACAGCCGAGGGTGTGTTAAGGGAGCACAGTGGATGTGGAGGAGTGGTGATATGCCCCAGCCATGGCTGCAACCGACAGGGAGATAAACTGATTCCTTAGCACTCCCGGGCAGCATGGAGCAGTTCCTGCTCCCACGCCCCATGCCAGTGGAGCATGTGTACTAAGCATCACACTAACATTTCAACCTATGTCTGTTCAATGGCTGGGGAGTCCCTTGCAGCTGCAGGTTTGGCAGCATTATCTGAACTATCCCTCAGGGTTACCATTTTCTCGGACACATCCAGAAATGGCCATCGGGATGCGAGATGAAACGAACAATTGCTCTCACCTGGAACTGTATGGCAACAGCATGTTACCTGGCCTAGATGGACCATTGGTCTGATCTAGTATAGCAGGAGATAGGTCTAGCTGAAGTACTGGACTGTTTCCATATGGTAGCTGTCAAGATGCCAGATTAGGTGGGAATGGTCTGTCTGTTATGGTAATTGCTATATTTGTAACCATCTCACTGTGCATGGGGTGAGCAGATATTTTGGAATCACCCGGAGGCAAAAAAGTATCGTACATTCTCTTTGGCTCAGGCTGTGTATATTCAGTCCATGCTACTCTATAAAACAGCTACTAATCTCTAAATAAAGGGCACACTGCAGCATTTGTTTATAGTGCTACATGGAGTTTTTTGCTCTCTGTTGTTATAATCCCCTCTTAGAAGGTTGGGGTGGTGGAAGGGAAGTCTCCCCTGACAATTTGCTTATATCTTCATTTGGCAAACACTGACTAAACTTCTTCTAAGGGAACTAGACAGAATTCTGACACTTTTGTTTGTTTACTGAGAATCACACTTCTTAATTTAACTGATTGCATCTCAAAGGATGCCCCCCGAATTACTAACCATCCCTGAAGAGACAGTGACCTATGGATTGAAACACCTTGATAAGGGATGGAGAGAGATTGGGAAATTGGGACAGGAGGGGAATCCCTGATAGGATCTTTTCTATATAGGGTGTTCCATAGAGTTTAACCATTGTTGTAGGCTCAGCAGAGGGAAGACAAAGAGCACAATGTAAACCGTAGCAGATAGAGGAATTTTAACATTTTCTCAATAGATGCAAGATAAAAAATGGATATTTAGGGCCTGTATTTCCTCTATCATCCACCAGCTTTATGCTGATTTCACACTAGAAGAGTTACTTCTGGCTTACTCCAATGTACTCAAGGACAGAATCAGGCCCTTAGAATGCAAGTGGGGGATCATTCCCCCAACAGATCAATAAGCTTTTCAGACAGATCAAATATTGGGCTTCAGGTAATTGGCAGGGGTGCTTAATGTTTAATACTCACCTACTAGTAGGGAACACAATTAAGCAATAAGATACTGAAGGACCTGAAGTGCCAGGTATAATAATTCAGAGCTAGTCTGTTCATCAGAAAGCTGAATACTGTCATTTACGCGAGGGGTGAATTAATACAACCAAATTCATGCACTGAAGCAGCTTATTATTGCCATGATCACATTTTATTATGAAACGTTTTTGTTTTGAGTTTTTTTTAATGTATTTATCTGCATTAATTCTGTACAGCGGCAAGTAAGTTATGAGCAGGGAATTGTATTAATTTCGCTGCTTGGAAATATTTTAATAGCTGATTAGGTTGTTCGGGGTTTTTTTCCTGCTCATTATGTAATTGGTGGTTTGTACAACATACACCACAGGGAAGCATGCACCAAACCTCTAACTTCTTACTCTTCTCTCCAGACATCCCGTCTGACCCAATCTCCCCTCTACTTGCCCCCCACACCCTGCCCTATAGTTCAGTGGTTGGACATTACAATTGTGATGCTGGCAGATCAGGTGCCCGGCCAGCTCAGGTCAAGGTCCCCATGCCTCAACTGAATACTGACAAATCCATAGCTGGAATCAGGCTGGCTCACTTACATGTTAGTATTGTTAAAATAGGTGGTAAGAAATGTATTCAATATTTAGGCGTTATTGGATGCTTGTGAGTTGCTGCATGCATTCATCTCACTTAAAACATCTGTATCCCATATTGTAAGGTAATATATGAGCATTTGCCTTTGTAACTGCGTAAATCACCAGACAGGAGAGAGACATTAACTAGTGTGAAATGCTGGTCTCCAACGGAAGGTGTCATGTCCTGCCAGACTAGAGTGAAACATTAAAGAGGACAAAAGACTGCTGTTTACTCTCACCACCACCACCCAGATGAGTCTTGCAAGTGAATTCCTCCCATCAGCTGAATTTTCAGCTCAAAGCAGAAGAGGAGAGAGGGAATAAAAGCCCCCAGCAAGGGGGAACGGTATCTTTATGATGCTTTGACTCTGGAGGGCAAGGATTACTAAGCATAAGTAAAAGCTCCCCAGCGCTTAGCTTGGGTCAGCCCTAAAGGACCTATAGAGGTTGCTTATTATAGAAGTGTCTATTTAGGGTAACCAGATGTCCTGATTTTATAGGGACAGTCCTGATTTTGGGGTCTTTTTCTTATGTAGGCTCCTGTTACCCCGTCCCAATTTTTCGCACTTGCTGTCTGGTCACCCTACGTCTATTACTTTTTGAAACTTAATATTGGAACTCATTTGTGTGTATATATTTACCTACTTTAACCATGTAAATAACACTCTTGTTTCCTTTTTCTATATAATAAATCTTTACATAGTTTATTATAAGATTGGCTATAATCATAGTCTTTGGAGTGAGATCCAAAGTGCAATTGACCAGGGGTAAGTGACTGCTCCTTTGGGACTGGGGGTAACCTGAATATTGCTGCGATTCTTGGTGTAAGGGGCCATCTATCACAAAAGCAGGCTTACCTAGATGACAAGACTGATTGGAGTACACAAGGGGACTGTGTGTGACTCCATGTTTTGGCTGTTATACTGCCTGGGACATTTACACTTGATAATTGGTTGGTGAAATTTAAGTCTAGACCTCACAGCCAATTTGGGGTTTGTGCCCTGCTTCCAAACAACCTGGCCTGAGGTTGGTACTCAAACTTTTTAGCCATTGTAGGACACCAATCAAAACAGAAGCGTGTTCCATAGCTCTCCCTATCCCCTCTCACTGCAAATCAAATACATTCTACTCTGATGTCAAGCACAAGGGGGGTTAACAATTTTGAATTCAGGAAAATTGCAATTCAACAACTGCTAGTAAATAATGTCACACACTGAGTACATGATTGCTCTGCATTATCTCAGCCTCCTGTAAGTAATGCTGCTCTTCTTAGACCTAAAGGAAGGCTCCAGGGACTGGCTGGCTGCAGGGAGCAGTGAAAAGCTAAAGATCCTTTCATTTCTAGGTCACAGGTCAGTACTGAGTTGAAATTTGTTGGTCCCGCAGCTCTTTGGTGGCCAGTCTGGAAAAAAAGAAATGTGGCGGGGACTCAGCCTGTTTCTTGGTGAACAGTTTTCCACATCACACTGGGCATGATGCTAAGTGCTAGCAGTGAGGGTAAGGACCATGGAGAATGAACTCTCCTTCTGTCTGTATAGAACAGAGCAGCGTGGGCAGATAGCTTGTTTCTGCTGTATCTATTCTGTGTATAAACAGAAGGAGGAGTTCAGCTCCTAGAGCGGGCAGACTAGCACCTTACAACATCATGACATTCATTTTCTATCATAGTGGCTAAGGGGGAAGGGTAATTATTGCAGCCTCTATATTTCTATATTTTTCTTAAAAAACTGTCCAGAAAAATATTACGTTTCCTAACCCAGCTGTATTTGTCATGTTACAGAGAGAGAAGTGTTTGGTCCGTCCCCTGTAAAGAGAGAGACGGCTACTTTGAATATCTGCCACCTTCACAATTTATACTTAAAGTCTTTAAATGAGTTTTAAAAATCTGGCTTTGTGGGTTACTATTTTTACCCCCAGGAGCTGTGCTCCAATCTTTTTCATGTCACAGGTGAAATGAGTTTTGTGGTCTCAGTCTAGCTCCTGTTGGGTATTTATCTGCCTCATAACAAAACCCACACACTTGCATTCACCACAGCTGGGAGTCTCTGTTCGGAAGTCCAGGACTGGAGCAGCAGGGGCTTGCTGCAGGTGCATTGGCAGAGCTGGAGGGGTAAGGTCAAGACTAGAACAGCTGGGGATGTTGCAGATAAGGACTGGGATACAGGTGCAGCATATGTATAGCTCAGCATTAGAATAGAAGGAAGTGCCGCATGTCAGGATTGAGGTTCCTTTGGCAGAGCAGTGGACAGGACAAGAACTGGCACAGCAAGGGAGGCTGGAGGACAGCAGTGAAGCGCATTGGCAGAACCAGGCAAGCGAGCAGGATTAGAATTGCAGGATGGACTGCCAGTGAGAATCTTGCAGGATGGGCTGCCCGTTGTCCCTTGGAACCATGTTGTTAGCTCCTCACTCTCACGGACACCAGATTCACCCCTCCCCATTTTTAATGGGAATTTACTTTAAAAATCCCACTGAGAGAAAGAAAGCCAGCTCCATTGTCTTGCATGCAAACTAATTGCATGCAAACCCAGCATTTCCAGCTGCTAACATCAGAGGCTAAGAAGCTGATAGGAATCTAGCAGTAACATTTTTCTTTGGCTTAATTACTGAAATAGACAAATTGGAAATTGGCCCATCATGAAGATAAATAGCAATAAAAAAATGCAGTTGAGGAAACTGTTTCTTCTAAATTATAATTAACCACCCATCAAGCGCCACCTGACAGAGGTGAAATGGGGTTCCATTAACAATCCCACTGATTGGCTAGCAGCGTATCCCATGATGATCCTTGTTACTGCACCTCCAGGGCACTTAATGCCCCAGTTTGCTTTCAGTACAATTATAAAAGGCCACTTATATCTACAAACCCCCTCTTTGCCTCACCACCCCAAGACAGCTAATAGGCAATTTGCTGATAATTTAGACTATTTGATAAGGGCAAGCCATTTTGCATTGAGAGCTGAACTACTTCCCACTTCTAGGGGATAATATTAGGCAAATAACAAGCATCATTCTTTTGACATGTACAATTATTTGCCAAGTGCATGTTTGAATAGCCTGCTCCTTTGTGTGACAGGGTCCGTTCCCCATTAGCATACTTGACAGATGAATATGCTGGGCCATTGCGGAAAACCTGGCAGTAACCATGGTGATTGGGAGACAATGTTTTGAGTGAGGGATGTATTCTCAATTTCAACTGCAAGTTTTAAAAAAAAGTATATTGCTAACAAGCCGATCTGCAATCTGGGGGGGATATATTGTTCCTGGGTAATTAAGCCAATCTCAGTGCTAGCTTTAGACCCACCTAAATTAGAGACATGGGTGTCTGCATTCCTTGCTTGCTTGTGCTCTTTCTTTGTTTTCTGGTGGTGGTGGCTGTTTAAATAAAACCCCTTTTTAAGAGCAGGAATTTGTCCTGTTTGTGGCCTTATTATAGGTCTCTCCCCCTCCCCCTGGGCCCTGTAATGTCCCTAGCATGGAGTCCTCAGCACCTACATGGCCCATCTAGGGGATCCAATTTGGATCCCAAGGGTGGATTATAAAATAGGGGAGAGCCAGCCCAGGCGGGGCAATGGATTAGTGCTGCAGCCACAACAGGGGAGACAGTGACTTATTCTCCTCATCATGCTAACCCCTTGGGAGCACCCACTGCATAGAGGTTATGTAAATGCCCAGCCCCTGCCGTGGGGTGGAGGAGTCCTGGGTTCTGTCCAGTCCAACAGCTCTAGGTGATAACTGGGTGCTGGGGAATGACTTTGGAGGCATTGTGGATGCTCAGTGCCTCCCTCTAGGTGTCGCCTCGAAGGACAGGTGCCTCCTTGGACAGGGAGGGACTGAATGAGCCTGTGGCTAATCACTGGGCTGACAGTTCTAAAGCAAGCATCAAGGGAGGGGATGAGGGACACCTCCAAATAAAAGGGCATCTGACCCTCTTTTCCTGCCCACCCCCACTGGAGTCATGTGGGCTAATCCCAGCCCAGCAAGAGGGGAGAGTGGGAAGCAGGAGGAGTGAGACCATTGCAAGTTGTTCCTTGCTCCCAACGCCCACAACAAACCCATCAGGAGAGTCCTTGCTGCTCCTCTACTTTCACCAGGGGGCACTGTTCACATGCCTCTTTCCTCTGGGAAGGAGAGAATAACTAACCTGCCCCTATCAAAGCAGTGGGCCTGCTTCCCCCTTCACTGAGCTTCAGCCAGTCGTTTACCCTGCGCAGAGTTGGCCAACAGCATGACCATTCTGACCTGGTAGACTGTACGCTGGCTTTGGTCCCAGCGTCAGCATTTGCACCCCTGCAAAGCGTGTTTCCTTCAAGCTCTGCTAATAAAATTAAGTGGTCTGTTCAACCAGCTGTCTTCCCCCCTCCAAAACAAACAGCCCTATTTCCCCCCCCCACCGAAAAAAACCCTCTTTGTCCACCTAAGGCATCCCTATTTTGCTGTAGCAGAGACAGATTATAGAAACCAGGTTATCGTAAGCAGTTTGATTAGGAACATATTCTCAACAGTCACTTATTAGCAGGGATGTCCCTGCTTTTTAGACATACATTTGCCATCATTTCCCACACACCTGGTGTTCTCACTTTTTATTACCATAATATATTGACACAGAAAATGCTGACTCAGGAGATCAAGGTCAGAAGGAAGGTTATTTACCCTGAAGTAATGAATCCCACTGTGTTTGGAGCATCTAGCCTGGCTATTTTTCTTGCCCTTTTCCTTGTTCCAGGCCTTTGTCACATGTCTGCATCTGATTCTCCCCAGCCCCTGCACTCACACGCACCCCTTCCTGTTTTAGGCCTTGGCAGGTTAAGAGCTACAAATAGGAAGCATCTTTATGGGGTGGCCATATGGCTTGCGATGCAAAATAACAGCTGCATGGGAATTTAGAAACCATCCCTACTCAAGGTCACCATGGAAATGTGACAATGTGCCCACTCAGGTGCTACACTGGAGCTTGTAGTTTGTCGATCCATTACCACACACACACACACACACACTGCCCTCAGAACAGCTGTGAAGTGCCAGTAATGTCACCAAAGACAGCATCCTTGTAAAGTATTTAAACTTCTGTTTGCCTGAAGAGTCTATTGGAACCCTGGGGTTTTTTGGCTTCTTTTTCAAAGGGACTATCCACAAATTCCTGGAAGCTTACAGCACTTACAGTTTATCACTTATGTCCTTGGTTAGGATTATAGCTGAGCACCTCACAATCTTTCATGTAGTTAGCCTCACAGTACCCCTGCCAGGTAAGGCAGTGCTGTTAGCCCCATTTTACAGATGGGGAACTGAAAGACAAAGAGGTTAAGTGACTTGCCCAAGGTCCCACAAGGGAGTCTGCAGCAATGCAGTCTGGGTCACCCATGGCCCAGGCTAGTGCTCTACCTCCTGGATCATGTATTCATCCCAACGAAGTTCTGGAAGGGGTCATTTTGTTGGAGGTTCTAAGAGTAAATTTGATGCTGGTGACAAGGTTAAGGCTGGCAGTTCCAGAAGAGCCAAAGGGATTTGGGTACCCCATGGGTGAATCTCAATAAGAGTTGAGCACCTTATTCCCTTTGGCCCCTGGGAAAACCCCAGCTTAAAAAAAAAAAAAATATGGAGAGAGTTAAATAATAGGCACAGAAATTGGGAAAACAGGAAGAGAATAGGCCAGGACTGAAACAAATCAATGACAAAGGCAGAGCTGCCAGGGCAAAAGAGCAAAGAATCACACACTAAAACGGAAAGGGTTAAGAAAGGATTTAAAATGAGCCTATGTGAGTTTCCTCCTTTTACCCTCCTTTGTCTGCTCAGTTCGTAAGCTCTTTGGAATAGGGACCTGTTATGTGTCTGTCAAGTGCCTTGCACAGCTATTGCACCATAGAAAAAACAGTAGTTGTGGAAGGCCCTGTGCTGTCAACCTTGAAGACTGCGGTCATCTGTTTATCCACAGTATGTGGTGTGACATTGGGAGTAGCAGGGCAAGCGCCTCCCATACTGCCCCCTGCTAATGTACCTAACCTTGTCCTGGAGAGACCACCTCCAGGGGCAGGCAACAGGGGTCCTTGGCTTCTCCCCTGAATTGCTCAGATTTTTGCTAGTTGGTTTCCGAGGCAATCCTGTCCGAGGCATGAATGATAATGTCGTCATCATCATCATGGTACCTTGTCTGGCCAGTCTCAGCCATGCAGGTCATGAACACGCAGCAAAAGGAAAGTCACTATAATCTCCAATCCATCAGTGATTTGTCCCCGATTAGTTTTTCGATTCAGCAATCATTTGCCATAGACATGACTTGAAAAAGCAATTTGAGCAGTCTTGCACCCAGCTGCTTTTCAGGAAACCTAGTGCGGAGCTGACCATTCTGGGAATTCCTCTGGGTCTCACGCGAAGCTGAAAGAGATGTTTAAGGATGTCAGATTAATAAAAGAGCAAGAATGTGACCTGACCAGAGCAGGCATTTCACAGTCGGGTTATCATCCTATGATAAATGAATGAGAGCATTTGATGTTTACAGTCCTTAACGAGAGTAGAAACAGAGCCCTCTTTAGAACCATGCAGATGGGCCTTTTACACTCACAGGGGTAGGAGTGCCTGTCCCAAAGACTGACTTGATGGAAGATGAAAGCTTTGCATGCTATGCAGAATCACCCACCTCTGAAAGGCACCCATCATTGCAATGGAACAAGGCTGTTGTTTAACAGAATTTGGCAACACTACAAAAGAGTTTGCTAAAGGAAGCCAGCCACTTCTATCTGATACTGCCAGGGGAAGTTAGCTTAGCAGAATGTAGTTATCCAAATGGACTCTTAGCAGGAAGCCAGGGCCCTGACTCTTGAGAAAAGTGCCAGGAGATTTGATGACAGCAGGTTATTGGGACCTCGGCTTTACATCTCATCTGAAAGCACTATTGCCAGAACTGCACTCAGGGCTTTGCATCAACACTAACTCGGAAAGTGGTGATTCCACAGGAAGCAGCTCCCACACCACACTTCTTTCAGTGGGTCTCTCAGCCAAATACCGATCAGAGTCAAATCCGCTTAGCTTGTGAAATCTGAGTCGTGCATAGCCCTTGGTGGTGGAGTTGCAGAAAGAACGTTCCTGTATTAGGGGACCAGAAATACAGGCGCTGACTTTTGTTTTTCCCCAGTGGGTGCTCCACCCCTGCTCTGCCCCGAAGGCCCCGCTCCTGCTCAGCCTCTTCCCCCGAGGCCCTGCCCTCACTTGACCTCTTCCCACTCCACTCTGCCCCTTCCCCCACCGAACACTCCCTCCTCTCCGCCCCTCCCACCAGCTGCTCGCTGCTCTGCAGCCAGCCCTGGGGGGCTGCTGAACAGCTGATCCACTGCCAGTCCCATGGGCCTGCCCACCGAACAGCTGAGCAGTAGCCAGCCCCAGGGCCAGAACCACTGTGGCATTTTTTTCCCCCATGGGTGCTGGAGCCCTGATGCACCTACAGACCCAGCGCCTATGACCAGAAGTGTCCCCTGACTCTCTGTCCTATGCTTCAGACCCAACCATATTGTAATCATTGGCTTTGTTCCCAGCTCTCATGGTACTGGCATGCAGAATTGCCAGCATAGTCATTAGTCTGCACCAGTCTACCAAAAAGTGAGTGACTGATGCAGGTAAGCGAAGGTATTTGTGTATCTGATGCAAGGCATAATTCTGGAGGCTTTAGCTGAGCCATTGAGTCTTTCCGTTCTTCTCAGCTGCAGAAGGAAAGATCTTCAGTGTCTTTAGAGAAGAGTAGCCCTGATAGCCCTGGTCTACACTAGGACTTAACTGGGAATTGGTCCTGCTTCGAGCAGGGGGTTGGACTAGATGACCTTCAGGGGTCCCTTCCAACCCTGATATTCTATGATTCTATGACTTTAGGTCGAATTTAGCAGCTTTAAATCGATGTAAACCTGCACCCGTCCACACGGTGAAGCACTTTTTTTCGACTTAAAGGGCTCTTAAAATCGATTTCCTTTCTCCACCCCTGACAAGTGGATTAGCGCTTAAATCGGCCTTGCCAGGTCGAATTTGGGGTACTGTGGACACAATTCGACAGTATTGGCCTCCGGGAGCTATCCCAGAGTACTCCACTGTGACCGCTCTGGACAGCGCTCTCAACTCAGATGCACTGGCCAGGTAGACAGGAAAAGAACCGCGAACTTTTGAATCTCATTTCCTGTTTGGCCAGCGTGGCAAGCTGCAGGTGACCATGCAGAGCTCATCAGCAGAAGTGACCATGATGGAGTCCCAGAATCGCAAAAGAGCTCCAGCATGGACTGAACGGGAGGTACGGGATCCGATCGCTGTATGGGGAGAGGAATCCGTGCTATCAGAACTCCGTTCCAGTTTTCGAAATGCCAAAACCTTTGCCAAAATCTCCCAGGGCATGAAGGACAGAGGCCATAACAGGGACCCGAAGCAGTGCCGCATGAAACTTAAGGAGCTGAGGCAAGCCTACCAGAAAACCAGAGAGGCGAACAGCCGCTCTGGGTCAGAGCCCCAAACATGCCGCTTCTATGATGAGCTGCATGCCATTTTAGGGTGTTCAGCCACCACTACCCCAGCCCTGTTGTTTGACTCCTTCAATGGAGATGGAGGCAACATGGAAGCAGGTTTTGGGGACAAAGAAGATGATGATGAGGAGGAGGTTGTAGATAGCTCACAGCAAGCAAGCGGAGAAAGCGGTTTTCCCAACAACCAGGAACTGTTTCTCACCCTGGATCTGGAGCCAGTACCCCCCAAACCCACCCAAGGCTGCCTCCTGGACCCGGCAGGCGGAGAAGGGACCTCCGGTGAGTATATCTTTTAAAATACTATACATGGTTTAAAAGCAAGCATGTGAAAGGATTAATTTGCCCTGGCATTCGTGGCTCTCCTGGATGTACTCCCAAAGCCTTTGCAAAAGGTTTCTGGGGAGGGCAGCCTTATTACGTCCTCCATGGTAGGACACTTTACCACTCCAGGCCAGTAACACGTACTCGGGAATCATTGTACAACAAAGCATTGCAGTGTATGTTTGCTGGCGTTCAAACAACATCCGTTCTTTATCTCTCTGTGTTATCCTCAGGAGAGTGAGATATCATTCATGGTCACCTGGTTGAAATAGAGTGCTTTTCCTCAGGGGACACTCAGAGGTGCCCGTTCCTGCTGGGCTGTTTGCCTGTGGCTGAACAGAAATGTTCCCCGCTGTTAGCACATGTGCTTTCATTACAAGGTCGCATTTTGCCTCCCCCCACTGCGTGGCTACCCCCTCAAACCCCCCCCCCCCGTGGCTATGTATGTAATGTTAACAGCAAGGTTTACCCTGAAAGAGTGTAGCCACTGTTTTATAAAATGTGTCTTTTTAAATACTGCTGTCCCTTTTTTTTCTCCACCAGCTGCATGTGTTTCAATGATCACAGGATCTTCTCCTTCCCAGAGGCTAGTGAAGATTAGAAAGAAAAAAAAATGCACTCGTGATGAAATGTTCTCTGAGCTCATGCTGTCCTCCCACACTGACAGAGCACAGATGAATGCGTGGAGGCAAATAATGTCAGAGTGCAGGAAAGCACAAAATGACTGGGAGGAGAGGTGGCAGGCTGAAGAGAGTAAGTGGCGGGCTGAAGACAGGGCTGAAGCTCAAATGTGGTGGCAGCGTGATGAGAGGAGGCAGGATTCAATGCTGAGGCTGCTGGAGGATCAAACCAGCATGCTCCAGTGTATGGTTGAGCTGCAGCAAAGGCAGCTGGAGCAGACTGCCACTACAGCCCCTGTGTAACCAACCGCCCTCCTCCCCAAGTTCCATAGCCTCCACACCCAGACGCCCAAGAACGCGGTGAGGGGGCCTCCGGCCAACCAGCCACTCCACCACAGAGGATTGCCCAAAAAACAGAAGGCTGGCATTCAATAAATTTTAAAGTTGTAAACTTTTAAAGTGCTGTGTGGCATTTTCCTTCCCTCCTGGGCTACCCTGGTAGTCATCCCCCTATTTGTGTGATGAATGAATAAAGAATGCATGAATGTGAAGCAACAAGGGCTTTATTGCCTCTGCAAGCAATGATCCAAGGGAGGCGGGGAGGGTGGTTAGCTTACAGGGAAGTAGAGTGAACCAAGAGGCAGGGGGGTTTCATCAAGGAGAAACAAAGAACTTTCACACCGTAGCCTGGCCAGTCATGAAACTGGTTTTCAAAGCTTCTCTGATGCGTACCCACCCTCCTGTGCTCTTCTAACCGCCCTGGTGTCTGGCTGCGCGTAACCAGCAGCCAGGCGATTTGCCTCAACCTCCACCCCGCCATAAACGTCTCCCCCTTACTCTCACAGATGTTGTAGAGCGCACAGCAAGCAGTAATAACAGTGGGAATATTGGTTTCGCTGAGGTCTAAGCGAGTCAGTAAACTGCGCCAGCGCACCTTTCAACATCCAAATGCACATTCTACCACCATTCTGCACTTGTTCAGCCTGTAGTTGAACAGCTCCTGACTACTGTCCAGGCTGCCTGCGTACGGCTTCATGAGCCATGGCATTAAGGTGTAGGCTGGGTCCCCAAGGATAACTATAGCATTTCAACATCCCCAACAGTTATTTTCTGGTCAGGGAATAAAGTTCCTTCCTGCAGCTTTTGAAACAGACCAGAGTTCCTGAAGATGCGAGCGTCATGTACCTTTCCTGGCCATCCCATGTTGATGTTGGTGAAACGTCCCTTGTGATCCACCAGTGCTTGCAGCACTATTGAAAAGTACCCCTTGCGGTTTATGTACTCACCAGCTTCGTGCTCTGGTGCCAAGATAGGGATATGGGTTCCATCTATGGCCCCACCACACTTAAGGAATCCCATTGCAGCAAAGCCATCCACTATGACCTGCACATTTCCCAGGGTCACTACCCTTGATATCAGCAGATCTTTGATTGCGTGGGCTGCTTGCATCACAGCAGCCCCCACAGTAGATTTGCCCACTCCAAATTGATTCCCAACTGACCGGTAGCTGTCTGGCGTTGCAAGCTTCCACAGAGCTATCGCCACTCGCTTCTCAACTTCGAGGGCTCCTCTCATCTTGGTATTCATGCGCTTCAGGGCAGGGGAAAGCAAGTCACAAAGTTCCATGAAAGTGCCCTTATGCATGCGAAAGTTTTGCAGCCACTGGGAATCGTCCCAGACTTGCAACACTGTGCGGTCCCACCAGTCTGTGCTTGTTTCCCAAGCCCAGAATCGGCATTCCACAGCATGAACCTGCCCCATTAGCACCATGATGCATGCATTGGCTGGGCCCATGCTTTCAGAGAAATCTGTGTCCATGCCCTGATCACTCACATGACCGCGCTGACGTCACCTCCTTGCCCGGTATCGCTCTGCGAGGTTCTGGTGCTGCATATACTGCTGGATAATGCGTGTGGTGTTTAATGTGCTCCTAATTGCCAAAGTGAGGTGAGCGGCCTCCATGCTTGCCTTGGTATGGCGTCCGCACAGAAAAAAGGCGCAGAACGATTGTCTGCCGTGGCTCTGACGGAGGGAGGGGCGACTGACGACATGGCTTACAGGGAATTAAAATCAACAAAGGGGGTGGCTTTACATCAATGATTATTTCAGGCAGGACTTCACAGAGGGTTCCAATAAGAAATGGTGCACTTAAGTAATTGTTCTTATTGGAACAAGCAGATTGGTCTGGCCTCTGATTGATACATGGCTAGATTTAGCTCGCTGCACCTTCTCTGTGAGTGTGACCTAGACGACGGAGTCCCCTAAAAGGGGGAGGGGGGAAGCAAATGAGTACAAAACAAATCTGGTCTATTTCTTGTTTTGATCCACTCCATCTATCTTTTACATCTTTGGCTGGCAGCAGACGGTGCAGAAGGACTGCAAGCCATCCTCATCTCTTGCCTGCCTGGCAGAAGATGGTACAGTAGGACTGCTAGCAATCCGTATCGCCTGCCTGCTCACCATAAGATGGTTCAATAGGACTGACTGCAGGACTAAAGAGAATGACCTGGTCAAGTAACTCCAAATTTAGTCCCTGCACCCATGTCTGCCCAGGCGCTCCTGGGCGGACATGGCCTGGAGCACCTCGGACATGACGATGATGGCTACCAGTTGTACTGTACCGTCTGCTGCCACAAGGCAAAGGGTTGATGCTGCTGTGTAGCAATGCAGTACCACATCTGCCAGCACCCAGGAGACATACTGTGACGGTTACCTGAGCGGGCTCCATGCTTGCCGTGGTATGGCGTCTGCACAAGTAACTCAAGAAAAAAAGGCGCGAAACGATTATCTGCTGCTGCTTTCACGGAGGGAGAGAGGGAACGGGGGCCTGACAATACGTACCCAGAACCACCCGCGACAATGTTTTAGCCCCATCAGGCATTGGGATCTCAACCCAGAATTCCAATGGGCAATGGACACTGCGGGAACTGTGGGATAGCTACCCACAGTGCAACACTCCGGAAGTCAACACTTGCCTCGTTACTGTGGAAGCACTCCGCCAAGTTAATTCACTTAGAGCATTTTCTGTGGGGACACACACACTCGAATATATAAAACCAATTTCTAAAAAACCGACTTCTATAAATTCAACCTAATTTCGTAGTGTAGACATACCCATAGAGAGGCCTTCTCCTCTCTTGATCTTTTCCACTCTTCTTCTTGCTTCAAGTCCAGCCCCATTCCTACTCTCCTGCTTGAGTGCTGGGGCATTGAACATTTGCTTTCTCCTTCCCTGCATCCCTACTGCTGTCCAGGAACTCAGGAGCCCTAGGTTCAATTCCTGGCTCTGCAACTGGTTTGCTTGAAGACCTTGGGTATGTCACTCACTTTCCAGCCGTCTGCTCCAGTTTCCCCATGGGTAAAATGGAGATAATGATACTGACCTCCTTTGTAAAGGGCTTTGAGATCTAGGACTGAAAAGTGTGATTTAAGTTGTACATATTATCATTAATACTCCATTTATGTGAATGGATGTTCTTCAAGAAGCTGTTTGCCCAGACTATGAGGGTATGTAACAGCAACAAAGGGGTTAATGCTGAGCAGCAGAGAATGGAAAGAGAAACCAAGGCTTGGGCAAGAAGCCACCAAAGGTCTTTGGCTCCCATAAGGGTCACATCCTCCTCGTCCCACACCACAGCTTATGCGGGCATAGCTTCACCTCAACGCTGCTGAGGTGCACTTTGCCTTGACCAGTTTGGCGCACCTGCTTTTTCTCCAAGGGTTTGAGGAAATGCTCATTATCCGCCAAGGAGAAAACAGGCATCTCAGCCTGGGGCAGAGCCACAGGGTTCCTGGCATCTGAGAGGGAGGTAGGCTTGGCTCCTGCTCCACTATAGCTTCTGTCACTTTGCCGCTGCTCCTCAAGGTATGCAGAGCTCTTATTGCAACTGCCTCTGACATTGACAAATTGCGCCACTAAGATAAGAAACTACCTGACTCATTATCTCTTGTGACCAGAGGCAAGGGTTTGACCTCGTTTGGCTTCAGGCCTGGAGGGGTGAATACACTAACCCCACTTTGGATCTATTATCCAACCACATGTTCAGGTGGGGGCATGGAGGCTGATGAGCCGAGCCTGGGCCCCCCCTGCTCTACAGGCCTCTCTGAAACAGCAGCTATTTCAGCCGGGATCTGGGATGATTGTTACTACTAGACAAAGGCCTAAAGACACATTAAAACATAATGAAGTGTCTTAATCATCCCTTACAAGCTAAATTTATCACAGGGAACTATATAAAATGAAAGTGAAACAGCAATTCTATGACCAACACTTACCCAAGATAGAGAGATATTATTTGTTGTTAATGAATGGCAAATTTATTGCCATCCCTATCCCTATGAATGAAATATATAGGGACACAGAGAAGGAGCTCTGGGCTACATACAAGACATTTTGCAATCAGCTCACGGCACCTATTTGAACTGCCAGGAAGCTCTGTTACACTGATCTACTGGATAATGTCCAGACACAGACACGTCTGCCTCAAAAGGCTCTACTAACCTAAGGCTCAATAGCTTTCCTGCCCCTCCAGATTCAATTGGCTCAATCAGTGGGATTTTCCCTCACAGAACTCAGAGGGATATTGCAATGCTTTCTGAAGGTTCTTTATTGAAGCAGAGCATCTCTGGGGCTGAGCAACATCTCAGCCTGCACCATTAAGTATCTGCCAGCTGTTAAATGTACCCAGGAAGGATGCACCTGCAGCGCTGCTGATGTTCCAGGTGCGTCCCAGGTAGAATGCATTGCAGCTCTGCTGAATGTGCTAGGAGCCTCCTGAGTGGAGCACGCCTATTGTGATGCTGTATGGACCAGCGTGTCCCAGACAGAACACACGTGCTCTGTTGCCAAATGCCCCAGACACCTCCCAAACCGGAACAGATCTGCTGAACCTACCAGGTACATTCTCACATTGCATTTCTTTCAATAGAACGATGTTTCAGCAGCACAGCAAGCAGAGAAGGGGTTAAACTTACCCTTCAAAATTACTTCACTGCCCAGAGACTGGAGATCCCATTCCCAAGGGGGCAGAGGTACTAACTTCCTGTGCTAGGTCTGTTTGATTTCAGGGGGTGAGAGTTTAAACAGAAGAAGCTGTGTATGTCACTGCCCCATGACTCCTGTTAATATTCCCCTAGATGCAGGACAGGTCCCTGTAGTTAGAGAATAGCTAAAACCACCCCAGCCCTTAAACAGGGAGGGCTACAAAGGAAGTGGAGCTGGAGAGGTAGTTTTTCACCTGGAGAGGTCAGGAGTCTGTTTAATATCATGTCAGGGGGCAGGTGACATCTCTCAGTGAGCCTGGGCCACTCAGCTTAAAAATCCCCTTAGTGACTTCAGTGGATTACACTAGGAAGAATTTGGCCTGCATGGACATCCCCTGCACTACTTCTCCCTACATCCTGGTCCCTCCCCACTCTAATTTCCCACTGACTCCCAATGCCATAGTCCCTCCCACTCCAATCTCCCATGTCCCACTCCACTTTCACTCCAGTGTCTAGTCCCTGCCTGCTCTGATTTCCATGCCGTTGTCCCCTCCAAAGAGGGGAGGGAGGGAGAACAGCAGAGACAAGCTGTGGGAAGGAAGGCGGTGGCAGGGACCAGCAGGGTTAAGGAGGGGGGAAAGGCAGATTGTTCCCAGTCACAACCACACTGCGATCTGGAGAGGGACCTCCTAGGTGATCTGGGGCACAGGACAGCAGCTTTTCCAGCAAGGGACCAGTCCAGCACACTCCACTTTCTGATCTGTGGCTGTTTCCAGCAGATGAAAGCCCCAGATGATGCTAGGCCATTCCATTCCTCCTGTCACAGGGCGCAGACTCACCCAGCAGCACCTTCTGTTGGTCATCTCAGGGAATTAGCATCCAGCCTCCAGAGCACCTCCTTCAGGCCAATGCCTCACCACCCCTGGCTGCCCATGTCCCTCCTGGACCCCAGTGCCCTTGTCTTGGGTGCTGCCCCCGACTGTATCCCCACAGTTCTAGGTCTCCCCCTCCCAGGGGAACCCCCACCCACTATCCCCACCTCAATCTTAGGCTATTGCCAGTCACCAACTAGCCCCCACTCCCTGGGGCAGACTGCAGTATAAGCCACTCATCACAGGCAAGGGGGTTTTGACCTGCTGCCTCTGCCTAGCCATGGCTACCCCTGCAACCTCCGTACCTGATAGGCCTTCCCAGGCCTGCAGCCTGGGACTTTCCTAGGCCCAAGCTCCCTGGCTCCCTTGGCCTTCCCCAGCAGCCCTGCTCCCCCTCTAAGTACTTTCTCAGCCCTTTCAGCCAGGTCCCCCTCTCTCTCCAACCTAGAGACGACCTCTACTGGAACTTCTGGCTCAAAGCCTTTATAGAGCCAGCTGGGCCCTGATCAGGGCGTGGCCCCCAGCTGCCGCCACTTCCCCCAATCAGCCAGGGTTTTGCTCCCTTTCCTCAGCCCCAGCCCTCTGTAGGGCTTTTCCAACCCCTTCAGGGTTGGAGTGGGTGCTCATCCCGCTACACCTCCCCTCCCTATTTCCTCAGCTGTGCTCTCAGAATTCACAGCGTCTCCAAATCTACACTGCTCATCACAATCAAAGGGAAATGCATGCAGCCATCTTGGTTGGTCGCAATAAAGCTTTCTGCCACAGCTAACTCCTGGGTATTAATTAACTAACTTCAGTGTGCCACCTGCTCAGAGACAACCCTAAAAACTGCTTTCAAAGATGCCTAAACAGCAAGTGGTTATTGCAGTCTGATGCATGTTCCAGGAGGATGGATGGAGGAAGTCCCACAGGCTCAGTTATAGGCCCTTTGCTCCTTTCGATACATGCAGACAGTGATCTCTGTCCCCAGTACATGCCCTGAATTTGCTGTTTTCCTGTGGCCTTAACGATGATGACACTATGCTTTGTGAATGCAGATAAATCCTTAGACAAGACAGAAAAGACTCTAGGAGACTCCGGAAAAAACAGTTTTCTCTTAATCTGAGGAGAGCGCGGTGCCTCGTGTTCCCAGTGAGGGCAGATTTTTCCCACCATCCCCTTATGCCAGCGTTTATCCCTCCTCGCAGTTAAACACTCAGCATTCTGTCAAGTGCTCTGAAGCCAGAGTTTCCTGCAGTTTTTTTCTCATGAAATGTGATTTCACAATCTCTTCACTAGCGTCAGGCTCAATAATGCTGTGAAGTGGACAATGAACAATACACGTGACTAGCCGGAGGAAGCCGGTCTCTTCCCTCCTCCCTGACAGGAGTATGCAGCTTACCTTCTGGTGACCTGCCCTAACTCACATATCTTAAGAACAGAATTCTCAGTACAGGCACATAATTCCCTAAACATTATCCATCCATCTATTTCAAAATAATTATGCTGACCAGTGGGCTACTGGCTCTTGAAAGAGACCTCCCATGCCACCCTTTGGTAAATGTAGTATGCATATATTGACCCAGGGGAGCTCTGTAAAACTCTCCCCCCCAGCCCCATGCCCTCTGCCAGTTGACACAAAGGGATTCCTGGGTGAGTCACAGTCACCAAGTGTAAACATTTTGGGATTATTACAGTGGAAATTTTGGAGGCACCCTAGTATCGTGAATAGGGTACTATGCCCAGCTCTGCTACTGATTCACCGTGTGAGTTTGGGCAAGTCACCTCACCTGTTTGTGTCAGCTGTAAAATGGAAAGGTTGGTGCCCACTTTTATTAAGCCCCTTCAGAGCCCTGGATAAACAGCTTTTGGTGTTTTATTAATCATTGTTCTTATTATCATTTACATTGACCTGAGTGCCCGGGAACCTTTGAAGTCAATGTCTGCAGGAAAGGGAAAGAGAGCACTCTCTCTAGCAGCCAGGGAGCCAGTTATCCTGTCAGCTGCACTCCTACCCTGTCTGATGTAAGTTAGTGAGAGCTTCACATGTACAATGGATGTGATGGTAGACTCCTGGTGCCTGGGCTGGAGCATGACTGGGCTAGAGACCCTATATGGACCCTTGTGCTGCTGTAACTTCTGGGACAATACAGGCCAAACCATGTCTATGATGCAAAAAAATAAAAAAATTTTAAAAAATCATCCTCTGAGCATTCCCATCTGTCTCTTTAAAAGCCGACAACACATCATGCCTTTCCTGCCAGGTGAGGCTGGCTGGGCTGTGTGTTTTCTTGGAGAGGATTTCATACATCCACCTCTCCTGGAACACTGTGATGCGGGTAACCGTTTGTTAGGCTGTATCCAGTGTGAGTACAGGAAGACTGTACAAATAGAGCATTTTGTCCTTGAAGAGCTTATAAATAAATGGGCTCTTACCTTGACTTCAGGCTGCAGCATCAGTCAACACTTGGGCAGTTCATTTGTAAATTTGTACACAGTAGAATCGAAGACACTTGAGGAAGCAGCAGAATGTTCCTCTGTGTGTGTGTGTGTATTTAATGCTTCAGAAAGCTGCTGTACTGATAGCCCTAGAGCAGAGGTCCCCAAGCTGTGGGGTGCGCCCCCCCTAGGGTGGGATGGAGGAACGTTTGGGGGCACAGCTGGGGTCCAGGTCAGCCCCCACAGGGGCTGGGAAGGGAGCACCACCCAGCTCCGCTCCTGGTCCTGGCTTCTGGCCCCGGTTGCTGGCCCCACAGCCAGGGCTCCATTCCTGGCTGCTGATCCCACTCCTGGGACCCCACCCCCGAGAACCATGGCCCTGCTCTCAGCTCCAGCTCCGGAGTCAGGGCATAGACAGGAGTATGGCGGAGAGAAGGTAAAAAGTTTGGGGACCATTGCCCTAGAGACTGAAGTCTCCTATCTACCCACAGAATAGGTCCAGAGCAGACAGCAGCAGTATAAGATTTCCCTCCTCCGCCACCTGGGCAATGTGCCTCAGTCCTGCCCAGCACCACCTCTCAGGCTGACAGGGGAGTTCCGCTTCCATGTCCGCTCTACTGAGACTGCCTGTTTGTACCAGTCCGACAGCCCTCCACTGCCAACTCAGGCATTTGAACTGCAGCTCCACTTACAATGTTATGGACATCCCCCTCAGTCCTGCTCCCCCCGAAGCTTGCAGTGGTGAAAGCGCTAGTGCGGACTTGCTGCGGGTGTTAACTCACCCTTGCTCGAAGGAAGTCTAGAAAACACGTGGTGAAAATGTCACTCCACAATGGAACAAACACATATGCCACAGCCAGCGTAAATCTTTCTCTCTCTCTCTCTCTCTCACACACACACACACACACACTCGGAGCTGGTATTAGCAATCTTGGCCATCTGCTCAAATACACAGGCCCCTACCACTTGCGCTAAGAGAGACCCCCCCCCCCCCCCCGGCCCCGGCTCGCTGTAACAGCAAGTCCCTCACCCTGTCCGTAGTTTGTTCACTAGAGGGCATCGTCATTCATTCTACACACAAAAGGGCCCAATTTTCAGAGGAGCAAAGTGCCCTCAACTCCATCTGAAGTCAGCTGAAACTGTAGCTCCTCAGCCTCTCTGAAAACCAGGCCCAGATCCAGTGTGTTACAACTGAATATCAAACAGCCAGCCAATAGCAAAAGTTACCTTCGGTAGAAGTTGAATCAGGCTCTCAGTCACTGTCAACCTGGGTGGATGGGAATCCCTGACCTAGAGGGGAAAATCTCCATATCCCATTACCAGTCCCCCACTAATAGAACATTTCTCCATTGGTCACTTGTTTTTCTGCACATAACCATTGTAATCATTTCTTTTTTCCTCCGTTATTAGCCTTTATGGCTGGATGCCTTAATTTATTCATCATGTAATGTCTTTACCCCACCGTTTCAGTAATTTATACTGCATATTGTCTTGCTGCCTTGTATTATTTAATTTTGTAAAGTATTTTGGGAAACCATTTGACATAATATATAGAATAGACTTGTAGCATATTGTATTGCAACCGTTTCTGGCTGGCCTGCTTCACCGATAAGTCTGGGTCAGAATCATGGGGGACGACAGCCATTAGAATAAATGAAACCAGCCCTGACTGATCACTCTGTTTGTGAGACATCATGTTCCACCTCAGTCACATCGTGTGGGACCCTGCGTTGCTGAAGAGCAAGAGCAGACTCTGCGCAAGCGCTTGGGAAAGAAGAATTAAAAACCATCACACGCTTAGTGAGGCTAAATGAGTATTCAAATTGGCTGATAAAAAAGTAATGAGAACTGCCTGCAGCCCTCAGCCACCTAAAGAAAATCAACAAACTCCAGTTACAATGCAAACACTTTCTGTGCTAGGCACTGGGGATTTCAAAACAAGGAGTAGTGCCGCAAAAATGCAAAAACCACAACTGCAGTAGGAAGGGACAAACCTTAAGGGGATTCTTCAGTTAAGCCAGAGACAGAGCCATTCTTGGCATCTGCTGGCTGATATATGGGATAGAATTATTCAGCTTCCCAGCCTATCAGCAAGATGCACCATCATCTCTACTCGATGTTGACCATCACACATCCTTCCCAGGACAGGTCCAAACTCCTGAGTCTGTCCTTACTAAGTCTCCCGAGAACAAATGCAGGCAATAGAAAGTGGACGGTTTCCTTTAGGAATTATTAAGAAGCCATATTACCATACAAACATCCTCACTAAAGGCCTGATTCAAAGCCCGTTCAAGTCACTGGGAATCTTTCCTCGACTTCAGCGGGCTTTGGATTGGGCCTCACAGCCTGGCAATGTTGGTGGGAGGATGGTCCAGTGATTAAGGTAGTAGCCGGGTATTCAGAAGAAGTGGATTAAAGTCCTTGTGCTTCTGCAGACTTCCTGTGTGATTTTGAGTAAGCCACTTGGTCTCTCGGTGCTTCAGTTTCCCTTTGTAAAATGGGGATAATAGCACTTCTCTGCCTCACAGGGGTACTGTGAGGATAAATACAGTAAAGTCTGTGAGGTGCTCAGGTACTACGCTAATGAGGTCTAGATAAGTATCTAAGATAAGATAGCTGCAATAATAACTTCTACTGCAACAGTGCAAAACATTACAGCTTATATCAGCGTTACTGTGGTGTTTTAGTCGATTATTATCGTATTTTCTTAATTAGATGTGATGTCATTTCTTCCAGGTTGTTGCTTTGCATTGCCCAAATGCTGAGAAACAGCAAGTGTTTCTTTCTGAAGGTGCCTCGATTGTGAGTGACATTCACTGGGTAGTTCAAGAACCCTGGCACGTTCAGTCAATGATGAGCCAAAGAGCCTGATCTCTAATTGAGTCTAATCTCAAATACACTCCTGGCAATAAAGAGTGATTTTATGGAGATCAATGGAGTTACACCAGTACAAATTAGATCTGAATCCGGGTCAATGAGTTTTTTAAAGCCCATCTAGACTGGTCGTGAGATTTCCAATGCTTCCGGGCAAGAAATCCTCCCCCAAACTACCTCTCTCAAGAGGTATTTCACCTCTTCTGCTTCACACAGAAACCTAGAAGCACAGACACTTGAAAATGAAAAGTAAAGGGGAAAAAAAGTTATGCAAACTTTTCTGATCCTCACATTCAAATTTTGTGGTACAGCTCTGGTCCAGTGTTTATTTTATCCTAACCAATTTGTCCCCTCCCTAATCATCTCAGATATTGGCATATCCATCCAATGTGAGAACCTGAAGAGCTAATGAAGAATAAACAAATGACATTGACTTTTTGTGCTGTAACTAGAAAAGGGATGGAATAAAAAAGTAGCCCTGGAAGAAAGCCAGATAATGTGTTTTCCGGAAACATATAATCTGTAATTGGGCTAATTCAGATGTATTTGTGTCTCCAATTCTTTGTTTCGCTGTTGTCTGTATAACTCTTGATTGGAACGTTCGATGTTCCTTTTGTGAGTTCCTAAATCCAATCCTCTCTGATGATTTACATGAATGTGCATCTGATGGATGTTTTCCAGCACCTTTTTGTTGCTTCAATTAAGGGATAATGAACAAAAATTGTTTCTATTTGTAAAACAGCTCCAGCTATTTCTTGCTTCCCAATTGGACGGACAATGTGTCTTAATTAAACACAAAGCCTTGTCACATCAGTTACGGGAAAGAGATCGAGAATGGAAACAGAGAAAGAAATTGCGGGGAGAGGTGAGATTGTCTGAGTAACTGGCTTCTGGAAGCAGGTCTGATTTGTTATAATAATTGCCAGAGTAACTGGATTCTGGAGGCAGGTTTGATTTATTATAATTGCCACACCTTATAGGCTTCCTTGGGTCTAACAGTAGGAGAAGGAATGAGGACATCTGAGGAAGCTACACTTAAATTCATAACTCTATAAAATATCAGAATAGATGGCTCAGGTAATAGGTAATGAAATCTGGAACCTTTCACTTCCACTTACCAGACTGAATCCAGTTAATCTCCATAGTCGTGACTGGAAACCTTTGCCACCTGATGGCTGTTTGGTGGTGCATGTAACATGAAATCTTAACAGGCATGCCAAAAAAATCCAACTGTCACCAGTTGCTGGCAGTCTCAGCACAGAAACTGAGGACTGACTGGATCACTAATGGAGACAGAGCTCCCCTCTCACAAATACAGGGATGCCTCCAGGGTCAAGGCTTGCTGGAGTAGGGTGGGAGACCCTTGCATGTGCACTGCTGCTGTCCATGCTGTGCCTGCTCCGAAGATCAATAAAGAATGTCAGTCTGGTCACCTTTCACCAGAGTGAAATTCATGTGATTGTATATTTTGATATTAAGTGTAATGCAGCAGGATCTGGCCAATTATATATCATCCAGTTTCCTATTTTAATCCAATTAAAAGCCTTAAATAGCATCTTCTGTTCCCATTATAAAAAGCAGTTTCCATTTTGTCTTTACTGTCTGAAATCTCGTTAACACCCAGGTTCAAACTTGTCTATCCTGTTCACTGTAGTGCAAGTCCCTACCATAGGTTTCTGTTTGGCTCCCAAGGCTTTGAGCTCAGGTACATTAGATCAGCTGTTCTTCTTGCCATGTGTTCTATTGCCTACAAACTGTAGGGTGTTAGGTTCATGTGAATATTCATTGTGAATCCAGTGTTAAATAATCACAGACTAATCAGTTTCTTGCTTATTTCCTCACCCAAACTTTCCGTCCATTGCTTCCATGCAGCACCAGAGAAGGAAAATTCATCTTGAACTAATAACCATGATGCTCAGACTAAACGTGGAGCCCAGCCCTTGTTAAAATAAAAACGTGTGTTTAATGCTAAACACACAGTGACAGCACAAGATGGGACTGGGGATGAAGACTCCCCTTGTTCAACGTTTAGCGTTGAAGACCTGTGGTACACACACAAATATAGGCTGATTGAGGGGGAAGCTGTTCCCCTTTCAGTAGGTTGACAACTATTCAGAATCATGACAGTATCCTGCTCTCTCTCTCGTTAACACACACACACACACACACAATTACAGAGAGCGCGAGCATTGTTCTGCCAAAGCCCATCCCAAGAGAATACAACACCCTGCAGGACAGCAGAATTTTGAATATGTCCTAACACCAGATCTTCATGCCCACAGAATATATTAAAGAGAGAGAGAGGTGGAATGACAGTGAGACAAAGGACTGACTCTGATCTCCCTAACCCAGCCTTGTCCCTGTCCAGCTCCCACAGAAGTCAATATGAAAACTTCCACTGACTTCGGGGGAGAGCAGAGGATTGCTCCCATTAACCTCTACTGTTTCTCCAAATTTGCACAGGTCTAACTGAAAGCCCAGTGCTGTTGAGAAGCGTTAAGCTGTTCTAATGTGTCAGTCAGTTTCTAATTGGAGCAGTATATGATCACACGGGCATGAGCTCCTATTGGAAGACAGCAACAGTGCAGTGTTATCAGAGAAACAAATAGGTGTGAGCAGTGATGAGCTGCCAAAATCTTAACAACTGCTTCCCTCCTCACCCCATGAGGGGGTCATTGCCCACCCCCGCCCCCCGGGACTCCTGCCCCATCCAACCCCCCGCGTTCCTTGACGCCCCCCTCCCAGGATCCCTGCCCCTTCCACCCCCTCCCCTGTTCCCTGACTGCCCCCAGAACCGGGCAGGAGAGTCTCGTGAGCCACTGTAGTGGGTGCCCACCCCATCCCTAAGAGCCAGAGGGACCTGCCAGGGGACGAAGTGGGGAGTCCCAGAGGTGCTTACCTGGGGCAGCTCCCAGGAAGTATCCGGCAGGTCCCTCTGGCTCCCAGGGGCGGGGGAGCAGCCGCTCCCCCCACTGATCACATCAAAATTGGTGCCTTAGGCACCGACTCTGTGGGTGGTCCGGGGCTGGAGCACCCACGGGGAAAATTTGGTGGGTGCAGAGCACCCGCCAGCAGCTCTCTGCCCCGCGCCCGGCCCCAGCTCACCTCCGCTCCGCCTCCGCATCCGCCCCTGAACACACCGCCCCGCTCTGCTTCTCCACCTCCCCCCCCGCCGCCAGCTTCCTGTGAATCAGCTGTTCGGCGGGAAGCCAGGGAGGGCTGAGAAGCAGGCGGTGGCTTCCTGCTCAGGCTGAGGGTGGCAGAGGTGAGCTGGAGCGAGGAGCGGTTTCCCTGCGCCCCCACCCCCGGGTTACCTGCTGCGGTGTGGGCAGCCCTGCTCGCACCCTCCTGCCCCAGCTCACCTCCACCTCCCTACGCCTGAGTGCAAAGCCACCGCCTGCTTCTCAGCCCGCCCCAGCTTCCCACGCAAACAGCTGATTCGCGGGAAGCCTGGGGGGAAGGCGGAAAAGCAGAGCGGGGCGGCGCGTTCAGGAGAGGAGGAGGAGGAGGAGCAGAGGTGGGCTGGGGCCGGAGGTGGGGTGGGGTGGGGCAGGGAGCTGCCCGTCTGCACCCATGAAGTTGGTGCCTAAGGCGCCACTTTGGGCCGGTTAAATTTAGAAGCCCTTTTAGAACCGATTGTCCCTCACGGAACAACCGGTTCTAAAAGGGCTTCTAAATTTAACAACCAGTTCTAGTGAACCGGTGGGAACCGGCTCCAGTTCACCACTGGGTGTGAGGGAATTCTATACCTCACAAATAATTCAGAAGAACATTAAGGAAATTGCTCAGTTTGAAGTTCTAAGCTGCTAAAACACTGTAGTTTATGGGGTCCCAGCAGTTCCCAGCTCCTTCCATCACCAACAATTCTTAGCATCCCAGTAGCATTGTCTGGAAGCAGCTAGTTGTTCTGAATTATGTTTTCAAAATGATGGGTAAGTGGCAACCCTGCCCTTTGCACCATTTTACCCAGTTTTACACCTAGCTTCCCAGGAAGCTCAAAGGTGATGAAAATGATAGAAATGGCCTGAACTTTTCAGAGCAAGAGTGTGTCTTTGTCTATGTTTGGACAGCATCAAACACATTATGGGCACTACCAGGTCATAATAAAGAAATGGGGGCTAGAGTTAAAAGAATTACGGGCTTGGTCTCACTCCCATTGCAGTCAATTGCATAATCCCTCTTGATTTAAGTGGTGCAGGATGAGGTGCTAATGTGTAAGTAAACTAGGATATAATTGAAAACACCCAGAAACCAGGGAACTCTTGTTTAATCTCCAAACAAACAGATGCCTTAATGGGAGTGTAAATACAGACTAATGAAATAAAATTTTGCCTTAAAAAAAGTGTGGTTTCTTTAAATGGTTTGTTTTTTTTTAATTACCTCAGGCATCAAAAAAGCCAAGAAAACACAAATGTTAAGACTTTCTTCTTTCCTATTAGGGTTGGAAACCTTCCAGCCTAACTCCCTGCATTCTCTGTTCCACTGGTGTCCCCTCAGTAACAATCCATCCTGGGAACTTTGGTCCTCTGATTCCAGTTCCACTCATCAAGATACATCCAGAAAATAATAGACAGATGGCAACTCTGGAAGTGGGAGAGCCGGGAGTTGTGTCGCTGTCCCTTTTGTATATAGCGCTGCTGGCTACTGTCTCTGAAGCAAGGCGGGAATTGGAAGGGTCATCAAAGATTTGTGGCTGCTGCCCTCCTCCCCACAATTTATTTTCCTCCTGCAGGGGGTGCTGTAATGTGAATTATCTGGTGATATAGCCCACTCAGTTTGGAGCTTTCTCCCCCTCTGGTGGTGGCTGGGCAACATTTAGAGCAGTGGCTCTCAACTTTTCCAGACTACTGCACTCATTTCAGGAGTCTGATTTGTCTTGCATACCCTAAGTTTCACCTCACTTAAAAACTACTTGCTTACAAAATCAGACATAAAAATACAAAAGTGTCACTGCACACTAGTACCGAAAAAATGCTGACTTTCACATTTTTACCCATATAATTATAATATAAACCAATTGAAATATAAATATTGTACTTACATTTCAGTGTATAGTATGCAGAGCAGTATAAACAAGTCATTGTCTGTATGAAATTTTAGTTTGTACTGACTTCGCTAGTGCTTTTTACATAACCTACTGTAAAATTATGCAAATATCTAGATGAGTTGATGTACCCTGGAAGACCTCTGCGTACCCACAGCAGTACACGCACCCCTGGTTGAGAACCACTGATTTAGAGGCTTAGAGGCTACAGCTGCTCCTTTTAGATGAGGCAATAGAGATTTGTACTTTTAGAACCAGAGGTCCTAAGTTCAATCCGTTTCCAACAACCCACCCAGAGGTGCACCATTATGGATGCTCACTCTCTCACCACATATATACCCCATTCTCTCTGTTTTATTCCCTTCTATTTCCTTTTTCTCTCACTCACTTGTTTCACTCGCCCTTTCTCACACTCCCCCTTTCCTCAACGGCCCCGGGCCGTTTCCTCTTTTCAGACAGCAACAGAGTCATGGACACCCTAATGAAGAGTGCATGCATATCTATGCACTGGGTGTGTGATTTTTTTCACCCACAACTTAAAAATTGTAATTTCTGATGGCTATTCAATGATTAATGCTGGTGAGCACTGATTCAGCATGCCACAAAGTGAATTCTGAACTCATATTTTATTCTTTTGTAACTAAATCTTATGCCGTTATATTAGTATGGCCCCAGGTGGGTATGCAATGGGGGGGAAAGAAGCTAAGATAAAGGAATTACAATAGAGCCAAGCTAATGTAAGAACAAGGTAACATCTTATGTGCCTCAAGGTGTGAACTTAATCTCTGATAAGTTATTAATTTATTAATGCGCTGAGAAAGGATGAACTACTTTTCATACCAACTCCAATGTGCTCCTGTTGTCTTCAGCATACTCCTCCTGTCAACTAATTCCCCTTCAGTGCTACTGTTCCACTTCCTCGTTTCCTCAGTGCATCTTGTTTTGGACATAATGAACTCTGCTTGGTAGGATTTCTCCATACAGAGCTTGGATTGTGTCAGAAGCATGGGGCACTGGGACTGCAGGAAGGATTCTGGGGGAGAAATCTGGATGATCAAAGTTTTAAAAGAAACCTGAACTTTAAAAAACTTTCTAATTAATTCCTCCCTCAGTTGTCAACGAATTGCTGATGTGGAAAGACAAAGAGAGAAGCGAGCGCTAGTGGTCTGAACAAAGGACAGGGAGCCAGGAACTCACACTCCAGCCCTGATTTTGGCACACACTACTATGTGATCACGGGTAAGTTATAAAAGCCAAAATTTCCAAACTTGCCTGAAGTTAGGCTCATAAATCCATACCTAGGCCTATTTTTCAGAAATGCTGAGCACCCACCGCTCCCATCAACTTCAGGCTCTCTGAAAAGCAGGGTACTTCGGGTCAGATCCTGCACCCATTGAAGTCAGTGGCAAAACTGACTGAGCTAAAAGGTGCAGGATCCAACCCTTAGGGGCAGCTAGAGACTTTAGACTTGCCTTTGTGTTAGGGGAGGTGTAGCTGCACCACCCCAAGAGAAGCCCTAGAAAGGATCTGTGACTTTGTGAGCTATAGCTCACGAAAGCTTATGCTCAAATAAATTTGTTAGTCTCTAAGGTGTCACAAGTACTCCTTTTCTTTTTGCGGATACAGACTAACACGGCTGCTACTCTGAAACCTGTGACTTTAGAGAATCACAATTCTTTCACAGCTCCTCCCTTGCTTTTAGGGGGGAGTAACTTACCGCAGCCCTTGCCCAGTTACAGCTTATCTCTCCCCTCACACCAGCTCAGCTCAGCTGGCCAGTGCTCGGGGATCAGACAGCTCCACCTACACCCTGCCCGTCCCCTCGCTACTCATGTACCTGCTCTCCCCCGGCACTGGGAACCACAATGAAGGGAGCAATCACATGGCCATGTGGGAGGAGGGCTTACTCCCGGTTACTTCACTGCATGGCCATATAATACTGTGTCACAATCCAGCTCTTACTAAGATGCCTAAATATGGACTTAGGCACCCAATTTTGTGCCCCCATTTTGCATATTTTTCCCTTAGCCCCCCTGCCACCGTTTCTCCATTTGCATAATAACATGATTGGTGTCCATCTTAGAGGGCTGAGCACCCACTATTTATTTGGAGCACCCGTGGAGTCGGCGCCTATGGGGTCACAGGCACCTGAACTGTGGCCCCACCCCCAGCACCACCCTTTCCCCCTGAGGCCCCGCCCTCACATCGCCCCTTCCCCCTGAGGACCCGCCCTCACACCACCCCTTTCCCCTGAGGCCCTGCTCCCATGCCGCCTCTTCCCCCCGGTCCTCCCTGTTCCGGCGCCCCCGCACCATGCCCAACAACTGAAATGAGACCAAAGTATCAGCCCTCAGGAGACTAAACTAGGCAAAGGACAGGAGGGACTGAGGTGTGCCAGCACCCAAGGCCCCCACAGTGGCAGGGAATTGATTAAGTGAGACCCTGATGAGCCTAGCAAGGGACCCACACCCCACCTGCACAGGAAGGTGAAACCTCCCCATGCTCCCTGCCAATCCGACCTGGGGGAAAATACCTCCTGACCCCCCTAAAAGAGGCTCTAAAAGATCTAGATTGTGACCCCCAGAGGCTAGAATCCCTTGTGTTTCCCCCTCCCCTGAGTTGTGCCAGGGGGCCCCCACTGTGACGTGACACTGTTTCTCTACCTTTGAAAGCAGAGCGTGGATTTCAATTTTTTCTTCCTGGCTCAGGACCCTGGGGCTGGGGTTGCCAGAAACAGCTAAAAGAATAAAGCCCATTATAAAGTACAGAAGCTGATGAACCCGAGAAATCTTCCACACACAAACCCAGTGACCTTTTAGCAGCCAAAAGGCAGGGGCTGCAGGATGTCTCAGCCCAAGGCCGGGAAGGGAGGAAAATAACCAACTGACAACTTTGGAAAAACACCCAGGGGGTCTTCCCTGAATCAGCCGAGGCATCAGCACAGACCTCCCAGTTCCCTCTTAGACAGGTTGGCATCTCGGCAGTGCTGCAGAAGGCAGAAAGCTTGCTGAAGCATGAAAGAGAGTGTGATAAAGATACACTGACTGCCATTCTGCTTCCAGAGAAACAGGCTACACTTTTGGATACAGATGACATCTCAGACACCACGGTTGGGGAGGGGAATTATTTGCGGTCCCTCTCCTACTGTGTTTTTGTTTGTTTGTTTGCCATAAAGACAGCTTTTCAGTTATACAAGGGGGGGCAGCAAAGCCCAGTTTACTCAGTACTTCTGATACATGATCTCTGCACATTAATGCACCCACTTCACTATTGCAGAACAGAGAGGGGGTTGAATTGTTCTGGGTATGTACAGTTTGTTGCTGATTTCCCTGCCTTCCCCCACTTAGGAGTTATTCTTACACCAACCCTGCTTTCTAGCAAAGTCCGCTACTTAGAAGAATTTTCAGAAGTCTCTGCACATATCATTTTCAGCCAGATATTCTGGCCAGCCATTCACCATTTGGTCTTTGTAGGCTGTGGTTGGTCACCTCGGACACGGGGAGCCAGATCTTTGGTTGAGACCAACGTGCACTCAGCACAGCTGTGGGTGAAGTCAAGGAGCTTTTTGTCCTCCTCCAATCATGGGGCTACTCTGCTGGGCCAGTCCCCAGGCAGGCTGCACCAGCTGCCAGTGCCCCCAAGATGCTGTTCTTGGGATTGCCAGGGCACTCTGGCCATGCCCCTGTGCCAGCAGCTGGGCAGGCAAGTGCTGGAGGAGCCACAAAGGTGGTTCTGTACCACGTGAGGAGTGACCTGTGCAGGGGACATCCTCCAGGAGCTGGAGCTTCCAGACATAGGAACAAAGAGGAAGGATGGCCCAGGGGTTAGGGTACTAGTCAAGTCCTTGCTCTGCAACGGACTTCCTGTGTGACCTTAGGCAAAGCACTTAACTTCTCCGTGCCTCAATTCCCTATCTGTAAAATGGGAATAACAGCACTTCCCTACCTCACAGACATGTTGTGAAGATAAATGCATTAAAAGAGTATGAGAAACTTAGATTATACAGTAGTGGGGGTTATGTAAGTACCTCGGTTGCACCAGGGCAGCCGCACAAAGTAGCCAGAGCTTGGCCCAGGATTGGAGGCATGATATGGTTTCTGCTGGGTGATTGAGAATAACAAATTCTCTGAACCAAGTAGCCATTTGTGTAAATATTTATGAAACCTTGGGATTAGTGAACGTTTTTCCAAAGACCAAGTGTTTCAACAAACACTCATGAATCAAGAAGTAATTGTCATAACCTACTGTCCAGGCATAAATAAAACAAAGCAACCTTGGCTACAGACAATAGCTCATTGTCAGGCAAGTGTTGGCAATCTAAACAGACTCCCAAGTTGCAAACTCAAGTGATAAATGGCAGACGGACACTCTCATGGACAGGGGAATCCATGAATTTTGTATGTTTTTGACATGAAACCATAAATCACCCAGGGTCACTCCAAAGGCTGGTGAGTGAGAACGAAACTCAGTGAACCAGAGCAGAGCTCTGGAGTTCAGCATTTGTAATGGTATCCAAAGCCAGGCCAGTTTTACTTGGTTCTCCGAGTTGCTCACGTCTCTAGCACCAGATTTGAAGCTGGAGTCCTTTGCTGTATTCTTCCGCAGCTGAAATGAAGGATGTACACTCAAGTCAAGTTAACCCCAAGGGGCCAAATGAATCTCACTTGTAACTCTGCTGACTTCAACAGACTTACACCAGGGATTAATCTGGCCAGTGGAGGAGTTAGAGCAAAGAACTAAGCTTTAGGAGATCTCGGGTCTGTTCCCAGCTCTGCCAGTCACTCACTGTCTGACCCTTGGAAAGGCATCTCACTTCTCAGTGCCCTCCTTTCATCATGTGTCAAATAGAGATGATAACTCGTTTCCAACTCACGTGTGGGATGTGATGCTTCATTCATGACTTTTGCCAATCTCTCTGAAAGCTACAAGTGGGAGTTACTAGAGCCCACGGGAGTTAGGTGCCTGAACACCTTTGAGGATCTGGGCCTCTGTTCATAGGCTTGTCTTGTTTTCCCATGTCCCGCAGACTGCATTCGCAGAGCCTTTACTGTCCCCAAAACTACTGCCCCCAATGCAACATCACCCCAGGACAGTGGTCCCCAAACTTTTTTGCTCATGCCCCCCCTTACCTGGTTTGTGCCCTCGCCCTGAGCTGCAGTCGAGAGCAGGGGCCAGGTGCAGGATCAGAGCCATGGTGGGGAGCCAGGGCTGGGAGCCTGCCACGGCTGGGAGCTGGGAACCATGGCCAGGAGCCGGGAACCAAGGCCAGGACCAGGAGCCAGGAACCATGAATGTGAGCGGGCCCAGCGCTGCAGCAGTGAGTCAGGGCCAGGAGACAGGGCCTGCAGTCGGGGCCAGGTGCTGGGGCCCACAGCCAGGAGTGGGCCTGCAATCAGGGCCAGGAGCCAGGGGCCATAGCCAGGAGCAGAGCCATAGCTGGAAGCAGGGCTATGGTCAAGGCCGGGGCCAGGAGCGGAGCTGGGGGGCAGAGCGGGGCTCGGTGATGATCCCTTCCCCCCACCATAGGGGCTGGCCCGGCCCCACTGCAACCCCCCCCAAATGTTCATCCACACACACCCCCAGGGAGGCACGCCCCACACTTTGGGGTCCACTGTCCTAGGATATGTTGTCATATTCTTGACAATTATAAACCCCTGGGAATAAGGTCTTCAAGCAGAAATGCTGTGAGAGACTCTTCATTATATTGATGCCAACAGATACTGCCTCTATGCTAAATGGACATGTTCCTATGAATGAATATGGGTGTGTATTTTACATGTGTTGTATATCTATAGTGAAAAGAAAAGGAGTACTTGTGGCACCTTAGAGACTAACCAATTTATTTGAGCATAAGCTTCCGTGAGCTTATGCTCAAATAAATTGGTTAGTCTCTAAGGTGCCACAAGTACTCCTTTTCTTTTTGCGAATACAGACTAATACGGCTGTTACTCTGAAACATTTAATATGCAGTTCCGCCATGGAGGAGGAGGAGCCATAGTAACAATTATAATTCTGTTGGTGCTGATACCAAACACAAGGATGCACGGGGATCCCAGAGAACCAGCTACACGGGATGTTATCAGTGGTTCCTTCTGTCTGTTGGCATTGGGAAAGACACCCTATTATCGTATTATGCATAGGAGCCTGATCTCCCACTCTAGCTGGGACATGAACCAGCTGGAATTCAAGAAGAACCCTATCTCTCTCTGAACATTTGTCTGAAGCCTCAACCAAGCCCTGACAGTTTGTTGTGGTTTGGAAAAGTTTGGTAAACTTTTTGGTCTCATCCATATTGATCACTTTCTCTGCTCTCTCGTCACTGGCTGCTTACAGACACAAATGGCAGCCTGGGAATCTCACGAGAAAGAACTTCCGGTGTTCCCAGCATGACCAGAAGCAGAAATTCACAAGAGAGCTTGTTTTCATGAGATTTCCCTGGAGGCTCTGCAGACCCATTGGGTTTTGAGAGCTTGGAGCAGCATCTGAATAGCTGGGTGCTTACTCACATGGCATTCAAAGCTCTTGTGAGTCACCCATCACAAAAAGTGGGGGGAAAGGAGCAAAGTGGGGTCTGTGCAGTAGCTGTTGTTGTTGTGTAAAGACGTGGCTGTAGAGACCAGAGGACATCCTTTAGTCTGGAAGGTTGAGCCCTGAACTGCGGGGGGCCACAGGCCAGAGTACGCACCCGGCTGTGGTTGCATTGTGCTAGAGTTAGGTAAATCCAAGTGATAAACACAAGTTCTCAGTGCTCTGAGAGGAAGTACACCCCAAGCCTCCTCCTTCTGCAGCCTCTGAATTGCAATAGTTTGTTGCTTCTGCTGCATCATTCCCCACACAAAAGGAATGATGGGTTGATCCACCAGCCCCGATATTCCCCCTCCATGTTGGCACAGAAGACGCCCCAACAGAAGGGCATATTCTTGGCATTATTCCCCTTTCTCAGGAGAACCATGCAGAAGCCACTGCAGGAAGAAGCCCCTAGAGGCATGGCGGTGGTTAGCACCTAACTGAATTGCGCTTGTTTCTATTCCCTGGGAGTAAAAGGAAGCCAGATGCATTCTGAGTTTCTTTTGACCCAGCTTGACTAGCGCCGTGTTAGGTTTTGTGATCAGTTAGAAGTTGCCGTTGAATACCATAATGGCGAGGTGATGGTTACCAAGGCAACGGGCCAGCAGAAGGTCAGCGTTTGCTGGTTATTCTTTATGCTTTATCTTGTTTGGCACTTTTTGGCACCAACATAATTCGGTTTCTTCACCCCAAAAGAACAAAACTGCCGTACGCTTGGGAGAAGATTGACAGGAAGGCAAGAGAAAGGTCCCTCTCTTCAAACTCTCCACAGCCATGCCCTGCATCAGGAGGGCTGGGGTGTTAACCTCGTTACTGCTCTTGATAGAACTATCAGAAACAGCTACAGTGCCGCTATCTTCTGCATTTTCAATCCTGGGATCTAACTGGGCGGTCACTGGGTCCATAATACCCAGGCATTTCGCCTGTGGAGTGGCAGGTACAAAGTCGGTTTAGCTCACACGTATGCTGGGAGAAGAGCATAAATGCATACAGATGCCACAGCACAACAGAAGAATAATTATGGGCCAGATCCTGAGCTGGTGTCAACCAGCATAGCACCCTTGACTTCTATGGAGTTATGCCAATTGACACCATCTGAGTTTCTGACTCTACGATAATGTTAATACCAAGCACTAGACGCTTATTTGGATAATGAGACTATCTACAGTTCGAGAGGATTTAAAGAAAATGTTACAAGGGCTATAAACACTCATGCAACCAAGTGTTAATTGGCAGGAGTTAGGCAGAAGGTTCCCATCCAGGGAGGTTATTCTACAACGGATCCTGATAAGTCATGGCCTCTCCCTCTCAGCATTTGGTGCTGGCTGCTGTTGGAAATCAGGATATTAGCCAAGATGGTGCATGGGTCTGATCTAGTGTGTTCCTAATAACAGCTTACATCTCCATAGCCCCTTTCATTCTACAGGGTTGCACACGGTAAATGATATACAGCAACATGGGAATTGCCATTTTCTATTAAAAGTGTGTGCTGACAAGTGGAGCCAGCCCAGCTACGTAGTCCTTAGCTAGAGTGACCAAATAGCAAGTGTGAAAAATCGGGACGGGGGTGTGGAGTAAGACAAAGCCCCAAATATTGGGATAGTCCCTATAAAATTGGGACCTCTGGTCACCCTGTCGTTAGCCGTCAGCTTGCATCACTCTAGGTTTTCAAAGCTCTTCACAAAGAAAAGGGCTAGAGTCCGGCCCGTACTCCCACTAGCAGCCCTCCCTGCAACCAGCCGAGAAGCTGCCCACCCATCCCTCTACCCCCAAAGCTGCCGTGCCCTGGCTGCTTGTTCCCTAGCCCAGCTCCGTCTGCCCTGAAAATTAAAAGGACTCACACCTGCCTGCAGTGGGAGACGGGAGCTTCAGCGGCCGCACACACTGGGAAACAGCTGATAGGCGGCGACTTTGCACCAAACAGCTGATTGGCCGCAGCCAGCCAAAGAGCTGCGCATGTCAAATAGCTGATTGGCAGTTGCGAACAACTGATCTCCCCGGTGGGTGGTAAGCACCCACTAATTTTTTTCTGTGGGTGCTCCAGCCCCAGAGCACCCATGGATTCGGTGCCTATGGAAGAGACTTTATCTTTACATAAAAGCTGAGATTTTCCTTCCCAGGTTCCAACCATCCATTCTGTTACCAAGGGGCTTGTAGCCCCCTTTAGCTTAGGAGGGCTCCATACCCCTAAACAAGTGAACTTCCCATATCAGTTAGTCAGAGAAACAAACCGTCCATCCTGCCTGGACAGAGCAGGCTGTGTTCGACATTTTAATGCTAAGGCAGGTCAGCCAGGCTATAATCAGCTCTAATTGGCACTTCCACGTAACATGCTTTACCTGCGGCCAAGTGACCCTCTGAAAGGTGTCAAGTTCCTTCCCAGCTTTGACAACAACAAAGAAAATCAAAGAAATTACTTCCAGTTTGATCCTCCAAGTGAATGCCCCGCTGATCCATCTGAGCAAGGGGCAAACCCATCAGCACCATTAGGGAATGGCTTTTGGAAGACAAGTTTTGATGCGCAGATCTAAATAGGCATGTTCAGATGTACACCGCTGCTTTGTGTGAAGGCAAATGCTTCAGTGCTTTTTTTATTTCTTGAAAACAAAACAAAAAAACCAGGAGGCTGGTACTCATGAGCAACTCTATCATAACATAACCAATTTGCACAGCCTAGCACTCAGGAGCAACGCAGGTGCAATAGATAATGAAGGTGCTCGGGTCAGTACTTACAGTAACCCTGGAAATCAATGTGCTGTGCATACAAGATGGAAGGAAAAGCTCTCGATTAGGCAAACTGTTTCGTCTTCAAGCTTCTTGTGGGATCTTGGTAAACAAAAATAGGAAGCAAATTTTTTTTTTAAAGCATGGAAATATATTGACATTGTCCCTTTAAAATGCAAGTTGGGGGCTATATTTTAAAAAGTGTACTGCTATACCTGATCTGCACATGCCCAATCCTGAAGGGGATGTGTGCGTGCGTGCAAAGGGAGGGATTTGCAGATGCACACAGCTATGAGCACCCAAGCCCGACTGGCATGTATTGCACATGTATACTTTGGGCTGATTTATTTATATTAAATACAAGCTGATTATTCAGCACCTGTTTGTTTACACTCAGCAGCCACAGAGCTGATCTATATCCCTCAGGTAAGACAGCTTCATTCCTCATTCCACATCAAGTCCAAACTCCTCTTCCTCACTTTCCAGGCTCCACATGGTGCCACACCCACTTAAAGCTCAGGCGCCACCTTCTTCGGTACCCCGCCCGCCCATACGCTATGCTCTGCCAACTCCAGACATGCCCCAGAATGCTTTGTCTCCTTCCCCCGCCCATGACTCTGCATCTGTGGTCAGGCCTGGAACAGCTCCCCTCTTCCTGTGTCCCATGCAGCCTCACGCCTCTCCTATTGGCTCCTTCCATCATGACCCATTCATTTAAATCAGTCACTGAAACCCATCATGCCAATGGCATTTAGCCACAGCCCTATGCCAGGGACGGCAGGGTGCTGCACTACCTCAGCGGGTGTACTGGAGGCATTCTACCTCAAAGAGGCAGAACCTTGGAGAGGCTCCTCAATTGCACTGGGCAGAAAGTAACTGAAAGGATGCAGCAGAGCCCCACTCCTTCACAGGGCCAGCCAGCTCCTCTACCAGACATGCTGAGTGAGAGGAGACATGCCTCTACCTACCCCCAGGCCCACACTTCTTGCCCCACATTGCTCCCCATAGCTCAGGTTCTGTGATTCTGTGCCCCCATTTATATGAGTCTCTGTCCCAGAGTCCCACTGCTGGTTCACTACTCTGTGTCAGCAACTCTTGTCAGGCCTGACATGCTCATTACACCTAATGCACTGCTGTCATGATATTTACCCAAAGGTGGCATGTAATATACCACTTGAACAGTAATAACTCACTGATGATCAATATCCGTGCATGATATATGTACAGTAAACCCGCAAAGGAATGCATGGATAGGAGCTAGAAATAAGTTCCTAAAATGTATTTAGCAAGCAGTGCCTAAGCGCCTGTTCCAGCCAACGGAATGTGGGTCCACCTGCTTGAATGAGTCTCTGATGGAAATTAGGCAAGGTGTGACCAAAGACAAAGAACAGGACATTTATATGCAAGGTAAACAAAGCCATCAGGAGAGCAAGTGCAGAAAGATGACCACTTAACAATCTCAACAGGAGATGGAGACTGCACCCCCAGGGAGCCTTCCTGCCTCTTGAACGAGGGTCAATTAACTTTGAAGAGAGAAAAAGCCATTTTGGCATCCGTCACCAGAGGAGACAAAGGAACCGAGCACTTTGAGCTCTGGGAAGGGTCCTGCCCAATGGGTCTGGTCAGCTATGCTGGAAAAAAGACTTGTCGAGAAACACTTCTTTGAACGAAAAGAAAAGGAGTACTTGTGGCACCTTAGAGACTAACAAATTTATTTGAGCATAAGCTTTCGTGAACTACAGCTGACTTAGCTGTAGCTCACAAAAGCTTATGCTCAAATAAATTTGTTAGTCTCTAAGGTGCCACAAGTACTCCTTTTCTTTTTCTGGATACAGACTAACAGGGCTGCTAATCTGAAACCTGTTCTTTAAACAAGAGGCTCTAATTTGTTAAATCAGATTTTAGTCTCAGAAGTGTATTTTCCCTGTGGATTGCTTGGAACCCTTTCTATCTTTATTCCTTAAACTTGGTATCACTTAAAACTATGTCTTATTGTTTAATAAACTTGTTTTTATTATAAACCAGTTCTGTGCTTTGATTAAAATAGAGTGTTTGTTAACCCCAGTTAAGGTAAAAGGCAGCTGGGTACGGTCTCTTTAAGGGAGCAATGAACTTAATAACTTCTATAAGTATTCAGTGAGAGGGCTGGACACTGCAGGGAAAATGGTTTGGGGAAAATTTGAGACTGGGAAGGTGTTGTGACCAACCTGCAAGGAGTAACCAAGGCTGCTGGGACTGTGTGTGTGAGCTGCACAAGTGTAGGCTGGCTGTTGGCGTCAGGGCCGTGAGCCACAGCAGCACAGCACTTAAGGCATCCACGTTTACAGGGCAGGTGGTGATACTGTCCCTTACTGGGCTGGTTGAATGCAAAAGCATCACAGGGTCACAAAGGCAGGGAGTCTCCTTACTCCCTCCCCACCATCCACTGTGTGGCTGCATGAGGCCAGGGCACAAACCAATCCATTATCATTATCTCTATTGGGAAGGCACCCAGCAAAGCAGTGTCTAGGTGTCCTTTTTGCTTCATGCTTTGTCCCTTGCTTCACCTGTTCTGTCTGTCTCTACAGTGCCATTCCTTGGAGGCCAGGGACCTTCCTTAGATACCTAGCAAGCAACATGCCCCCTGCTGGTGCAATTACAATAATAAATCATCATCATGATGTGTTTTGAACAATATGGAACTTATTTAAGGGGACCCCACCAACTTCAAATCACATACAGTTCCATGCGTATGATTCCAGGAGCACCTTTGATGGTGAGAAAGGAAAGAATTTAAAAAATGCCATTTGCTCATCAGTCTTTCTGCCTTGTGTTTGCATTTTCCACTTCTCTCAGCTCGGACGATGAAAATCAATGCTTCCCTTGCGTTTATTGTCTCTTTGGCTCCTGGGCTGTCACTGCCACAGCCCGGGTTGCCGACACAGCAGGGGAATGTTTGTTCAGTTAAAAGCAACTGGTTCCACTGGAAGTTGCTCTCTGAAAAAGAACGGAAACATTTTTGTTGGTGTCAGGCTTTGCAATAGCTCATTCATATCAATCCCAAATTTGGGGCTGAATTTGAGTTGGCAGAGTCTGTGTAACGTACAATACCTGTCTTATTACACCGCCATCTAATGCATATTTGGGAGCCGTGTCTGAAAGCTCTGTATAAAGGAGTATTACGACATCAGGAAGTCTAAAAGGACCTGAACTGCAGATGTGATAAATTCAGCAGGGCAATACGTGCCTTGAATTCTTGCTCACCTTTCCATTGGCAAAGAGCAGCCTGGGCTGTATCCCCTGGGATAGCTGAAGAGTACAGCCAGTTTGATGAGCTTAACCAGCCATTGGATGTCACTTTGGCTCCACACTAATTCAAGGGAAGCAGCATTTATCTGGCAGCCAGGCATCCAGCTCTCCAGCAGCTGAGAGTTTAATTATCGAAGGTTCAGGCAGATTCTGCTCTCTTTATCTCCGACCAGCTGCTGGGTAGAAAAGACCTTTCTGCCCTGCCCAGAACTTTGTGCAGCTCTTGCAAGTTCTCTTGCTCACTTAAAAGGAGTCCAAGCCAGTATGCCCTTTTCCTGCAGCAGCTACCGGCTTGTTGCAAACAGAAAGGGAGAAGATGAAACGACACAGCAAAGAAGAAGCCAGCCTAGAAGAGGAGAGGAAGCCCCAGTGGAAAGGACTTTCTCAGAGAAAGCACCCGCCAGGAATGTCACCACTGGGCAGATCTCAGCTGATGCTTCAATACTACAGTAATGCACATATTAGAAATGTAGGGAGAGAGCGAGAGAGAGACTGCTATATCTATATACAGCATCAGTGGCTTGAATCCAGTCCAGACTGGTTGTGCCTGAAAGTTGTCGCTGTCTGATTGGTGGCCAACATGAGATGAATTGGTGGCTCTCAGCCCGGTTCTCAGTGGAAAGGTGTCTGTAGCACACAAAGCATCACCACAAGTGCCTCAGCTTGGCCCTCTCGCTGGGAGTCTCTCCAGATTGGCCCTGGATTGAACAGGCCATAGAAACAGAGCTCCCCCTCTGAACCCTGCATGCTCTCTTGCGAGCAAGGCTGAGGCCCCTTGTCAGGACCAAGAGGAGAAGCCTGCACTTGGAGCCACGTGTCTTTTATCTGTATTGTAGATAAATGGTGGTCAGCAAGTAGCCAACGGCTGCTCCAGCGAAATCAAGGGGAAAATGGTGGTACTCTTCCAGGATCCACCCACAAACCAAGCAACACTCACTTGAGATGTGAGAAACAGATGCCAGTCATAGCGGAATGTGCAGATGTTGAAAATATTAGCCCAGGCCCTGCTGGGTTCCCCAGACTTACTTCTCCTATGTCTCAGATACCCCTTTGAGTTCCATGGGGCTCCTCCTGATTGGTGTCCCCCTTTGAGGGGTCCAGATGCCCGCCTGGACTCCTCTCTTCTGGCTTGTTGGCACTCTGGGTTAGACTGAAAAAAAATTGCTGGTGATCTCTCAAACTCCGCTCACAACCCAAGCTCCGCCCACTCACGAGACCAAAATGAGATACCCCTTGCTACTGATTTTTTCATGTCTCTGTCACATGACCCTTCCTCTTCTTTCTAGATTGTTTTGGTTGGCACTGAAATAGTTAATAATGTTGACACTTAAGCTATCATCACTGGACTTCAGAGTCAACATGCCAGTAACGCGAACAGGGACGTTCACACGGCTCTCAGAGCTACAGTTTCGGGCTCCCTGCAGACTCAGGCACACATCATTCTGTTGGTTACACTCATGTCACATTTCTCTCTTCAGACATAAAGGCTAAAGGCTTGATTTTATTTCCAAAGGAAAACTTAGATTCTGGAGCACAAGATGGCTGCCTCCAAAAAAGGACCAGCTTGATGAATCACTTCAGCCTTTACTTGTTTCCCTGGAATGCCTGCTATGAAGCTGGGTGATCAGTGAGGAGCACTGTTACTATGTGGGAGAAGATTCTTTTTTCCCCAACCTCTACCCCAGAGAAGGCTCTGCAAAGTTTAAGGAATACCTGTTATTTCTCCTTATCCTCCAAGCCTTCACCCCTAGGGGGAGGACTGGACATTCCTGCCCCACAGAAACTGTCTATGATACTGTCAGTCGAAGGCCAAAGAAGGTTACTACAGTGACAAGAAGTCCCTTCAAAGAACTGGACCAAGCATACTGCCAATGATTCCCAGGTACTTGTTCATGGCCCCTTCAAGAGCAAATCTTCCCCATGCTCCTGTGCACAGGAATTGGTTCTGGGAAGGAGCAGTGTCCAGTTACGGAGACTGCAGGAGTGCCAGGGCCACAGTAGCAGAGACCTGGCAGCTCAGTGCATGTCTGAGCCTGGGAATCAAGAAAGAGGAGGGGACAGGCAGTGACTAAGAAAGGAACCAGATAAAAGAGGCAAACCATGTGACCTACAGCACCTGGAGCAGGAAAGCCTCTTCCTGGGGAATGCCCCTGAAGTGCCCCAGGACCCTTTTGGGACCCAACACTGGCTAATGAGGAAAATTATTGGAGTACATGCCCCATTATCAACTTGGCAGCCTTTGCACCCTTTGCAGGTTCCAGCCCCTGTTAGCCCAGGAAGTGTAAGGCATCTAGACTGGCTCCTGAAGCTGCATTATCCAGTGCAATTGGATGGAAACAAAAGCATGCTCCTGGGTGCCTTGGTTGATACATCACCCATATAGCTTGGTGCAAATATGGGATATTTCACCCCTTGGCATCACCACCACCTCCACCTCCAGTGAACTCAGAATAAGTCCTGCAAGCTGCTCCAGCTGGATGTAGAACAGATGCTGGGAAATCAGGACAGACGCCCTGGAGGAGGTCACCTTGGAACCTTGATCTCGGGTCCCTCAGCAGCAGCGTATCGGGGCTGTCAGCAGACAGCTGGGCCAGGCCGACTGGTTTTATATTTTGTCAACGGAATGAACAAAAGTGCTTATTTAACGCTATCTCTCTGGGATTCTCCCAGCTCCCTCATTTCCAGACCTGTCAGTTTAGTTACAGCATTTCCAACAGCATCCTGATTAGGCCAGTTTCCCCTCTCCTCTCCCCCATGGCTATCACTTTCATTAACAGCAAGGGGGTGATAATGGGGAAGGACGATCAAAGCTGATGGTATTAACACAGGGGATTAACAGTATTTATATTCCTGATCCGTGCACTCTGTGTGGAGAGGGGACTGCTTCAAATCAGCCATCTCCGGCTGAGAGGTACTGCAGTGCTAATCAGCCGTGGCTCCGACTCTGGGAGAAAAGCGCAGCCAGCTGGATAACCCAGTTGCTCACTGGCCAAGACTGAGGTTATGCCAGCGAGGTACAGTCTAGCCACTGAAACATCCTTGCTCCTACCTCTGACCCTAGGTGACAGGCCGGGGTCAATGGAAGGCAAGTTATCTGCAGGCAGCAGAAGGAATAGCCACTCTAAATTCGGGACTGGGATTTCACAACATTCAAAGCCGGGGGCAGCCCCAGAACAATCCATCCCAGGTTTTACACATAGGACAGGAGGCTTCAGTTCTGTGCAGACATCCGAAGAGAATAGATGTGTTTAATAAAGCCATGAGGTGCAGCATATTGATTCCGCCTGGTACCCATCAGCAGGCTGAGCTTGGGAGGGGCAGATGGGGAAGAGGAAGCAGTTTAACTTGGTCACTTATGATCCCCCACACACACCCATCAAACACATAGCTGAATGAGGAGCGGAGATGTCACATTTCAGAGGCTGAAGACCACGATACTGGGGAGCTGGGGAGGGCAATGACTTCTAGCACAGGATTTATTAATGGAGAGGCGGGCTGGTGTGGCACAGTCTTCTGCGACACTGATGTGCAAGGTGGAGGTGGAAAAAAAATCCCCCAAGCGGTGACTTTAAGAGGACATAGGTGTATCTGTGGTGATTCACCGTGGGGCTGCACTGTGGCAGGTCACAAAATAGCACCTCAGCAAAAGGCGCAGAGGCGTTTGCAGAAGCTGTGGAGAAACTTCACAATCCTTTCCACCCATCTATCAGAGCGCCCGCAGTCCCCTTTGAAAGCGGGTGACACAACAATCAATGTGGAGCCCAGGAAGTTAATCCGTATCCAGAACATTTTAATAAATAAAAACTTTACAAAACAAAAAAATCAATGTGTCCCCATTGGCGCTAGGCATCTCTTCCAGTCTTAACACCGTTTGACTAGTAATAAAAGTTTCTGATGGGTTTAGTTTGCAGCGCTGAGCTTTGTGCTGCTTGGACCACAAAGAGCTCACAGCAGGGGAATTTCTGAGACTTGCCATGAACTCCTCTTATTAATTATTATTACTATTATAAAATAAGGCATCTTAAACAAAGCCCTGTTTATTTGCTTGTAATTTAAGGTCATTGCTTCCTTTGTGGAGAGTTAGAATTATCTGCGATCGGCTGCATTTTAACAATTGCTTTTCCTGTTGTGGTGCATCTCTCGCTCCTTCTCCTCTGTGCAATATGATGTCGTAAGGGCTTATTTATATCATCATAATCGGTTGCCATGGAGATGATCATAATGTCACAAGTACAGGACGGGGAGCTGTGGCTGGAGAGAGAGTAGCAAAGGGCTGCAAAGGTGCGGACTGCTGCTTAAATGCACGTTTGCACAGCCACATATGCATGCTGTAAATCATGTACATACACCCAGGCACAACAGGCACACCTGTTCACCCCCCCACACACACAGTCATATGTGCACACACATCCACGTGCATAGACATTTATAGTCACGTACAAACACACTCCTGCATGCACACAGTGCATACATTCTGTACATGTTTAGAGCAGGCAGCCAGTGACCTGCCTCTGCTGCAGGCCTCCAGGGGTGCCAGAAGCCCTCAGGCTCTCAGCTCCTCACTTCCTCTGAATGCACAAGGTGTCACACCTGTGCCAATGAGCATGTGCTACTTGCCCACCAGCTCCCTGCCCCAGCAGCTGGGAGCATGCATACCAGCAGGCTTCCACTCACCAGGTTTGCTTCTCTGAAGGCAACATTTTGGATTGCAGGCTTCTCCCCAGAGCACGACGCACAAGCACGACGCACATCAGCTACAGTAAAGCATGCACAGGCCCCATCCTGCAGGGCAATGGGACCTTCTCATTGGCCAATTTCCCAGCATGCCTTTGTCACAAGTGGATCATCCGTCTGGCTGATTAGGGACTGTTTTTGTCCTGGGGCAAACAGCGGGGAATGGCTGGCATTTCTGCTAGGCTCCCACATGTGTCTGGTGAGTAGTCATCTCTCTTCAGATACTACTGACGAAGATGTCGGAGAAGTGACTGGCTCAGGGGCTCACTAATGGGCTATGGAGCCTTTCACCTCTGGGTCACTTGTTCACACAGATGCCAGGTCAGTATCAATTGCCCGTTGTTACCCTCTGGCAGTTGTTTAGTAACCTTCCTGAGATGAGAAGCTGGTCTCAGTCCAGTGGGGGAGTTTCACTGAAACTGCTATCCCAAGTGGCACTGTTTCTCAGCAGGGGCACAAGGAAGTAGTTTGGCCATGGAGAGAGAACTCAGCCTGACAGGTCATCCGGTGGGGAGGCAACATGGGGGAAGCTGCCCGTGCTGGAGTTGGCACCAGGCCTCTTCCAGCAATGAATAGAGAGTAGTTTGGTCTCCGGGTCTGTCTGGGCCGGGAGGAAGGGCGGACTGAGAACAGAAGTGTTCAGCTTGTACTCTTGAGTGGCTGGGAGTGCTGTCAAAGCTGCCACGTGGCCAAATGAATGCGTTACCTGTCTGTGTATGTGATTCAAAGGTAGGTATGCTTGAGAGAGATCATAGAATGCACCAAAATTAATTAATGTGATTAACTAAGCATCTTTCACCCTCATGAAATTCACTTATTGTTGTAAATAATAATGATAATAATAATATAAACAAAGCAATGGATTAAAGAGACCAATAGAATTTTTTAAAATGTGAACTCAGTGCAGGAAGAAAAACAATTGTATTTAAGGTAAAGATTGCCCGTATTGTTAATAAATATTATTGGAGGGACTCCCAGCTTTTCACATTACCACAGTGTGATATGACAGCATATAATGGATTTCTCAACTGCCCGAAGCCATTGTAGGAATAAATCCCTTTTAATATTCATGTGCGGTCTTTGAGAAAATAGATGTAAGCAGTTAATACTTTTCTATAGACAAAACAATGTAGTTTATCAACACAAAATATGTGCGTGAAACAAAAAATCCCAAAGCTCCTGGGCTTGCTCTTTTCACAAATCAGAGAAGAGTAAGAATTCCCACAAAATAAACTGACAGGGCTGGAGTGGACGAGGAGCTGGAGATGGGCAGGACAGGGGCATGGGCCAAGATACTTGCTGGAGTGTGCCGTAGTGCTCATAAACAGGACACTGAAATAGTGAGAAGTGGCATGCTTGTTGCAAATGGAACTCTGGGATGCTTTATAAAGCTGTCACCAGGGCACGAGGGGATATATGGGCTACGCAGCAAAAATAGATACTGCTCATTAAAGAGCTTTAGTGCTCTTCAAGGTGGAAGGAAACTTGCCCCGTGGCTTTTAACAGGAGAGAGACAGGCCTCCAGACCTACTGCAGCAACATGGATTTCTGCATTTCAGTTAGGGTGACCAGATGTGCTGATTTTATAGGGACAGTCCTGATATGTGGGCCTTTTTCTTATGTAAGCGCCTATTACCCTCCAACCCCTGTCCCCATTTTTCACACTTGCTATCTGGTCACCCTAATTTCAGTACAGAGGGGCAGTCTGTGGAGAACTGCAATATTATTATTGCTTAATATTATTGCTTAATATTTACAGTACCCAGAGATGTCAGTCAGGGTCAGGGCCCTGTTGAGTTGGATGCCGTACAAATACACGCAAAAGCAAGACCCTGATTCCCAAGGCGCTTATAGTCTAAGAAGACAAGTGCCATATGCTGAGGAGTCCCAGCCTTGGAGTGCCCCATCCGCAACACTCGAGTAAAGATGGAACACTGCCTTTTGGGAGCAGTAGTCGCTGCAGGCTGACTGGCCATATTAAAAGATACAGCCCTGCCACATTCTTATGCTATACAGGTGCTACGACTGGGCCTGTGCCATGCAACCTCTTGGGTTGGGTAAGAATTGGGCAGCCCTGCTGCACAGCATGTACAAGAAAAGCAAGCCTGACACCTCATAGCCTACATCAGCTGCAAAAGAAAGGACATCAGGGGGCCAACAGCAGTCACTGAAGGGCAGTGAATGCCAAGAATTACGTGAGTAGGGAGCAGTGTGGGCGGCCAGCTGATGGCTATTCTGTTCCCAATGCTCAGCTCTGTGTTCCTGCTTCCTCTTTTATAGCTGCTCTATTAAACCTGCAGGGGTTTTATCTCTCTTTCTTTACACAAAGGAAAGCAGCAGCATGAACAATCCCTTGTTCCTTTGCGTGAGGTGTTTAAATGTAACACACAGTTGAAAAAAAGCAAAGGGACACAGGGAACACAGTTTAACCCTCAGAACCCTCAGACCCTTCCACCCACCCAGCCAAATGAATCCTCATGGTGAGGAATGAATGCAAAAAGATTAGACAGATAGATAGATAGATAGATAGATAGATTAGATAAGTGGAGATGGGCAAAATAGGGGGTGGTACATTTGATTTTGCAAATGCAAAGGCAGTTCAGAGATGGCACACCTTTTATCTAAACCTCCATACTTTGTGTGGGAGGGGATTGTATACCTGTTTCCAGTTTGGGCGCATCTCCAAAGGCAAGAGAGGAAATATAGAATTTCTGTAATGCCTTCATCATCACGAGCTCTAGGTACCATGTACAAGCTTAAATGCAAGCATCAGAAATCCAGAAGGACACTCTATGGCTCATGTTCCTGTGATGTCTGTGGTTGTGGGGCTGGCCAAGTGATTTGCTTGGTGAATACATTGCCTCTGAAAGTGGACAGGCAAAAGCCATATTACACTTAGAGGCCTTTTATACCAGCTGGAGGAGACAACATTTTACCTGACTCAGATCAGGATAGACAAGAGACGCCACTGACTTTGACCCAAACCAAAATATAGGCAAGAGATTGACACCACTCTGAATTTCACAGTTCATCCAAAGCCCCAAGCCTGCAATGAGTTTCAGAGGTGCTTAACTTTACTCTTGTGAGTAGTGCAATTGGTTTCTGTGGGACTACTCGCATGAATAAGGGATAGTGCATGCTAAGTTTCTATAAGGTTAGGGCCTTAGTTTGAACTATCCATAGTACACTTGACATGCTCTGATTCTGACAGGTCAGGAACCTAAGACCCCTATAGCTTAAAGATGCAAAGGTAAAATCCTAGGTGTCCTCTATTTTGCTAACAACTCTTGTGACCAGCAAAGTGGAGAAAAAATCATTTGCGTGTTTGCACTTGCCACCAATCAACTCAGCTTATTATTATGTTATTATTTATGTTGTGGGAGCATTTAGGAGCCGCAGTCATGGACCAGAACCCCATCATGCTAGGTGCTGTACAAACACAGAACAAAAACCTGGTCCCAGCCCTGGAAAGCTTAGACAATGAAAACAAACTGGGCTGGGAGAGGAAGGATGGTCAGGGGTTATAACCCAGGCCTGGGGCTTGGAAGACCTGGGTTCTGTGCTCTGCTCTGCTACAGATTTATTGTGTGAGCTGGGGCAAGTCACTTAATCTACCTGCCTCAGTTTCCCATCTAAAATGGGGGTAACAACACTTTGCTTTATTGTGAGGATAAATACACTAAAGAATGTGAAGCACTTTGAGATCTACTGATGAAAAGTGCTGTCTAAGAGTTGGGTGTCATTATTTTCTGTTTATAGTCACTTTCTCTGTCTACACTAACACAAGGAAGTTGGGTCAGCTAGGCTAATTCAAGATAGCTGAATAATGCTAGCCAGATTCATCTCAGCTGAGGACAAACCAATTATGTTTAGGTTTCCAACACAGCAGGAAAGATTTCAGTTTTTCTTAAAACATTTATGGAACCATTTCCATAAACACTACATTTTGTAAATCCCAATTTTATTTTCCTACCAAAAACCTGGTAGCCAAAATGCTGTATGTATCCTTTTAAATACACGGTCGTTTTATACCATGTACTTAGCAGTATGAAAGTGGGTCAGTTATATAGGTCACATCCTTTTTTAAAATTGAATAGATTAGGAGAAGATTGGGTGCAGGTAAGAGGAGAGAGATTTTCCCGCAGCAAAGCAGAGGTGTCTTTCTTTGAAAGGAAAAGAAAAAGTTTCACCTTTTAATTGTTGTATCGAGTGGCTTATTGACTGAGCTTTTTGTTCAATATCTTTTTTACCACTAAGATTTTCTAATCAAAGTCTTTTCCTTCCTCATCCCAGCTCACCAGACTCTGTCATTGATCTGAAATTGGCAAGGAAAGAGGAAAACTGGCCCCTGGAAAAGGGAACACAATTAACACCCAAGTGGCGCCAATTCATGGGTGTCTTTCAACATCTCGCACCTCTCTGAGTCTACGCTCTTTTTCTTTTATTTTCCCTTTTGTGCTCCCGAGTATTCTTTAAGAAAAGCCTTTGTCAGCAGCCCAGAGAGAAGATTAAAGCACCCGTCAGAGGGAAACAGGTTGCTTTTGTGTCCAAGTCCTTAATCCACTTTATTAAAATGTTCCAAATCTTCGAGGGAGAAAAGATCACAGGAAAGTTCCCCCATCACCCCTGGCATACAATTCTTTGGATACCTGCATGTCATTAGAGGCTGCAAAAAAAAAAAAAAAGCAAGGAAAGAAAAAGAAAAGGGGACTGGATGGCTCAGACGGTTGGTAAAAATGGGCTACAGGGCCTTTCACGTTAACGTCCCTTGTTCCGATCTGGCCCCAAGCTGGAAGAGGTTAGAGCTGTTACCATCTCAGGGCTGTTTGTGTCAACTGAGTTGGTGGGTCCCTGGGTATGTCTACACTAGAAAGGCTACAGCGGCACAGCTGCAGTGCAGACACTTACTGCAGCGAGGGGAGAGGTTGTTCCATCACTGTAGTAAATCCACCTCCCTGAGTAAATCCTTCTCCTAGCGCTGTCTACACTGGGGCTTAGGTTGGCTTAACTACGTCACTCAGAGGGGTGGATTTTTCACGCCACATAGCTTGACTTGGTCGCTCAAGTCTCAGGTGTAGACCAGCTCTCAGTCCATTTTGCCATTGAGACTGAATGTACAGAATCCTCTCCTCCACAGAGCAGGCCCCTCCTGAGCAGGCCTGTGACTAAAGAGGCTCTCATCCCCGAGGGCTGTCGGGCTGGTGCCTGTCATGCCATTTACTCATGGAATGTGATTGAGAAAAGGGTGCAGGATGCCTGTGGTGAAGAGCAGCAGACCCTTCCTGGGAAGCAAATCCAGATCTGGATCCAGACCACAGGCGGGTCTATCGCTATTTCATACATTGGCATGCAAACCAGATCCTTGCCCCGGGCCAGTTCATCTGATCCTGCCCCTTCCCTCCTGGAGTCACAAGCCTCTGTCTGACTGCTGACATCACTAATGGTTACTGTGGAGATGATGTGATGTCACACAGAGTCTTTTGGCCAGAGGTGGGCTAACGACTGCGAGGAGCAGATGGATTTTTGGATGATTTCTTCTTTACGCTAATGTCTTCATGGAGAAAAGGTGAGGGAAGAGGAATACCAAAGACTGGAGTATGAGATGAGCCTGAACCAAACCACTGCCAGACTCTGGGGAGTTTCTCAGCTCAGGCCTCTCTGGCCCTGATTTTCAGGTCTGGCTGAGCTGTGTTTGGTGCAGGACACTTGCGCATAGGACAAAGGTAATTTTCTGCCACTTTTGCAATCTCCCATCCCATTACCTGAGGCTGGAAACAGCCCCAAGTGGATGTTAACAAAGTCTAAGGCAGCTGGAACCAAGCAGCCACCTCCATACCTCCTCTTGTCTCCTCCAAGCCACTTGCCCAGCACTCCCTGTGTGCTGGGGTCTGCAGGAGGGATCCCTTACAGCCAATGAAATGGCTGCCTTGGCCCCTTTGCTCACTGGAGTAGCACAGGACAGAGCCAATCACCTGGTCCAATGAGTTCTCCTGTCATGAGGAAGTATATTTGGTATTCACTGCAGATAGTTTGATATTATATCCCCTCTAGCTGAGATACCGAATCTCCCCATGCCCATTGTGGGTATGTCCGCACTATGATAAAGCACTCACAGCTGGCCCATGTCCACTGACGGGCTCAGAGAGCTTGGGCTACCAGCCTATAAAATGGCAGTGTAGATGTTTGGGCTCCCAGAGGAGTCCCAAACCTCAGGCTCCAGCCTGTGCCCAAACATCTACACTGCCATTTTATAGCCCCACAGCCCCAGCCCAAGTCAGTGGGCATGGGCCAGAGGCAGGTATTTTATTGCCGTGCAGACATACCCTATGTGATCTTGTGTGAAAGTAGCTATGTAACTTCCATAACTTCATTTTTCTCTATACTGTACCTTTACATTTCTAAAACAGCAACCTGTCTGCATGGGCAGAGAGGATGTATGCTATTACAGACATACACACTTGCCATGCTCTCTTGGGGAACCTTTACTTTTGTTCTTTCTTGTATTGCTGTTTCCCTTAATCTAAAATAAGTTATCCAGTCTGAGAGTATATGGTGGAGCTTTGAATATGGAAAACATAACAAAAAACAAGGATGGGAGAAGAAGCACTGAAGAGGCCTCTGAGCTAAGAGAAGAAAAGTAAATGAGAGAACACAGTAACAGCTCAACATCAGCTCTGCCTCACAAAGGGCAGACTCATTAAAAATTTAAAGGTGCAGTACAGAGAAAACAAAATCATTACAGTCACATACACCACAACGTACACAACAGATTGACTTTCCACTGGCCAGTTAGCTCTCCTGAAGTAAGAGTACCAAAGTAATTTGCTTTAAACATGTGTAGCTGTGGTCATAAAAATGCAGTTGTAAAGATGGCACTTATTGTTATTATTTGTATTGCAGTACCACATAAAGGTCTCAAAGCCAGGATGGAGGCCCCATTGTGCCAGTCCCTGCACGAAAGAGCTAACAATCAAAGGGGCCGATTTTAAATGGGACAAGTGCTCCTAAACTCTGTAAACACACTTTTAAAAAAAAATCTCCCCTTAAATAGACAAGACAGACAGAGGTTGGGAGAAAGACAGCATTATTGTTTTCATTGAGGGAGACACTGAGAGATTAAGTGACTTTCCTAAGGTCACACAGGAAGGCTGTGGCAGAGCCAGGATTTGACCTCAGGTCTCAGTGCAGTCCCTTGATCACAAAATCATCTTTCCTCTGTGTTTACAGCACATAGGTTACTGTGTTTTGAATTAGCTAAAGCTCTAGTTCCAGGCAGAGTGCCATGTAGTAATCTAACCTTGGTGTCCCCACGTTCATTTATTCTCTCACAATGGCCTCCATAGCATATTTGCTCTATTTTAGTGTCTATTTGAAAGCCTTTAAAAGTTGCTTTTGTGCTCGGAGATCCGCCTCACGCTTCTTTCTGCTCCATCCATCTTCCCAACAAACTCTAAAGCGAGGGCATTGCTGGCAGTTCTGTCAGTGCTACATGAAGCAGAACAGAATCCCGTTCACTCTGCTGCAGCTAGACTCACTCAGCAGCGCTGACAATAGAGTCAACTTGGTTTTATCAGTGAACTGAGCAGATACAACCGGGCAGACAGATGCAGGGAGCAAATAGGAGCAGTACCAGGGGGGCAGTTTGCTTGGCTGTGGGGGTTTGGTTGGATTTTGAACAGACGCACCTGACTTCTGACCAGAGCCACCTCCCCGTTAACGGGGAAGATGAGAAAACGTGATGGACCACTAGATGGAGGAATACAGTGATGGAAGGTCTCAGTGCGGCACGTTGGTCCCAATGATCTGCCACCTACGCTGCAATTTATTTCTTGTTCTGAATGCATTTGCTGGTTTGAATGACAACTGGGTGGCATTTCTGCAATTAATCCTGTCAAAGGGAGATGATTTGACGTGGAGCTGGCCCCATATTTATTACCCCATGTTTTTGTTTAGGAATAGAGGGGCTGCCAACCAGCTCCCCAGCGAGGCCATCAAGTTCACAACAGCAGACACTGGGTTATTAACCAAGGATCTTCACCTGACATTTGAAGCCAACACAGCTAAAATATATAACCTCAGACTGTCCTAACGAGCAATCTCTAAATAATAAATATGCAACAGCAAGAGAAAGTATTTCTTTCCCAGTGACACACTTCAATGAGTGGATGGCTCAACAAGTCTTTTACCCCGCTGCTTTCTCCTCTTTGCAAATATTGAGATTCATGGCAGGAGGAGAAGGGGGAAAATAAGGCAGATGTGCTCAGGGAGAAACTGGAGGAATAACGGATCCCACCCCATCTCTGCCATTTGGCTAGTTTGATACCTTGCGGCACTGTTTCCCGGATTCACCCATAAATTGTGGCACTAACTGAACAGCTTTGGCACCTGGATGGAACTAGCCCTGGTGGCTGAAATGATAGGTTGACTCAGAAAGGGAAGGAATCATCCATTCTTCCAGTCTGCTAATGTGAGGGCCACTTGCCCACAGCTTTTGAGTTCTAATCATCTGGTAGCAATTGCCCACCACTCATGAGGACGAGGGAGGGGAAGAGAGTCTGTGGTGGGGGTTTTTTGCAAGGAAGCACCAGCACTGGCATACGTCCCTTCCATTCCCATTTTCAAATTATGGGCCAGATCAAGGTCTTTATATAACTCCCATAGACCCCAGTCGTCAGCAGGTGGGATTGAACCTGGGAGAAATAGTTTCAGAAATAGTTCATAGGTTATAGTCCAATGTCCAAATATCATACTTAGGGCGTACCAGCGTAACTGGGACCTGAGTCTTGTGAATCAAAGTTCCCCTGATGAAGCCTAAGCAGATCTGAGACAACAGAATCAGGACCCAAGGATCTTTTATACAATTTCATGTCCTCTTTGACAAGTTAGGATTTCCTCGGGAAGCAAAAGGTAATTAGGATGACTTTGAAGGAGGTCCGTCACCAGTCCTTAGCTATATGAATTAACATAAGGCCATTTGCGTGTTCCTCCACCATTCACAGTACATTTCAAAGAGAGATGAATACCAAGATATCCCATATTTACAATTCATTTAAATGCTAGGATGTTCTTTTGATCTCTGAACTATCAGAATACAGCATAGACAGGGACTGTTGATTGCATTGTCGACTCTACTCATACATATGTAAATACACAAAAACACAAATATTATCTCTCCACATATCTTTTGAGGGTTATTTATTTTGCAGGATGTTTAACCCTTTCTAGCCATGTGTCACACCTTTACAGGGTCACTCTCCTGACTCACTGCTGCACTTTGAAGTCTTTGAACAAGGAACATCTGGCCACAGGGACCCTGAAGAATATGCTAGGTGAAGGTGAAGGTCTTGCTACTGAGGTCACACAGATGCAAACATCAGCAGAATACATAAGATGCTTTGCACTTCCCTTATTTATCCAAAAAGCTATTTTTGTTCATTAAAACCTAGTTACTAGCTGTATCTCCCCAATAACCTGGAGTGCTTGCTTGGTTAATTTAAGCAAGCAGAGCTTTGACGAAGTAATTTTACTGTCCTCGGGGATCTGCCAGCTTATGCCGGTCTTCACTATTTCAGATGAAATTGAGTTAATTTTCGCTGAAATTGCTTCTTAGCAGACAAACACGTTCCCCATCATTGTGAGCTTATGCCACTGCAGCTCTATTATTCTTTAATTTACACACCCCAGCAGCGAGGGATTAATGCCTGAGACATACAAAAGGCTACAGTGTGGAGAGGGGAAGGACAGGAGAGAGGGAGAGCGGAGCTCTGCAGGGAATAGGTAATGGTGTTTTAGTTTTATAGTCAAAACATTTAAAGTTTGGCATTAACATGAAGTCAGCTCCTGTTGTCCTTTCACTCTGGAAATTCAACACCCAAGTTCTCAGAGCAGCAAAATCTGAGCGACTCAGCCACATCAGAGACTGCATAAGGCCTTTCTTGGATTGATGGGCTAAGAAGGCAATAAACTGCTCTGAATCCAGGAACCGATTGACAGAGAGCCAGGTGACTTCAAGCAGAACTGCATGAGTGGCTCTATCTTTTGACAGCATCTTCCTTGTAAGTCCTGGCTTCAACCAAAAGTCCCATGCGAAGAAGCTGCTGGTGAAGCCCCTGGGGTATGTCTCCAGTGCTCTGATACTAGAGCAATGGGGCCATATAAGCACCCAGAGAGATCCTCAATTCCTTCTAAATTACTCCACATGGACTCAAAGGGTGACTGCAATCTGATATCCTCCGTCTCATGGCTATACGTGCCAATGTCCCACTTGGTTCTCTGGTCAGCATCCCTGTTAAGCTACCAGAGATATCTTAGGTTATAATTAATAATTAGTAGTCGCAGTAGTATTACAGTAACACCGAGCAGCCCTGGTTTTCGGCAAGGGGTCCTTTGCTCTCGTCGCTATACAAACACAGGGAAAAAAGACAGCCCTGGCCCCAGAGTGCTTACCATCTAAGTGTAAGTGTTTAAGATGGTAAGTGCTTACCATCTAAGTGTACAATCAATGGACAAGACAGGGAAGTACAACGAAGCAATGAGGTGATATTGTCTAAACAGACAAGACAGACACAGAGTGGGGGAAGGGATGTTACACCCCCACAGAGTGAACAACGTGATGGTGGCAAATGTCATGTTAGTTCCACATATCTTTTTTTTTATGTCCTAACCCAGGCACTGCTGATGACTGGTAAGAACAGTAACTAATGAATACAGAGCAACTACCCTGTTCTTATTTAATTAAAAAAAATAATGTACAATGTATATCTAAACTGTGCAGGTTGTGATCATATCCATCCCCCCATCCTTCAGATGGCTCTGGTCTTCTGAGATCAGTGTTTCTTAAGCTTTGTAAGTTGGTGACCCCTTATGTGAATTCAAAAACATTCATGACTCTTTTACATTTACTATAAAAGTAAGAGTTAAAAAATGTATTACTGGTAACTACGATAAGGCTTGATCATTTATCTGAGTGCATATTTCGAGGTCGACAAGGTGAGGGGAGTGGAGGAGCTTCAGATTGTAATAAAATTTCCAATGCCTCATGACTGTCCCCCACCTCCGATTGCCTTCATGACCCCCTGAGGGTCACAACCCACCAGCTGGGAAACACTGTCTTAGACTGTAAGCCCACTCCAGAGCAGGGACCCTCCCTTTCCTCCTGTGTCTATGGATAGCACCTAGCCCAGTGTGAATATTACCAGAACACCAAGAATAACGTAACTACAATGCTAGTCAGCAAGACAACATCATGTGAAAGGCAAACAGTGTGTATGGTTGGGGAGAGGGTGCCAGTTCCTTCATCTCAACAACTGTGTTTTGTCAGGACTACCCCCTAGATAGCTGTGAATGAGTTGGCAATGGGAAGGCACCCAATCAGAATCATGGGGAGGCAGGGTCAAGGAACACAACATTCTACAGTAAAAGCCCCCCACAGCCTCCCTTACAATAGTGTTACTGCGGCTCTGGGGGTTACCATTATCGTGTAGAATTCTTTCCTTGAATGTGGGAGAGCAGAATGTGCCAGGGTAGGAAAGGAGAGCAGCCACACTTGGCCTCTCTCACCACTTGCACTGAGGGGGAGACTCAGTAGTGAAAAATGTGTGCAGCGAGGAGAAAGATAAAATTGGACAGAGAGAGAGAGAGAGAGGAGGGGAGAAAGCAGAAGAAAAACATTAATAGAAAAACAGTTCCGTTGAGATGAACAGAAAATATTGAAAAGTACGGGGTGCATTCAGCTGCCTGGAACTGGAATGACACCTACGATGCTGACTGATATAAATTTATTCCAGCGTTCCACCTGCAAGTCTACCTGTCTCAAAAACAATTGAGATTCAGCCTAAAAATGTATATTAAAGAAGTGGCCTATTAGTGCCTGGCAGCACAGAGTAATAAGGATAATAAGCCAACTGCACAGGAGAGAAGGGATGGGGCTCAGATGGAGCCTCTGAGAAGAAACCCTTGAATATACCAGCACTCCAGCCCCATTACTTGTAATTCTGCCCCTTGGAGAAGAGTGTGTAAATCTATTCAGCCTCTGGTTTTAGCTGGACACGGAGCATTAAGGGCTTGGGGATGGGGGTGAGAGGCCAAAGAACCCACTCTCAGAGCTACCCTGCTGCTGGTTTGTTTGAAGAATGACTCAGCCTCATTATTCTCACACCCATTAGACATCTCGCTCTGGACACAAAGACACTTGTGCTGTGTTTAAATGAGGCATTTTCAGAGACTACAATTTATTCAAGTCAACATGGTGCTGAGGAAAGGTGCCAGACTGACAGTCCTGGAGGCTGGAGTCCTCTCTTTATCCACAGTACAAGGAGGCAAGGAGAGAGCAGGCTTCCCCGACAGAGCCCCATCAAACCTGCCCGGCAGAGGCCATCTCTGTGGGGGAGAGCAGGGAGCACAGTCTCCATGACTCAGTCACAGTTTGGCCTTCGAGCCTGCCAATGAGTGGGACAATCACTGATGTTTGTGAGGTGGATACCCACCTACTAGTCACGGGGCTGACCCATCAGCTCATTTCACCAATAGGCCATCAAGGGTCGTCAGGGGCAACAGCTTCCTATCTCCGTTTCAATGGCTCGAGCAAGGGAGATTCCAAGTCTTGCACTTAGGTTGGCTCATTCAAGGCCCAATTCCTAACTAGATGACGGGGCTGCTTTGGAAACAAGTCACAAAGATGGGCAAGGCAGTTCCTTCCGTGCGATGGGTGTCATCTCATCCCTCCAATGTCCTGGTGCAATTCCCATCAGCTTCCTGGGAAGGCTGTTTCTAAGACTGACTCTCTCTGGCTCCTGACTTTTAGCCTTATGCCTTTTTTTCAGAAGCGCTGCCCCGAACAGGGTCTTTACATTTTTTAATCAGTCTGAAAGTAATTGGGGATTTATAATAGGTTTGGTTTGTTTTTTTGTCCAGTTGAATTCCAACAGCTCATCTTATTCCTAGCAAGCGCCACAGTCTCTATGGTGATGAAGAAACCTCTACGGGAGGCCCCCAAACCAAAGTGGGAAGCATTGGCTTGTTTTGTTTGTTTTTTTCCATTGAACCTTCTGTTTATTTTGAAATGAAAAGGGCTAAAGAAATTTAAACCAAGAGCAAAATCCCTATGGAAACAACCCAACCTGTGCTGATAACTTAGTAACCTATAAAGACCAAGCTTGCTACACTGATTCCTCTGGTAGCCTCTAAGGACCAGGACCAGGAATCATTGTCAGGTGTCCCTCATGGGCACGTTCATCAGTGCATAGCTTTTATCTTGTTTTACTTTGTAACTGCTGCAGAGTGGACATACCCCTGAAATTCTTGGCTTTCATGGGAGTCAGAGCTTTAATGTGAGAGATGGAATTAAGTTGCACAACTCAGGTCCTGATTTCAAACTGAGTCTCCCAAGTCTTGGAGGCATATGGAAATGGGGATTTGGTTCAACCCGTTGTAAAGAGAGGAGCCAGACAAACACACAGTTGGGGTGCAAGGTCCCTTCCAGCAGAGAAGAGGCAGGGCTCAGTTGTAATAAATATAAAACGGATTCTCCACTGAGGCTGCTAATCAAAGACAGGAACCCAAGTTTCTCGTTGGCTATTCAGCTACCAACCTGTCCTGCCTAGTGTAACCGTGCAGGATTACCTGCTGTCCTACAGTGGGTCTATCAGTCAGAGGATGGATTGCTAACTCTACTGAAGGGGATGTATTCTGAGTAGGGCTGTCAATTAATCGCAGTTAACTCATGTGATTAACTCAAAAAAATTAATCGTGATTAAAAAAATTAATCATGATTAAGTGCACTTATAACAATAGAATACCAACTGAAATTTATTAAATATTTTTGGATGTTTACTACATTTTCAGATATATTGATTTCAGTTACAACACAGAATACAAAGTGCACAGTGCTCACTTTATATTCTTATTTTTGATTAAAAATATATGCCCTATATTGGTAAAATGATAAACAAAAGAAATAGTATTTTTCAATTCACCTAATACAAGTACTGTAGTGCGATCTCTTTATTGTGAATGTGCAGGTTTTATTTTAGTTACGTAACTTCACACAAAAACAAAACAGTGTAAAACTGTAGAGCCTACAAGTCCACTCAGTCCAACTTCTTATTCTAAACAAGTTTTTTTTTTTTTTTACATTGACGGGAGATAATGCTGCCTGCTTCTTATTTACAATGTCACCTGAAAGTGAGAACAGGCATTCACATGGCACTTTTGTAACCGGCATTGCAAGGTATTTACATGCCAGATATGCTAAACATTCATATGCCCGTTCATGCTTTGGCCACCATTCCAGAGGACATGCTTCCATGCTCATGATGCTCGTTAAAAAAATAATGCGTTAATTAAATTTGTGACTGTACTCCTTTGGGGGAGAATTGTATGTCTCCTGCTCTATTTTACCCACATTCTGCACATATTTAATGTTATAGCAATCTTGGATGATCACCCAGTACATGTTCGTTTTAAGAACACTTTCACAGCAGATTTGACAAAACGCAAAGAAGGTACCGGTATGTGAGATTTCTAAAATAGCTACAGCACTCGACCCAAGGTTTAAGAATCTGAAGTGTCTTCCAAAATCTGAGAGGGATAAGGTGTGGAGTATGCTTTCAGAAGTCTTAAAAGAGCAACACTCTAATGCAGAAACTACAGAACCCAAACCACCAAAAAAGAAAATCAACCTTCTGCTGGTGGCATCTGACTCAGATGATGAAAATGAACATGCGTCGGTCCAAACTGCTTTGGATCGTTATCAAGCAGAACCCATCATCAGCATGGAAGCATGTCCTCTGGAATGGTAGTAAACATCCAAAAATATTTAAAATAAATGGCATTCTATTGTTGTTTAACAGTGCAATTAATCACGATTAATTTTTTTAATAGGTTGACAGCCCTAATTCTGAGCTAGAGTTTTTGGTTCCATCCCATTTCTACTTATTACCATTTGAATGTCTGCAGGCCAGCATGGTGGCTGGGTAGAGTGAGCCATTGGCAAGATTTACACAGAAGCAAAACTTGATATTCAAAGTTCAGCTTTAACCACAACCACTCTCTACCCTTCATGCTGGCCACCCTATAATACACAAATCTCACCAGCTCCCCTTTGCATCACACAGTGATGTAACCAACAGGCCCATCTCTGAGTGCTTGGTCTAGCCCAGGACCTAGGGAAACCCTGGATGGTGACAGTAGATAGCACAGGTTGTGTTAGTCAGAGAGGGAGCTAGAGACTCCAGTGAAACCAAAGGGTCTGTGTACAGCAGCCTTTATAAAGAATCTTCTTTATAATAATTACAGCTGAGGCCTGCCTGTTTGTGGACATGAGGGGCATTCCCCACACAAACCCCATATTTCCCACAGGGAGAGACCCCAAGCCTCTGTACAACACATTATGAGACAGAAGAGGAAAGTCTAGCATGGTTCAAGCAGACTGCCTGGTGTGTGGTGCTCCTGTATAAAGCCAGAGGCTGCCTCAGTCCCAAGACATCTGTGATAGACAATAGCCCCACCAAAACGTGATTGGACCTGATTTCCCTGTGGGCCTGTGCCGATGGAGACTGTACACAAGCTCTGGTGAATGGTGGGTCTGCAAACTCATTGGCGTTTGTCCAGTCATTAAGTCCTGAAGACGATCTGACTAAATGTTCCGTCTTTGTCTCCGTCATTGGCGATCTCGTCATACCATTGAAGCTTCTGGTGACCGTGTGATTACAGACTGCAGCAGCATTACTTGGAAAAACTCTCTTTGTAATTCGTTGCTCTTGCATCCTAATATGTCTGTGCCAAGAAAGCTGGCGAGACCAAACCAGGGTCAGAGGGTCTTCCCCACCCCTTCCACCTGCAGTCCCCCTTCCAAATCCTCCCCCCGATGCTCCTGCCGGGGAAATGGGGTCAGGGCACAGGGGCTTCCCTCACTCCCTGGCAGGAGTGCCAGGCAGGCAGATGGGGCAAGACCCTGTGCCCCAACCCCACTTCCTGGCAGGAGCGCTGGGCAAAACAGGTCAGGACGCAGGGGCGCCCATTTTTCTAGGATGCCCCCAATTGGCCAAAGCCCCGGGGCATGGGCCCCATTGGCCCAGTGGCTAATCTGCCACTGGAGCTGATGGAGGCACATGCTGGGTTTGGCTACAAATGTCCTCACCGCTGATCTCCCTGCTCTGCCTCAGTCTTCCTGTGTGTGACCTTGGGCAAATCACTTAGCCCTTCTGTGCCTCCGTGCCTCATCTGTGAAATGGGGATAATAGCACAGCTTTATAGCCTAGGGGAGTTGTGAGGCGAAATACATTAAAGATTGTGAGATCTTCAGATATTACAATCATGGGGGCCATAGAAGTACTTAAGACAGATAAATTTGGAAAGTGCTTACCAGTCCTAGCTCACCTGGAAATTAACAATAATCGTAATAACCAACAGGCGTGAAACTGGCCATGTACACACAGAATCCCTGATTTGACCGCACACACACACACACAGAACAGAGTTTGGGTGAACAAATTAAGCATGCACTAATGTATACAGGCAGTTGCCTGTGCCTGACATGGACCAGGGCAGCTCCTATTGGTCTGTGTCACTGCCTCCATGGTAGTCAGGCCTCCTAGGTATGCAGGACTTGCCTGCAAATTAATTCACGCACAGGCCCCATGTTAGCATTCCCATCTCGGAGCAGCGAAGTCTGCAGACGAAACGAGTGTCACAAGGAAAATGAAAAGCAGTGGAGGCTTTAATCCTCCTGTTAGCACACAGGAGTTCGTCATTGCCTCCCCTGCCCCTGAATTACGCATTGTGGGTTTAAGGCCATTGGCGATATAAAAGGCAGAGGGTGGATTCCGCCCCACCGTCCCCTGGGTCTCAAGTCCAGCAATAGGAAAAAATCAGGGGTGCTGTTCTGCTCCTTCTTGGAGCTCAGATAATCACAGGGAGGTGGGTAGCTGTGCCCTTTCCCAGCACTTTTGTCTGGAAGCCGTTTAAAGGCACCTGTGACATGACATAAATTAAATGCCATCCCCAGGAGCTGGATGCTGGGAAGAGCCCACCAATGCCTGTGTGGAGGTTCTTCTATAGCTCCCTTCAGTGGCAGTGAGCTAGGAGCAGCTCCAACCGAGCAGTGGGGAGGAATTCCTCATCTTGGTGCCAAGCCAGCGGCTTGGGACCTCTCTCCCTAACATCTCAATGGTACACGCACTGATTGCATCTTGCACTGGTACAGTTCTTTGTGCCCATGCATCCTTGGTGAGGGAGGTTTGTGACTCACCCAGAGGCCTGGGAACGTCATGTTTCAGGGCCTAAGCTGATCGTCTGCAGAGATCTACCCTGGCTGTGCAAGCGGGGGCACAGCATGGGGGTGAGACTACCCTCCTTGGAAACTACAGGCACTGCTGGCCATTGCCAGAGACTGGTTGACTATGTGGCTTTCTGCCCAGGCCAGCAACACAAAGGTGCTGTGAGCCCAGTGCCACGTCAACACAGGCAAGGTTGGAGGTGTTGTTTAAAAACAAAATTGAAGCTTTTACGTGAACTAGACTGAAAATCATTGACCGCAGAGGGGAGAAAGGAGGCAGAGCTGGAGAAGTGAGGGGGGGGCAAGGCGGAGTGCAGAAACTGTAAAGGTGAAAGAGGAGAAAGCGAAGGAGCATCAGAAGAGGAAGGAGGCAAAGATGAAACAAGGATGGGGAGACAGAGAAAAAGAGAGGAGGTGTGGAAATGAGAGCGAGGCAGCAGGGGGTAAAAGGGAAAGTGGGAAATTAATTTAAATGAGTTAGAAAATTCCAGCCAGACGACTTCAGAAAGTCAGCAGCTGAAATGTGGGGCTTCATTAGCACAGACCGATGGAAGATAGAGACATTAAGGAAGGAAATGTGTGACTCACAGGGGAAAATGGGAAAAACAACACACAACATAGCAGCTGCTCCGTTTACTTCAATTAAAGAACAGCTCAAAGGGTATGTTAGGGATGGGGGGGGAGAAAACAAAAAACAGATGAAGCAATTGTTACCCTAAAGCTCCTAAACGATCTGACTCAGGAATTTGAGCACAGAACCAGCGTTCTTTGTCCTTCACTTCAGAACGTATCTCGTTTTGCAGAGCCCGGCTTGGCGAGGAGAGGCTGGAGTACCAGCAAAGGGCCTTTGCACTGCTTGTTAGGCATGGAGCAGAGTGGGCAGCCCTTGACAGTGTGGCTCCTTGGCTTTAAAGAGGGATGCTGCACCTCTGTTATTCCCCAGCATGGCCCTTTAAGGCACTATTACACAGCAAAGAGCACATCCTACTGCATCTAAATCACCAGCTGCATCCAACACCAAATGGTTGCACTGTAAAAGGGGAAGCGCAGGGCCTCTGGCTGGCAGCAGCTGGTGCATAAATGAAGGGCATCACTAGCAACAGAGCTATGTGGGCCAACTGTGCCAGTTTCACCTGGATATGGGTGCACAAAACAGCAGCGACCCCTTGCATAGATTAATTGCACCACTGGAGTGGGGCAGCTAATGACCTAAAACACCCTGACCCTGTCGCCTGGATTCAGCATGGTTGCTGACTCAGGGCTGCAGGATCAGACCCTACAGCATTACCCCTTAGCTGCAGTTCAGATAATGCAAACTGTCACCAAATGTCTGACTGTTCCCCCTTTTCGCCTTGTTACCACAACGACTGCCAGCCTTCCCCTTTGGTACAAGTGGAACACGCTCACCCCCTTGGCAGGGTGTGTGGCTAGCCAGTGAACTCACTGAGATTTGCTCTGGGCTCAGTGCTTCTATCCAGGAAAAGCAGCTGAAGTTAATTTGAGCCAAAGTCCTTTATTATTGCAGCTGCACAGCTAGACTGGACGCCGCGTTGAAGAATGTGCTGGAGGGCACATTTCTAGGCTGGACAAGTGATATACGGGAAAATGAACCAGATGTCTCGATAGAGCATTTCCATCTTTAATTTCTCTGAGTGTGTCAACTCTGGCTGAATGAATTATTCACACCTGCGGCTCTGAAGAACCTCACGAGCTGTTCCCTAGTCTAGCAGAGTACAATTGCAACAACTGCAGTCCAAGCAGCGTTTCTTTGACTGCAAATGAAAGTGAATCAATCTTTAATCGGGTTGTTGATGTCTTCGCTGGATCACTGACAAAGCTGAAAAGGTGCTGACACTCTCTGATTGAGATGTGGGTGGACAGAAATCAGGATGACAGTCAGTTTCTCATCATAGCCAGGAAGTTTTGACATAGGACTGGGCATAATCACACCTGTCTAGAATTCCCTTGTAGAAGAACTGGAGGTCTCACAGGGACATGATGATGATGGGCTATGGAGCCGTCTGCCTGCAGGCTGCCAATTTGAACCTGGCACAGGTTAATCAGCAGTGGCCATATGTTGTTACCCTCTGCCAAGTGCTCATTGACCTGCAGGAGTTTGGTGGTCCAAATAAGCGCTATTTAAAAACAAAAGAGAGTGTGGGGTTTTTTGGTGAAAATGTTCATGTACCTTTTGTCCTCTTTCATTAGAATTCAGAATTTTGATAAAAAAGGCAACAAATTTGCAACTAGCCCTCGTCTCAGCCCAGTTCCCCGGGGATGAGGGTCAACAGCCTAGGAAGCTGCCACTGCCACAGTGCTCAACCCCATTAGGATCCCAAAAAGAGACACAGAAGGGTTGAATGGCCCTTGAAAGCTAACCTTCCTCTTCTCCCTAAAGATGGCCCTTGCAGAAAAGAGTTGAGACCAATAGAAAGGAGCAACAGGTGGAAGTTTGCTCTGCAAACCCCCGTGTTGTGCTTGACTTTTGGATGGAGAGAAGACTTTGGTATCCTGGCCTTTCAGTCTGGCACCTTTCACCAAGACTAAATGAAGTAAAGGTTTGTGTGGGGAAGAGAGATATCCATGTGTTTCCTATACAAACCCATTGTGGGTTCTTGTCTCCTTCTCCTAGCTGGACCATATAAAAAGTGTACCAGTTTGCTACTACTGCCCAGGTAAGAGGCTTAGTACCTTAGCTACATCAACAGAGGCTCAGACTTTCAAATGTGGAGGTCCCAAATTCAATGCCTGCTGATGCCCCATTTAGGGGAGCCTCACACCTCTGTTTAAAATATCAGAAAAGTTTGGGTTGGGAGAATCTCCATTCTAATTTTATCTGAGCCAGTTCTTCCATCCCTTTTCCTAGTAGATTCTTTCTAGGCCATGGATACCATGAATCTCCGACCTTTCTGCTAACCAGTTGTACATACAATCACAGCACTGGATTTCATCACCAAGTCTCATGGGCCTCAGGATAATTACCTGCCCAAAACCTCAGATGGAGCACCCAGATACAAGCAAACTCTCAAACTTCTGCCATTTATCACTCTAAAGAGCAGCCAGTGGAAAGGCAGCCCCTATCTGATAAGAGGTGTCAGTCAAGATTTCAATGCAGCCCGCTGCAGCATGAAAAGGACACATCACCATATATCTGCAGAACTAACTGTGGAGAATGTTAAATCTAAACAGCCTGGGAATCAACACAATGGTCCCAATCTCCATAATTGATAATGGGAACGCATGAGTCTCTCATGTGAACTTTAGTGACACATATACCAGAGACAATCACCAGGGAATGAGGGGCTTTTCTTCCAGGCTCCTGAGATTGGCTACATTTAAAGCATTCAGCTCTAGCTAGCTGAATATTCAGCTTGAGACTATATCTTCATCTCTACACAATCAAACATCGCTTCAGTCTGAGCCTAGTTGTTAAATTCGGGATACATTAAAGGGCATGTGAATGTGCTTATTAGGAAAACAGTGTTTATGTAACACTGACATGGGCTAGGTTCAAACTTCAGCTCTTCCTCTGATGTTCTTCACATTGCTCTGAGTTCTGAGACTCCACCTCTCTTTGCAGGGGGGTAGGTGTGTTTTTGGCAAAAGACTCCACTTTTCCCAGATCTGAATTTGGAACATCGCTTGGGTTCAGATCATGGAATATTTTTGGTGACTATGCTGCAGGACTTCATGGAGCGTTGGGGATCCCTAAACGCCACATGGAGCCCAAGAGACCTCAGCAACATTTTGGACAGTGGAAGAGGGGGAACTGAAAGGCCATCAGAACAGCCTTTCTTTGGCAGTGTACAAATATGGGGTCTTTAATCTGTCTGCTGGAATTCAGATGGGAGACCTGCTAATGCTGCCTAAAAATAAAGGAAAGGAGGACTTGTGGCACCTTAGAGACTAGCATCCGATGAAGTGAGCTGTAGCTCATGAAAGCTCATGCTCAAATAAATTTGTTAGTCTCTAAGGTGCCACAAGTACTCCTTTTCTTTTTGCGGATACAGACTAACACGGCTGCTACTCTGAAACCTAAAAATAAAGGGTTGACCGCTTCAGGCACTCACTGATTGAGACTGACAGCAGGTTTCTTAAAGCTGTAACGTTTTGACAGAGCATTAGGTATAATCACGCCTGTCAAGAATGACGTTCTGTAGATAGCCCTCTGTTGGAGAGCTAATGACGGAGGACCCTCATAAACCCTCCGTGTCACCTCTGGATTCCCAGAGTCTGCAGGAGACATCTTGACAAGCAGACAATACCTAACTGGACAGCCTAAGACTTATTTAGCCAGAGCTGTCCTTGAAGGCAGAAAAGTTGTAAGTCCCCTTGCTTCTCTTAATCAATAGGAGCCAATAATGTGCTTCTCGAGATCACCACCACTTAGGGCAGCATAAGACTTGCTGTGCTGGAGCAGCCCAACCAGCCATCTAGTCCCCTGTCCTGTGACCTCCAGTAAAGGGTAACACTGAGGTTTTCTGGATGTTTACGATATCCAAGTGGGTAAACAAAGACCCTGAGATTTCTGACAACATAGGGTTAAAGTCTGGCTGCCCCCTATGTAAGTGAGTTATGAGAGAAAGGGAGCCTCTCTTCTCCCTTCCCAAGCATTCCTGTGTGGGACTTAAGCAGAATGCTGACATTAGCACTAAGGGTAGGCAGCTGCTAGCTTGCCTGGGGGCACTTCATGGGCCAGATCCTTGATCAGCAGCACACAGAGGACTTGAAACTGCCTTAGAATAGCAGCTGAGGATTCCCCTGCCATAAGGGATCCCCAGCAGGTGAAAAGCTGGGTGTGATGTTTTGGGGTTCAATGCAAACCATCAAGGGATTGTGTCACCACCTGCCCTGCAACTCTGGGTGACTTCAATGCTACGCTGCTGTGGCTCACAGCCCTGACACCAGCAGCCAGCCCAGAAGCATCCGGGTCTTACCCTGGCTTCCACCACCCAGTTCATTTTTTCAGAGTGATGCCAACACTATCCCAGTCATGAATTTTCCCCAAATCGTCTGGCACTATGCTGAAGTCCCCAGAACTGAGTTACTGTATTACCCCTCTCAGCCTCAGCAAGTCACTGTGACAACTCCCTGACACACCAGCTTGTCTGTCTTGCTAGCAAACTCTTCAGGACTCTGCCAGCCCAAACCTTGCCTTGCAGATAACCTGCAGTGAACCCCAACTCCCAAGTTCCCCAGAGATGTCTCCCTGCAATGTCAGCCCTCTCCTGGAACACTCACAGAAGTTACTACATATGTTCATTGCTCCTTTAAAGAGACAATACACTGCAGCTCATTAGTCTAACTGGGGTAAACACACCCTTCCCTTCAAACACAGCACTGAATTGGTTTATAGTAAAAGTAAAACAAGCTTATTAAACAAAATGTCATAGGTTTAAGTGCTACCAAGTACCGGGGTACAGATAGAAATGGTTACAAACAAAAGTAAAACTAAAACTTAACTTCAGCAAATTCCAATCTTTGCTTAAGTAGGTTTCTCACCTATATTCAGTTCCCATCAACTTCAACCCCCTGGGTTGAAGGATCCACTTTTATCAGATGTACCAGTGATGTTTTATCAGATGTACCAGTGATGGATAACGATGGGTTCTCTCACCTCTCTTTTTATAGGTCAGTAAACCTTTGAAAAGTAAGGCTAGACAAAGCTCCCTTTCCCTGCTGGGTCTGGATGCCATGCTGTCTTCTCCCCCACTGGTGATTTTTACAATGCAAATGATCACTTCCTGTAACCTCCCATACCAATGAATAGTCCACTGAATTTAGCCACACCTGGTTTGAGGTTTTGGCCTCTTTTCTTGGAGAAAACCTTGGAAAAAACTCCCCCTGACATGCCTGGTTTAAACACATTTTAGTGGCTTATTTCCAGCATACATGTATATGTTTTTTGTGGGTTAACCATCCATACATGATGCAATAATATTAATGAGCAGTAACTTATTAGTTTTTCAGTGATATATCGCATGCCACCTTTGGGTACATATAATGAGAACAGTGTGTTAGGTGTAGTGAGTTTGTCAGACCTGACAGCAGTTCTTGACCCAGAGTAGTGAACCACCAACAGGCCTCTGTGTCACAGGTACAAGGTGCAGGGAGCATTCCATGTTGGGCTGGGGATGTGGAAAAGTCAGGGCCTGATCTAACTTGGGCTGGGTGGGGGGGAAGGGTCAGTTTATGCCCTGGTCCCTAGTGCCCACCCTGCAGAGGTGCACCTGAAATCTGGCCCCTGGTAGCCAAGGGGTCATAAAGAGGCACCCATTCTTCTGTGTACTTGCTAGCAGGTGCTAGAGGTAATAAACAAGCAGGTGTAAGGAGCACTATACAATACGGTCTCCACATCGCTTCCTTGAGGCAGTCTGCCTGTGTCAGCCCCACACAGACAGAATAGCTCTGAGCACCTTACTGGGTTGCCACAGCTGTATATGCCTCCTGCTCCACCATTAAACACTCTAGAGAGGAGAAAGGTCAAAATATGGCCCATAGAGTCTAGTCCAGATGTTCTTATCCAGGTAAGGCTTGAATAAGAACCAGGAAACAACTAAATTCAATATAATGGACTAAATCCTACTATCCTTGTTCAGGTAAATGCTCACTGACTTCAGTGGGAGAAGTGGCTGAGTAAGAACTGAGGTCTTCAGTATTTAGCAGAATCCATTTAGAATTGACTACTGTGTGCATTTAGCTAGTTTCCATGCATACATGTGGGTATATATATCTAGCTATCTCACATCCTTGCATCCTACCGTATGTTTTAAGCATCAGGCAAATGGGCCAGTTTGGAAGCATTTCAAATGGAGTGTTGCATGTCAGACACAGAAGGTAATTGTCCCACTATATTCAGCACTGGTGAGGCCTCAGCTGGAGTACTGTGCCCAGTTCTGGGCACCACACTAGGAAAGATGTAGACAAATTGGAGAGCAGCAAAAATGATAAAAGATTTCAAAAACTTGACCTCTGAGGAAAGGTTAAAAAACTGGGCATGTTTAGTCTTGAGGAAAGAAGACTGAGGGGAAACCTGACAACAATCTTCCAGTATGTTCAGGGCAATTATAAAGAGGAGTGTGACCAATTGTTCTCTACGTCCACTGAAGGCAGGACAAGAAGTAGTGGGCTTAATCTGTGGCAAGGGAGATTCAGGTTAGATATTAGGAAATACTCTCTAACTATAAGGCTACCTGAGTACTGGAATAGGCGGAAGGGAGGTTGTGGAATCCTGATTCTTGGAGGCTTTTAAGAACTGGTTGGACAAATACCTGTCGGGGATGGGCTAGGTTTACTTGATCCCACCTCAGTGCAGGGGGTTGGACTTGATGACCTCTCGAGGTCCCTTTTAGCCCTACATTTCTATGATTTTATACTGCAGGGAATCTACCTCCACATATATTATCAGGCTGCAAAGTGGCAGAGGAGCACCTCATCAGTGTAGCAACCTGCATGGAACTTGGAAGGAGGAGCGCAGGAGAGGGGAGTTTGGGCAAGGCACCACAAAGTCAGTCTGTGTGCACATGGCTGGAATGCTAGCTGCAGCACCTCTCTAAGTAGTCTCTTAATAAAGACCCAGTTTAGTTTTACAAGCATGGAGGACTCTCATGTTATTACCTAGTACACCGTACATGAAACAAGCTACAATCACCATCTCCAGCCTCCCCTCTTCTCCAGCCTGATCACCCCTACCAGTTACCCATTTCACCCTGCCATGGAAGTAGCCCTCAGAGGGCTCCATTGCATAAGATGGCATGCTCTCTTCCCCAGGCAGTCTCCATGCCTCCTGAGCCTCTCTCTGCAGTTGACCCCACCACTTCTGCTGCAGGCAGGACCCCCTGTGCCCACAGAGCAGGAGAAAGAGGATTTTCCCCTAACTTCTTATGAGAGACTTGTCCTAGACTGGGCTTCCAGAGCTCCAAACAAGTGCATAATTTATTACTATGCTAAGTTCTCATTACCCCTCAGCAGGCCAAGCTTGTAAAAAAAACCCTCTCTCTAGCATATACACTCCCACCTGCTACAGAATTGAAACTGCAGCCCCACTTGGGTGTAGTGTCTTTGAGATCCTCTATAAAGAGCTTTGAGATGAAGCCCTTGATTGGCACACCAGGTTTGGATGTTGCTAGTTTGCAACAGGTGACTATGCCATATCTCTCCACGTAAAGCATGGCTAATGGGCTAGTCCCACAGACACATGACACGGAAACTACCTACAGTACATGGCTATCTTGTCCCTCCCTCAGCCAATACAGGATTGTCCCCTGGAGCATATCCAACAAGGCTTTTCTAAGGCCAGTTGTCTCAAACAATGGAGCTGCTAGCACCTCCTTTTGGGAAACCCTTCACCTCTCAATAGGCCTCACCCTTACAAACCATTTCTAACATTTAGTCTAAATATTCTTTTGCTTAGCCAAACAGAATTGTGACAAAGTGAAGCAGCCACCCAGAAAGGGTTAAGGGATCCATGCCTATCACATGGCTGGGCAGGGCATATAAGAAAGAGGAGGGTGGGCCAAAGGGGCTGAGATGAAGGATATCTTTGCACCTGAGTAGTGGAGCCAAGAGAAAATCCGACGGAGACTGTAACCAGCTCAGTTGTGTTATGGCAAACAATACCCTGTGCGACTGAAGCAGGAGCCTTTAAAAGACTAGGGTGAGGTGTTTGCTTCTCTTCCTGGGGTGGTGAAACAGCCCACCAGCTTACAAGAATCTTCTAAAGTTTCCAAAGCTCCTGCGCTAAAGCAAGGACGGATGCAGAGGACTCCAGCCAGCCCTGTACTTGTCACTTGTCACACATTCTAACTGCAAGGGCATTAATACAATGATGGAGTTCCCACTCTCCTGTGACATTACTGCAGACATTAGCCGCTCTGGCTGTTCAGCTCTCACTCTCCCATGGAAACCTTGTGCTCTGGGAATGGTTCTAGCTGACCCTTGTGTGCTAAAGCAGCAGTGTCAGTAACACAGAGCATCAGCGACATGCTTTCAGCCAATTGTACTTGGAGTTTTTAAGGCCATGTTTTATTTTCTAATTAAACTGAAAGAAAAGGAATTGGCTAACAGTCTAAAAGATTTGCAAGCTACATATATTTCAGGAAATGACTCGTGTTCCCACCAGCGTAGCTCATCAGCCCCAGCCTGGGCTGCAGACTGTGGGACTAATAGATTTGTAACAGTGATAACTAACATAAGGCTGTTCCAGTTACATACTTACTGTGGTTCCTCGACGGCTTTTCCGCAACATGACTGTATTAAAGTGCTTTTTATTTAATCATTTCTGCCCACAAATCCTCTAGCCCATTAACCTCCAGAATAATTCATCAAGGCAAGGCCACATGTCTCTCACGTTTATTTATATCCTTGGAAAACTCAATGAGACAGGAAGATTTCCACACAAAACAGGGAGTCAGATCTTCAGCGATCATGAAACAGTGTAGCTCCACTTCAACTGGGGAACCAGCCTTGTATCTATAACACAACAAGAGCCAAATAAAATATAGAATGATTTCTTTATAGTCTCATTGCCTGTTAATGATGATCCATATGGTACTTTATTACATGAGAAGGGAGGGAAGAACACAGATGACAAATGGCAGTTGGATACAGAGGGTTGGCTCTAAAGCCCACTGAAATCAATGGAAACAATCCCATTGACTTCAATGTGCTTTGGATCAGGGCACAGGGCAATGCACAGATCCAAGACATCCTTTATCAGATATAACACTGGCACTGAGTTGATTGAAGTCACAATAGAGATTTTTTGCCACCTTTAAACCCCTAACATTGTCACCAAACAGACAAGTGTTCGGTTCTGGCAAACAAGAGCAGAGAACGCTCCTATAGCCTGTGCACTCTGGCTCCCGCCAGTTGAACACCTACCACCCAAAGCAGATCAGCCCTGGACTCTATGGCGTTGCCTTAATTGACCCCACACTGGAGTTGGCTGGTCTGAAGATGCGATCATCAAATGGGGCCGTATCACAGCCCCCAGTACCTGTGCTTGTCTGCGGCAGAAAGCCTCAAAACATGAAGCTTCTGCTGCAATGCCAGCTTCTTGGGCATTAATGCCCTTCCAGTGACCAAGCAGAGTGCAATGATCAGGCAATCACAGGTGCACGGATGTGGCAGGAAGCAGTATGACGACAGGACAAGAAGGGGATGATCAGGGCTGGGGCAGCTATTGCAATGAAGTAAAAGAAAGCGGGTCATGTTTGGTAGCTTTATTCTATTTGGGGATGATGTTTTAGCAGTGCGCTTTCCTGTTACAATCATATTCACCAGTGGGGCTGGGGTGATCCATATCTGTAAAATAAAAGAATACAGCCTAAGTAGTCTACAGTAGCAATGCCCTGCTCACTCCTAGTTGCACTGCCAAGGCCTTGATCCTGAAATGAGATGTGCTAGCTCAGAACCTTCTACCATACGGAGTCCCAGTGATCATTCCTCTCCCATTTTCATGTTTACACTTTTCAAATATTTTTAGGCTGTTATCATTTCCCCACGCACACCCAAGCACACATTGTGATCTCTGAGCTACCCTTCACTGATTGAGTCTTTCTACATAAATCACTTTCTCCAGCCACATGATCATTTGGCTGCTCTTCCCCCAACTTCCTCCCATTTGTCATTAGCTACTGGTAATGTGGCTGAGATCACGACATCACCACAGAGGCCACGGAACAGCCCAAAATACGGCAGCAGCTGCTGCTATATGAGTGTCTGTATCTTTCATGCCATTCTCCAGTACTCTTTATGAGGCTGCCCAGTCATTTGACAGTTGCCACCTGCTCAGTGTCCCATCTGGACTGGTTAATACTGATCTGGTTGTAATTTGGAGCTGGGGGCTTCTTCATGGTAATGATCAGGAACTTAGTTTTATCCAGATTAATAACCAGAACAATCCATGTGGCTTCTTGACCAACCAGACTGACCCTCAGCTGCTGCAATTCACCAAACTGAGGGACATCATAACATCAGGCTTGCCATGAAGCTGCAAATCTATAGTACCACGATGATACCAACTTTACTACACAGAATTAAAACATGGGCACTGAGGAGTGCTGAAGAACACAGGATTTACTTTTTCAGTTCTCATTGTCTTCATCAGTTACTCCATAGCAAGTGGCCAGACAAGTTCAGAAAACAGTATTTTCAAAAATCAGTCAGCCTCACCTCAGTCCCTGGAAAAATCATGGAGCAGGTCCTCAAGGAATCCATTTTGAAGCACTTGGAGGAGAGGAAGGTGATCAGGAACAGTCAACATGGATTCACCAATGGCAAGTCATGTCTGACCAACCTGATTGCCTTCTATGATGAGATAACTGGCTGTGTGGATATGGGGAAAGCAGTAGACGTGATATACCTTGACTTTAGCAAAGCTTTTGATACAGTCTCCCACAGTATTCTTGCCAGCAAGTTAAAGTATGGATTGGATGAATGGACTTATAAGATGGATAGAAAGCTGGCTAGATCATCGGGCTCAACAGGTAGTGATCAATGGCTCGATGTCCAGTTGGCAGCCAGTATCAAGCAGAGTGCCCCAGGGGTCGGTCCTGGGGCGAGTTTTGTTCAACATCTTCATTAATGATCTGGATGATGGGATGGATTGCACCCTCAGGAAGTTCACGGATGACACTAAGCTGTGGGGAGAGGACGATATGCTGGAGGGTAGGGATAGGGTCCAGAGGATTGGGCCAAAAGAAATCTGATGAGGTTCAACAAGGACAAGTGCAGAGTCCTGCACTTAGGATGGAAGAATCCCATAAACTGCTACAGGCTGGGGACCGACTGGCTAAGCGGCAGTTCTGCAAAAAAAGACCTGGGGATTACAGTGGACGAGAAGCTGGATATGAGTCAACAGTGTGCCCTTGTTGCCAAGAAAGCTAACGGCATATTAAGCTGCATTAGTAGGAGCCTTGCCAGCAGATCGAGGGAAGTGATTATTCCCCTCTATTCAGCACCGGTGAGGCTACATCTGGAGTACAGAGTACTGAGTTTTGGGGCCCCCACTACAGAATAGATGTGGACAAATTGGAGGGAGTTCAGCGCAGGGCAACGAAAATTATTAGGGGGTTGGGGCACATGACTTATGAGGAGAGGCTGAGGGAATTGGGCTTATTTAGTCTGCAGAAGAGAAGAGTGAGGAGGGATTTGATAGCAGCCTTCAACTACCTTGGGGACGGTTACAAATAGGATGGAGCTAGGCTATTCTCAGTGGTGGCAGATGACAGAACAAGAAGCAATGGTCTCAAGTTTCAGTGTGGGAGGTCTAGGTTGGATATTAGGAAAAACTATTTCACTAGAGGGTGGTGAAGCACTGGAATGGGTTACCTAGGGAGGTGGTGGAATCTCCATCCTTAGAGGTTTTCAAGGTCAGGCTTGACAAAGCCCTGACTGGGATGATTTAGTTGGGGCTGGTCCTGCTTTGAGCAGGGGGTTGGACTAAATGACCTCCTGAGGTCTCTTCCAACCCTATGATTCTATGAAAGCTGAACCCAGTAACTGCCTCCATCAGCACTGGATCAGTTTCAGTAGCTTTCTTAGCATGGACATGGTATTAGAATGACAGGGTGGATGAGGTAATATCTTTTATTGGACCAGTTTCTGTTGGTGAAAGAGACAAGCTGCTCTGTGGGGCTCGAAAGGTTGTTTCTCTCACCAACAGAGGTTAGTCCAATAAAAGATATTACCTCACCCCCCTTGTCTCTCTAATATTCTGGGACCAACACAGCTACAACCAAACTGCATATATTATTAGAATGGAAGACCAATGAATTCCAAAGCATGTTTACCAATGAATGCTGCTACATGGCCAGTGATCATATAGGCACCAGAAGCTTTCGGGGCATGATAAGATTCCAGCGATGGACATAAATTGAATGTCCAGCCAGACCACCTTAAGGATCTATCCAGAGATGGATGTGGGTGGCACTCAATCTGCAAGGAAGCCATGTCCCTTGGGGTTTGCCAGGATGAAGGCAATAACTGGTAATGTTGTGCCTGGAACTGAATGCAATATTGCAGTTGTGGATGTATCCGAACCTTGTAGACAGGGACTGTTACCTCCCTACTTCATGATGTGATGCCTGTATAGATGCATCCAAAAATTGCAGTGTTGGGTTTTTGTTGTTGTTGATGGGATTTGTTTGTGGTTTTGTTTGGTTTGGTTTTGGAGTCATATCACACTGCAAACAGATATCTATTGTGTTGTCCACGATTACCAGTAGGTTTCAGAGTAGTAGCCGTGTTAGTCTGTACCCGCAAAAAGAAAAGGAGGACTTGTGGCACCTTAGAGACTAACAAATTTATTTGAGCATAAGCTTTCATAGAATCATAGAATCATAGAATATCAGGGTTGGAAGGGACCCCTGAAGGTCATCTAGTCCAACCCCCTGCTCGAAGCAGGACCAATTCCCAGTTAAATCATCCCAGCCAGAGCTTTGTCAAGCCTGACCTTAAAAACCTCTAAGGAAGGAGATTCTACCACCTCCCTAGGTAACGCATTCCAGTGTTTCACCACCCTCTTAGTGAAAAAGTTTTTCCTAATATCCAATCTAAACCTCCCCCACTGCAACTTGAGACCATTACTCCTCGTTCTGTCATCTGCTATCATTGAGAACAGTCTAGAGCCATCCTCTTTGGAACCCCCTTTCAGGTAGTTGAAAGCAGCTATCAAATCCCCCCTCATTCTTCTCTTCTGCAGGCTAAACAATCCCAGCTCCCTCAGCCTCTCCTCATAAGTCATGTGTTCTAGACCCCTAATCATTTTTGTTGCCCTTCGCTGGACTCTCTCCAATTTATCCACATCCTTCTTGTAGTGTGGGGCCCAAAACTGGACACAGTACTCCAGATGAGGCCTCACCAATGTCGAATAGAGGGGAACGATCACGTCCCTCGATCTGCTCACTATGCCCCTACTTATACATCCCAAAATGCCATTGGCCTTCTTGGCAACAAGGGCACACTGCTGACTCATATCCAGCTTCTCGTCCACTGTCACCCCTAGGTCCTTTTCCGCAGAACTGCTGCCTAGCCATTCGGTCCCTTTCTTGAGCATCCACTGAATGCATTCGATGAAGTGAGCTGTAGCTCACGAAAGCTTATGCTCAAATAAATTTGTTAGTCTCTAAGATGCCACAAGGCCTCCTGTTCTTATTACCAGTAAGACTCTTTCAATATACGGCAGATGAAATTTTCCATCTAAACTGGTTTTTGGTGGAAAATTGGGTTGCTGACTAAATGAGAATTTTGTGGAAACATCTGCTTTCTGCAGAAAATTTTGACTTTTAATTGAAACCCCCCCAGATGGCAATGTTTTCACGCAGACAAAGATCTGTTTTCTACCAAAAAAAATTTGTTTTGGGGGTTTTCAGGTTTTTGGCCAAAAGTTGAATATTTCTGCAAGAGAAAAAAGAACCATTTTCCATCTCTCACCCTAGACTCCCAAATTTCTCCTCATGGAGTAGGCCGTGTAGCCCGGATACTGATAAATATGCAGGTGCACATAGAAGGCAGAGTTTATGGCTGGCAGATATCAAATGGCAGTATCCGATTTGTGGGCATAGTTGGTAGGTAGCTAAGCAGCTAAGTATCATGAACAGATGTCAACCACTCACACCCATAAACTTTCAGACACCAAACGGATCCTTAATCTTTCTGCATCAGTCAGTCACTTCAACACAAGGTCCCCTTTCTTTGTAAAAGCTCCATTATTAAAACGGAGACCAAAAAAAGTCAAATATCAATGTGATCAATCCATGGTTCTGGAAAGAAAAAGATATTTTGGTCCAAATCCTTTGGTATAAATCAGCCTAGCACCACTGACATCAATGGATTTATGCTGATTTGCACTAGCTGGGGACCTGGCCCATCATTTTAAAGTCTCAGTCCAGAAACATTTGGCTAACTTGCTATATCAACTGCCAGCATAAAGAGGGACCATCCTCTGGTGGCACAAACTGATTATTCCTCCTTTCTTCTTTCGCTTTAACTTCTCCTCGTCCAAACCTCTGCAACGTCCCTGTTATTAGATTCAGTAGATGACAGTTATGAGTTTGTTATGAGAGGCTGGCTGGTTGGAAGATGCACAACACCATCTGAAGGCCCAGCAATATCTCACACTTCTCTCCACCTCTGACCTCGAGTGCTTCCCACCACCAAGAGCTATGCATAGGGCAGCTCCCTCACAACTGGGGCCTAACCACGGGTTAGCACTTTACTCTTCATCAGTTATTAAAACAGTCTCCATACATGACAGCTCTTGCCTCTGAGAAATGCAATCCCATATCTCTGTGGCCTCCAGGGGTTACGGAGGGTGGTGTGTAACCATGGAAACAATGTTGTAAAACGGCATGGGAGTTGACGTATAATAAAGTGCTACTGCCGTGCAACACCTGAGCAGAGCCCTTCAGGAGGAATAATTATGGCTATGCTTGTAACGAGTTTAAGCAGCGTTGTCCTGCATGGAAAGCAAATCTCCTTCTGGAGTTCGGTGGGATGTGACATACTGGTCAATTTTCCAACATCTTTCTCAAGAGGGAAAATGATAGAGAGATGGACAGACAAACTAGGGATGGCTCCACATTCCGAGCCACCACCAAGTTCAGGAATGTTTAGTTTGGATTCATCAATTTGGTTCAATCTATTTGACAAAATGCAAAATTTGGATTTGCGCTCAGTCTGGATTCTGATTCTCCCTCCCCAAAGAGCGGGGCAGGTTGGTTCAGTTCAAACTCTAAGAGACACAGGCAGACGCATGTAACTACAAGCACTGAACATTTTCTAATATATCATTATGAACTGTTCAAAACAGCAGATCTACCCAGAATGCCTTGTACCCCTGCCCGTTGGCTGAACAATGTACCTTTTAGATCTCAAGGTGCAGGATCCTAAACTGCCTTTCTCATGGTTTACTTCACAGCTTCTTTGATCCCCTTAATCACTTCCTCCCAATTCTCCTTCAAACCTAGCCATAAGAGGAGGAATTCCCATTTCACACTACAGCTAGTCCCAGATCTGCATTCTGACTAGGCAGGGGGAGGCCTGCCAGATGGCAGTGAGCAGGGAGGGAGATGTTGCCATCCACATGCAGGGACTAGGATTTTCAGTAAAAATAAGGAACAGCCCAAAATCCATAGTCAGGCAAGGTGGGGCCCTCCCACAGCAAAAGGGGAAGACTAGCTGGCTAAAACAGAATGAATGAAAGCAGAATGTTGTTATTATTTATCCTAAGGCAGTGCCTACAGGCATAGTCAGGACCAGGGTCACATTATTCTAGGTGCTGTACACACATACAGCAAGAACATCCCTGCCCCACAGAGTTTACAGTCTTACTAAAAAATTCACAGACTCTAGCAGTCTAGTTGCAGCAAACAATTTAAAGCTCAGGATGACATCTGAGCTGACTGGGAGCTCCTCAAGACAAGGCATGAAGACTCAACAGCGAGGAGCTCAACTATGAGCTCTGCTTATCACATCTGCACTCCACTGGCAACCACAGAGCACAGACTAAATTTCCCAAACCCCATCTCAGCATGCTCTGAGCTCAGTGTAAATCCTGGCATGGGTTCTCCAGGGGTCATTCTCTGGTTGTTCCAAAATCCTGGTCGGGGGGTGTGAAGGCGGCTCCTTCATGACTGGTTGTATTTACGTACCAAGGTAAGTGCCTTATAAATGCCTACAATAAGGGACGGATAGATATCCGCACAAGATTTCCTCTTCTCTTTCAGCTAGCAACATCTGGGAACTGTCCAGCAATAGATATGGCAACAATTAGATGGTAAATGGAAAAACTTGTAGCACCATTTTAAGGGCTAAATACCGAATTCCCTATTTGTTTTCTGCTGAGACACTCCTGTTGATCTCAGAAGGGACCTGGTGAGGGCAAAGGGCTGTAACTGTGGTAGCCCTTGACTAGGAGATGGAAGGTTCTCTCACCTTCATTGTACAGCCACAATCTTGGCCTAAGACCTTTAAAATCAGGGATACCTGCGTTATTCCTGCCCTTGCTGCACCTGATGACTCTGAAAGAAGAAGAGGTGAGGCTAATGCAACGTGGCCCTGCTCTGGTTTCCGTCGTTCTCTTCCACCGCACATGGGGCATCATAATCCCTTGTGGCTAAGCAGAATGATAGACTCCAGGTCTGTCAATCCAGCACTAACACAAAGCTTCTTTAAACACTAACCTCTCTAGCAACAAGTGATGTCTGCCCCATTCCAGGTGGGTGCTTCAGCCCCTCACGCAAATAGTAAATGTGCACTATTGCAACAGTCCGCAACATGCAAATGTAGGGACTGTGCTCTCCAAACCAGGGTTGTCAAATGGAACTCTCCAGCAGCTCCACATTCTTCCTGTAATCAGACTCGTAATTAGTGGAAGGAGAGTGCTCTGAGGCAACTATCATCTGATAATTAATACACAATGGAAGTTAGAGTGAGGGGCGGGAAAGAACTGAAATGCTACTGAAGTCCTGTAAATTGTAAGAGGTAGGATTGCCATTACGCTTTCCTTCCAAGCCCATGAAATCGGTAGCACGCAATCGTCATTCATCAACAGCTCACCCAGGAAAAGCAACCTGTTCCATTTGCACTTCAGAGATGAGGCACACCGTGATGGAAATGTTCACGCATTGCCACAATTCTCAGTGGCATCACACGCGCACATCCACCCACCCCCATGCACATGGAAAATTTAATACTGGTTGACTATAGATTTCCAGCGTTTTTTGTGGATTTATTATTTGTAATAACTACAAAACTCTATTCCTTTCCTACTCAAGAGGTAAACTGATTTTCTGTTTGGATGGAATTGTTCCATAAAACCTTAGAAGCTTGTACATTCTTTATAAAAACATAAGTGAAAAATGCCATTGCTTTAGTATCCACAAAATACCTCCCAACCCACTACAATAAAATTCTCCCCCACTTCTCAACCCACTCAGAGTCCATTCATGCCACTGCACCTCCAGGAAGACTGGGAGACCAGATATACCTTGTAGAAAACCCTTCAGGTTGAAATCCAAGCTCTGCTGGAACAAGAGGTTAAAATCCTTCACTAGCAATGCCCTGTTTAAACCATAGGGTTGTCAGACCAAGTGCCTAGGCTAATCACACCTCTTGTGGCCTCACAGAAGGAGACAGGCTGAAGGATAGGCTTGTGTTTAAGGCACTGGAGAGGGACTGAGGAGATCTGAGTTTAATTCCTGGCTCTGCCACAGAGTTCTTGTGTGACCTTGGGCAAGTCAATTAGTGTCTCTGTCTCCCATCAGTAAACTAAAGCTAACTGCAGTGTTTTGAGGGTAAATTCATTAATGTTTGAAAGACATTCATATCCTATGGCTATAAGGGCCATAAAATCACCTAGACAGGAGGTCTGAAAAATAAACAGGACTTCATGCCCCTTTGGAACTTTATAGATTTTTACTTATAAAACCCCTTATTTTTTCACCTTTTCTTTGGCATCTATCTAGATGCTTTCTTCCAAGGACTGAACTATCTATCTATTTATTCAGGCATTTATATCATGCCTCTGACCAAGATATCTAAGCTCCGAGGACTTGCAAAGGGCTTTACAAACTTACATTAACTCATTTTCCCATCTTCCCTGGGAGCTAGGTCAGTATCATCACTGCCATTTAGAGATGGGGAAACTGAGTCAGAGAGAGGTTAAAGTATCTGGCCCAAGTTCTTGCAGCAAGGAAGTGGCAGTGCCCAACTCTCCTGCTCCAGCCACTAGAAACATGCTCCTTCCGCAGTCTTGCAGCTGCTTTCCCTGTTTACCCAGCAGGTTACGCGAAGGATTCACAGGTCCTGTAATGGTGTGCTGTCTTTCTGATGCCTCCCCATGCCCCAGCCAGAGGAAGTGGTGATGAAAACACAACGCAGTCCTGTGCTTGTGTCTCTCCATCTCTCTTGCCACACATGTGGCCTGATAATCCCTTTAAAGCCTGGCCAATGTGCTTGGGAAACAAAGAGACATAAATCACCAATATGTATTTCTTTTTAAAGGGTAGCAAAGGAGAGGAATATTCTGGTGCTTACACTGGGAAGGCTTTATTCCCCCTGCGAGCTTCACATGGCAAGTTAAAGCATCTAATCCCGACCTCGCCTGAGCCTCGCTGACCTCTTTTTGCAAGACGGAGGAGGAGGATTTCTTTAGTTTTTTGGTATTAAAATCCCACAGTGTTATTAAAAGGAATTGTTCAATCCCTTTAATTGGCTCAGAAGATAAATTCTTCCCTCAGCCCAGGGGTCATGGCCATCAGCAGCTATTTATTAGCTGCATTGATTGAGAAGAACAGCCTTTAAATGGAAATAAATTGAATTCTATGGCAAAGAGGATTCCATACCGGCTATTAATGTAAGACAGGGGAGGCTTAGCAATTGCTTGGTTTTTTTTCATTTTTTTTCTCTTTGCAGCTTCCAGATATCCCCAGCTATTCAGCTCCCCGCCACCCACCTGCCCCCCGTCCGATATCCCTCAGTAATCGGGGCAACAACGGGATGCCATTTTATTGCCTTTTATAGCCAGGCAAGAGTGAGTGGAAAATCGGGGGTGGGGGAGAATTAGACTAGCAAGGAATCTCAGAATAATTTGGATCAGGATACTGAGGGAGTGGGGAGCAGGGGAAAAAGGGGAAGAGGAATGCAACACTCTTCCTTCCAGAATCTGCACTAGAAAGAGAGAGTGAATCTCTCATTCTCTCCCCGTCTGGGGCATTTTTATTTGATTTTTGTCTTCACTACTGCTCAGGGATTGTCTTTGCCACCCCCAGCCGTTGCAGAATACATTTCATGGTGCTCGCCTTCATTCCGGAGTTTAATTGCTTGAGATTGTTACTTGTAGGCTGTTAATTTATTAAAACCAGATCTCCCATATTACTCCCGAGCCTGGAAGAATCATTGCATTCCATTAAAGGCAGTGGCGCGTGCCGGCTTTTCTTTTTCTCTGGCCACCTCTGTAATTGCAACCTTCCGCTAAGCTGGAAAAAACTCCCACACACAAGCTAGGCAACCAGCTCCTCCTTGGGACGGAGTAGGCTTAGGAGTAAGCACAGGGGCCTGTCAAGGTTCCTTCCCCACTCTAAACACTAGGGTACAGATGTGGGGACCTGCATGAAAACCTCCTAAGCTTACTTTTACCAGCTTAAGTTAAAACTTCCCCAAGGTACAAACTATTTTACCTTTTGCCCTTGGATTTTCGCTGCCACCACCAACCGTCTAACACCGGTATTATTATTATTAGGATAGAGTTCGTTTGGAAACGTCTTTCCCCCCAAAATCCTCCCAAATCTTACCCCCTTTTTTTCTGGGGAAGGTTTGATAAAAATCCTCACCAATTTGCATAGGTGACCACAGACCAAAACCTTTGGATCTTAAGAACAATGAAAAAAGCATTCAGTTTCTTAAAAGAAGAATTTTAATAGAAGAAAAAGTAAAAAAGAATCACCTCTGTAAAATCAGGATGGTAAATACCTTACAGGGTAATTATATTCAAAACATAGAGAATCCCTCTAGGCAAAACCTTAAGTTACAAAAAGACACAAAAACAGGAATATCCATTCCATTCAGCGTAGCTTATTTTCTCAGCCATTTAAACAAACAGAATCTAACGCGTATCTAGCTAGATTACTTACTAAGTTCTAAGACTCCATTCCTGTTCTGTCCCCGGCAAAAGCATCACACAGACAGACCCAGACCCTTTGTTTCTCCCCCCCTCCAACTTTGAAAGTATCTTGTCTCCTCATTGGTCATTGTGGTCAGGTGCTAGCGAGGTTATCCTATCTTCTTAACCCTTTACAAGTGAAAGGGTTTTTCCTCTGGCCAGGAGGGATTTTAAAGGTGTTTTCCCTTCCCTTTATATTTATGACAGGGCCAAATCCACTTGTGGTGTAAGCAGAGGTAATTCCACTGAGGTCAATGGAGTTGCATCTGTTTGTATTGAGGCCCATCTTGGCCCATGAATTAGCCTTGTCAGTACTTCTTTGGGGGCAGAGGAGCACAGTACCCCACAGTCCAGGTGCTGCAGGCAATAGATTTGGTTACTAGATGCACCACATACCTAAAGAGCTGGGACTAGAGCCCTGCAATGAAATCCTGGCCTTGCTGAAGGGACTGACAAAACTATCACTCCTGGTCTTCAAGCTGCAAAAGCACAGATCTCTTTCAGTTGACGTAAATAAGATCTCCCCTAATCATCAGTAGTAGTAGGTCCCTTGTTCTCTTGGTCGAGCCACTAGAGAGCAACATTACTTGTGTGACCCACAAACCTCCTGGGTGTGGTGTTCTATCCCATCTAGCAGCATCAAGAGGGAGAAGGGGATGTATAGAGAGAGGGGCTCATGCACTAAGCTACAGAGGTCCCACATTCAATCCCACTGGCCAACAACCGGGGCCTGTTGGCGTTACAAGTGGGGGCTTGTCTGGGATTTCAACTGGGAAGTCTCTGAAGGTCAGGACACACTTCCTCAGCTAGAGGAAGTATGTAACCCATACACCTCCTGGGTGTGGTGTTCTGTCCCACCTAGTGGCACTGAGAGAGAAAGATTAATGAATCTGCTCTATAACGTTAGCAAACAGCCATATGGCTTTTAGGTCATGCAGTAGAGGCTCATGCTCTAAGCTCCAGAGGTCTCAGGTTGAATCCCGCCCGCCCAACGACGACCGGGGTCTGTCAGTGTTACACTTGTATGCACAAAGCCAGTACATGACACCATTCAAGAGCACCACTGTCCGCAGGGAAATATCTCACAGGAGTGCATCACCTCTGGCTAGCCTGACACATGATCCCATGGTAAGTTTGCCACAGGATGATCATGCTCATGGGTGACCCCCTTACCCCCCCTGCTCTGTACAAGAGCTGGATGTTCTTGGGCTACCGTATGATGCACACAGCTTTTCCTGTGCCATCATTCCCATCAGGAACTAGTACGGAGTCTGACCAGGAGCTAACGAATTACTGAGCTGTGCAGCGAGCCATAAACCTTGTAGCAAGCCATGTCTGATTGACTCTGGACTACCTCAGTTACAGTCAAGACAGCCCTGAGTCAGTCTGCCCTGTGCTAGGGCAGGTAACACACACACCCTTCTTATTTCTTCCTCGCAGTGAGGAGCTGCACCAAATGTCCCCTCACACTGGCTTTGCCATCTGTATCGCTGCACAGACCCAGCGTTGGGGATGCTGACTGGCCAGGCCAGAGATCAGAAAATACTATTGGCCTTCACTCAGCCAGGCTACATCAGGGAAAGCAAATCCGCTCCTGCTGGGGACCCCAGAGCAGCCTCAAGAATGGAGGCTAATGAAGAGATGAGCTGCCTTGACCACACACTTTGGGACCCCAGCAGAGGTCACATCCACCTTCCAGCACCAGAGAAGCCAATGTGTACAAGAGGTGAATCTAAACCAATAAATGGGATGGTGGAGTAACAGGGAAGGCTACTTCAGTGAGGCTTCTGTTGCCCCTAGTGCAGGGAAGTGCTTCCTGTCATGCAATAAGGCTCTTGTGTGAGCATAATTGTGCTTAATGGGTAACACCATCTGTCTCAACCCTGCTCAGCAGGGCTGCCACCCCTCCTTAGAGTAACCTTGCTCTCCTCGTTTAAGCCCCCAAAATGGCCTATCTTAAAAGGATTCTGGAATCTGGCCATGGCCTCAAATGCCCTCCTGATTCTAAAGACACTACTGCCCTCTTGCTACGAAATCTAAAAACCCCACAAGCAATATATATGCGCACCACAGTGGTGTGATTACATCATGAGACCATGTGTGAATTCCCCCTTGTGGCTCCTAACAAACACTTCTCCCACAGTTAGGCGCATTCCTACTGGCATCATTGCTAAAGTTGATAAGCCTTTAGCTGCAGCCTGGCTAGTGAGAGGCACCACATGCTGTCTGACTAGATAAAGGCCAGACTGTTTGTCTTTGCCACGTTGTGCTTTACAGTTATGAATATCTCATCTTCCTTCAGGAGGTGTCTGTTTGCCTGGTTATAGTCCTATACAGGGAAGGAAGGGAGTAGCCCAGGCAGTCAGGAGACAGTGAATTCAAATAAAAAGAAAACCCCAATGGATTGCAGTGAGCAGATTAGACAGCCATGACAGAATCAGTGCAATATGATGCATTCTCTTTGCCTGCCTCAGATTGTTATCTGGGGCCATGTTAGACTCTGCCATCTCTGAGATAAATTACACAGATTTAAAAAAAGCCACACAAGTTGCATATAGTATGGCCACTGAGATCATAAACCCATGCAACCACAGGCAGCGCTAATGCAAAAATCGTGTTCCAAGCCTAGAGGGGCCTGACTAGAACCTCACACCTGGCCACCTCCAGACTCTGGGGCGGTTTGTATCCTCAGCTGGATCTGGCACTGAACTTCATTGCTAGAATGGCTCCAAACACCACTGAACTTTGGGAGCATATCAGATAACCTGGCTGTGAAATTTTGGGTCTCAGCCCCATTTCTAATTCCCAGTCTGCAGATGGACTCGAGGTCAACTTGGGTTCTCCGGTCTCTTCAGTCACCTTGTAAGTAGGATTCAGGAGACTTCCCCTCTAAAAAGCCATTCCTGGGAGTTGAGCGGTAGAGGGATGAGAGCCAAGGGCATAGAATAGGGATCACACACACATGGGGATGGGAGCTTCCAGAGAAAATGGGAGTCATTTGTGTGTAGGAGCCCTACTTTACAGGCAAGTTTTCTAGACAAAGGTGGCCCTGATTAGCAGTAGCAATTGCAGCAGAAATGAGCCAGCCTGGAGCAGCCTGCCCAAAACACACTCCACACCTGCCCATGGGAACTCTGAAAGATCTTCAGCTACCTCCAACAAGCAGCTCTTCAGGGGTTGCTGTATCTGACACTGCAATGTCAGTGCTCAGCCAGGCTCACAAGAGGAAGGGGACAGCGGCTAAACTCCACTCACATTTCCAAACTTGTAGAAAGTTCCTTATAAGTTCCATGCTGTTCAGCATGGTTGTTACTTAGAGTAGGATTTCAAACTAAAAGGAACCCATCTCTGGCCCTGTGTGGGTGGAAGGGACCCTTCAAACCTGAAGAGTAATTAGTATCCTGCTTAATACCTGTGGTGCAGGTAAGCATATGTTCCTATTTTCCCGGAGTGACATCCTAGTTGGGGCTGGATGCCTGTTTATTGCTTTCTGTATTTATTGTTTTGCAGTGTATTCTCTGTTTGACGTAAGGTGCTGCATGGTCAGCCCTTGAACCCAAAGCCCTCTGTCCACAGAGCAAGTATAGTACCGGCAGCAGCAGGAAAAGTTTCAATTACACACTGCCCCCACTCTGCATGTCCCCTCCAATGTGCCTCAGTTATGCCCTGAAGGGGCCACCTCTACGTGTGAAAAATGGAGTCAAGTTCCCATGGCCTATTCATTCCTTGGCTGTTCATTGAGATTGCCAACCACAGCATCGCTCAGCATCAGTTGGGATGGCAGTTTTGGTGATATGGACACTGTCCACTGGGAACTGAGCTGAGAACCACCAAATTCATTTCATGTAGGCCACACAACAGTGTGTGGGATGACCGCTCTCAACCCAAGCCATATTCAAGCCGATCAACTAGATGGGAAAGGATCTGTACCCCATCACCAGTCCCTTTAGTCACCCATTCTCCTTCATGTCACAATCCAGATGTGGGAAGTTTCCTGGTGAGGAATTCTAAACAAAAACATTCACTAATGTGGGACCACCCCAAATTCTACTCTCTGCTCAATTGTAGTTCCATATCAGCCAGAGCAAATGCCCAATTAAAATGACTGACCATTGATGAATCTACCACAGGTGTAGGGAGAAGGCAATGAAAAGAGATGGCATTGTTCCGAAGCCATAGCCATGCATTGCAGGGATCTTAGCACTTTTCTCCTAAGCATCTTCTTCTGACCACTATTAGAGGCAAAATATAAGAACGGTCATACTGGGTCAGACCAAAGGTCCATCTAGCCCAGTATCCTTTCTTCTGATAGTGGCCAAGGCCAGGTGTCCCAAAAGGAATGAATAAAAGAGGTAATCATCAAGTGATCCATCCCCTGTCTCACATTCCCAGCTGCTGGCAAACAGAGGCTAGGGACACCATCCCTGCCCATCCTGGCTAATAGTCATTGATAGACCTATCCTTCATGAACTTATCTAGTTCTTTTTTTAAACGCTGTTACAGTCTTGGCCTTCACAACATCCTCTGGCAAGGAGTTCCACGGGTTGACTGTGCGTTGTGTGAAGAAATACTTCCTCCTGTTTGTTTTAAACCAGCTTATTAATTTCATTTGGTAAATAACACTTCCTTATTTATTTCTACACCCCAGTCATTATTTGGACAGGATAGTGGACTTGATGGGTCTGATCTGGTATGGGAATCATGGGATACATAATTGTTGTAAAGTGGAATAGCGCCACTGAAATCGGAGTTATGCTCACTTATGCCAGCTGAGACTCTGTTCCTAAATCAGTCAGCCTTGTGCTTGAAGTTGGGCTGCATCCTCCTAGGATTTGCTTTATTTTAGGCACAACATCCCCAGATCTAATCAGAGATCTGCAAGAAGCAGGAAAACACACAGAGAAACACGACACTTGTAAAGATCCTAACAACCCATTTAATTTAGATTAAACAAGGCCGTTATTGTGTTTTAATAAAAGAATTGATTATTATCCGTATGTTTATTGAGCTTTAGCATCTTAGATTTGTATCTATTTCATAGCTGTTAATCTTCGATAAATATGTTTTTAATAATCTCTAGGTATTTATTGAACATAAAACTGTCTCGTGAAATTGAAAGTGAGATTGCTAAAGATACTTATTGTACCTTACTTCAATACAAATTCATTATTAAAACCTTTTACTGAGGTTTACTTTTAACCACTAGATAACAGATGCACCTATGGCATAGTTTATCTGCAATAAATGTATTTTTAATAAACTATTGATACTTAACCCACAATAACCAGCTTAATAAATGCAATATATTACCTGGCTATGGGAAAGCCTCTCTCTTTCTTTTTTCTGCCAAGCATTTGGTGACTGTGGTGCTCATGAAAACAAAGTCTAGAACTAGCATCATGTGACCAGGTAGAGCACAAATTTCACCCACACATCTCCGCCAACGCACCTCAGTCCTGCCCTGCAGCTCTCTCCCCCCGTGCTATATCAATCCCCAAATTCCCCTTTATTCCAGCCATGTGTCCCCACATGATCCTGCCAATATATCTCAGCCCTGATCTGAACATCTTCCATTAGTCTCGTTTTAGACCACAGCATGCTCAGCCCATGCATGTGAATCCTGCAACGCCGGGCTTGTTATTCCAGTTCTGGATATCTTAGAAGATGCTGCCACATATTCCAGAGTACGTGATTGTTTTGCAAAGTGGATTAATGTCCTTTAGGGACCAGAGATGGGCCACAATCCAAAAACCCAAACTTTAGGGAAATGCGGATCTGTATGAAGTCCCAAGCTAAGTGGGCTTGGGCCCTAAACTACTGGAAGTAGATTGAGGCCATCAAATTCATTTGACCCATAATCTAGGAGAGAGATTGAATCCCAGCCACTAGAGGTGAAAGGCTTTACAAACAAGGCAATTTAGACCCTGCTTAGGTTGAGTATTTGTTCATTCTGTATCTCTTAACTACTCACATCAGTTATTCCCATGATAAGTAGACTTCAGTGGTTATGCATAAAACTTCATTTACTTTATTAATCAAACATGGGAGGGATGGAAGAATTCCTTCTTGGTCCATTCAGCCAGGGCCTGCTCAGTCACAGTTACAAGACCTGGAATCCTTCCCCTCGTCTAGGGGTGTCAAACTTATTTCATATGGCAGGCCTGATCCAATACCCTGGCAACTGGCATGGACCAAATTAAGCAAAAGTTATTCAATTAAAATAAACCAGGTTGGGAATTATTTACATTTATTTTATGCCTCTCCAGTGCCTCTTAAACATGACCAAGTGGTTTCACCTGCACATGAGGCTTCTCTGGATTACTGTACCAGAGTCTGGACAACAGAGGTGTGATTCATGGAACGCACCAGTGTAGTATGCTCTCACGCCCCCATGTAGACCCTGCTGGCACACTCTAAATGTTCCTCTTTGGCGCAGGACTACATCCGTGCCCATTAGCAGGGTCTACACGGAGAGTTAGAATGGAACACACTGATGGGCTCTACAAATCACACCCCCACAATGAGGACTCTTGGGTTCTGTAGACACATCCAAAGATTCATTGGCAGTCCATGGGCAAGGTCAGGGGCCATATGTACTCTAAGCCAGGGCTGATTCCCGAACACCATGGAGAGACAGTGTCTTAATGTGGCAACTTTTAATTGAGCTGTATCATCAGCTGCAAATATGAAATGAATGGTTCTACATCATAATCATAAATTCATACATAACCCCATGCATCAGCAAATAACTCTTTGCAGTGATACTACAATGCTAAGCTGATTTGCAAGTAGCACACGCTACCGAGGAATCCTAATTAACCAAATTAACACCATCACTTCAAATCATGTCCCAGCAGTAGGACATTTCCGACTGGCCTCAGGCTGGAGCAAATCAGCCAGATGAAAAACTGATTCCATCTCCGGGGTCCACAAGGCTAATCCTTCAATGAGAGAAACTGTTGGTGCCCACACCGGATATGCTGTGTGTGGGTTCGTACGTGGACTTTTGTGTGCAGGCGGGGCAGGGTGTATGCACAAGGGAGTGTATGCACAGCCGCAAAATGCTGCTAAGGCACAGAAAAACTCAGTACCCCAGAGCCGTGGTTCCCAACCTTGTCAGGCAACTTCAACAGTTTAATCGACAAGATCTAAGTTGCGCTGGCCACTGCCAACTTCCTCCCATTGAACTGGGAGCTCTCTAGCCCACCACAGAGCTTGGGATGCTCACAAAGCCATTTGCGAGACTGGGGTGGGTTCCAGACCCATGACTACAAGATGGAGGCTTGGATCAGTCCAAATTCCATGGTGCATCAGAGCCCTCACAGCTGAATGAGAGGCAGTCAGCAGCACAGCTGGCTCTGGCAGCATGACAGTGCCATGGGTAGCTCAGATACTGGTTCTACTGATCCCTGAGGTTTGCCTGTATGGCTGCGGGGGGAAGATTGCATAGAAGGCTCCATTTTGATCCCTCTGAAGTTAAATAGATTATAATGCATTCACTGCACTCTTCATCCAAGGACCTGAAAGTGCTTTCCAAACAGGAACTAATTAAGCTGTACAACACCTCTGTGAAGGAGTAAGGGATATCAAAATACTATCAGGGCTACTTTACCCATTACTGAGATGCAGCCACTTCCAGGGTGAAATCAAACAGCCCTTTAACATCTTACAGGAATGCCACACAAATTGAAGAATACTATGTCCAATTTAAAACTGCAGGGGAAATTTTGGATACCAGAATGTAATCATCTCAGTTGACATTTGGTCAGGACCCAAGCCACTGTTCCCTTAAGAAAAGGACCATGTCATTGTTGCCGGCACCCAGTGCCGAGAGGCTAAACAACAGCTGAGGTTGGTTCGCTACCCGGTGTGCTACACCCAATAATCACAACAGGGTGGAGAAGCAGAAAAGTTTATTTGCAGCTGCAAAAAAGGTACAGGGAGAATAGAATCTCAAATCCTGCACACAGAGCAGGAAGTTACACAGGCTTTTATACATCCTTTTTCCCAGCATACCTATCCAATAGCAAGCTGCCCTAAGTATCCATATAGCCAGCCAATCCAGTTCCCAGCTAGTTTCCTTGTTCTCTGTATCATTTGTTAAACCATACATAAAGCTGCTTTATTCAGCATTGTTCTTCCATATCTGCCCTGTTTGGCCTTGCTTAGTTTCAGGCAGTCTGACTCTGCAACATATTGTTGCAGATCCTCAGCATAACTGCTGTGAGTGCCTCCAGGTGGGTCGGGGGGGGGGAGGACACTTGGGCCTAGTACGCAGAGCTGCTGCGAGTGCCTCCAGGCGGGAGGGGGGGCCAAGGACACTTGGGCCTAGTGCGAGGGGGCTTCATCGACACTCGTAGTCTTCCATCCCCTCGAGTTACCTAGTGGCCATGCCCCAGTGTCCCCAACATCATCATTAATGACCAAAAATGATTGTGACCTGTTTTTGTATTACCCCCAAAAGTCATCACCTCTAGCAACACAGCACCCCCATACCATCATGCCAGAGCATTAGCTAGAACACTCCACCAGCACCAGTTCTTACAACACCTAGATGACCCATGGAATTCCATCATCATAGCATTGCGCGACTCAACCCTGTTTAGCTTGTAGGATCTTAGCCCAGCCTGCTGTGGTCGCAGTACCTTAAAAATAGCATGCATGCCAGAGACAGGGAATCACTATACCAGAGTACGGGTGACAGGTTCTTTTGAGCATTAAGGAATGGAAGATGGGAAGGAATGTTAATGATTTATTCAGATCCAGGGATTGGATCCACCCCTGCCGTGCTATTACTCCCATGTAGAATAAATCTAGCTATGTACAAGTTTCACCTCTCTCTCTCCATGTAGGGGAAACATTTCCCCAAGTCTTCCTCCTTCCCTTCCCCATCCCACTCATGAGTGTTTAGCAATCCTCTGTGTAGTTGGTGCATTTGCGATGCATAGTCCCGGTCAAGCCCACCTGTGGGAGCTTCTAACTGCGGCCCCACATTAATGCCAAGCAAAGTCGTTATAACATCGGGTGTTGCACTAGTCAGCTCCAGAGGAATCTGCTCCTAATGAGAGACTTCAAAGCATTAATGAGCTTGCAACGCTCTCCTCTTCGTTTACAGAACTGCACCCATGTGCTCAGCATTTAGACAGGGGTCATGCATCAGGCAAAGAGAATGCCTGTGTGTGTGCACAGATATAATATATTTGTCAGCCTCTAAAAAGCGAAGATTAATAATGCCCGCTCTGAAACAAAGCTTTTCCTCTGTGCACAGCATGGGCAGCTCAGACGCCAGGGACATGCAGAGCTCAGATCCCAATGTGCAGATGATGCACCAAGCACTGAAGTAAACATAGCTCTAATTAACCATTTCATTCCATGCTGTGGAATTTGGCAATAACTGGCAGCAGGAGCAGAGAGCCCGAGGACTGAATGAGCCGTTTCCCCTGGGGGTGATCCCTGTGGGGCAGGTTGAAGGCACTTTGGCATGTGTGTGGTGCTTACACTGCTCTTCCCCTGCCTGTTGTGTATTCTGGGAGCAACCCCAGGCCTTCAGTCTCCATTTGCTGTCAGTCTGACTCCTATCTGCAGGATGCTGCGCTCCCCACCTGTATCTCTAAAACCATCTAGGCAGGAGAGTTGTAGGCTGGGTCCCAGACCAGCTTTGCTTCCCACAGTGCTAGCATTGTGGCCACTCTGTCCAGCGGTCCTGTGCGTTTGGCAGGGGTCACTCACTCCATCATTCCAACTAAGAACTTTCCCAACCTGTCCTTAGGTGTCTGCTGCGAAGTTGGCTCATCCAGCTCACTGGAGTCTCTCCCACGGTCCGATTGCTCTCACCATTAGGAGCTTGGATTTGCAGTCCTTCCCAAGCAACCAAAGGGCATAAAAACCCCTGCAAGGCAAACAGGCCAGGCTGGGCAAGCAGTTGATAGTTCCTCATTCTGCTGCATGAGGAGCCATGCCTTCACAGCGCTTCTCTCGGTGCCTTTACCTCCTCACACTTTCCGCACCGATTTTACCCCCATTCCTGATCTCCAAATCCCTCTACATGCAGACTTGCTGATCAGCATTCACACCACTGTGGCACTGTGTGGAGGAAGCACTGCACACTGGTTTGCTGTCTCATCATCCATATTGCTGAACAATTGCCTTGTCCTACCCGCAATCACACTGGTGGAGGGACGAATCAGCTTCTATTGGCTAATTTCAAACGTTCCAGAACCCCAATGCCTCAATAGGTTCTGAGTTCAAGCCTTGCTCAGAAGAGACTGGTGGGGAAAGGAGAAGAGAAGAGGGAGACACTCACACAGTGGGGTGTAGAAGACGCACCGAGTGCGCAGAGAGGAACCAAATGTAGGGAGACTGAAGAAAGAAAGTAGGTGGACGGAAGAGAAGGCACACAGGGCACCCAATGGGCCCCACAAGAGGTTAGTAGTGGGTACGGGACACAGTGCAGGGAGGTTTTAATTTTGTATGTTGTCAATAGACTTTAAGGGCAGCCAGCCAGAGTCAGTAGCTAGGGAAATGAATCAGAGTCTTGTGAAGTGGGAGGGGGTGAGGCAGTGCCATGAGGCATAGCTCAGAAGGCTCTAATGTACATCAAAGAACCACCTAAACCTTTGGGGCTGATCAGAACCTCTTTCGAGTCTAATTACAAGACGCAATCAGCGTGTAATCTAAAGGTAATGCGTAACAGCACGCGATTCCTGAGTAATCCTAATAACTAATGTATTACAGCACTGCTTCTCCCAAAGGATCCCCAAAGTCCTTTATAAACTATAGCTATGCGGGAATCACCTCTCTCACTTCTCACGGGCAGTCTTCTCTGGGGTGGCACGCAGGCGCTGTTTAACACACTTTAGGATGGGGCTGGGGAATCCTGTATCCAATTGAAAATGCAGGGGAAAGTTAGTAAGGTAGCCAGTAGTCACCAAATACAACTTGGCTCAAACATTAGGGTTATCACACCCTGAGTCTTTCAGGGCTGCACGTTATCAGTACCTTGGTTTTTCATTGCTTTTGAAAGACTGCACCCGCAGCACAGTGTCACTTACCGCAGCAGCTGGAGCACCTGGCTTGCCCTTAACCGTCTCCCATCCAAGTAGTGGACCAGCCTGACCCTATTTAATTTGTGTAGCCTGATGAGATGACAGCCGAAGGTGACATAGCTGCAGGCTGTTGAAATACAGGCTGTGTAAAGGAAAGACACTAATAATGTCCCAAAGCCAGTCGGGTGCTACACTTACTGAGCTTCAGACACACATTGGCACCATTAATTGGAAAGCAGGCAGTCCCCTGATATGGGACAGATCTCCTGGCACTGTACCGCCATTCAGTAGATCTGTGTTTAATTTAAACAGCCACTGGAGGCTATTAGTGCAGCTGGAAAGCATCCGATGGGTAATTAAAAAAAAATCTTAAGGCCTAAAACCATAAGGAAGACAGAATAGAAATGACACTTTGGGAAACTTCAGTTAAGAACTCTTCTGTGTTACTTTTAAGCAATGCAAAAATGTATCCCTATATCATAGCCCCAGAAATGGCCAGCCAGCGAGAGTAACAGAGAAACAGTGTGAGCAGCACAGGGCTGTGTTTCCTGTTTATTCCTTTTATGTCCTTCCCCTCTCTAAGGTTGTTCTCAGGCCTCAAAGCAATTCAGTGTATGGGTAACAGCAGCCAGGAGCATATAGCAGCCATTGCTATTTGGATGGGAACAACCAAATAGAGGAGGTACTATTGGAATTACAGGCAAATGATCAATCATCTATTGCTTATATCTGGTGAGGAAAGAGCGCCTGATTCTGTCTTGCCTAAGGAACCTTTGACCAAAGGCCAGTCCTGCACATTGCAGATGTAAGCAGAGTCAGGATGAGCTCCATCCTGACATCTGGTAGTGAGGTGTGGCAAGTTGTGGAAAAGAACTTCAGGGGCCGATCTCATTTGCATAGGCACACCCATCCCACCTAGAATGAGGCCATAGCTGCCCAAATGGTCACTTTGGCTGCTGTGGGATCCCCAGTGTCTCTGTTATTGGGGCAGGAAGAATAAATTGTTATTATCCTGATTATGGGAACTGTGCTTGGAACTGTACTGGGCCTTTTGTTATGATGGAAGGACTTGCCATCAACTAAATAGCACTCGCTAGGCAAGGGACATGGGTTCCAAAACTCTGTGAATGGAGAGAGGCTGGGGACAGGTATTTATACTTGGTGGTATGGGTCCCCTGGTGAGGGCCTTATGTGCTAATTGCACTTCCTCCCCTCTCTCTACTGTGGAATATCAGAGCTAATGTTGATTCCTTTAGGAGTCTAGTTACAGGCTGCTGAGCTGAATTTGCTTTGGGCTAAAGATGCACCAGCGCTAAGGCTCCCCTACTACAAGCTGAAATCAAAAAAGAGCTAAAAATTGACTAAGAGCTGAAATCACTGAGTGTTGTGTTAAGTAGTGGGGGAGCCTGACGATATATTGTGGAGCAGTTTGCGGGACGGCTGGAGCAGCTTGTGGACCGGCTGGTGGAGCAGTTCATGGGACAGCAGGAGCTGCTTGTGGGACGTGGAGCGGAGCTGAGCGGAGCAGTTCATGGTCCGGCTAGTGGAGCAGTTCATGGGACGGTGGGAGCTGCTTGTGGGACGCTGAGCGGAGCAGTTTGTGGACTGGCTGGCGGAGCGGAGCGAAGCCCTATGGAGCTGTGGGGCAGTCAGCTTCAGATCATGTAAGGTTCCCCCTTACCTCTTCTTCCCCCCTAGCCCCCACCCCCCATCTCCACCCAGGTGGGGAGATAAAACTCTGCAGATAAACTTTCGAAGTCTGGGGCTGCCCTGACTAGGGACAGAGACTTCTGGGCTATTGGACTTTTGAGACTTTGGGTGATTTCAGGTTGCTGAACTCAAGAACCCAAGGGAAAGGACACGCCCCAATTTGCTTGGGGTGGGTTTTTGCTCATGGGTTGTGTTATGAATCCTGTTTGTGGTGTTTCCCCAACATAATGCCACATTGTTTATCTCTGTTATTAAAAGGCTTTTTGCTACACTCAGACTCTGTGCTTGCGAGAGGGGAAGTATTGCCTCTTGGAGGCGCCCAGCGGGGGTGGTATATATTTGTCCCAGGTCACTGGGTGGGGGCTTGAGCCAGTTTTGCATTGTGTTATTGAAATGGAACCCCTAGATGCTGAACCCGGCCCTTGTTGCTGCCAACTCTGATGGGCAGAAGGGTTACATAAAGATGCTGTTGTGCTGAGTTTATATCAAACTTAATAAGGAAATTCCTTGAACGTGGTCTGATTTTAAAAATAAAGTCCCGCCTACAATCCCTAGCTCCTCCCACAATCCCAGAGTAGCTGGATGTTTCTTCTCAAATGAAGAACTAACCAGGGCTGACATTATTATTTAAATTGCACTCAGTAGGTTTTATACTTCAACTGTTGGAAAGAATGGGGGAAGTTCACACCTCCCAGAGCTATTGTTCCTCTCTGTCTAAAGGCAAGCTCAAGGAGACAGCGCAGCGTCATTTGACATTCAGAAGGTTTTCATCACAACCATAAAGGCTAGAAACTTTAAACTGTATTTATTTAGAGGCGAGTTTAAATTCTGCAGAATCTGATATGGTGTCCCACTGATTATTGGCTCAACTCAGCCCCTGTGGAACCAGAAACTTTGTGGCTCTAGAGGAAAAGGTTTCTTTGAAGTTTGCAAATGCTGATACTTGGCCACAGAAACATAGCCCCCTTGCTGAGGGCACACAGAATGTATTAAAAACCAGTGGAATTTGGTAATGAAAGGGGGTTATTTAGCCCAGAGAGAACATACATTTTCTGTGCATGTTCCAAAAAAAAAAAAAAGCAAAGCAGTGCAATTATTGGAGCTGTGAAAACAAGTAACAGCAAATAATGTATTTGTCCAGATTTTTCTGCGCATGAATTATCTGCCAGCTGTTTACAATTGTCTCCAAGCTATTGTGATCCTAAATTATTCGCCAGATAGTTTCTGCAAATTGTTGTTGGTCTATAGCTCGTTCCTCAAGCAACTCCTTATGAATATTCAAAATGTGCAATTCAAGGGACACACGACATGGACCCCATGCTGTTCCGTGACTGGATGGGCACAGAAGCGGGTTTCTGGAGTGAATATATGTGGTTATGAGTTCCAAAGTTACTTGCTACAGGGATAGTCATGAACACCTTCCTTCCCATTTGCAATCCCATGCACTAGCTTCCCACCCATGCACCATCACATAACACCCCCACAAAAATGACAGCAATAGCTTATACAGGAAAGTACTCTCAAGAAAGTATTAAACAAGTGACTAGGTGATGTTGGTGCCTCACATTTTGAGTGCCCCTTGACACACCTTAAAGGGACCTGATTTTCAGAAAGTGCTCAGCACTACTAGCATATGACGACCTAAAGCCTCTAAGCATTTATCATGGCTATACTAAGAACACCCATAAAGCTTTGCAAAAAGTAATGCTAAAAGAGATAATATAGAATTATTAGCAAATAAGAGCTAAACTGCTTGTTAAATGGAAATACGTTTCAGAGCATGACCTTTCGTTATAGCTGTATAAAGTTTTTAATCACGTATGCCCTTGCTAGGTAAAATATGATTGGCTAAGCAACTTGAATAACAAGTTATAAATTGTAATGGAAACCACCAGTAAGGGGTAAATAGATAAAAATATAAAAAGGGAATGAACAATGAAAAGGCAGATGCGACGTAATTCAACAATTAATAATGACTGAAGACTTATTTTTAACCTATTTTAACATGGATTCAAGTTGTTATTCTTCTTTATGGCTGGAAATTTGGAGCAAAGTAGAATTTGTAAGACATTAACAGTGAGTTGACATTTGTTAATGATGGGATGACACCAGCCATGCAGCTGAACCACAAACACTGTACTATGGGATAAACAAGGGAGAAGTCTGTGGGCAGGCAGGCCTGGTACCCTAGAACTGGTAAATTAGCCTTTTCTGTTTGGGCGGTTTATTTTTAGAAACCTAGATCTATGATTAATAAAACAAAATTAGCTTGACCAGTTGATGTCTCAGTCGATAAATAATCCAAGGAACCCATTACTGACGACACCTGCCTGCTCAAAATCAGGCCCCTTTGAAGCGTTTCAAGATGGGCATCCAAAATCACTAGCTGCTTTTGAAAATCTTGGCCTATGTATCTTTTAAGCTGCCTTTTAATGCAATTTAGGAGCTGGCAGTAAAAAGGAGAAGATCTCCACCCAGCTCCAGCAAGTGCTCCCTTTACCAATAATGGTCCAAGGACCACCAACTGGGAACTGCTGCACTACAATACTTGCAGAAAGCAAACAGAGAAGAGATGAAAACACAGACAAAGCAAATACAATGATTAGTGTGGGTGCCTATTAACAGAAAACATCTGCACACGTTAGTCCTGCTATAACAATTATTTACATGCCACATGTAAATTTGTTAATTCAAAGCAAGTGGAAGAAACTCGTTCCATTCCACCTATTGCATCTGCAGTGCCCAGTATTGTTTGTCAGCCTAACAGAGAAGTGTACAAGTGACACAATAAACCCAAGATGTCAAGGTATGTGTTGCATGAATTCCTAAAGTGACATGTGTTCTTCAGCCCAGAGCCTGGCTCCAGGCTAAGAGCTATATTTGATATTCTCTGCGGCTAAAACTTCTTCAAAAACCATTCTGGATTAATTAGGGAAGGGAAGTTTTGGATGCACTATCTGAAATAGAAGCAGCTTGGGGAATGCTGTGAAGGTCGTTATTTTGGGGAGACCAAAGAGAAAGAAAAAGCTCATTTCTAAAGAGCTGTACCTGACAACTTCAGAAAAGTGCAGAACTTAAAAATAAATAAATAAATAAAAGACGTTTCTGAAAAGCAGAACATATCCTTTGGCTAAGCTCATCCCCTCCCAGAGGCACAACATCACTCCTGCTGCTCGCAGAACAGCTTCCGTCTCATTTTAATAGTTTTATTTTTAGACTTGTCTCATATTTAATTCTGTCTCTTTCCTTATGTAAGGATGTTGGAAGGGCTGCAGTGTCAAATAATAATTACATCAGAGGAAATTTAAAATTCACAGTGTTAAAAGAGGCCTTTGCTCTTGACAGTTAATGAATGTATGAAATGATTTGATGTAATCATGGAAAACATACATCTGCACCTGCATTAGCACACCTGTATTGACATGCACCTGCACACAGTTACCACCTGGATTAGCACACACCCACATGCAGCTGTTTTTGCATATACCTGCACTAGCATACACCTGCCCACACCTACACTTGCATTAGCTCACACCTAGTCATATAAGAAAAACTGCACTTGAAAAACTTTATAATTGCTTTTGCTTTAACACACCTGCCCTGTCGTACAAGGCATTAACACACCTGAATTAACATATCTGCACCGCCACTATAGAACAAGCATTTATTTGCATTCGTGTGTGCCATCATCTATATTAACAGCACACGCCTCCATTACTGCACAGCTGCGCCTGTATTAAAACATCTGTAACATACACCTGCCCCTCTGTTACTGCACACCCACACTTGTATAATCACAGGGATGGAGGAAATCGAGGTGAGGTTAAAAAAACACTCCGAAAGTCCCGATTGAACATAATGAGGAGAAGAAAGCACCCAACCTGGACAGAGTGGTACCACTGCTCTGCAACAATTGTGAGCAGAACACAATCCCCTGGGAAGTAGGCAGGGGGATGCTGTTCTCACCCCAGCATCTGGCTCCTTGTCCTGCATAGCAATGCTGAAAGACAGGGAGAGGCAGGATCTGGTAGAGTCAGAAGGATGACAATAGGTGCAAAAGCAGCTGAGCGACAAGAGAAATGGAGGCCAAGGAGGAAGAAGAGAGCTTGTGAATCAATGCCAGGATGAGGACATGCCTCTCACAGAGGGGAATGGTCCTACACCAGATTTATAAACAGAAGCCATGCCAGTGTCAGGACAGAGAACTGCAGGGCTGAGGAACCTCTAAACTCCAAAGGCTTCTGTAGACAACTAAGAGTCACCAATGACCCAGCCTCACTGAGCCTCAAAGCACGATTCAGTATACAAGGCACAGTACTGGGAGAGAGAGCGAACCAGGCTGAATGGCACGGGGTCTTGGAGAGGTATCTACTTGAGTCATTCATATCAGCCTGTCTCAGCCAACTGTACCCTACCCTCTTCACTATTACCCCTTTCAATCCAGTCATACTGACCATTCTCACCCCACTGCCAGGCCCAGGCCTACTCTGCTCCACTCCTCTACGTTGTAACCGCTATGTTATTGGGGTTTATCCAGAACTACACTGACATGGGCTGAAAAGGCACCTTATATTGTTAGCCAACTAACATGAAGTTTGTGAGCTCTCTGGGGGACAGTGACTTATCTGTACAGCACCTAGGACACTAAGGCCCCGATCCTTGACTTGAATTCCTAGAACATATAAATAAGCAAGTCTCCCTGCTGACTTCACACCAATCTGAACACTCCCGGATTCTCCGTCACCACTCACCGTCTCGTCAGCGGAGTCCCTCTCAGATTTGCTACCCCAAAGTCTCCAAGGAAAAATCTCTGACCCTGTATCACCCTGAGCTGTGGGGAAATGGAGAGAGCAAAAAGAGAGGCCACAGAGAATCCCCGGGAGTTAGAGAAGAAAAGACCTACTAGATGCTCCAGTCCATATCTCCGAGTCTAATGCAGGAGTTTTTCTGGAAATACACTGATCTTCGGGGCATACAGTGGTTGGAATAATGGAGTCCTCAGCCTGATCGGGGTCTCTGAGTGCTACCGTATCACTGATAATAAATACTCTGACGAGCGATGATGATGATGATTACAGTGCTCTGCCCAGTGCAGTTAAGAGAAGATGAAGGGGTTAGCCAGTGTCCCCTGTCCCACAGCTGGTGAACCTGAATGAAGAAGATAACCCAGGCAGAAGGCTACTAGGCTGTATGTCAGCACTGCCTGGCTTCAGTAATGTAACCCAAAGCCAGGGTTCCTGGGATCTAACAAGCTGGCTGAAGACACTGACAGGCAATTCAGGGAAGAAGAGCTTGAAAGCAAAGGAGGACAAGGTTCCTGAAGAGTCTGCTGCTGATTAGCTTTGTGCAGGCAGAGTCGCCAAGTGTGAGGAGCAGCAGAAAGAAGTCCCTTTTGAGAATATTCACTCAGATGCAGGCTGCTGGGGCTGGATGGCAGGAAGTGTGATACCAGGGGTAGTGTTGAGCCAACGCAATAAGGCAGCCAGTGACATCCTGATCACCAAAACTGGGGCAATATCTAGTATTTCCAAGCTACAGGGAGCACTCCAGGGATCCGCCAGTGATAGCCTCCAGCTAACCAGATTGCTCGCTCATCAAGGCCAAGGAGCAGTCACAGGATGTCAGAGGTTCGGAGGAAATCCAAGCAGATGGAGTAGGGGAGGGAGGAGTGCAGGCATCTGAAATCACAAGTGAAAGGAAGGCTGGCCTGGAGTTTGCATTATTTAATGCCAAAGAGGTCTGGGTCAAAACAAAGAGATTGGGCTGCTGTTTTCCCTAATTGATGCCGGGGGAGTATGGGTTTGATCCTGCTCCGATTGAAATCAGTGGTGACATTCCCATTGACGGCAGCACAGGAAGATAAGACCAAAGCCAGCACGAGGTGGCCAAAGACCCATGACTGATCCAGGAAAGTGGCCTGTCCAAGGAGCACAGAGCATACACTACCTGGTCTGAGACCAGCCCATGGGGCTCACAGTAAGAAACCAGAGACTCAGGCAGGTAGCCGTGGGGATGTGTGCCTGCCGAGCCTGATCCAGGCCCTGGGGAGGAAGCTGGTTGGGCTCGTTCATACATACGAGCACGTACAATAACATCTCAGTGAGATAACAAGGTTCTGGGAAATATATTTAATTTATTTCCTCATACGAGTTACCAGCTGGATTTGTGTGCTGCCTTGAAAGAGAAAAATTGGCTGAAAACATCAGTCGTGATGGTGAACAGTATCCTCCTAGTTAAATGTGGCTGTCTCTAGGAGCGGGGGCTTGAATATGAGCATCTGCTAGTCTGGATGTCTGCCCAGCTTCTCATGGAGGTCGCTTTTTTGTTGCAAATTTATTTTATGTTATAGGTGTAACCCGCACACTTTCTGAGTGTGGTGTTCTGTCCCATCTAATGGCACCGAGACCACTTCGAGAGACAGAGAAAATGAGCCTGCTCTACAGCCTTAGCTAACAGCCAGTTGGCTTTTAGCTTATGCTGTAGAGGCTCATGCACTAAGTTCTAGAGGTCCCTGGTTTGATCCCACCCACCGATGACTGGGGTCTGTTGGGGTTCCATAGGTTCTTCTGTAAAATGCCATAATGTAAAAATGGGATGTTGTGAAAGTGGAGGGCGGGAGAGCATTGCCCGGCACTAGGCAGAGTGCGGGCAAAGCTGTGTGAAGTCTTCCCCCGCTCCAATCCCACAACGCCACCATCTCCAGCTCTGCTGATACTCTCAATCCTAACCTGCAGCACCCTCTGGATTCCACTCCTGGATCGCTAACACCCCTCAGTCCTGACCTACAAAACCCCGTTATCGCATTCCTTCCTCCTTCTCCACGTAAATCCTCCCCACCAGCAAAGCCTTTGCTATTCTACACAGTGGCTCTACAGCGGCAGAGCCAATCAGTCCTACCAAGCTGTGTGAATAATTTGCAAAATAAGCAGACACCCTCTTGGGAGTCGGTTGAGGCCACTGAGATCAGATGACTCTTTCTAAAAGATCTGCTGGGGTTCAGTCAAAAGTGACGGGCTAGATGCAGAAGTCACTGGGTGAAGTTCTTTCTGGCCTTAATATCTGTGGATCAAAATTCATTCCACTTGTGACCTCTGTGCGGATTTCAATCTAGGTTTGAAAAGCTGGAACTTAGCAAACATAGCTCGCTGCCATCTTTATAGCATGGCTGGTATGTCACTCATCGCAAACACTTAGCCCGGTGTTTTCAAATGAGCTAAGGGGGATTAGGCACCCAATTCCATTGAAATCCAATGGGAGTGCAGTGCCTAACTCCCTGAGGCCTCTTGGAAATTCCAAACCTTAAATGACAAAGAAAGAAACAAACAAACCCCTCACATACTGGGGTCGTTGAATCATAATTTAAAAAAATAAATTATGTTTCTTCTGGGATTTACAGCCTGATTTTAGAATAATTAGACAAAATAAACCATGTGTTAATTCTTTTTTTAATGATCTGCTGTAAATGTGGAGTTTTGGAAAGTAGACAATGAAATTATTATTATTTTGTCTCACAGCTGTGCTAAAGCACAGGGGAGATGGTGGAGAGACACTACTATTTGTTTATTTGGCTTTCTATTGCTATGACAAAGCAAATAACAGCTTTGGTCTTGGTCCATAATTGAGCTAATTGGTAACACCTCAAATTGCATGTCCTAAAAACTTCTAATTAGCAGCTGAATGCAGCATAAAGTAGGTGCTGTTAGCTCCCTCAGGCTCCAAAATGACCAGTTTATTAGCTTTCAGTGCATTCATAACAGCCAAGTAAAATTATGATCCAAAAGACTGTGTGTGTGTGCGTGCATATCATCTTTTGTTCTGTGTTTGTACAATGCCTGGCACAATAGGGTCTTGGTCCATGACTAGAGCACTTGGTGCAATGGTAACACAAATAAATAATTATATCACTGAGTATGTGTGTGTGCATAATGCGTCTATATTGAGTGCCTGATGTGTGTACACATATATTTTTGTGTGTGTATGTCACTAAAGTCAACAGATGTTGTGGATGCTCAGCATTCCTCAGGATTTTGCTGTATGAAACTATTCTCCAATTACACACTTCACGTCTGATGAAAATCCTATTGACGTCAGTAAGAGTCGTTCTATCGATAGCAAAGGGCTTTGGATCAGGCCCTTGTGGCAGGGCCTTAGCTGGTCTTGTTCTTCTGTCAGCTATGATCAGAAACTATATTCCATTTTATAAAATCAATGAGGAGAATCTTGTTGTTTGTTTTTCTGTTTACAGTCGGAGCCTCTCACACTGAGGGAGGGTGCTCAGAACCGCCTGGCAAAGAAATGAGCTGGTGGCTGTTGAGGAAAACCCAACCACCTTTTAGGATTGAGCGCTAGTGTGTACATTCGAAAATGTTTAATTTTAAAAAGGGCTGTAGGCCAGGACTTTGAGTTTTATATCCCTGGCATGGAAATCAGAGGATCCAGACCAGAGAGTCATAGATCCAAATTGTATTGTGTAGGACACTGACAGCTGAGGTGTGCCGTGAAGGGCAGACTGGTTAGCCTGTGGGCTTAATAACGAGCTATGGTTGGAGTGCTTAAGTGCCGTTCAGCACTGGTTGGTAGTGACCAATAGCTGTTTGAAGCAGATGGCTGTATGTGAAATAAGTTGTGGGGGTCTCAGGCCATTTCCTTTTGAACCGGTGCCCACAGCACAAGCCCACTTGCACAACTGGTGCTACTTAGCATTTTGTTGGCCGTTTCATCAGCGAACTGAATGACTCATTGGGTCATGGACGCTGATGCTCCATTCTGTCCCCTATCAGCAACTGTGTCATCGAATACTCATGGATTAGAGCAGGCGTGATTAAATGTACTACATGAGAGCACTACAAGTGTTGGGAACAAGAGCAGAAGAAAGACAAGGTTGCAGGATAGCCTGCTTTTAGGCCAAAATGCAACTTCAGCCCCTCTGTGTGAAGGGAAGAGGGAAGGTCTGCCCCTCTGTCCATGCTGTACTCACTGGCAGCTATATAAAGGATGTCTGTCTGCAGGGCAGCAATAATGTCGTCTTTCTCTAACACTACAACTGAAACACAGCCCCATTTCTGCTCCATCAGTCTGTCCTGTGTTGAGAAAGAAAAAATGCATTGGTGGATTCACAATCCCCAGCCAGATGCAGTGACATGACATCTAAAGACACATGGGTATATTTATAAAGAGAGACTGGACACAGCCTACTAAGACTCTCGTGGAGTGATGCAATCATATATGCAAAAGGTTGTGGGGGGCCAGGAGTGGACATACATTAGTATGTATGAATCTGCAGCATCTTTAGTGGTGGGGGGAGATAGATGTTCCATCACAGAAAAAACTTGGGAAGGCAAGACCTGTTCCCCTTTACCTCCCTCCCCAAACTTACACACACCGCTTTCACCTCTGCCAGAATGATTAAGTGTTTAATAAAAGCCTTCTCAGTGCTCTTTCTGCTTCACCATTTGCATGGCTGTAAGAGGCAGATTGCCTTCTCTGGCTAACTGAATAAACAGGGAGCACAAATTGAGTGAAATGGAAACACACATGGCTCGTCTGCAAATAGAGACAAACTCCCTGATCGCATGGCTGCACCCAGATGTCTAGCTGTTACCTACTTTAACGGCTTTAATTTCACAGGAAAGTCAATGCAGTCGTAGCGTCTCCTCCCAGGTTGAAAACCTAGCTAATGAAACACTCAGGTTTGAATTGAGTCCACTTCAGTGCATTATCTGAGTGCCTAGCCAGGCTGTGGGCAGGTGCCACTACATTTCTTGGGCAAAGACAAGGCACAGTTCTGGAGTATTTTGAGTGAGAGGACCACTGAGCAGTTATTGCAGATTATGTGAGATAGCAAGAGATGGGCTGTTCCACATCTTTCAATAGAAATAAAGGGTATCACCCCTTGAAAGACAGGGGAGTCTATATGCATAATGCCACTAGTGGGGGTGAGCAGCGCAGATAGCCCCTGTTTCTCCATACCCGGGGCACAAGCTGCCAGGGTGAACAGACTCTTATGTGTTTATTAGTACCAAGAATATTATAATACTTTGTGCTTTTCACCAAAGAATTTTAAAGCATATTACAAAGGTGGGCGAGTATCGTTATCCCTATGCTAGCTTGGGAAACTGATGCGCAGAGAGGTGAAATGATGTTGCCAAGATCACAGAGTGAGTCACCATCAGGGCCAGGTGCAGAACTCAGGTCTCTTGATTCCCAGGCCCTTTGCTGCAGCCACTGGACCCTACCACGCTCTGTTAACAAATGCCAGGCCGTTGCGAATCTGCAGCCACCTGGGACATCAGAGTGGCAGCTTTGCTGCAGAGCATGGCCAGAGGTGAGGTGGACTCATCTTCTCCTCTCGGTTAGCTCCCTCTGAAGCTTCTCACATTGCTCTTGAGCCTTGACTAACTGAAAAAAAATTGTGTCATCTGCAAATTTTGCCACCTCATTGCTTACTGCCCCTTCCAGATCATATATGAAAGCAAGCCAGGTCCTACTATCGATCTTCGTGGGACTCCTCTTTTAACCTGCTATGCATTAAAAATTGACCATTTATCCCTGCCCTTGGTTTTCTGTCTCTTAGCCAGCTTCTAACTCATGACAGAACTTTACCTCTCACGCCATGACTCCTTGATAGCCTCTTATTTGGGTCTTTGTCAAAGGCTTTCTGAGAGTCCAAATCAATTATATCAGCCAATTTTCCTCTATCCACTGTTATGCTGATGCATTCAAAGAGTTTTAATAGATTAGAGAGGCATGAGTTTCCTTAACAGAAACAGTTCACTATTTTACATTAGTGTTTCAGCAAGTTTTTCTGATACTAAAATAAAGTTCACTGGTCTGTAATTCCCAGAGTCACACTGAGTGTCTTTTCTAAAGATGGCTATAACATTTGCTACTACACCAGTCCTCCAGTGTGACAAGTGATTTTAAGGAAACTGTATTTTTTTGTTAGCAGCTCAGTCACTTCATTCCTAATCCCTTTCAGAAATCTTGACTATACACCATCCTGGGCCTATGACTTGTTGATTTTTAATGTATTTATTTGCTCCAGCAGCTCCCTTGGAAGCACCTCAGTCTCAGGCAGTGCCTTATCTGTATTACGTGGGAAAAGTATGTCTGGGGTTGGTGTCTCCCTAACTTCCTTGGAGGTGAAGCCTGATACAAAGAAACCATACAGCTTATCTGTAATTTCCTTATCCTCCTTAATTAAGAACATAAGAATGGCTATACTGGGTCAGACCAAAGGTCCATCCAGCCCAGTATCCTGTCCACCGACAGTGGCCAATGCCAGGTGCCCTAGAGGGAGTGAACCTAACAGGTAATGATCAAGTGATCCATCTCCTGCCATCCATCTCCACCCTCCGACAAACAGAGGCTAGGAACACCATTCCTTTTCCATCCTGGCTAACAGCCATTAGTGGACATAACCTCCATGAATTATCCAGTTCTCTTTTTATCCCAATTCCTCCCTTTACACCCTGGTAGTCCAGCTGATCCATTCATTTTTTTACATTCTTCCTGCTTCTGACATATGTAAAGAATTTCATGTATTTGTGTTTTACGTCTTTGGCTATTTAGTCTTCAAACTCACTCTTAGCGCTCCACATGTCCATCTTACATTTTACCTTTCCAGGGCTCCTTTCTATTGGCTTCACTTGGGTTGGATACCCACTGGTTGAGGGCCACCTGTTTGGCTTGAATAACCCCTTGCACCTTGCCATTTACTCTGCTGGCTTTTGTTTCTTTGCTTTCCCAGTTCATTATCTGTTTAGGGACTCTCTATGTGATGTTTAAGCAGTCTCCATACCAAGTCTAAAGATTTTAATTTCCTCCCTTTTGATTTTAGGGCCCATTTGACTATCACCCTTTTTCTCTCTCTTTGTTTTAACCCCCCTTCTTTTGGAGTCTTATTTTAGTGTCACTGTGCAGTTTTCCTCAGCACTGTGCACTCCGCCTCCTTTTCCTGATTGGGAGGCTGGGAGGATACTCCCCACTAGTACATTTGCATTCTTCCAACTTGTGATTAGTGCCTACTCAGAAATTGTATCACACTGGATTCTGCAAAAAGAAAAGGAGTACTTGTGGCACCTTAGAGACTAACCAATTTATTTGAGCATGAGCTTTCGTGAGCTACAGCTCACTTCATCAGATGCATACCGTGGAAACTGCAAAATCTTTTAGGTACTTACAGTCAATAAAAAAACAGAAGTTCCTTTTGGATTGAAAAATTATGATGCTGGCACTTTTAACTGCTTTTTATCTTCTCCCTGTGTCTCCTCTGGCTCAGACGTGCTTAGCTTGCTGCCAACAATCATAGACTCACACAAATTTGAGACACAAAAGCCCTGTTAGGTTCAATTAGTCAATTTCTCCTTGCAGGGGAGGATTGTTCCCTACAATATGAGTTCTAGTATTTTGTCTAGTCTATGTTTAAATGTCCCATGTAGCAAAACTACATTTACCTTTTTCAGGATTTCGGAGCCAAGTTATCTGTGGAAGTAGTAGCTGTATTCTAACCTGCCTTGTGTGGCGGTGGCAGCAGATGAATTGTTCGCTATTCCCTTTGAAGTTGATGGTAAAACTTTTATTGGCTTCAGTGGAAGCATTCTCAGGCCTTGATGTGGATAATTCGAGTGAAGAGCTATGGAGCACCGATAAGCCAGTCTTCCCGTATCACATTCCAGACCATAACTGCATTTCAATATGCAAAAGTATCCTTTCAGCAGCCGTAAGAGTGCAATAATAGCAAAGCCATGCTAAGCACATTGCAACCGGCATCTAAACAGAAGTGCCCTCCTCCGTAACCATAGCAGGTCAGATGTCATGTCTGGACAAGTTCTGCTCGGTGCCTGATTCATGGGTGGGGTCAGAGGTGGCTGTACAATATGGCTACATCTCCCTTAAAGCTGCCAGGTGCTAGTCCAGCTCCTAATGTATGTTAGAGCCACCTCAAGACTACTCTAATATGCACCAGTTTGCAATGGTCCCTAGGGCACTGTTATATCACTGGGAATAATTGCAGCCCGGAATGCTGCAGTCACCCCTCTCCCACTGCTAGAGTGTCAGGCAGAACTTAGCAGGGGGCTGGATCTGCCCTGTTAATTTATTATAAATTATTGGCTGTTGAATTATAAAACCCATTTTAGGACAACTCAATTCTGCCACAATAAGAGAAACAATAAACCAATACTCCTGTTAGAATTAACAGGATGGAATGCTCCACAATGAGAGTGAAATGCTCTCACGCATATATGACATCTGCAGAGCAACAGCCTGTAGGTGCTGGTATAGGTCCATAAGCCATTTCAAGGCCTCCTCTATGACATTGTGGATATCCAGTTCACCTTTGAAACCATATTTGGGGTGCTGCGTTATGATGTGTTCGATGATTTGGATGTTCTCACCACAGTCGCATGAAGGGGCATCTTTGATTTGCTACTTGTGCATCGTGTAGCCGCGTCTTCCAGGGTTTGTTGGGACGCAGTTCCATGTGGTCCAAAGTCTGCATGGCGGGTCAAAACCGTGAGGGCAGCTTGTTGGGTCAGTAATAATGTGCTTGATTGTACTGGTTGATGAGGTCCAAGCGCTAAACAATCAGCAGTTGTGACTGAAATCTGACACTTCATTTTTTCCTTGTTTGTTAAAGGGCCGGTGTCAGGCAGGTTGTAACCAAAATCTTCTCCAATGTAAAAGTTTTTATCCCTGGGAGAACACCCTTTGTCTCCAAATTGCATTTCTAGATGTTATCCCAAAGGGATTAATAAACAGTTATACAAGCTCTACCCAGCACCACTTTTATCCAGGGCCGTCCTTAGGATTTACGGGGCCCTACGGAGTATTAAACGGGTGCCCCTATGCCCGACCTGCTCTTAGCAACACAAACATAAGCTTAAATAGTCCTGAAAAACTTGCCACATACACTTTATTAAAACCAGTTTAGACAAATTAAGCACACTATAATGCCAATGGACTCTGTCACCCCTCCCTTCCACCCCCCTCCCCCCAGTTGCAGACACACACCAAGCTTCCTAGGGACCAGATGCTGTGGCAGCCCAGGCTCGCAGCCCCGGAGGGGACAAGGCAGCAAAGGATACTGAGTTGCCCTGCCGGTGGGAGGGATGGGGCAAAGGGAACTGGGTCTCCCCCAGGGGTGCTGGTGGGGGGAATGGGGCAAGGGGAACTGGGTCTCCCCCAGGGGAGCTAAGGGGGCAGGGGATGCAGCAGGGGGAACTGGGTCTCCAGTTGCTCCGTGCGGCCTGGGCCGAGGGGCTTACCTGGAACAAGAAGAACCCACTGGTCAGGGTGTCTGTCCATTGGGTGTCGGTCCCACCTCCTGCCCAGCATGGTCCGGGAACCCCATGCTCCTGGCCTCCGCAGTCGAATAATGGTGGGGCTGGGACAGGTGCACAGGGTGGGGGGAGAGCTGCATGCACAGCACCCTCCCACCAGCGCTGCCCCAGGCCCAGCAGGGGCCCGAGAGCGCAGGGAGGAGGCGGGGGCCATGGGGGAGCCCAGCTGTCCCTGGCATGCAGCGGCACGGCACCCAGAAACCCCCGGGCCTGCTGCCGAGCCTCCTACTCCCGCCCTCGTGCCACCAAGTGGTACAAGCCCCAGGGGGGAGGAAGTGGGGCTAGAACAGAGCCGCAGAGGCTGAGAGCTCCTCTCCACCATGTCACTAGCAGGAGCCCTGAGCTGGCGGCCGGCTGGCGGAGAGGAGCAAGTGGGCAGGGAGGAGGCAGCCCTGGGCCCGCCGGCCGAGAGCAGCCCGGGGAAGGCTGGGCCAGAGAGTAATCAGCGCTGCGGCCGCTTGGCTGCAGCGTGCATGGAGCATCAGGCCGGGTCAGTGCATGGCGCCCTCTTTGGTGGGCCACTCTAGGCACCCGCCCCAGCTGCCCACCCCAAAAAGGCTGTCCCTGGTCCTGGTGGTGCCCCAAATTTTCTGGTGTCCTACGCAGCCACCTATGCCTAAGGACGGCCCTGCTTTTATCCACCACTGCAATGAAGTTGACTGTCTCTCTGGGGTGGCCTAGAGCAGCTGTTTAATAGAGCACAGCCACACTATGCAACGGATTAGGTCAGGAAGTGAAAAATATGGTAGCCGTGGAGAGCTGTAAACGGAAAGTAAGCAGGCGGAATGTAATTATCCCAACCTGTCATTCACCCTGCATATTAGGGTTAGCAGCCCAGCTCCGCAGAAAGAGCCAGCATGAGATCTCTTAGTTACCACAAAAGGAGGTGTCACACTTCAGGGTGACTGTATCTGTATCCCTCGCCCCCAGTCTTCCAGCAAAGGCACCCACTCTCAGGCTTCCAGCTCCCCATCTGAGGCCTGTCTTGGGTGAAGTTATTGCAGATGTACACCAGTGTCTGGGAAATCAGAATACAATCTTAAACATTAAATGCTTCAACTTCCCTTTTCAAAGGGCCACGTAAAGCATGGGCCAGATTTACCATGACTTTCATCTGTGTGTGTATGAGTTATACAGACAGTAAGTATCCTGTCATCAGGAATTCTGCCAGTGTGTTCATTTTAACGGTACTGATCATAGGGAATTCATTTGGTCTTCATATAGCTGTCATCTGTATTACTGGAGCAGTTTCATTCTAATTTAGCATTACTTAATGGCAACGATAAAGTTAAGTGTTAGCCACATGGGTCTTTCTTCTGTTTCTCTCTCTCTGCGCAAAAGTGAGAGCACAACTGCAGGGCACTTAATGACCAATAATTCGAAAGAGTATGGAGAGGAAGGGGTAGCAAAGATCAAATACTTGTCACTCACCCAGAGTCTTTCTGCTCAAATGTTCCTGAGTGGGCCCAATAATCTTTGACTTTTTCACTCTGATTCTTCTGGTTTTTTAAATTGCACAGCCACCAAAAATACTTTTTAAAAAGAAAAGCGTTAGGTTAAATTAATCTGTTTCCAATTTGTGCGCAATAATAATCATATGAAAGTGGGTACAGCAAGCAAAGCAGGCAGGCTGTATGGCATTGGACCACTCTGAATAGATGAAGTGAAATTGACAAATTAAAGCCCAGCCTATATAGATGACAGTGGCGGGTGCAATATACAAGCTGGCTGACTGTATGAACTGATGCAGGGAAACGGAGCAACTTTATAGTATCAGTTGAGTGACTTGTCATCCCAACACCCTCCACCCACCTCTTTCACCCGGCTTGGGAAGGTAATCATTCTGTGTATATCACGAGTTTGTTTAAATTGGAGATGAAAAACTGCAAAAGCACAACTTAATTGAATCCTATATTGTGTTATTACAAACGATGCCGACCTCACTTGCAGTCCATGATCAGAGGATTCTGCTGAATGCTTTAATTAAAGTCAATAAGGCTAATAAAAAGGCATCATTTTCTTGTCTCCAGTACCGCTGGAGAGTTGGGCTGATAAACCTGGATTATTTCCTGCTAATGCTCTTCTCTGTTTTCTCACTCCCCAGTTTGTAAATAACATGGGAACCGGAATTCCAAAAGATCCTTTTAAAAATTTTTTTTGATTTGTTTATATACATTGATCTATGAATATCTGAGCCCCTCTTTCAAATCATCCGATCACCCAGACCTCATTGCCCTTAATCCTAAAAGACAGTTCCAATCCAGCAAGAATCCAGCTTCTCCGCACCCGTGCAAGGACCAAAGTAAAATGGCTTAGAGACAGAGCCTATCACAGAGACTCATGCTGAGTAGCATCTGACTCCAATCTTATTGATTGCAGTGGGTAAGATACTGCTTGACATGAGCCAGGATGGGCAGAATCTGGCCCTGAGTAATCCAACGCCTCACCATAATTAGTGTGCTGCTCACAAACGGACCAAAGGTGCCATCTCTCTTTACTTTCATCCTGGTAGCATTAATGACATTGAAGAGGCACATGCTGAAAGCAAATGCCCATCTTACCCACTTTCAGATCAGAGCGATACAGCAAAGGGAAGGCACAGTGGGAGTGGAGGGGCAGCCAGGAGCCAATGGGGAATAGCATAGTAGGGAGTAGCTGAACCATCTTGTGGGAGGAGTGGTCTGAAGAAGGCCATGGGCACAGTGCAGGGTGGGGATGTGTGAAAGAGGGAAGGTAAAATTGCCTTACAAAAAAGAGCAAGAGGCAGGCAAGCTGGATTGTGTTTGGCTCAGCCTGTTTAACCTGCAGGGGCAGATGGGAGGAAAGGGGGCCAAGGGTAAAGGAACTTTGGGACACTTGGGTCTGGGGGAAGGGATGTTTCAATCAGATGTTTCACTTGGCATAGGTTGTTTTTTTCCTTCCGATTGAAGGTGAACGTATTTATTGCAGCCAAAAGGTGTTGGGTGCTGAAATCCATTGTTTATACACCCAAATGGGTGCAGCACAAATGCCTGGAGCTAACACGCTGCTCCCCAGCTGTATGCATAATGCCTTGACCTCCAGGAACAGCCTCTAGGGATGAGAATAAAGGTCACTCTCCATGGCCCATTCAGTCCTTGGCTTCTCTGCAGAGGAGGCCAACAAGCGGAGGGGTCAGCTCATGCTAACTGTGCTGCGGGAGTCTGGCGATATGAACACAGCAGCCCAATAGGAAATGGACTGAGACCAACAACTTATTCCACAGAAACCACCAAATGGTTGAAACATCACTACCAATCCAGGCCACATTTGCACTAGACACCTAGTGGCAATAGACTTTAGAGCCCCGCTGTGAACAGTCTGAGCCTCCCAGTCATGCTGTGATTAAAAATCCCTTGAGGGACAAGGGAATGAGAGGCGGGCACCAAATATCTGATCCTTGGCCTCTCAAGCAGGAGTGCACAGCGCTACCCTGCACTGAGCCAGACCAGTTTTATGAGATCTTTATAGGGAAGGAACGTTTGCAATTAAACACTCCAGAAGGTTTTCTCCACTTTTAGCCTCTGAATAGTGGTTGAAAGAGACACAGAGAGTCTTAAGCAAAAGCCCAGCTTAAAAAAAAGCAAGCCTTGATCTGTAGGCTGCTAGCTCAAAGCCGATAGAAACCCCATCAAGTTACTGAATGGGAGCAGTGAGGGAAGGGCGAAGACCATGACTTCTCTTTGTGCTAGGGATGAAGCTGCAATGTGGAGTAGGGTGACCTAGTTACATATTTCTCTCGCGCGCTCTCTCTGCTGCTGCTTTCTACTTAAAAGCCGCAGTTGGGTTCGGCTGCTACTCTGCAATTTGCTAATGAAGCTTCTAACATCCAAGCCAAGTAGGGTGAAAACAGGGAGCTACTGGAGTCCCTTGCAGAAGTGCGGCAGCCCGAAGGTTTGGGGAAGCAGCTGAACTGCTGGTTCCGTCTCCACACTGAATCCGCAAGTCATCTATCACTAGTGGTGAGTTACAAGGAGTGATGGCCTTAAACCAAACAGATGAGATGCAAGGGAAATATTCCTCCTGCTGAGAGCAATTAGATTATGGAACAGCTGCCAGGAGAGGACACGAAGGAACCACCAAAGGAAACATCATAAGGAGACAAGGCAACACTTCAGGGGTTTGTACATAGGAGAACTGATGCCAAATGAGGGAGTTTTAATGACCCATGAGGTGTCTCCAAGCCTTAACTTCTAATTACAACTGAAGGGAATGGAAGCTGGAAACCTTCTGAACTTTCAGCCATGTGACCTTTAATTCTGAGCCACATGGACCCTCTTCCTAGGATAGGGACAAGTTTCCAGTCACACTTGTGACGTTGAGCAATGCATGGATATTCTGTACTTTAAAAAAAGTGCTTTCAATGGAAAGAACTGGGGTTGTTTGTGTGCAGAATTGTTCTGTCAGTCACAGACAACCCCTCTAGCTGTAAGGAGGAGATCTGCATGAAGCGGAAGGCAGGGTTTCAGAGAAAGGAGTGATGTGGACACTGAGGCTGATGTTATGCGCAGCTGAAGCTAGGCACTGTTCATTCTGCAGTCAGTTGCCATGTCACCACTTTTCATTGTCACTTTCTTATATACAGCCCATCTTGCAGGGGCAGGATTTGCAGAAAGGGGGATAAGGCAGAGGGTTGCCTGAATTTTGTGGGATCATCCCCCAAATTCACTGCGTGGTCCGGGATGTTGCAGACTGAGCTTGAAGAATCATTTTATTGATTGTGGACTTTTAAAAGAAACATTGTTGCCACGTGATGCCATTTTGCCATTACATTGTCCTGCTGGGTAGTACATCAACGCTAACAGTATGTCCATACTGGAGCTGGGAGCATGCGTCCCAGTGTGGCTAGGTAGACATGCTAGTTCTGCTCAAGCTAGTGGGCAGTGGCTCAGGCTAGCAGCACAAGTAAGTACCCAGTGGTACTCAGTACTCAGAGCAGGTTTGGTCTCCGATGGATAGCCCGAGCTGCCACCTCTGGCTACGCTGCTATTTTTAGGGCCCTAACTCAAGCGGAGCTAGTGTATATCTGTCTACTCCAGGTGCAGTGTGGACATACCCTAAGGAGTTTGTCCTACAAGACAGGCTCTCACACGTCTAAGAGTTTCAAGACCTGTGACACCTTTTGCCTTAGGGTGTCAGTCCTACATTTAAAAGTGCCGGCACTTGATCTCTATGGAAGAGGAGTGACTCCGGGATGTATCTTTCGTCATGCTTGGGGGGCCATATAGACTCATTCCTGCAAAAACCATTACAAGAACTCTGTCCTTCCTGGTGTAAGGGAAGCCTAAATACATTCACATGTACCCCTGCCCCTAATTAGGTCACCATGTCCTCTGGTGGCCATAAGGACCGTTACTCCTCTGTATTAAGCAAGGCCATCAGCCAGTGATACCCAAGCATTAGGCCAGCAGAGGGCGCTGCTGTGTACAGGTGGGGAATTAGCCTCGCAGGACCCAATGTGGTTGTTATAAGAACGTAAGAACAGCCATACTGGGTCAGACCAATAGTCTATCTAGCCCAGTATCCTGTCTTCCGATAGCAGCCTATACTAGGTGCTTCAGAGGGAATGAACAGAATGGGCAATCACCAAATGATCCATCCCCTGCCGCCCACTCCCAGCCTCTGGCAAACAGAGGCTAGGGACACCATCCCTGCCTATCTTGGCTAATAGCCATTGATGGACCTATCTTCCATGAACTTATCTAGTTCTTTTTTGAACCCTGTTATAGTCTTGGCCTTCACAACATCCTCTGGCAAGGAGTTCCACAGGTTGACTGGTACTTCAGAACCACCAGCTCACATCAGGTCAGAGTGGCCGCTAGATGGCCAGCACTCTCAGCCCTTCACAGCCAGCTCCCCCGCAGCAGGGTACAAGGAACTCAATGGGAATTATTCACATCAGCACCCATTTGTTTCCTGGGGAGTGAGCATAAGGCCTATGGAGGTTAAAGTCCCAGCAGCCTGTCCTCAGTCAGTGCAGCTGGTTGTTTAAATATAGTTTAAATTAATTGGCGTGGGGGAGCGGAGGCAGGTGGATGATTAGCCCCATTAACATTTCCAACAGAAGAGAAAGCCAAAACAGCTGAGTCACTTCAGGGGTCCTTGGGAAGGGCATGCCAAGGTCTTGACTCTCCAAATCCCCTTTTAATATCCGATCAATAAGCTTGATCTCTCTGAGAATTATCTCCTTTTTACAAGGTGCATAAACAAGTTCCCTGCCCTGTGTGCTCCCTGGACCTCTCTGTCCATCTACTTTTTTCTCTGATCCAAAATCTCTCCCGTGTCTTGCTTTGCTTTTCCCCCCACCCCGCCCCCCACAATTCTGCATTGTCTCTACATTCTGACCAGCTTTTTTCTTAATGTACAAAAGCAATAAATAATGCAAATGAGCCACCATTTCATTATTTTCTCGGCTTGTCGTTCAAGGAGCAATTTGGAGCATGGACCCAAGCTGGTGAATCGCAGCGCATTCCCTCCCAAAGGCGGGCATATGGCAGCACCACTGCTCCCCCTGCCTCCCATGGACCCACCCTCCAGCTTCCCAACACAAAGACTCACTTCACAAAATTTAATTACTCTGCTAACATGTCCCATATGCTCCGTGGCAGGCAGAGAAGGTTTTAATTACATCTGCGCTAGACATCCTGAGGAGCCCTGATTTCCCCAGATCCCAGGGGCCTGATGCAGTGCCCAAGGGGAAAAGCTGGTGCTGCCAGCCCCATCTTTGTGCCTACAGATGGGGCAGTCAGTCCCAAAATACCCCTCCCGTCTCCTCTCTCTAACACCCCCAGCTAAATCTTGCTGCAAATGAGGATTGACAAAGGTTCCCTACTCGTTATAGGAGAGTATATTCCCCAACCTTCTAGATTGCTGACCAGCAACACTAATTAATTAATTAATCAATCAATCATCATTAATAATCAGAAGCACTTCCATGGGGCTTCTCCTTTGCTTGATTGCAAACCTAGATCGAAGTGCAGTCCCTGCCCTGCAGAGACTAACATAAATCAGATTGGGTGAGCGACTCAGATGTGCACTCCCAAACTCAAACCAAACCCCCAACGTCATCCTGGGATTTAAATCAGCTCAGTTAGCTTCTCCCCTCCTTCCTCTGTCCCCTTTACTTTTCATTTTCAAAACTGCCTCTGCAATTGTTAATTTACAAACCGCCAGTTGTTGCATAGGCGGCAGGTAGGTAAGACCGTTTGGGGGACAATAAATCAGATGGAAGACAGGACTTGGTGTGACGTGACATCATTATGCAAAGAGGGGTGCCTAAGATTCTTGGAGCAGCTGTATCATATTCTTCCTAGAAGCTGAAATCATTTTGTTTTGAGTATTTGAGTTTGGGCCCAGGACTATGTGTCTGTTTGGTTTTTGTGTGCTGGAAGTAGAAGGCCTGCAAAAGTGGATCTGCCCTGGAACTAGTCCTGGGAAGGTCTGATTCAGACTGTGGCTTATTCCATATCTCATATTCTTTCAATTTTGTCTAGGCACATCTTCATGTAAAAATCTCTTTTGTGAGCCACAACGTGGTAATATGTCTCCTAGCAGCTATTGTTAATATTTTGAATAGGTGTCACTCTTCAGTGTCTTTGAAGGGTTTGGGTGGAGGTGTTTCCAATGATATATAACGAGGGGGGGGGGGGTTTTTAACAAATTACGCCCTGATGAGTATTTTTCAGGCTATTGTGTATGTCTGACCAGAAATTTTGTATCTGAGGGAAGTCCCATAAAATGTATATGTGGTGATTGATCTGTCTGCAATCTCACTGGCAGACATTTAGGAAGTCAGGTTTATTTTATTGGTTGTACACTGGAATGAGATTATTTTCACATGAAAGTCTCCATAAGATGGTGAGCAATTGGTGGGCTAAGCCATTCAGAAGTTAGTTGTCTATGGCACTCTGGAATTTTAAGTCCCATTTCATGTTTAGATCCAGGATTTTAAGGCTTTCAAGATTATCTGGAATTGCACAAAATCTGCCTGTTAGCACTTTATTTTTTTGTCCAAAGTTGTCAATTCAGTCATAGATTTGGGAACTGATTGACGTACGTTTCCCTCATCAGAGCTGGTGTGAAGAAGGTGTCGTCACAGAAGAAAGTAATGAAAATCCAATTTGTGTCATTTGAATTCTTGGGTCAATTGTTTTTATGATTTTGAGTATGTAATATGGAAGATGTGACCTAACTGTGTCAATATTTCCTGTGTTCATCCATCTGTGATGTCCTGGATGAGGATAAAATCTGGGCGATCATGGATCTGTATTAAGGCATGGATCAGCATTCACGTCGCACTCCCCGTCGGTAACTGTCCCAGGCCGGGGAAGCTAATGATCCAACCAGAGGACAAATTTGGTGATGAATCCTGGTCACGTGACAACTGAGGCATGTTGTGCATATGATAAGAAGATGAAGTTGGGATAAAATTGTGATTCCTAACTTCTGTGCTTTCAAATCATTAAGTTATTTTAAACCCATATATTGTTTTGAAATTAAGATGAAATCTTTGGTCACTTTAAAGAGAGTTGGTAAAGAAGCATTTGGCTTGGAGCAGAATGTTATATGCCCACAGGGAAATGTTGTTCTCTGTCGCTTACTTATGCCTTGTATGAAGGGGTAATTGTGTATCATGTTAGTCACGTTGAGGGAAAGGTGGGAGGTAATCGTTAACTTAGTCCCGTTCTTTGGTTCAGCCTTAAAGGTTCTGAATATAGACTGGTCACTGCAATTAGGAAAGAAAGAGCTGGGTTTATGCATGGCTTTGATACCTCGGATGAATTTGTCTCTGAATCCCATGTGATCATAGTGCCAATAGCACAAATGATCTATTCTGCCAAATGCATGCTCTGAAGTTAGTGACAGGAAGAGGGGGCTTTCTGTGAAGGTTAGCATTTGGGGGAAAAGACATGTTAAACTCTTCTGAGCTCATGTGAGCCTCATCTCCCTGGTATGAAGGGCATTTGGTTTGGGGAAATGGGGAAGGTTGTGGGTTTAGCTGGCTGGCTTATGCAAAAACAGCCCATCTGCTTCTCACTCCAGGCCAGAATGACAACTGTTTGCCATATCCAGGCAGGAGACAACTGCCCGGGGGTCAGGAAGTAAAATACAGTACTGGTGGGAGTCACCAGATAGCACTGTTGCACATAGTTTTACCAGTTCTTTTTCCTACCATGTGGGCCCAGTTCAGTCTGAAGAAATGCTCTGTTCTTTTTAGTGACCTGTTGTACTTTCTTTCCAGGGGAGCTGTTGCAAACAAACGTGGGAGTTCACTTTCTTCCTTAATCTCTCTAACTACAGTCAAGTCTCGGGATAGACTAGCTCCCTGGGAGCCAGGCACTGGAATTTTGGCTGAGATTCCAGAAGAGGAAATTGCCTGCATGCTGTTTGTGACCCCCTCTGTTCAAGGGCTGGCACATAGAGTGATTTCTCCTCTGACAGGAAGCTAACCTGCAAGGTCACTACCACTGGGCAGAGTAGGGACAATACCTTCCTCTTCCACAGTGTTCAGCACAGTTACCCTCTTTTCACTATAGTGTTTCAGGCCATGGGGAGGTCCCAATGGGTCAGTATACATCCAACAGTCCTCTAAGAATACACTGATCCAGATGCTGCCCTTTCATCCAGCCCCCTCCCTCCCTAATGCAGAGCAGTGCCCTCGACATTAACTCATCACGATTGCACACCATGGAAATAATATGCACTGGATCGGCTCTGCACTAAGGCTTATGCATTAACAGGGATTCCTTCTTCAGCAGCATCATTAGCTCTGTCACGGTCTGGAGCCTAAAAATACCACTAGAGTGGAGAAGAGGGGGGCAGGAAAGGGGAGGGAAGGCAAAGGCAATAAAGGAAGCAGGCAGGGAGTCAAGTGACAGCTTAGGACCTTTCAGCTAGGAAAGGTCAAGCTGCACTTTTGAACGGCTCAGCCACCATTTAGGTGCATAGTAACGGGAGGTCCTGCCCTTCTCCGCTTTATGGATTTGAGTGGTGGTTTTGCCCTTTAGGTGAATCAAATTGATTTAGTCCAGTCACTGACTTCCATTTCTAGGTCTGCTTTGCCCAGACTCCCTAATCCGTGAACAGGATTTCATCGTGCTAGGCGCGTCTGATTCTTCAGTGGATGGCTTAGCATTAAATTGGGCTTCAGAGATGCAGGGCTGCTTGGTTTATGCATCTTAAAGTTCAGAAGGGGTGGGTGGGGACAAGACACTCAGCTATGTTTGGGGGTTTGTGTGTGAAAGGTGTGTTCATTTGTAGGCTTGGCTAGGTGAAAATAACCCTGCAGTACCTTAGGATACAAAATGCTGTAGTCACTAGGGCCAGTCAAAATACTCCCCATCAAAATGCCCCCAATTTTTGGTTTTCAGGTTGTGGATATTCCAGCAAGATTTTCTGCTGGAAATACCCCACCCCCATTTTCCGACACACTCGAGTAGTAGCTTTAGCATCTAGGAGCTCTGATCTAGAATATTGTGGCATCTTTCCTTAAGCAAGGGCTCCCTACCTCCAAACAAAAAGAGATGCTGTGACAACTGCTTAGAGATCAGTGAGCCATGGCAGGGTGCTGAGGGCCCTCAGCTACCATTGAAGTCCACGGGAACTGGAAGTGCTCAGCACCACACAGGACTGAGCCCCTAGGCAGGGAGTTGTGAGCTGCTCTGAAGGGCAGGAGTTTTTTTCCTTCTCAGCATCCTTCAAGAGTGAGTGGACTTCCATCGTTTGCATTTTAAAAGAAGGGTACGCAGAGCCAATAGCGACTCATCGAATATCCTGAGCATTTAGCAGCACAATCAATACTGCATGGCAGTAAGGAACAGTTGGGTTGTGTTAATACTCAGCACGGCTGCAGCCTTTTTTTTAATTCATAGCTCTCAAAGCACTGGCCAAACTTCAGGTAATCAAAAAAAAAATATATAAACATATTATAAAGGGGGAAACCCCTATGTACTGGGGCAAAGTACCTCGTTCACCTCAGCAGACTCAGTTCTTTTCAGCCTTGGAGACACAGGTTTGGGCAAGGCAGTCCTTCTAGGTGGCACAAGGTCAGGCTATACCTTCCCTCAGTCAGTCCCTTGTGTCTGTTTTCCTTTCCCTTCTGGGGAGGGAATGCAGCCTCCCTTCCTGGAAAGGTTCAGTATCTTGCTGCACCGTGGCAGCTCCCACCTCCAGGCTCCCTTTCCTAATAGGGGAGGGTTTAAAAAGGTCTCAAGCAGTTGGAGTCAGCTGAACCCAAGTGGTTCTCTAGCAACCCCTTTTCAGCTGAACCATATTAACCTGTGGTTACTTCTCCTCAGTGGATAGGGAGGGGCCTTTTTAACCTTCTGGGACTAATTACTACCCCCCCTCCCCTTAGCTGTTTGTCCTGGGTTTACCACAGTACATACAGAAGTTATTTAGGTTACAAAGGCAAGCCCTTGAAAGTTAGGAAATGCCAGATTTACGATTGCCCATGCAACCGTAGTTCTGCCTCTAAGTGCATCCAACTCATGCACAGAATGAGGGGGGGGGGAGCCCCGTGGAATAAATCATTTGTGATCATGCAATTAAAGAATGGATCATAATGCAAATGCACCAGAGGGCTGAATTAACGTTGCATGAGCATTTTCTAACTTTTGAGTGCTCGTCTTTCAAGCTAAAGAACGTCCTTTAAAGCCAGTGGTGAGGTTTTTGTTTGTTCATTATGTAATTTCCTGAGTTTTTTATTTTAAAGGAAAAAAGGAACAACAAATTCTGTGACATGTAGCTGTAACAACACCCTCCACGTGCAGCAGCAGCAGCAGCAGCGTTTGAAGGCTGAGCCTTGAGCTCTGCAGCACAGACTGTTACCGATAGAACTATGGGAATAATTACATTAGCTGGCAACAGGAGATGACTATCGTCCCAGAGAGGGGATGGAGTGCTGGATCCAGGTGTTGGGTGTGGGGGATGGTTGGGGCAGGGCGAGCCCAGCCTAGCTTTGTCTCTTCCCTCCACCGCTTCCCCTCAGGAATTAGGAGTCTCCATCCCAGCCCAGGGGGATGGGAAGACAGGGCTTTATAAGAAGAGCCCAGTCGGTCTGTTGGTCTCTCCACTCCCTTTCCCACAGCACCAACTGAGAGTTGGGAGAGTTCCTGCCCTATGTGGTGCCACCAGAGGGGGACATGGACCACTGAACTATGTGCCACTAGGGTGACCAGACAGCAAGTGTGAAAAATCGGGATGGGGGGGGGGGAATAATAGGAGCCTATATAAGATAAAGTCCCAAATATTGGGACTGTCCCTATAAAATCAGGACATCTGGTCACCCTATGTGCCACCCCGGCTCTCTTCTCCAACCCCACCCCACCAGCTACTCCAGCAGCTCCCAGGTGGTCCAGAGCACAGTGCTGCTGCCGTTCCTTTGGCGGTGGCGTGAACCGGGCGGTGGTGTGAACGTTTGTGTGTTTGCCAGCCTGAGGGAAAATGGCTTCGCGGGTGAGCTTGTATGTTGGCGCCCTCTTTCTTTACCATGGCATGCCACCCTTACTTCTGCGCTGTTGCTGGCAGCGGCACTGTCTTCAGAGCTGGGCACCCGGCCAGCAGCCTCTACAGTAGCCTTGTGACCCCCTTTTGTGTTGGGACCCCCAGTTTGAGAAACACTGCTTTAGAGCAGGGCGCCTCCCCGACCATGATCACCCTGGGTGGTCACCCACGTTGCCCACCCTAAGGCCAGTCCTGGCTGCCATCTGCCCAGGTTTTGCCAGGATTGTCCCTTTTGTTGAGATAGCTGCCCCAGGAAAAGTGCTTTATACCCCTGCCAGCTGGCCAGTTTTATTGGTTCAGGGTCGTCCCAGATGTTCCTTTTTTTGAACCTCGGAGGTGGCAATTTTAGTCACGGGACCAAAAAAAGAAAAACAAAACCAAAAAACACCACTGCCACAACCTGGAGGTGTTTCCTCTGCTGCATATCTAAGGCCTGGAATGGAGGTGATAGCATCTCAAAGAAAAGGACTAAAGAACCCTTTCTCATGGAAAGTGTTAGGCAACCTAACTATAGTGATCACTGCCAGCCTCCCCTGTAATTTACAGAGAGAGAGAGAGAGAGAGAGAGAGAGAGCACCTGCAGGCACTGAACTGGGACACCAGAGGCCTGGGTTCAATTCCCAGCTCAGCCACAGGTTTCCTGTGTGACCTTGCGAAGTCATTTATTCTTCCCTGTGCCATAGATCCCCATCTATAAAACGGAGATATGTGAGGTATCCAGATACTACAGTGATGAGGATCAGAATATAAGTACCTAGATAGATCAAGCCCCATTCTACAGCTGGGGAAAAGGAGGCAGAAAGAGGTAGAGTGACTTGCCCAGGATCAACCTGTGAGTCAGCAGGAGAATGGGGAATAGAACCCAGGTCTCATGCCCCCAACTAGTGCCCTCTCCACTGGACATTGCTGAACTCACTTCTTAAATTAAATCAGACAGACAGACAGAGGCTCTTGTGGAAAGACAAAATGATCATCTACTGACCGACTGAACGATCTAATTAAGATTAAATTTCAGCCAAACTGTGTCCAGTTACAGTAATTATTGTGTATTTAACAAATAGTAATTGTTTTTTTAAAACATGCTAATGAACATCTTGGTGAGAAGCTCATGCTATTTAATTAACATGCTATAGCTGTCCCTTTGTGACACTTTTTTTTTTTTGCATTTATGTGTTAATTTGTATCTCTTCTTTTATTTTCGTGAACTGCCAGCATTGTAAAAAAAAATGAATAAGAACTCGTGAACTTATAAAAAGAGAGTGGATTTCTTGTCCAGAAAAGTTGGAGATGGCAAATGACTAGAGCAAAGCATCATATAGGCAGGTGCTGTGCAAGCTTCTCCCAGCCCAGACCAGGACCTGCAACACACGTCAATCCTGTCCTGCAGTACCCAGCGATTCTAGTCCTGGGCTCTGCCAATACATCTCACTCCTACTCTGCAACCTCCCCTGCCATTCCATTCCTGAATCCCACCCCCTCCCTTAGTTCTACCAACGCAGCTCTTCCTTCTGACCTACCCCAACTCTAGTTACTCCAGGCCTGGGATTCAACTGTTCAGAAATGCTAACACTAGCAAACCACACAGTCATTTAATGATAGGTTTCATGTTCTCTGTGTATATAAAATCATCCTACTGTATTTTCCACTGCATGCATCTGATGAAGTAAGCTGTAGCCCACGAAAGCTTATGCTCAAATAAATTTGTTAGTCTCTAAGGTGCCACAAGTCCTCCTTTTCATTTAATGATGTTCATCCACATGAACTAGGACAACACCTGCCCAAAGCTCATTTCCACTTGTGGCTCCAAATGCAAGGACAGCTGTGGCAGAATTTGAATCTGGGTCTCCAGTGCCAGGCGAGCCTTGTAACCCACTGCGTCAGCTGCTGATCTCCAGTGCACTAAGTGTCTCGTTAGTTCTAAACAGCATCCTTATTTAACACACTTCAATTTAAAGTAGAATTGATATTTCTTGCTTCAGAAAGTCTCACCTGCCTCTCAAACAGCTCCTGGCAGGCTGCCCATACTCACTTTCACTTCTGCTGTAACAAGGGGAACCTTATTCCTCTCAATTGGAAAAGAGCTTGAAGCCCTTGATTTAAAGTTCTGATCCATCTCCCCCACCCCCCCCACCCCTTAAATGCTGCAAAAAACAAAAATGTATTTATTGCTGTTATAATTGGGATACCAGGCTTTTTCCAATACATTTCATACCTCAGGTATCATGGAAACTGAACCTTGAGTTAGCGTCTAACAAAGGACTCAACAAAGTTCAGCACAAAAGGGCCTGTATTGTTCTCTGGGGGCGGGAAGTTGGGAGGGGAGGGGGGGTTAATTCTTCTTTTGCTTCCACAAGTATGTTCCCTGAACATTGAAGCCTTAGGTGGAAAATATTGAACGCTTCAAGATTTCTCTTCTCTCCAACCCCCGCCACCCTCCTTCCACCGGTTGCTAGAAATGCAGAGATCCAAGAGAAAAGAGCAGCACTCACAGCTCCTGCTTTCCTAACAAGATCTCATTATGGTGCTGGGAAAAGTTGACCCTGCCAGACATGTCAAGCCGAGGCACAGCATTTATTCTGCACATCATTCCCTTCTTCTATAGTTTAGCAGTAGCTCAAGGGGGTTTCCCCTCATCCTTTTACTATCACAGGGAGTGAGGTTTGAAAAAAGAAGTTATTTTTAAATATATGTTTAACTCTCTGCGCTATTTAAAACCACTCATAGAACAAACACATTTTCAGAGAGGATTGGGGGCAGAAGATCCACATGCAAAAATGTGTGCGTGACTGCACACCTGCACACGGAGGTCTTTTTTGCAATAATTTTGCAGATGGCTAATTTTGTAGTTCGCTGCTTAAATGACCATTAGGATGAGAGGCATAGTTTGCATGTGCAATCGTGAACTTCTGAAACACAGTAAAACTGAATGGCTTCTATAGGTGACTAAACTCAACACTCAGCCCAGGCTCATCCCAAGACTCTATGAGCACTTTCTGGGTGAACACAAACCTCAAGTTCAGCCAAGATGTGGGAGTGGCCCCATTGGGATTGCACATAAAGGAGACATGCACACGCCTCACGCACAGGGGGAAATGCTGAGTTTTGCATGGCCCAAGCAGTTACACAATCACCTGCATTGTGCTTCCTGCTCCCCAACCTTCCCTGTTCTGTATGCTTGAAAATCACTTTGTATTCATGTCATAAATATAAAGGGAAGGGTAACCACCTTTCTGTATACAGTGCTGTAAAATCTCTCCTGGCCAGAGGCAAAACCCTTTCACCTGTAAAGGGTTAAGAAGCTAAGGTAACCTAGCTGGCATCTGACCCAAAATGACCAATGAGAGGACAAGGTATTTTCAAATCTGGAGGGGGCGTTGGGGAACAAAGGGTTTGTCTGTCTGTCTGATGCTTCTGCCAGGAACAGATCAGGAATGCAGCTTCAGAACTCTTAAGTTAGTAAGTAACCTAGCGAGAAATGCGTTAGATTTCCTTTCGTTTAACGGCTGGTAAAATAAGCTGTGCTGGGTGGAATGTATATTCTTGTTTTTGTGTCTTTTTGTAACTTAAAGTTTTGCCTAGAGGGATTCTCTCTGTTTTGAATCTGTTTTGATTACCCTGTAAAACCCTTTGACAAACCCTTTGTTCCCCAACACCCCCTCCAGATTTGAAAGTATCTTGTCCTCTCATTGGTTATTTTGGGTCAGATGCCAGCTAGGTTACCTTAGCTTCTTAACCCTTTACAGGTGAAAGGGTTTTGCCTCTGGCCAGGAGGGATTTTACAGCACTGTATACAGAAAGGTGGTTATCCTTTATATTTATGACAATTCACGTCACAGAAATCTCTGGAGTGAGATCCAATATGGCAGCTACCACTATTGACTAGTGAAAGGCCCAAGACTACAACAGGATCTAAATCTAAACATCTCCTAGGGCTGAACTAGTCCAGGTCCAACAGCAGAGGGGGATGGGAATCAGCTGCAACATGTAGGTCACAATTTACTCTGAGCTTCACCACGCTGCAACTTCAGATCCAGTCCCAAACATCCCAGAGTTCAAAGAGTCTCCACCCCTGCATTCTGTGTCAGCCTCAGCTCTGATATTCACACATATATTGTATTGATATCCCTGGAAACTGAAAATTTCTGTCAACAGAACAAGTACAGCTACAGGACAAACTTCCCTTCCAACACACCCAGAAGCCTGAGGGACCCCATTTCAGTGGATAGAGAGGCTGGTTTTTAGGGCCTCCTTGTTCTCTCGCTCAGCAGATGCCTATCACATTAACAGGGTGTGAATTGTGATTTGGAAACTTGATCCCTGGCAAACAGGTTCAAAGCACCCTCTTTCACCGGGGCTGGCTAGCAGCCATTGCAACAGTTCTTTTTCACTAGTTACTCAGTTTGGATTGGCAGCCATGAGGCAGAAGGGCTTAAACTATTTTTTTCACATGTAGCAGACTATAAACCCAATCTCTGAGGCTACAGAAGCGTAGTAGTCAATGTTTATCTGCAGAGTTTGAGTATTACAAAGTTGTCCATGTTTGGTAAATATGTTTTCTGATAATCAGCTAGCATTTACTTCGCAGACATCTGAGTTACCAAATACACAGAGAAAGGAGATTTAGGGATTTTGATGGCAAAGGCTCCCCAGATCAGACTATAAAGCACCACATGAATCCAGGTGTCTGTCACACAGGGAGGTGTCACTACACCTGACACCTTCTCCCAGCCCACAAAGATGCTGTAGCTCCCAATCCTTCCTCCGGAGGAGATACTACCATGTCACCTGCCCGGTAAATACAGCATGGATGCTGCTGACTGGTGCTGAATTATTCAGCCTTCCTGCCCCATGAAAGGAAATTATCCGCTGTTTAAGTGGGATGAAGAAAAGTTTGCATCAAAGGTAGCTTAACTCAGTAAAACACAGGTTGAAGAGTTCCTTGTCTGTGACTGTCAGGGGTAATAATCGCAGCTCTGATCAAACAAACAGCCCTTCAGACCCACTTAGTGCCCGTAATCAGCAGGTTCACATCTCGTCTCTCAGCTGTCAGGGAAGAAGGTGTTTAAAGGGTTTGGGGGCTGAGTCAGGAAGAGATGGGGGCGGGGGTGTTGGGTTGTGAAACAGGAAGGTGTTGGTTGTAAAGGAAGCTCTGGCAGACATGGACTTTCTGAATGCCCAGATGTTTTGCTTTATACCACTCTGGCCCCTTCAGTGTCCTGAAGGGTGGGTCGGTTTACAGGAATCCAGCATTAGTCTATTAAATTGACCCTGGGTGGCTGGAGGCATCCCTCCTCGCACCAAACCAGCATCTCTGAGCTCCCACCTCACACCTACCCATGCCCATCACCAGCTCTCAGCTCCCCCACCTCCTTCCAGTCGCTGGATCTCTGAGCCCCTACACCTTCCTCTTGGCATAGGTTCCCACCTTCCCTCCCAGCCACCCACTAGCCCTCCTGCTGCAAAAGCTGGGAAACAAACCCCAGCCTCATGCCATTCTTCATCCAGTGGGTTGACTGGATGCTGCTAAAACGCTGCACCGCGGCCTCGGATTTCATCAAGCAACCACCACTGTCTCTAAATCCCACAGCAACGGAGAACTGTGGCCCAGCTTCTTCAGGCCCAAATGCTATTGCTTTAGGGAAGGCTGGCTGAAATGGCTAGTCTGGGCACTGCTAGCCAGGAGTTCCTGGAGGGAGCTGGTTATGAAGTGTCTTCTTGACTCTAGGGCACTGTTAGAGCAGGGGCTGAGGGGCCAAGCCAGTAATATGAAAGCTGGGCCAAAAGATGAGGACATTTGGTGAGCTGTGGGCTGACAACAGGGTGTGATGCTGGCAGACCAGGTGCCAGCTTATGCCAAGGCCCTAAGCCTCACTGAACACTGACGAGTGCATAGCTGGAAACCAGTCCACCTCGCCTGTGTGCTAAAATAGATATTGGAGTTTAGTGTTTAGACTTTATAAAATGCTTGTAGGATGCTGCATGTACTAATCTTATTTATAACATCTGTATAACGTAACACTGAAGTGTTCGCACTGTAACTCTAAAAGTGTTTGCTAAAACTGTAAAACCCCAGCGTCAGGAGAGAAGCATTACCATGTATGAAGTGCTAGTTTACCACAAGAGGGGTCATCTTCTTCCCAACAAAAGAAGGCCAATAGCCACCAGATAAGCCATTGTGGAACATCAGTGGACAATAGACATTGTTGATTACTTCCTCCACACTCACAAAGAGGGTACGTGCACAAGTCCTCATCCCATCATAGCTTGAACTCTGGGGGAAGGGTATAAAAATACCTGACCAGAAGAAAAATGTTATCGCTATGCTGCTTTGAGTTCAGAGATGGCAATATTTCTAAGCATAAGCAAGGGATCCCCAGGCTGATTGGCGTGGGTTAGCCCTAAAGGACATACAGGGCTTGCATATTATAGCAGCCACTATTCCCTTTTGGAATTTAAGACTGTATTTAATTTGTATGTGTGTTTACCTGCTTTAACCGTGTAAATAACTCTCATTTCTTTTTCCTAGTTAATAAACCTTTAGTTAGTTTACTATAGGATTGGCTACAAGCATTGTCTTTGGTGGGAGACCTAGGGCAGTGGTTGTCAAAGCCGGTCTGCTGGTTGTTCAGGGAAAGCCCCTGGCCAGCTGGGCAGGTTTGTTTACCTGCCGCGTCCGCAGGTTCGGCCGACTGCAGCTCCCACTGGCCGCGGTTCGCCGCTCCAGGCCAGTGGGGGCTCCGGGAAGTGGCGCAGGCCGAGGGATGTGCTGGCCACCCTTCCCGCAGCCCCCATTGGCCTGGAGCAGTGAACCGCAGCCAATGGGAGCCGCGATCAGCCAAACCTGCGGACACGGCAGGTAAACAAACCGGCCCTGCCCGCCAGGGGCTTTCTCTGAACAAGCAGCGGACTGGCTTTGAGAACCACTGACCTAGTGTGCACTTGACCGAGGGTAAGTGACTGGTCCTTTGGGACTGGGAGTCACCTGAATTTTGTTGTGATTTTTGGTGTAAGGGACCTTCTGTCACCAAGGCAGGGGCTTGCCTGGGTGGCAAGATAGACCGGAGTGCCCCATGGGACTGTCTGTGACTCCATGTTAAGGCTGTCACAGCGCTTGAGGAGTTCACACTTGTTACTACTTGACAGTCTGCCCTGAGGCTAAAAGAAAAGGAGGACTTGTGGCACCTTAGAGACTAACCAATTTATTTGAGCATGAGCTTTCGTGAGCTACAGCTCACTTCATCAGATGCATACCGTGGAAACTGCAGCAGACTTTATATATACACAGAGAATATGAAACAATACCTCCTCCCACCCCACTGTCCTGCTGGTAATAGCTTATCTAAAGTGAGCATCAGGTTAGGCCATTTCCAGCACAGGACAGTGGGGTGGGAGGAGGTATTGTTTCATATTCTCTGTGTATATATAAAGTCTGCTGCAGTTTCCATGGTATGCATCTGATGAAGTGAGCTGTAGCTCACGAAAGCTCATGCTCAAATAAATTGGTTAGTCTCTAAGGTGCCACAAGTCCTCCTTTTCTTTTTGCGAATACAGACTAACACGGCTGTTACTCTGAAACCTGCCCTGAGGCTGGCACTCAGTCGTGAGCTGCTCCAAACAGCTTGACACAAGGGTCCTGTTACCCCAGTTTTAGGCCACTCTCCTTCCCCAGTTCCGCTAGATTTCCCAGTTCCTTCCCCAGTTCTATCCTTCCCTCCAGATTATATCCTTCCCCTCACGCTGCTCTGTTACTTGCCCTCCATTGGCACCCCTTCCAGAATGCCATTGTGGGGGGGCATTAGCACTGCGTGGCATGGCATAAACTTGCCATCACCGGCATAGCTGAACTACTGTGGCTCCCCTTGCTTTCCACTCTCCCACCCCCCACCCCTTGCCTGAATTGCTAGCGTTAAAGGGATTACGGAACAAAATGATCCGAGAGAAGGGATTACAGGGCATTATCAGCCGTGATCCCCTCTTAATTAATTACTGGTCAGACAGAAGAAGGGAGAGCTCCAGCGCACCCCACGATGCTGACGAGGAAATGATACATGTGACTAGAAGGAAGCTGATGCTAAGAAGAGTGTTTGAAAAATGCCACTGCTCATTCCCAGGCAGCTATGGGCTGGGAAAGGGCTCTTAAAGGAGCACCTCCGTTGGCCCATTTTGACTCCTATGGGTCGTTTTCTCTCCTCAGCGCTGACTCTTAGCTCTCACTACATCCCCATTCACATCCTTACGCAGAAAGCACAGCTGAAGCTGCAATAGCTTCTTCCGAGCAGAACCCTGGACCAAGTCCACCCTGTATGCAGGAGCCAGCACTGGCTCCCTCCAGAGAACATTTCCCTCTTTCAGGTGACAATGAAAGCTTGTGGCGAACCTGCTAGCAAACTCCCATTTACTCCAGTGGGAGCATTCCCAAATGTTTGTCTTCTTTTGTAGGCAATCAAACTTAGCTGCAACCTATGGGCCCAACCCAGCTCCAACCGAAGGCAACGAGTTTTGGTGTTGACTTCAGTGGGAGCCAGAATGAGCCTGAAGACCGTTATTTTTGTAGCTGTTCCTCGTCTTATCACCTCCTGGGATATTTCAGTGTAAGTTAATTCAGCAATAGGGATAGGGTCCCAACCCTCCAATAAGTGCAAGGCTGCTGCTCCTGGGGCTGGGTTTGTTGAGCTAGTATTTCTGGGATTGTTGCTGGTATTTCTCCTGTCCTTCTGACTGCTTAAACCTATCCCCTGGGGTCCAGAAGGGCAGCTCCATGCAGCACAGAAGAGGTTTCTCCAAGAGACAGAGGCTGCATTTTAGCTCAGTTCTGATCTACTGAGGGGAAATAAAACAATCAGGAAAATCTATTTCTCCCACGTGTGTTGGCAGGCAGGAGTCTAGTTGGATTTTATTACCCCTCTAATGCCACCATTTATTGGGAACTGCCTCGTTATTATTTTATTGTTTGGCTCACTTAATTATATTCCCATTTTACAAGAGGAAGTGTATTTCCCTCAGATCACAGCAAAAGCCTAGTCTCTGTGTATTATTGTCAGCGGCCCCATATCCTCCTTTAGTGAGAGCGGGAATGTCTCACCTAATAACTATGCCCCAATTTTACAAGCGGAGGTTTGTTTCCCTGAGATCAGAGTTCCATTGCTCCATCACAGCTGAGGCTTAGCCCCACTTCTGGTTCTAGCAAGCCCCTGTGAACAGAAACATATCCCTCTAACCCAAAGCTTCCCTAACCCAAGGCTTCACAGTGAGACCTGACCATGGGCTCCCTCAATCTATAGGACCTTGAAACAGAGCTGGATACAAAAGGATTCACAAAGCCTGTTTAGTAACTGGATATGTACAGCCCTACTCCAGAGGAGAACATCTCCATATGGGCCCAATTCTAAAACCACAAATCCAAACATCCACTGCTTCATTTCCTCTCAGTGGCTGCTGCTGGCACATGGTGAAGCACAGTCAAGTGGTGCGGAATGGGCTCAGAATAAATGGATGTTTCCTTCATTCTAGACTGTTATAATCATAGAAATTAGATGGATAAGATCTTTTAGATGGACTCCCGCTGCACAATTTGCATCCAGATCCTGCTTGGATTTTGAACACCCCAAATTTTGAAGGTGCTCTGATCGGAGGATCTGGTTGAGCCTCATCTCTAATTAGATCAATATCTTCTCCATGCCACATCCACCAGAGCCAAACTGGTCCCTACAGTCTATTTTCCAGGGGTAGGAATCTAGATTCAGTGACCCAAGCTCCAAATCAAGTTTAGTTTAACAATGTCTAAATATTGTAACTAAAGAACCAACATAAAGCATGGGCACCAGACTCCAAGCCCTTCACAAACTTTCCCTGGGCTCTGCCTTCTTTCAGCAAACACACAGCCTCCAATCAATAGAGCAAAGAAAGATGGGGCAGGGAGAGGGCAAACCCTGCTCACTAGGAATAAATTGGCTGAAACTGTTCGCCATGCCTCACTGCGTTTCGGCTTGCTCAGAGCTGTCCTGTCGAGCTTTATGCCTCTCCCTCCAAACGAGCCTGGACATCATTAATGAGATGTAGTAGGGCACTACATAGGACTTATATGATGGCATCGCTCTTCCTTACTGCATCTCAGGCTCGTTTGCTTTGTCAGCGGCTGTCATTTGCCTCATGTGTCCACGGACAAAGTGGGGCAGGGGGGTACATGCCATTATCAGTGCAGCTGCCTTGGATAGGTACATGGTTCCCCTTGCCAAGGCACCTTGGTTGCTCCAGAAGCTGAGAAACGCTAATGGATGAGCAGCAAGAGGCTCACAGGCTCAATCCAGCAGCGGGGCTTCCTGTTCATATTGCACCTGCAACAATCCCCTTCTCCTCAAACTCGTTTTCACGTGTGACCTTTCAAACCGGGCATCCCTGGAACCACACAGACAGGCAGGCTTTCTGAGTCCACGGAGCCTGCCTTGCTTCTAGGGGAATGGCCGTCTCTGTCCTGCACAGAAGGGGTTAAGAGAAAGGCAGAGTTAGTGAAATATCTGAAAAATACAAGCATGCTGGTTGTGACAAATGTACATATTGGAGACGATTTGGAATGCAGATGTGTGTAAACACGCATACAATTATCAGATCCTTCCTGCATAATGTCGCCTTGCAGACGGCAAAAGCTCTGAATGCTCCACTGAGGCTAGGCCCGCTGGATCTGTTCGAATTAGGGAAGAAGCGGTCGGGAGATGACAGGCAAAGGAGCATGATGCCAGGGAAAAGGGGAAGCAGGCACCAATCGTTAAACTGAGCAATCATACCCAGTGGCAGGACGCTCCGCCTCCTGGTTCTGAGCTGCCAGTCTCTGAGGTACCCTGGTGTACAGCAAGCTGAGCACTGGCCCTGCCCACCATACCCTGGATTTTCATGTGCAGCTCTGCAGCTTAACTATGCTGCCCCCTTTCGCAGGGACAGTCACTACTCAGGTATGAAACCAGCAGATACCAAATTGTAAAAAGGGAGCAGGGGATGAATGCACTGATGCATGATTAATGCACATCTCTGATGGCACCTCACTCCTCACCTGCACCCCTCTATTATTCCTGTCCTGGGTTCCCCTGCACACACACTCTATAACTCTGCCAATGTACCACCCGCCTGACCTCTGCAGACCCCTCCAGTCCTGGGCTCCCACTCTGTTGTGTGAATGCAGCACAGTCCAAACTCTTCTCTGTCAATGCCCCTCATCAATCATAGTTTACACATCTACATCCTGATTCAAAGCCCATGGAAGTCAACGGGAGCCTTTCCACTGACTACAGCAGGCCCTGGGTCAGGCCTACCATGCCTTTCAGCCTCAGCTCTCTACGTGCTTTGCAGAGAGGGCGGCTCAGGCCCAGAAAAGTTAAGCAACTTGCCCGAGATCACAAGGAGTCAGAGGCAGAATCTTAAATAGAACCCAGGTGTCCTGACTCCTTACCCCTGTTCTAACCATTAGATCATTATCCTCCACAGCTGTTGCCATGGAGATGATTTTAATGGCGCCATGACCTCTGTGAAGCATCAAATGAGAGAAAGGAGGCAAACCATGAAGGGAGAAATTACCCATGTGGAAAAACAACCCTCACCCAATGCCCACATCTGTGATGAGCAGCAGAAGTGGCAAGGGAATTCCTGGCTAATCCAGGTAAGAGGCAGGAGGATATAAAGCTTCCCCCAGTGACAGCGTCCCTCTTTAATATCAAACACACATCATTTCTATTTACCAAGAGCCCGTTGCTCTCTTCCGAATATGAGCTTCAAGCCCTGCCAAGGAAAGTCTATGGCTAATCTGCCCATTGTTCTCACACGGCCTGTGAAGCCTCAATTCCGTTTTTCATAAAGGTTTGTATGAACAAATCTCCTTCACTAATCCAGCACCTTCCCCCAGCCTTCTGTGTGCGTTCCAGCACAAATCGGCTCCCTCTGCCTCTGCAGTTAAAGGAGGATTTAGGGGATAACAGAGAAGGCCCTTGAACGCAGGACTCCCTGATTAAAATATATAGGACAAGGGACACATCAAAACTGGAGAGAACAGCAGATGTGCTATGTGCTCATATGGTCCCGTTTAATGCAGGCATGGGCTCCTCCAGGTAGCTTGAAAATACTCAACTCTCAGTGCTTAGACCAAAGAAATAGAAATGAACTTGGCTGCCTCTATTACTGGGCTCTGACTCTGTTAGCCTACCAGAGATACCTGGCTTCCCTGTTCTTGGGCTGCTAGAATAAGAACCATCACACTGCCCCCTGACAAGAAGAGTTGTGATCCAATATCCCACCTCCAGAAGCAGCAGTTGCACTTGATGCTTCAGGCAAAAGCAAACAAGAAAACTAATGCAATAAAATAATAATTCCCCTAATAATTAGGATTAAGAATTAGAGATAAACCCGAACAAACAACTGTGGATCAAAAACCAGGACACTCCTGAGCTCTGCACCTTAGCCCCATCTCTAGTGATAATAGCTCAGCCCCGTTCATTCCAGAGCTCTTTGCAAACATAAACTGTTATGCTGTACATACCCTGTAGAACCAGCGGAACCACTGAATGCAGCTACCTCTGCGGTGAAGTGGACCAACTGTCAGTTGGCCCACAATAACACTACACAACGACTTAGGGTGGGAAGTGAACAGCACTATCGCAGTTGAAACTGTAGTCTGACTCTTTTCTAAAGTGTCAGGCGATTTTTAACAATATGAGTAGTCACAACCGCCCCCAACGCCATGGTAGGACACAGCACCACTTCCTATGACACACACATGCTCCCGGCAACCCTCTTACCCAATAGCTATCTACCTTCGGTATCTACATGGCCCTTATTACCATAATATCTGAGTGTCTCAGTCTTTAACACAGTTATCCTCACAATACCTCAGTGAATTAGGGCCAGGCTATTGTCCCCGTTGTACAGATGGGGAACTGATGTACAGAGAGACAGGGGTATGTCTACACTATGGAGACTATGCCTGCATAATCCTACAGCATAGACTCAGCCTGCCTGACCGAAGGCGTTTTTCTGTTGGTGTAGGAAAACCTGCTCCCCAAATAATGCTGGCTATGTTGACAGAAGCGTTCTTCCATCAACACAGCAGCACTTACAGTGCGGGTTATGTCAGTCAGGGGTGTGAACCGACATAGCTATGCCAATAAAACTTCAAGTGTAGACCAAGCCTACGTGACTTGCCCAAGGCCACAAGGAAGTCAGCAGAGCAGGCACTTGAACCAAGACCTTCTGAGTCCCAGGCTACTGCCCTGACCACTAGGCAAGACTTCCTGTGACCTACCACATCTCTGCTTAGACCCAGCAGAATCACAGCACCAGGCAGAGACTGCCTCAACTTAACAGTAATGCAGTGCTATGAAGGTTGGGGCTGGGAGAGAATTCATGGGTCATAAAGATGCGCCTGAAGCAGGGATCTGATTATTCCTAATTATTTGCATGGCACCAATTGGTGGCAAAGCTAGGAATAAGGCTGAGGGGTCCTGACTCCCCTATACGAAAAGAAGCCCATTTCAAAATGAAGCAAAGGAAGCCCAGTGTGTAAAGCCAACAGCGAAAAGCTAATTCTTTCCTGCTTTTCTACAATTTCATTTACAGGTTTTTCTAAAAGAAAAGAGGAGGAAAATCCCACATTCTACAGCCCTTCACAGCATCCCCTCCTCTTAGGAGTGCTACCACTTCAGCTGCTCAGCCACTTTAACTATCGCTCTGCTGGACAAGGGAAGAACAGCACATCGTACTTGTGCTGAGTGGATAGGTCCTGTCCACACTTGGCCACGCTGGGGGTTTGTCCTCACTCTCCAAAGAACCTGCAAGGACTAAGTGCTGGGAGTAGCTGGGTAGCCGGGTCAGCACAGCTGAAGGGATTCATTGATTTCCCCCTGCACACTATCAGAAGAAGGCGTTGTGTGGTGGGGGTGGAGGGAAGAACCAGACGTGGGGTAAGGAATAGTAGTTGTACAAATATCCTTTTTCACCCAAACTTGGATTGACAAAGCCTCTGAGCTTCCATCTTGAGCCCTGACCTAGGGAACCTTTGTATATTTTTTTGAGTAGGCTCAAGGATGTCTTTTTAACCTCTTGGTTAGAATCCTGGTTGGCAGCACCCAACGGTTGGGCTTCGGGGTACTGTTGATCCATTGCCCACTACCAGTCCCAGTTCAGCAGCTCCATGTACTGCACCAGCACCACACAGATCTGCACTGGTGCACGTGTTAGGAGAGCCCGCATCCTTGAGCGCATTGTGCTATTTGCTCTGAGGGCACCGCAGCGGCCTCTGGCTGGTTTTTATATACATAAGCTTGGAAAAAGACAGTTTTCAGGATTGGCTCACTGGGGGGACACTGATGTGAATTTGTTCTCTATAAACGGTTTATTTCTCTATTATCAAGACACACAAAGCAGTGTCAATCATCCCATCCCAGTACAAAAGCTGTGAGGCTGCATTCAGTGCACTCCAGGAGGTGGTAGGGTGTTATGGGAGTGAGTGCCTATTTGATGGGAACTGCTTAGATTATAAGGGTGTTGAAGCACGTTGAGCATGAACTAAAGTGTTAAAGCACGGAAGCAGAGTATACTGGGTAGGTTATCAGGGATGAGTCTGAACAAAAATCCCGGAATGAAACGTCCTGAGACTTTAAGGAGGTTGGGAATCTGAGCATGGATCAGGATGTGAATTTTCCAGCCGCTCCTGTCTCTGAGGGTATGTCTATGCTGCAATTAAAAACCCATGGCTGGCTGACTCGGATTCAGGCTAAGGGGCTGTTTTAACTGTGGTGTAGACATTCCGGCTCAGGCTGAAGCCTCGGCTCCAGGACCCTGGAAGGTGGGAGGGTCCCAGAGCTCAGGCTGCAGCCCAAGCCCAGCTGTCCACACTGGAATTAAACAGACCCTTAGCCCAAGCCCCACAAGCCTGAATCAGGTGGCACAGGCCAGGCTCAGGTGTCTACTTGCAGTGTAGACATACCCTGAGGGGCCAAACCAAAACCCTTGAGTCAAACACTCTGAAATGTTAGGGGATTTTGTAACCAGACACCAATTCAGGTGACTGGGGATGTGCTTTCTCGCCCACACCCGTCCCTCCACTACATAAAGGTACGAAAGCACAACTGGCATCCTTTCAGGAACTTGGGTGGGGCTAGTTACCTGTATGCACCTGACAATGGGTCTGTCAGGGGATCATGAACCACCCTTGTCTTTCACACATCAAACTTTCAGTATAGGCAGAGGTGCCGCAACGCCAAACCTGGGACAGATTTGAATTGATGACCTAGAAATGGAGACTTTCCTCTCCTGTTCTCACTGCCCTGAGCTATCCAGTTCCCTAGCCTGAGCTGTTCTCACGTTTGTGTTTTAACTAGGATAGGCCAATAAGAGCTGAGCTGAACCTTCCCCCCAAATCAAATAGATTTACAGGTTCAAACACCTTCTAGTGTCCTTTCTAAATATAACCCGCAAAACCTAAATTGCTCTTCATTTCTGTTACTGCCTCTCTATTTTTTTGGTTCTGGCCAGGGCCTGAATTGCCATGAGAGATACTATCCTTGTAATATTTCCAGTCCAGTACTCAAGTAGTAGGAATCTCATGAGAGAACTGTTCTGACCAGGCCTCCAGCTCAGGAGGTCTGGATTGTTGGGATACACATCAACACTCTTGCATGTTTGTCCTCCAACCTTTGTTAACTCCTTTTGGATCAAATCTTGTAGCTGTTCATTAAGACTCCCATTGACTTTTACTTACGGATCAAGTAAGGACTGTGGGGTTTGGTCCTTTGAAAGGGGAGAAGCCAGCTGAGGAAGGGGACTCCAGCTAGACTGTGTTCATAGAAGCTGCAGAAAGATATGGAGGCAAACTCCAAATGAGAGATTACACAACAGGGTTACAGAGCTAAACAGCTGGCTTTGAAACTGGGAGCCTCACACCAGTTCCTGGCATGTAATTACCAGCAAATTATAGCTGTGCTACACCTGAGCAGGTGAAAATGTGATTACCAGGGGGTGTGATCGCACTCCCATCACCCTGATACACTGTTCCTGGGGTGAGCGACCTCAGTGCTAACAGATGCAGGGACTATTTGCTTGAGAGAGATTTAAGCAATCTGGCCTTAGGAGGCCTTTAAAACAGGGCTGCAGAGGGAGTTAACAAGAGACTCTGAAGTGGTGAGACAAGAGCAGTAACCATTGCAGGAGGTGAGGATAGCATCTGAACAACTGGGGAGCTTTCTGAAAGTCCTTCAGAGCACAGCAAGGTCTGCACTGAGAAGATAAGGGAAGATGTTCTCCTACCAAAACTGGGTATCGGAGATCAGCTTTATGTCACAACCTGACCCCCTAAGTGGACACCAATCTGTTGTAAATGGACCCAAGCCCTGCTTCCAAGCCCCCTGAGTCTAGGTAGTGGCCGGTCATTGTTCCTAGCTGTTTTCTAGCTCTGTGTCTCTGAAGCACGCTCCCAGGGGAAGACCCCATGCCCAACACCCTTCTTGGACAGGGGGACCCTGCAGTCTAGCTGTCTAGACCCCAGAACCAGAGACACAGTTGCTTAGACACATTCTCCCAGAATCCACCTGGCTGCTGAAGCTCTGGGACCCTTCAGGGACAACATGGCAGTAAAGCAAGGCATAGAGGCAAAGCAAGAGAGTTTCTTAACCACAAACACTTAACTCATTAAAAAAAAGCACAGGTGACTTACAGATCTATGGAAAACAGCAAGCAGCCCTGAATGCAACCCCTTTGGTCTCCTCTCACCTGTCTGCGAGTCTTGGTTCTATTCAGTGTCTGTAGGTAAAGCAGAGTCTCACCTGCCTTTTCTTTTCGCCAGCCTGGTCTAGTTATACATCGTGATGAAATTTCCCCTTGCTTAGAAAAGCAGCTTTCTTTTAAAAACTCTCTGGCCTATTTCTGCCCAGGTACTTTGGCTTGGGGGGGAGGTTCCTAACTCCAGTGCACCCCTCCCCAACTATCTCTGTCAGCTTCTTCATAGAGAGTCCATTGCCCCAAGCGTTGGTCACTGAGACTTGGTCAAAGACAATAGAAAACCCACCATCCTAGTAGGGAAGAGTCATTAACACTTATAGCCCCTGATTGCCCTCTCATTCTTAGCCCTCCTTGAATGTCCCACTCCCTAGCATGATCACACACTGTCCAGAATAGACTGATCCTGTCAGGATTTGACTGGCTTTCAACACCACCTGGATGTCTTAACTCAAGATAGAGGCTACATGGCAAAATGAAGGTTACTGTGAAGGTTACAATCAAAATGGCTGAAGGCATTCACAACTGACACAGACATACCTCCAATCTGTCACACCTTATTATAACTGTGATTAGCTGCTGTCAGGTCTTTAAGTGGACACAGTCAACCTCATTACGCTTAACATGCTGCTGATTATTTCTAGGTAAGGATTTCACTGCAGTTATTATCATTATTATTAATTATTAGTAGTAGTAGTATTCCCATAGTGCCTAGGAGCCTGAGTCATGGACGAAAACCCCATTGTGCTGGGTGCTGTACAAACACAGAACAAAAAGACAGCTCCTGCCCCCACTAAGTATGAGACAAGAGACAACAGATGACTACATACAGATGGGGGAGTACAAGGAAACTATGAGACAATACAGTGTCAAGTTTCTTGTAGGTGTCATGGCACAGGAAAGTCCTGAGGAGGGTTTTGAAGGAGGATAATGAGTTGGCTTTGCAGATATTTACGGAGAGCTCCTCTCCAGCATGAGGGGCAGCCTGGGAGAAAGCACAAAGGGGCTCGTTTGAAGATTTAACTTGTGGGTGATGGACTGGAGGCTGGTATCCCGGGCTGGCCAGAGGTGGGAATCAACTTTTCAGTTCCAAAGGAGATGATAGGTAGAGTGGGGATAGGTTGTGAAGCTCTTTGAAAGTGAAGAGAAGTAGCTTATGTTTGAGAAGATACAGAAGAGAGAGCCAGTGGAGGGATGCAAAAAACAAGAGGCTAGCTCTTGTGCAGTTGATCTGTGCAGTGGACAATTGTGACACCCCTTCCCATCCCCTCGCCCCCCAACCAGGTCAAACTGCTTCTTGTATTTGTAACATCAAGACTACAAAACTGGGTATTTGATCAAATTTTGTATTGAAATATGTTTCCCCTGCGCTGACTTACTGACCTCAAATTCCAGAATGGAGGGAACATCTGCAAAGTTCGTGTACAGAGATGGGGGGACCTTAATGTAGACGCCAAGTGGCCTCCCGCATTCAATACCCCTTGTGGGGGCTCCATATGGTTGGGTTGTTGTCTTATTCCAACTGCTTTTCCTGTCTGAAGAGCTCAGTGACATCAAACAATAAAATTCTGAAACTGCCTCCATTAGACAAGTGAGTTTGCTTTCAGGTTACTGGGTGAACTGGGACAAGGAGGAGACAATTACTCCCCTGAAAGGTCTTCTACAGCCACAACTCCTCATGTGATTCTCATGAGTTCTGTGCCTGTACAAATTTCATTGTAATCTTTGCCCCTCGATTTAAATTTGCTAATGGGAAATTCTTGGACCAGGAGCCTACTCCTGCCCCCACTGAAGCTAGTGGGTATTTGGCCATTCACTCCATGTCTCCTTTCCTAATAAGCAACATGCATAGAGCAGCAGCAGCACTGCTAAGGGGCAGCCCCAACATTCCAAACACTTGCAAATTCTCAAAACTAAATCTCTTCCCTGGCCTGCCAAAAAAAATGTGTGGGTAAACCAGGCAAGTACCCTGTGTCCTGGTCCTAATCATACATCCAGTGCAAGCTCCCTCTGCTCTCCTGTTTGTATTAACTTTCCAAGGCTATTGCACAGCTCTGCTGGAAAAGATTGTCTGGTGCTTTCAAACCAAATGAGAGAAAACCTCTCCACAATGATGAAGCCTCCCTGCCCCCCCCCCCTTTTCTTTTTTTTTTTTTTTTTTTTTTTGGACAGAATAGCAATTCCTGTCATACATGGAAAAGGAGGTGACTGTTTCACAAATTGTATGGCAAATGACAGGGCTCTTCCCTCCCCATTTCCTCCTTCCCTACATTCAGAACCAGCCTCATGGATTGATTAGTGGATGACAGGCCTGAATGGGCTGAAACAGCCTGAGCTGAAGGCTTCCTGGGGGTGTTGATCCTGGTGAAATTAACAATGCACCTAAGAGCTGCATACAGAGAACATTTTATTTTATTAATTTTATTTTATGGAGTTTCAAGGGGGGAAAAAAGGCACTTGGATTTGAATAAGCAACCAGCAGGTCAGGTTTTCATGAGCTGAGAGTCCTGAAACATTGAACAAATGGGAAATTAGCTTTTCAAGGCCTCCATGCTCAATTATTTAGCTTGAGGGAGAAAAGAGGTCAGTATTGAAACCAAGAGTAAATATTTGGCCATGTGCATAGACCTGGCCACACACCATGTTCCCATGCTGACCTGCTGCTCCACCATGCCTCCCTCCCTCTGATCTCTGCAGCTCTCCAGTGCTAGGAGGTGGGATTATGCCAGTCCTACTGCTCTCAGACATCATCTCCCAGTCTGCTGTATGTATGACAAAAGCTAGAAGCTCAGGTGGGTTCATCTGATTTGACAGGGCACCAATAACATGGAATAATTCTATTGCAATGTTATATGGGCCATATGAACATCTAATTAATGGCCACTTCTGCCTTCCATACTAGAGTATTACCAACCACATGGTTTAAGGACAACCACTTATGTGGCCACTATTCAGGGAATTTTTTGATAACCGAATGCCCCAATGTGTCCAGGTTAAGGGAGGGATTCAGAGACACTGTGCAGTTTAATCCAAGCAGCACCACGTATATTTAATAGATTTGACTTCTGCAATCTACAAGCAATATCTTGCCTTTGTCTAGCAGCTTTCCTCCACCCAGACTGTCAAGCACTTTTCTGACAACATATTCAGGGACCATTTCTCATGCTATTTTTTTTTTCCAGTCAAAAATAAAATTGCAACCACTGCCAAGGAAGTACATGACTGTTTAACATTGAACTGCAACATTATATAAAATTTTAAAACATGACGCACTGAAGAAAGCCACATCCATTTGAAACTGTAGGGAAAACTTAGGGAAACATAAAATAATCAGCCAAGCTGGAATTTGTAAATAACAACTGTACTCTTGGAAAAAAGTGCCAGAGTTTTGAATGACAAGTGGGAAGAGCCCTTGAGTTCCTTCTCATCTGAAAGCTCCCCTCATTCTGTTCTGCCCTGATGCAGAGGGAAGAATCCCACTGACTGAATAATCAACACCACTTCTTTCAGCACCTGAATTTTTTTGGTCATATCCATTATTGCACCATTAGGAGTACTATGGAGGAAGGATTCTCCTTTCACGGATGCGTCCAGCACTGGTTAGTGTTTGAAGCAGGACACCCAGTTAGATGAGCCATTGATCTGTTTCACTATGGTGGCTATGCTCCCACTTCTGCTAATCAGCGGAGGGATGCTTTGTCCTCACCGTCAAAACAGTGTGTGTTAGCAATCCCACTGTAAACGTTTAGGGGGAAAAGGCACTGCACTTTTTACTGTGAGGTAGCTACATGAGATCAACCACAAGCAGGGATATAGGTAAAAATAGTGCCTTTTTTTTTTTTTTTGGAGTGAAGACATAACTGGGGTCTATTCCCACTTCTAGACAGTCTCCCAACATTTAATAGTGTTAATGGTGGCTTCTGTATGCACGTTAAGAGGGATAAGAGACCTGTCATTTCTTAAAGGATACGCCAATAAGCATGATTGTTTATTTGAAAATAGGTTTATGATTTTTAAAAATCTCACGCAAGTGATTTCATATCAGAGGAGGGGTATGAGACTTTCCATAAGAAGCTCTGTGCTATTTTACACACTAGCCAATGCCGCATTCTGAGCAGAATCAATGTATACATGCATGTATTTGTGTGTGTTTATATGAGAGGGTGCATGACTGTGAGAGTGTGAGTGCTTTAATGTGCATGTGTATGAGGGTGTATTTATCTGTGTATGCAGAAGAGTATGTGTGTGAGCAAGTGCACACTTTTCAGTGTGTATCTATGAGTATGGATGGCTCTGACAAAGGAAGTTTGACTATGCATGTCTGCAAAACTGTTCAGGCATGCGTGTCTACATGCATGTATGTATGAACTTTCTCCTGTCTTTCACCAGGATTGTTGGTAGAATCCATTTACACACCTCACATTTTTGCCACTAATTCCCCTTCCTTGGAATTGCACTGAGTGGTTGGAAAGCTCTGTGAGTTCAGCTGCCCACAGGAGCTAGATCGGGGTGGCCAACCTTTGGCTCCGGAGCCACATGCGGCTCTTCAGAAGTTAATATGCGGCTCTTTGTATAGGCACCGACTCTGGGGCTGGAACTACAGGCATCAACTTTCCACTGTGCTGGGGGGTGCTCACTGCTCAACCCCTGGCTCTGCCACAGGCTCTGACCCCACTCCACCCCTTCCCCCTGAGCCTGAAGTGCCCTCGCACTTCCCCCTTCCCCCCAGAGCCTTCTGCACGCCACAAAACAGCTGACTGGGAGGTGCAGGGAAGGAGTGGAAGGTGCTGATCGGTGGGGCTGCCAGTGGGCAGGAGGTGCTGGGAGCGGGGTGAGGGGAGCTGATGGGGGGCTGCTGATGTATTACTGTGGCTCTTTGCCAATTGGTAAATTCTGGCTCCTTCTCAAGCTCAGGTTGGCCACCCCTGAGGTAGATGTTACTTAGTTTAGCTAATCTAGCAGCTGAATTTCCCAAAGAGCCGCTCTACACACCTGGGAGAACAGGGACAGGAAAAACACTTCAATGGAAAATAAGCATAGACTCAAATCTTCACCCATTGCCTGAGCCTAACTCTTCATCTGGGTTTGGATAAGCCCAGATAAGGCTCTCTCTGTCCTCCATAACCTCCTAAAGACTGCAGCCCTATTTCCCTGGGACCTTGCCATGGGACCATCTCATTGGCAAATTGTTCCCTCAATGTTGAGCCTATATTTTCTTTGGTTCAATGTCGTCCCCTAGTTACAAACACCGCATGCCCTCAAATCACCCTAACGAATGCAGCTCGTTGTTTACACATTTCTGATTCCTAGTCCCCTATTTAGGTGTCCTCCAAAGCCCTGCTCGTTCTCAAACCCAGCTCCTTCTCACCATCAGCCAAAGGCCTCTCCTGAAACCTCAGCTTTCTGCCTTCCCTCTGTGCCCTGCCTCACTTTGGAACATAAGAGAAGTTGTGTGGCAGCCCTACTTTCTGACTCAGGGATTAAATAGACTTTGTCAGGATTACAGCTGCCAATCAAGTTCAAGTGCATTTTTAATAGTTTAATTTGCGGCACAGGGTTTCAAATAAAATCATCAAGTGCAGTCGATTAAACTCATTAAGTCCTTACGGACTCAGCTGTGTACAGCGCTGTTATCAGATTCCGAGACATGAGAATTAATTAGGCCTCTGTTATCCTTTGTCTGGATTAGTGTGCTAGGCCCAGAGGCCTGGTGTTTGCCTGTGAAAACACTAGGCCTATAATCTCTTTAGTAGCACTACTGGGGGAGGCAGAGCCCTAAAGAGATTTCTTCAACACTCCTCAAAGATCAAACAACAAGGAATGCAATGTTCTTTTGGATTTTTTTTATTTTATTTTATTTTATTTTTAAGGCACACTGTGCAGCTCATGAATAAAAGCCAGTTCCCTGGGAGCAGAACAGAAAGGTGGAAATGATTACTTGATTCAATAGAGTCCAGATACCCAGGGCTTGAAGCTCTCAACACATATGCTATCCTTATTGGAATGCACCTGGTCTCCCATGCAAGATATCTGGTTAGGAAAAGAGTCCTTCCTTCCTTTGCTTAAGGCCTAATCCTGCCATGCTTGCACACAAGCTGAGTAGTAAAAAGAAAAGGAGTACTTGTGGCACCTTAGAGATGAACAAATTTATTTGAGCATAAGCTTTCGTGAGCTGCAGCTCACAATGAAGTGAGCTGTAGCTCACGAAACTTATGCTCAAATAAATTTGTTCGTCTCTAAGGTGCCACAAGTACTCCTTTTCTTTTTGCGAATACAGACTAATACGGCTGCTACTCTGAAAGCTGAGTAGTACTTACTCACACGACTAGTCCAACTGACCTCGAGGTGCTTGATTCTCCACTGCCCTACACATTGTGTTGCCATTTACGCCTATGCAAAGTGGGCGTGAAGTGAAACCAGATGAGAATTCTCCACTCATTCGCCCCAATGATCGTGTCTGACACCCATTCTGCACAAGTGTAAATCAGGGGTTCTCAAACTGGGGATCAGGACCCCTCAGGGCGTCGTGAAGTTATTACATGGGGGGTCATGAGCAGTCAACCTCCACGCCAAATCCCGCTTAGCCTCCAGCATTTAAAATAGTGTTAAATATATTAAAAAGTGTTTTTAATTTATAAGGGGGGGTCGCACTCAGAGGCTTGCTATGTGAAAGGGGTCGCCAGTAAAAAAGTTGGAGAGCCACTGGTGTAAATGATGACACTGGGTGTCAAGCAGTAATGAAGTGGAGATGCTCACATACTCAGTGTATGGGATGCAGAACAAGCGATTGCCTTTACAAAGTCAACATCTACTAACAGTTGTCGTATTGTGGTATCTGCAATATTGCAGATACCATATATTATAAACAGAGTATCTCAGCATCTCAGACACCACACTAAGGCAACTGTTCATCTTTTTAATAGCAACCACTGTAGATTTGGACTTGTTTAGATAAAGTGAGAGATTGATGTGCAAGCAGGTGGGAAGGGAAACTGTGAACGTGGAGCATGGAGAGTATGGCTAGATGTGGGTGTATATGGGACAATATATTTGTATATACAGGGTGTACGTGAGCAGATTTCTAGATAGATATAGGAGTGTTTGGGTAGCCCATGGCCATGAGTGGAGATGTAAATGGCTGTGCATAATTGTGTTAGCAGATTGAGTTCCCACCCTGCTCTAAAGAGAATATACACACTGTGTAGAGCCCAAATTTACCCCCTTTCTGGGACTTGCCACTATTACTAATTCCAACACACAATAACAACACATACATCTTAACATAAGCTTTCCCCCCCAGTTTGGCCATTCCTATAGCTTCTCAAAGGACCACATCTGCCCCCTCCCCCTAGTTCCTTCTGCCTCAAGGAGACAAACCAAACCTCCTTGTGTACTGGTTGGAGCTAACAAGATCCACCCGCTAACATGAGTCAGCATAAATTACACAGTATCTTTATACAGGGTTCTATCACCTGCACTTAGAAAGGAGCCCTGCTCTGCAAGCCTGTGTCATAGGACAAAAAGCGGGGGTAGTGGGTTAGATTGTTGTAATAACCCCGCTTTTTGTCCTATGACTACAGGAGTGTTAATGGGTCACTTCACCTTGAATGGTCCCCATAGAATATGTACTAACTACTTAGGCTAAATTATCTGTTCGACTTTGTGACACTGAGAATACCTTTCCCAGACCTGCAGAATAGCTCTGTGTAAACTCAAAAGCTTGTCTCTCTCACCAACAGAAGTTGGTCCAATAACAGGTATAACCGCACCCTCCATGTCTGTCTAGTAGCCTGGGACTGACACAGCTACAACAACATGGCATATATTGACCTTCCACTTGAGTCAGGAGCCTAATGTCATTTATGCCTTCAAAAATCTCTCCCCTTTGATAAAGGCTGCCTAAACTTTATCAAAGTCATACTGTTTGTTTATTATAGGGGAAGGCAGCATACAGTGGAATAGCAGCAGACAATGATATACTGATGTGTCTGTGTACACCCACATCATGGGCTGGACTTGGTGCTTCAGTTAGATCCTTGACCTTGGGTTTTGCTGGCCCTCAAAAAAGCTATTATTCCACGTAACAATACAGCCGCTGAGGGGACTTACAGGGGCACGTTGCCAAACAGAGCTTTATCCAGGAGCCTTTTCCGGCGAACACAAATCCTTTCCAATAGGCCAGCTGCCGGTAAGCCCACTGCAACAAATTTATGAGAACATAACCATGCTGTAAAGAGATGAACTTAAGGGACAAGGGAAAGTAATCCATATTGAGGCTGGCAAGGGCTTCGCGCTTACTAACAGTCCTGCTGAATTGTATTTGAGGGGAGTTCAACTACTGCAATTTCTAAACTAAATCACTGGGGCCTGCCAGTACTTTCTCCAGTTTATTATAGAAATTTACTCACGTAGGTCAGTGACCCCTTAGTCAATGACTCCCCCAGGTGACTTCAAGAGCTGAGTTAAGCTACAGCATTTTCTCTCTTTGAACTTCTCTCCCTCCTTCACCGCTTCCCTTTTCTGCTTCCCTTCTCCCTGACTCCCTTTCTTTCTTTCTCTTCCCACCTTCCTCCCTCCTCTTCCTTCTCTCTCTCCTCCAGTTTAATCTGACAGTGTTTGGCTAGAGACTGGTAAAGCTCCTTGTTTTCCTTCCGCACTTTTGAACACTTTATGGGTATTGACTACCGCTAAGAGCATTAAGCCCCAAAAGCTAATGAAACCCTGAAAATTAACTAGCCTTCAAGGCACAATAGTGGCATCTCTGGAGTCAAGGTCCTTTCTGCAGCATTAGAGGGAAGTGCAAAGCACTGGAGAAAGCAAATGAATAAGGAGTGAAGAATGACGAGGAGGGAGCTAGATGAGGAGGAGAGAAAGGAGAGACAAATGAGGCCAAATACAAGGTCAGACATCTAGGAACAAAGAATGGAAGTCTCACTTGCAGGACAGGGGACTGTATCCTGGACTGCAGTGACTCCAAAGGGGAGTAAGGAGAGTGATCAGGTAAGGTGAGCGATAACCAGCAGGAGCGATAACCAGCAGGAGAGCAGGGGGCGGGGAACGGACGGACGGACAGACCTTTTGTAGTGATAATCAAGGTTGGCCGCTGGAAATGGCCCACCTTGATTATCACTACAAAAGATTCCCGCCCCCGCTCTCCTGCTCGTAATAGCTCACCTTACCTGATCACTCTCGTTACAGTGTGTATGGTAACACCCATTGTTTCATGTTCTCTGTGTATATAAATCTCCCCACTGTATTTTCCGCTGCATGCATCTGATGATGTCGGCTGTAGCTCCCAAAAGCTTATGCTCAAATAAATATGTTAGTCTCTAAGGTGCCACAAGTCCTCCTTTTCTTATTCCCTTTTGTGAATCATTTCAATATTTTCACATCTGGTTTTGTTCCGATTCAGAACAAAACCCCCCAAATTTTGAAATTCTCCATGAAAGGGAATGGAGCCCTGACTCCCTGGTGGGCTGCCCTGGAGATGCAGAGCTTGAGAGCTGGTGGAACCCTGCCTGGTTTCTGGAGCGACTTTGCCAAAACCAAAACATCTCCACAAAACATTTTGATTTCAACGAATTGGCAAATTCCAATGAAAACATGTTTTGACTAAATATTTCCAACTACCTCTGATATTACAACTGCATACGGCATTAGCCCTGGTCTACACTAGGACTTTAGGTCGACTTTAGCAGCGTTAAATCGATGTAAACCTGCACCCGTCCACACGATGAAGCCCTTTATTTCGACTTAAAGGGCTCTTAAAATAGATTTCCTTACTCCACCCCTGACAAGTGGATTAGCGCTTAAATCGGCCTTGCCGGGTCGAATTTGGGGTACCGTGGACACAATTCAACGGTATTGGCCTCCAGGAGCTATCCCAGAGTGCTCCATTGTGACTGCTCTGGACAGCACTCTCAACTCAAGATGCACTGGCCAGGTAGACAGGAAAAGAACCGCGAACTTTTGAATCTCATTTCCTGTTTGGCCAGCGTGGCAAGCTGCAGGTGACCATGCAGAGCTCATCAGCAGAGGTGACCATGATGGAGTCCCAGAATAGCAAAAGAGCTCCAGCATGGACTGAACGGGAGGTACGGGATCTGATCGCTGTATGGGAAGAGCAATCCATGCTATCAGAACTCCGTTACAGTTTTCGAAATGCCAAAACCTTTGCCAAAATCTCCCAGGGCATGAAGGACAGAGGCCATAACAGGGACCCGAAGCAGTGCCGCGTGAAACTTAAGGAGCTGAGGCAAGCCTACCAGAAAACCAGAGAGGCGAACAGCCGCTCCAGGTCAGAGCCCCAAACATGCCGCTTCTATGATGAGCTGCATGCCATTTTAGGGGGTTCAGCCACCACTACCCCAGCCATGTTGTTTGACTCCTTCAATGGAGATGGAGGCAACATGGAAGCAGGTTTTGGGGATGAAGAAGATGAGGAGGAGGAGGAGGAGGTTGTAGATAGCTCACAGCAAGCAAGCGGAGAAACCGGTTTTCCCGACAGCCAGGAACTGTTTCTCACCCTGGACCTGGAGCCAGTACCCCCCGAATCCACCCAAGGCTGCCTCCTGGACCCAGCAGGTGGAGAAGGGACCTCCGGTGAGTATATCTTTTAAAATACTATACATGGTTTAAAAGCAAGCATGTGAAAGGATTAATTTGCCCTGGCATTCGTGGCTCTCCTGGATGTACTCCCAAAGCCTTTGCAAAAGGTTTCTGGGGAGGGCAGCCTTATTGCGTCCTCCATGGTAGGACACTTTACCACTCCAGGCCAGTAACACGTACTCGGGAATCATTGTACAACAAAGCATTGCAGTGTATGTTTGCTGGCGTTCAAACAACATCCGTTCTTTATCTCTTTGTGTTATCCTCAGGAGAGTGAGATATCATTCACGGTCACCTGGTTGGAATAGGGGGCTTTTCTTCAGGGGACACTCAGAGGTGCCCGTTCCTGCTGGGCTGTTTGCCTGTGGCTGAACAGAAATGTTCCCCGCTGTTAGCCACGGGGAAGGGGGAGGGTTGAGGGGGTAGCCAAGCGGTGGGGGGAGGCAAAATGCGACCTTGTAATGAAAGCACATGTGCTATGTATGTAATGTTAACAGCAAGGTTTACCCTGAAAGAGTGTAGCCACTGTTTTATAAAATGTGTCTTTTTAAATACTGCTGTCCCTTTTTTTTCTCCACCAGCTGCATGTGTTTCAAGGATCACAGGATCTTCTCCTTCCCAGAGGCTAGTGAAGATTAGAAAGAAAAAAAAACGCACTCGTGATGAAATGTTCTCTGAGCTCATGCTGTCCTCCCACACTGACAGAGCACAGATGAATGCGTGGAAGCAAATAATGTCAGAGTGCAGGAAAGCACAAAATGACTGGGAGGAGAGGTGGCAGGCTGAAGAGAGTAAGTGGCGGGCTAAAGACAGGGCTGAAGCTCAAATGTGGTGGCAGCATGATGAGAGGAGGCAGGATTCAATGCTGAGGCTGCTGGAGGATCAAACCAGTATGCTCCAGTGTATGGTTGAGCTGCAGCAAAGGCAGCTGGAGCACAGACTGCCACTGCAGCCCCTGTGTAACCAACCGCCCTCCTCCCCAGGTTCCATAGCCTCCACACCCAGACGCCCAAGAACGCGGTGCGGGGGTCTCCGGCCAACCAGCCACTCCACTACAGAGGATTGCCCAAAAAACAGAATGCTGGCATTCAATAAATTTTAAAGTTGTAAACTTTTAAAGTGCTGTGTGGCATTTTCCTTCCCTCCTCCAACACCCCTCCTGGGCTACCTTGGTAGTCATCCCCCTATTTGTGTGATGAATGAATAAAGAATGCATGAATGTGAAGCAACAATGACTTTGTTGCCTCTGGAAGCGGTGATTGAAGGGAGGAGGGGAGCGTGGTTAGCTTACAGGGAAGTAGAGTGAACCAAGGGGCAGGGGGGTTCATCAAGGAGAAACAAACAGAACTTTCACACCGTAGCCTGGCCAGTCATGAAACTGGTTTTCAAAGCTTCTCTGATGCGTACCGCTCCCTCCTGTGCTATTCTAACTGCCCTGGTGTCTGGCTGCGCGTAACCAGCAGCCAGGCGATTTGCCTCAACCTCCCACACCGCCATAAACGTCTCCCCCTTACTCTCACAGATATTGTGGAGCGCACAGCAAGCAGTAATAACAGTGGGAATATTGGTTTCGTTGAGGTCTAAGCGAGTCAGTAAACTGCACCAGCGCGCCTTTAAACGTCCCAATGCACATTCTACCACCATTCTGCACTTGCTCAGCCTGTAGTTGAACAGCTCCTGACTACTATCCAGGCTGCCTGGGTATGGCTTCATGAGCCATGGCATTAAGGGGTAGGCTGGGTCCCCAAGGACACATATAGGCATTTCAACATACCCAACAGTTATTTTCTGGTCTGGGAATAAAGTTCCTTCCTGCAGCTTTTGAAATAAACCAGAGTTCCTGAAGATGCGAGCGTCATGTACCTTTCCCGGCCATCCCACGTTGATGTTGGTGAAATGTCCCTTGTGATCCACCAGAGCTTGCAACACTATTGAAAAGTACCCCTTGCGGATTATGTACTCACCGGCTTGTGCTCCGATGCCAAGATAGAGATATGGGTTCCATCTATGGCCCCACCACACTTAGTGAATCCCATTGCAGCAAAGCCATCCACTATGACCTGCACATTTCCCAGGGTCACTACCCTTGATATCAGCAGATCTTTGATTGCGTCGGCTACTTGCATCACAGCAGCCCCCACAGTAGATTTGCCCACTCCAAATTGATTCCCAACTGACCGGTAGCTGTCTGGCATTGCAAGCTTCCACAGGGCTATCGCCACTCGCTTCTCAACTGTGAGGGCTGCTCTCATCTTGGTATTCATGCGCTTCAGGGCAGGGGAAAGCAAGTCACAAAGTTCCATGAAAGTGCCCTTACACATGCGAAAGTTTCGCAGCCACTGAGAATCGTCCCAGACCTGCAACACTATGCGGTCCCAGCAGTCTGTGCTTGTTTCCCGAGCCCAGAATCGGCGTTCCACAGCATGAACCTGCCCCATTAGCACCATGATGCATGCATTGGCAGGGCCCATGCTTTCAGAGAAATCTGTGTCCATGTCCTGATCACTCACGTGACTGTGCTGACGTCGCCTCCTTGCCCAGTATCGCTCTGCCAGGTTCTGGTGCTGCATATACTGCTGGATAATGCGTGTGGTGTTTAATGTGCTCCTAATTGCCAAAGTGAGCTGAGTGGCCTCCATGCTTGCCTTGGTATGGTGTCCACACAGAAAAAAGGCGCGGAACGATTGTCTGCCGTTGCTCTGACAGAGGGAGGGGCGACTGACGACACGGCTTACAGGGTTGGCTTACAGGGAATTAAAATCAACAAAGGGGGTGGCTTTACATCAAAGAGTATTTCAGGCAGGACTTCACGGAGGATTCCAATAAGAAATGGTGCACTTAAGTAATTGTTCTTATTGGAACAAGCAGGTTGGTCTGGCCTCTGATTGATACATGGCTAGCTTTACCTCGCTGCACCTTCTCTGTGAGTGACTGCAGTGTGACCTAGAGGAAGGAGTCCCCTAGATGGAGGAGGGGGAGAAGCAAATGAGTACAAAACAAAGCTGGTTTGGTTTTGTTTTGTTATTTCTTGTTTTGATCCACTCCATCTATCTTTTACATCTTTGGCTGGCAGCAGACGGTGCAGAAGGACTGCAAGCCATCCACATCTCATGGCTGCTCGGCAGAAGATGGTACAATAGGACTGCTAGCCATCCTCATCTCTTGCCTGCCCGGCAGAAGATGGTACAATAGGACTGCTAGCAATCCGTATCGCCTGCCTGCTCACCATAAGATGGTTCAATAGGACTGACTGAAGGACTAAAGAGAATGACCTGGTCAAGTCACTTCTAATGTAGTCCCTGCACCCATGTCTGCCCAGGCCCACGTTGGCCAGGAGCACCTCGGACATGACGATGATGGCTACCAGTCCTATTGTACCGTCTGCTGCCACAAGGCAATGGGTTGCTGCTGCTGTGTAGCAATGCAGTACCACGTCTGCCAGCACCCAGGAGACATACGGTGACGGTTACCTGAGCGGGCTCCATGCTTGCCATGGTATGGCGTCTGCACAGGTAACTCAAGAAAAAAGGCACGAAATGATTGTCTGCCCTTGCTTTCACGGAGGGAGGGAGGGAACGGGGGCCTGACGATATGTACAGAGAACCACCCGCGACAATGTTTTAGCCCCATCAGGCATTGGGATCTCAACCCAGAATTCCAATGGGCAGCGGAGACTGCGGGAACTGTGGGATAGCTACCCACAGTGCAACGCTCCGGAAGTCGATTCTAGCCTCGGTACTGTGGAAGCACTCCGCCGAGTTAATGCACTTAATGCACTTAGAGCATTTTCTGTGGGGACACACACGCTCAAATATATAAAACCGATTTCTAAAAAACCAACTTCTATAAATTCGACCTTATTTCGTAGTGTAGACATACTCTTAGTGAGATAGCCACTGAGATGGTGTGTCCATTCTGGTATGCAGACTTGAAATGGATGTTGACAAAATTGGAAAGGTTTCAGAAAAGAACTACAGAAATGATCTGAGGTCTGGAAAACTTGCATTATAGTGAGAGACTGAAGAAGAAGGTTAGGAGGTGACTTGATTGTGGTCTGTAAGTACCTACCCAGGGAGAAGATTTCTGACTGCTCTTCAGTTTAGCAGACAAAGATATAACAAGAGCCACGGCTGTGAAACTGAAACTGGACAAGATCACTTTAGAAATCAGGCTCAAATTTTTAAGTGAGGATAATTTACCATTGGAACCACTTACCTAGGGATGTAATGGATTCCCCGTCACTTGAAGCCTTTAAATCAGGATGGGATGGCTGTCTGCATGGTATGCTCATTCAACCACAAGTTACGGGCTTGACACAGGAATGTAATTCTCGATGTAATTCTCTGGCCTGTGTTATGCAGGTGGTCAGACTGGATGATCAAAATAATCTCTTGTGGCCTTAAAAACTATGAATCTATGAGATGATGCTCAGCAGCCGACTCTTTCCCCTACACTTGCCTCCTGAGTGACCTCTCTGCTTGGCAGACCCGCTGGGCATAAACCAATTCCCTTGCACTGAGTGAGTAACACCACACAAAGTGAAGAGGGACAGAAGGGGGCAGTGTGGATGATGCTGAGAGGGAGATGGAATAAGATGGGACTGGTGGGCAGGTGAGTGGAAATGAGGGAGTTACACCCTCTTTCCAAAGGAGATGAAGTCACAGCAGGATTGATCGGCTGCACAGTTGCCCTGGCATCTCCGCTGTTCAGCATCCCAGTGTTTCCTACATGCCATTTTATTATTAGCACCCGACAGTCCCAATCCGGTTTAGGACCCAGTTGTGCTGGGTGCTGTCAAACATACACAAGGACTAATTTCAAACAAGTGAGTGTAACAAACAGTAGCAGGGAAGAGGGCAGGAGAATGGAGGGGACAGTAGGAAGATCCCGTGGTTGCACAGGCTAACAACATGCACAGCTTGATGGTTCCAAGTTCTTTCCAGGTTTGCTTTAGCCTACAAATCAATATATATCAGCCTTCTCCGACTCTTCCACATCCTAGACAACAGTGGCTGGTATCTTAGAGAGGAGGAGAGGGTGGTAGCTTTAAGGATTGGTTCAGGGTGGGAAAACAGAGATACTGGTGGGAGAAACAGACAAATGGCCACTGCAGCCTAGCATTATTGGCAATGCATGGGAGCAAGGAGTGATGCAATGAGACAATGGTGGCTGAGCAATCAAGGGCACAGTTGTGAAGGGGCTTAAAGGGGAGGACAAGATGCTTAAATGTGATGGAAGGGGAAACAGGGAGCCAGTGAAGTGATGTGGGTGCTGTGATCACAGGGACAGGCAAGGAGAATGCTCTTAGCAGCTGTGTTTTGCATGGCCTGAAAGAAGGTCTGACTGTGGAGGCCAGAGAGGAGGAGGCTGCAGTTGTCAGGATGTCAGCTGGAGAGGACCCAGAGAATGGTTTTACCTAGAGAGGCAATGAGAAAAAGGTTGGCTTTTTGGGATGTCATGGAGGAAGAAGCAGCAGGATTTGGACTTGGCAAGAGAGAGGGAGTCATCAAAAGTTGGAGTGACAGGAAGGATGGTGGTGCTGTCCGCAGTGACAAAGTGCATCTGATTTCACCAGATGAGACTAGAAAACAACTTGTAAAAGCCTTAAAACCGTGACTGGTGCGGCGTCATGACTTTACATAGCCAGTGCCCGGAGCCTTATGAAACATTAACTTCCTTGGGCTGGTTGTGCAGATGGCTGATGCTCATCTTCCAAAGCCAGTCCTCTTTTCTCAACTTAGTCACAGTCAGAGGACCCATGGGAGACAGAGGAAACGCTACAAGGATACCCTGAAAGTACATTGTAAGAAGGGAGGTATTGACCCTATGAATTGTGAAGAGCTGGGTGGCAATAGACTGCAGTGGCATCACATTGTACATCAAGTCTCAGCCCATTTTGAAGAGAATCACCTTGCTCGAGAAGCTGAGAAACAACAGAGGAGGAAGGAAAGGGCATAGCATCCCAGCCAGTAGTTGTGCTCTCTGCAAGCAACCACCTGTCACATGTGGAAAAACCTGTAATGCACAAATTGGACTCCTCAGCCATCTTAAGTCTCCTCAATGACTTTTCCCCCGGCAGACATCATCCTCATATCAAGGGATAGCCAACGACAAGTCCCTTCAGAAGCATACAGGCCTCAGGTGAATGCAAGCAGGATGAAGGGGTCACATAAACGTTATGTTTACTTTCTTATACCAGCAGGATATTCAGGTCCTGCCATTTTGCTCTGAGCAAACTGAAGGTAAAGGATGGGACTGGACAACATATCCTGCTCATCTGCCATCTGGTGGCCATAGCAGAAGCAAGCTGAGATTCCCTGTTAGCCCTAAGAAGAGATCTTGGCAGAAGTCAAGAGGCCTGAGGAGAGAGACAACTGAGGAGGCTCCCCAGGAAAGGACAAATGAGGAGAGAGACAACTGAGGAGGCTCCACACCCTTTCTGCAGTGAGAGGGAAGTGTTTCTTGTCAATGAGATAAGTACTGGGATTGCGGGAATCTCCTGCACTCCCACTCCAAGGAAGAAAAGCCCAGAGGTTATGGTTAGATCCATGCCTCGGGGACCACTGTCTAAAACTACTGTCCGAGCTTGAGAATTAATAAATAATAATAGTTACCTGGGTGGAGAATGACTGGGTCTCTTGGGTGTGAGCAGCTAACTGTTCGCACCTGTATTCTGTGCCCAAGTGTGTGCCTAGCATCCGCTCTGTCTCGGCACAGTGAGCCATGCCCACGCTCAGTTCTATCCATGGAACAGAGAGTGACCCTTCATTTCTTTTCTACACTGATTGTATTTTACATGCACCCCATGTGGGAAGATGATCTTCAGATACTAGAGCTGTCGTGCTGTGGGATACATCTGTAGCGTTGCCCTAAATGTACTAGTTGTAAAGTGGTGGGAGAAGCCACGGAGGTGAAAGTGCTGGGTCATTGTATCTCCTGCCCACTCCTTATTCTCCAGACAGCATCGTTCTGCCTGGGAGATAATGACCCAGAAATGCCTGACGATGGAAGAGAGTGATGTCTTCCCCCATCTAGAGCAGGCTTTCATCAGTAAGGACTCCATATGTGCCAGGGGAATCCAGTCCTGGGCTTAGGCTAAACCCATCCCTCTTCCTCACCCCATGAGTGCATCCAAAAGAAAAATCAAACCACTCTGTCAAGGGGAAGAGAAAGCGAAAAAAGAAATTAGAAATCATGGGCTTGATTCCCACCTCCCCCATCCCCATATGCATCAGAAGCTACTCTACGGGAGACATGGAGTCATACCAGTGTCAAACCAGCCTCTGTATCTGGCTGATGTGAGTAATTTTATGTACCAGCAAACATTACAACCCAGTATTTACTCAACACTAGGCTCTTGGTGGGGAAATGGCAGTCAAGGCATAGATTTTTAAAGGCAACCAAAATGTGAGCATTCATCATAGACCTCTGGGGCAGGGCAATCGCTTAGAGAGCCTAATAAGTCCTTTCCATCTCTAATACCTGTGATTACAAGGGCAGGCCAAATGCTCTCAGGTAGCCTAAGCTGCTCATTTGCTTGGTAAGAGGCACTTTTCACTTGGCCATGTCATTAAGGTTACAATATCAAATTGCTCTGCATAATGGGCTGCGGAAAGCCACCTCTGCAGAACCATCAACTCAGCAGCAGAGCACCGGGTGCATCGAAAACCTTCTGTTGGGTGTACCTCGGGGTGATCTGCCCTTTGTCATCCTAACCTGAAACAAAGAGAGATGGATCCCAGGACGAGTCTGCCTGCAATATTGAACATGGTGAATTTAATTCCTCTGAAGTGTGAGGAAACTGCAGTCATTTACATTTAGAAAAGTCAAAGTCTCCCCATTCGGAGCAGAAAATAAAAATAGCCAGATTGTAACCTTGGATGTGATGCCTTTGCATGGACTCCAGTCATTGCTACTTCACAAACAGCAGCTGGAATCCTGGAGGCCCCCTTGAGGGAAGGAGCTAAGATTGTTGCTCTGAAGATCTTTGGGCTCCTCCTGGTTCCCCATCCTACTTTAGTCCCATCCTACTTTAGTGGAGGGAGGCTAACGGAATGCCCCAAAGAGTTCTCCTGGCCAGGACTTCAAGCGAACTGGATGAAAGACCATTCCTCAAAGACTGTATCCCAGGTCTTAGACAAGAGTTAATAGATTCTAGGGTGGCCTTGGGAGTTCCAGTTGGGCTGGGTGTACTCAATAAAGCTGCTAGCTCTTAACCTTAATACTGAGATATGGACCCTGATTCTCAGTTTCTCCAAGAGCTTTGGGAGGGTTGGGGCAAAGCTAGCTTTAAGGCAGACAGGCAGCTTCCCGGTCCTCAGTGTGAGTTAGAACAGAGACTAGCTGTAGTGCGGTGTGTTCTAGCCTGTTCCCTTTTCTATATGCTCTCCCTTGCTTTCATCACACATCCCAGTGCACATACCTTGCACTGCAAGTGGGAGCAGAACTCGTGTGAAGCCGGGTCTACGGCATCTAGGTAGGCCTCTTGCTTGGGGGACATTCTTAGGAGGCCAGTCTGTCCCCATCAAGACCTCTTCATGCAACAAGAAAAGCATAAAGAGGCCATAGTATCTTAACTCAAGGCTCCTGGACACTGGGGCATGATTATTTTTTCAGAGGCCTCAGCTTCGGGGTGGGCGGGGGGGGGGGGGGTTGTTGAGCAGCAGTTGTGTCTATTTCTGTCACTGGAGTTGGGAGACCCTGTGTTTGGTGAGACTTCTCCAACTTTCTTTCTTCCCCTGAAAGTGTTGGAGAATTTTATTTGAGCTGTGCAAAACATTCCTTCTTCTCCCTTGCCCTTCTTTAGCTAAAGTCCTTACTTCCCTAGGACGATGTACTATTACCAAGCCATGAGTTTCCAACATTCCAACATTCCAACATTCCAACATTCCAACATTTCCAACAGTGAGAAGCCTGGTGGTGCGCACACAGTGAAGACTCTCGCTTGACAGGCATTCTGGCCTTGTCCCCCCGTCCCCCCGCCCCCATGGTCTGCCAGGTTAATCAGCATAATAATGAGCACACAATAGACGAGAAGTCCTGCGTGCCCAAAGCCAAACTGACTCAAAGCCCCACAGTTCTGCTCTGTTCTCCAGTGGCTTCTAGAATCCTGATCTAAATCTAAAATCCATTATTTTCCCAAGGAAGTTCTTAACTTGGCAAAACAAGTTCCTTAGAAAGTATTTCAGATACTTTACTTTCCCCTAGAAATACATACTTAGAACACCTTGGAAAGTACTTATGGGAAGTACTTAGCCTGCAAGTTCCTTGGGACAGGGACGGTCTTTTTGTTCTGTTTGTACAACACCTAGCACAAGGGGGTCCTGGTCCACAACTGCGGGCACCTGGGCACTACTGCAATATACATAATAATATGCTCCCCCCATTTCTATTTAGTGACCTCTTTGAAGCAACATCCAACACTCCCTGTGGCTGGCACCATTTCCTGCAAATTGTTTAATTTATCATCAGTGAAAACAGAAAGAGAGAGGAGAGGTTCTTTTCCTTTCCAGCCTCTGAAATGTCTCTCTTCACAGCATCTGTTTCCCGCTCGCTTGTTTTTTTGAATTCTTGTGAAATTGATGAATGCCTCTTTAAGGCCTCATGCCTGCCACATCGACCGAACACCCTTGTAAATCAGATAAATATCTCAAGGATCCTTATCCTGGGAAAAATGAGATAATTGCACTAAATTGAAGTGCCTCTTTTTTTCTCTTTTTTTCCAGCTGGAGTCTCCTGTGGTAACAGGTGCATTGACTGCTAATTCCTGCACAGGATTTACTCTCTCTGAAGGAATGGCCCTAGGTAGCCGGTCCAAATCAACCTACGGAAATCATATTTAGCCAAGATAGATGATCAGTCAGGAACCTTCCCACAGCTCCATCCAATTTCTAAAAGGTTAATTTTACCAGACCCATAGTAACTCTAGGGCATTCTCAGGCTTATGGTGTGTCTGCATGGCATAAGTGGGGAGTTGCCCCTTTAAAAGATGGGGAGGAGCTTGTTCTTGAAGTGCATCTTTCAGGGCAAGGTCATATAATTATGTATTGAACATACGCAGAGTACTTGGTGCTGTAAAATTAGATGTAGACATGTTTCATGCCCCAGGGACCTTACAATCTAAATGAGAAAGACTGCACATTCCAGATTTATAAGGTAGTGTGACCAGGTGCTGAGCCTCAGGACCCCATGTAGAGGTACAGAGCTACAGAGGTATTTTACTGACTCACACTGGCAGCCATTCCAAGTGGATCTCATTAGCTACAACTCAGGAGTATAAAATGTCCAAGGCAAGAGAGAGAAAGGGGGACAGGAGGTTCAGCAGGGAGGAATAGCTTGCTCAAGAGGGAGCTTGGGCTAAGCATCATGGTTGTAAAGTCAGTTCTCCCTCAGATCTTTGTAAAGAATAAATGCAAACTCCAAGAAGGACATTGAATAGGGAGTGTAACACACTATGTGTCTGTGCCATCTGTCTGGGGTCTTGCCGGTTTACAAAGACATAGGTTTAAAATGTTCTGTGCATGATCAGTTATCACTGGAAGGCCTCAGTGAAGAGAGGCCTGCTAGTGGATTAGAGATTCAGACAAAGGGAGTAGCCTGGAAAGTGGAAGAATTCCACAAACAGGATGTGTTGGGATGGGGGCAGAAGGTTGGTAGGGGAAACAGAGACAGGGATTGGGGCAGAGTAATCTAGAGTCTTGAAGGCAGAGTAGTCCAGAGCCTTGAAGGCAGTGAAGCCCCCTGGGTTAGCAACCCTAGGGGGATGCTCCACCTTTTGGTAGTGGGCTCTCAGCTGAAATGAAGTCTGGTCCTGGCTACCCATGACAGTCATGCAGACAATAGTACAGTTCCACCCCCATAGGAGGGGCATCTGTGTCCAACTCCCACCAAAGGGATCAGAATTTAGAAGATACAAAAGGTTTCAGGCAAGTGGCATGGAAGACCTGAGTGAGGAAGAGAAGAACAGGAGGAAGGGAGACAACTGGGGAAGGAAAAGATCTGAAGGAAGGTTGCACAGGAGCAGGAAACACAGTGAAAGGAGATAAACAACAAACAAGGAGCTTGTTCTACAGGAGACAAAGTGAAAAATGAGACTGGAGGCAGGAAAGACGAAGGGGGCAGAGAAAGGTAAATACCAATGTGCCCAGCAGCTGGTGAGTTGGGGATGAGAACCGGCACTGGATCCCCAGTTTTCAGTATGGGCACATTGACTTCTAATCCATGCCCAGGAAAGTGACAGTTCCTCACTTACGACAAAGCCAGCTAGGTAGACCCTCTGGGCCGAGAACAGAACAAATCAGGGTACATCTACAATGCAAAAAACAGTATTCTTAACTCAGGTTAGCTAACTTGGATTAAAATAGCAGTGAAGACATGGCGGCTCGGCTTTTAACCCAGGTTACCAGCACGAGTTCAAGCCTATAGGGCAGGCAGAGGTTGAGCTCAAGCTGCTTTCCCAAGTTAAAAGCCAAGTTGCTGTGTCTTCTCTGCTATTTTAACCTGAGTTAGCTAATGCAGGTTAGCTAATTTGAGTTAAGAACATACCTTCTCTTGCAGTTTAGACTTACCTTCAGTGTGACTGTGATGGGGTGGGAGACCTTCTAGCTGAGCAACATTATTAACCCACTTTCCCAATTCAATGGTAAAAGCCTTCAGAGGAGAATGCCATGGGGTGGTGGGTCACAGGGAGAGAGAGAGACAAGTGACCTTTCCTTTCTCCTCGCTCCTGGGGAAGGAAACTTTAAAAAAAGAAAAGAAAGCCCACAATATTTTGTTTCCAGCACTGTACAGCCGAACAGACAAGCAAAATGGGGAATGTCACAGGGAGTGAAGGTGAATGATGGTGCAATCCGAATGGGATGATTAGTTCTCTAAGAGGTTTCCGGGCAGCACCTGGAGTCCCAGGAGGAACCAGCAGAGAGCATTTTATAGGTGATTTTGTATACAAGGAGGAGGAAAGAAATCATAAATGATAGGCGGGGAGATGGAGACACCTAGGTAAGCAAAGTGAGATGACTGAGCTGCTTTCACAGCAGCACTCCCAAAATGCCAACAGCGCTACAAAGGAGGGGATGTGAGTGAGCATGACACTAGCAGCTCCTCACATCAGGGAAGGTGCTGCTTTATGCTTCTATAGACCTTACCAGCCTCCATAGGGCAGGTGAACGGTTAAACACACGGGGCTAGAGTAGAGGTATCCTTAACCTGCTGTATTTAAATCTTGGCTCAGAGTCTAAATCCCCAGCATTCGAGGGGTGCTTGGATCAGGTCCAGATCCAACACTGAGCCGCTGGATTATTTTCGAACTAGACACCGTGTACAGCATCCCGGCCTCCACAGCATCTGTTTCAGAAGGAGAACGCAGAACAAGTTGTTACTTTGCTATGTAGTTTTCTCCTTCAAACATGTCAGCTTAACTGAAGCCCCCCCCCACCACCACACACGCACATGCAATGGCCTCATGGAGCACAGGGGGCCAGCTAGGAGTGCAGGCCAGGCTGGCCCTGTGCTCCATGGGGCTACCAACAGCACTGGAGCAGCAGGAGAGGTCTCAGTGCTGCAGGTGGGTTGAGAGCGAGGGCAGCAGCAGCTGTTCCTACTTCACCTAGGCCTGCTGTGCCAGCCACAGCCCCCCTCAATAGCTATAGCTCTGTATGGATTCATTAGAGCCCATTCTTCAGAGATGCTCTCACACGTACTAATAATAACCCAAAGGCTGGGCAGGACTGAAATGAGAGGCGGAGACTGGCAGGATGAGTGCGGCGGCTGTACCGACTGGTTCATAGCTGCAGTAGCACCCAGGGACGGTGCCGTGTGTTTGCCCCAGTTCACACCTCAGCTCACCACAGTGAGAGGAGCAGAAATTGAAGTCACTTGTGAAGAAGTGGATAAGTGGCATCCCTGAGGGCAGAGTGACTGCTGAGGGGGTGAGCAGAGGTGACCGATCGCTTGATTCAGATCCTGCTTCAGATGTCACTTCTCTCCTCCCCAGTGTTCTTCCCACCACGTTTGCCGCCCCTGCACTGAGTTACCTATTCAAATGCTGAGCAGCTGGGACATGAGGGCAGAACCAGTGGCTGGAATGAGAGGAGCACAGGGCGCAGAGGAAGAGGAGGAGGACATATAGAGATGAAGCTTTAATCCCAGCCTAGGGTCTGGGAGTATGCAGCCTACAATTCTCCCTCCGCTCTGTTTGTATTGCAGCTGAGACTAGACTCCAGCAAAGCCAGCGCAGCCCAAGGAAGATTATAGAAGCCAAATGTTATTGGTTTTGTACACAATGACAGGATGGAGAGACAAGGATGGGAGAACTGGAGTAGCCTTGAAAGCAAACGTGAAGAGCAGTGACGTGAATCATGGATCTCTGCAATGTGTTTCTTAGGGTCCCTTCCCTCCATCATAAGCATTGCCAGGATAATCCAAATTCCCACAGATCTGGCCTGTGTCCTACAGCCATAGTGTGCACTGGAGAAATCTAAGCCCCTCTCTTGCTTGCTTCAGACAGCACAACCGTACAATCTCGTCCTGTTGTGACGCTGCACCCTGATGTTACAGGTCCTGGAATAAACCAGGATTTACTCAGCCTGGGAGTCTCTTCCTGTACTAGCCCTGGGAGATGCAGTGGCTGCTCTAATGGGTCTCTTCCATCTCTCATTTCTATGACTGTTACTGCAGGCCAGGCTTGCCAGGCATGAATCAGTACTGCTCCCTGAGTACCAGTTGGGTGGCTGTTTGTCTATGCATTCTTTGAATATAGTTAATTGCTGTTGACTGGGGAAAGGTGCTGGTTTGAAAGCCCTTGAGAGTGAAGTCCTGACATCCCGTATAACTCAGGCAGCAGCAGTGGCTGTTTACTCTACTCCACTCCCTGCTCATTATCCCCAGCTCTGACCTGGAAGCACCACCTCCAGGGCAGGGTAGGATAGGTCAGCCTCCCTGGCACATTCGGTCCCTGGCTGTGTGATGAGACTAAAAACAAGGAGGCCAATGAACAGTTTCACTGAGCGACTGGGTGGATGACCTCTAGCCTTTCCTGGTGCAGCAGGAATCCTGTCTGACATCAAAGGCATCCATGTGACATTTCCACTGTTCTCGAGAAGAATCAGCCTGATGGTGTTTTGACTCTTTTCTCGGAGACTCCCACACGGCACTTGACAATCTGACTTTGCTCTGAAATGCAGAATCTGGGCGGCATGGTGGAGATGTGTGTCAAGCATGAAGCGCTGTCAGTCAGCCCCAGTCACAACACATCATGGCTTAGAAGAATTCTGATAGACTGGAGGGCAGGAGGGGGAAGAGAAGCATACGAACAAGCAGAAGAGGCTGAACAGGAAAGTTAGAAGAGAAAGAGAAATCGAGTGCCTGTCAGACTGCAGGGAATAGTCCACGTAACAATGGCTTTTTGGCTTTAAATGGAAAACTACAGCAGCGTCAGGAGCCGGAAGGGCTAGGGAATCAGCTCGATTAGAAAGGGTAGGGGGGAACTAGACCTGGAGGATGGACAAAGAGTGGCTGTGTTAAACAGGTGTTCTGCATAGGAGGAGGTGAAGGATGGTTTGAAATCCAGAGCCTTTCATCTCTGCTGCTGCACGGAAAGTGGCTCAGGTCAGTAGCGACTGGAACATGTTACCAATTCATGGCAGTTTGGTGGTTAATATAAAATGAGCTGATGGGTCGCACTCCAAGTCTTAAGGGTGAGGTGTCTGCCTCACTAGAAGCCATCCCTACAGATGGCCCCCCCATTGGCCGTCTTAGCAAAGAAGCCAAACACTGAATGCCTCGAAAGAGGTCACTGTTAGCCATGGTTAAGGGTCATTGGTGGGACTGCAGAGAAAATTCCTCCCTGCTGCTGCCCAGGCTGGACATTTCTATGAATAAAGGGAAGATCAGGCTGGCAGGAGAGGCAAAGCAAACTGGAGCAGGGGGAAATGGGAACAGCTAGGAGAATTCTGGGACATAAAGAAACTGGGGAGAATATTGGGGTTCCAAAAAGACTTCTCGCACTCGGTTCCCCAAGAGTTCAGTTTGATTCTAGTCTCGTTAATCAGGTTCCTTTATCTGGCATACAGCAAAGCTATGCTGAGTTGATTAGACTCAAGCAGAGTGGGTGGGTAGAGGGCATACCGCACATCCAGCATTGCACAGAACACCTCTTTCTTCACGTACATTTACTATACATTGCATTTCACATTTTGGGATTGGCTTGGTTAGTTTGTGGGAACCACAAAGAAGCTCTGTTCATGCAATGTCCATATACGACATACACTTTACCTCATCTTATGTCCCAGGCATATCTTGTCCATTGTAAATGTTTCCCTGGGTGTTCTGCTTTATCTTAGCTAGTACAGGTATTCTGTCTTTTAGCATACTGAACCATTTACCTATGTTAGTTAGCATAACCTTCTATTTACAGCTTGCTAATCCATTTACCTCCCTAACCCTGTCTCCCAAAAAATAAGACCTCACCCACATAAAATTACTCATGTCAAGCCAGGCCTACAGAGAAGACCTCAGAAAAACAGCAGAAAAGCTTCAGGTTAGTCAAGTATCCTCATTTGAGGGACTTATTCAACATAAATTAAATTTACCTAACCTTTCTGAGGTTGGCCTGTCATTCCGTGAGCCCTGCAAGGCGGTACCAACACAAATGTTACCTTCAGATCTATTGTGGAGAAGACACTGGAAGGAACTGCATGAAAACCCAGCTCAGCCACAGACTAGCTGTGTGACTCTGGGCACGTCACTTAATCTACCCTGTGCTCAATCCCACATCTGTAAAATGGGGGTAATACTATACTTCCCCAAAGGAGTGTTGTGAGGGTAAAATCCATTAATGACTGTGAGGTGCTCAGTCACTAGAAGGATAAGCACCATATAAGTAGCTAGACAGAAAGCAACCCTGACAGGATTTGGGCCCATATGCAGCACAGTGCTATGAGGTCAGGAGCTCAGCTTAGCTCGGGGAAGGTCTGATTTTCCTGTTTGCTACAATACTGCTGCTGTGATAGTCAAGGGAAATGCAGTGGGTGGTTGTATACTTTTGATCTCAAGGCGCATTTACTAATCTCTGAGAAGCTAAATGAAGAAGTTGTGAGGGGTGGGGATAGGAAGCTACATAAAATACACATAGGCTAGAAAATCAGCTGAAGAAAGACGGGAGAGTAATTGGCTCTCAGAGGCCTGGCTGTGGAGAGAGGTCGCTACACCAGAAACTCAGTCCCGTTCATGTCCTGTCCTTTGGACAATGTGTTGTGCCCCAGCCTCAGCTCCCCTACGGGGTCTGCAGCTGCACCCTCCGCCTGGGCATCACGTGACAGGCAACGTGGGCGAGGCTGTGTTACAAAAGGAAGTTTACTGCAGGGTGATGAGTCAGGCAGGGAATCCAGGATCACTGCCAAAGAGCAGGAGGAAGGGGACTGGAGATAGAGCATACATGTGTTAAGTCTAAGGTTACGTCTACACTAGCACGCTTGTCAGTCGGCGGGCGGGGAGGGGGGGGAAGCATGAAAAAACACACCCCTGACCGACATAAGTTTCACCGACAAAAGCATTGTTGTGGACAGTGCTTTGTTGGTGGGACACGCTCTCCCACCGACATAGCTACCGCTGAACATTGGGGGGTGGTTTGATTATGCTGAGAGGAGAGCTCTCTCCCAACGGCATAGAGTGGCTGCACGGGAGACCTCACTGCAGCACAGGTAAGTTATGCCACGGTACGGTCTGGCGTGTAGACATAGCCTTAGTCCACAGCTGCAGGACTGGGGCGTAATAATGAGCAATAGCCCCTTTCATCCAGGGAACTTAAAACACTTCCCAGAGTTCATGAAGCAGCATTGCTTCCCATTCATACAGATGGGGAAACAAAAGCACAGAAAAGTGATGTCACCCAGTGATTCGCTGGCAGAGCGTTGACTAGACGCTACATCTCCTGAATCTCAGTTCCCTACTCTAACCCGTTGTCCAAACTACCTTCCATATCTGTGAACACAACCTACGAGACCCTCTCTGACTACTCGACCCCCACACACCCTCCGATAGCCAGGAATAGAACCTAGCAGCCCTGTCACCCATTTCCCGGCTCTACCCACTAGCTAAGGGAGGAGAAGAGGATGAAAGATTATATGTGGGCTGGAGGCCGCGCTGAGCACTAAACCTCATTTGCTGTGTGTGTTGATTGCCCACCAAACACATATGTTTGGCGAAGATGTCATGAAACACCTCTCCGAGCCCAAGTGGAAGAGCAGCGGGAGGGACGGGGAGAGGAAAAGCCCAGGCCCTCAATGGCCTGCCCTGAAATGGTGGAGATATAAGTCCAACAGCACATGCTCACGAATCCAGGCCGGGCTTGGTGGGTTAATGTGACAATCCATTTCTGACAGCGTGTCAATACAAAGCAATTTAGGAGTGCATGAGAAATCGACCCAAGGTAACAGGCAATTTCTCCGCTCTGTTGGTTAGATGGAAGTAGGGACCGATGAGGCTGGCTTCTCAGAGTGCGCTCACCTCAGCACAGCGCAGGGGCTGCTGTCATGTTAGGCACTCTCACTAGAAAGAGAAAGACACAAGCAGCTGGGCTGCCCTGTTATGAGACACAGCCGCTTGGGGAGGTCCCCTTCTCTGTCATCATTTGGATTTCATTTCTTCATTAGAATAAGCTTACCTAAGTACAACAGCAGGCAAGCTGCTTTGAAAATAGTACCCCTTTAGCAGCACCCTCAGATTGTGTGTGTCATCAGGCAGCAGAGACCATCCCCTGCACGCAGTTCTGGGCCAAACAAGGTTGTGTATTGGACGCTCGTGGATGGGGTCCTTCCTACTGTATGTAAGGGGATGATTTTCTAACGAAGGAGCCACCCTTTGTTCTTCTGGGTTCTTTTGGGGATGGTTATTGTGGGATGGGGAGCTGAGTTAAAGCAATCAGAGTTTCAGCTTTCAGCAACCTCTTATGATCCACTCTTGGGAGCTTCTGTGTCTAAATGAGATTGAGCTGTGGCAAAATTGTTCATAATCCTCCTGGAATGAGGCTGGGGAGGGAGGGAACCCAGCCACCAGACCCTGAGTTCAGGCTGCCACCTGATGCCTTATATGAAAGGCAGATGAGTCAGCTCAGGGTACAGAGTTAACAGCTGAACTGTAATATGTTGGGGAGTTCCCTCCAGAGGGTCAAGCAGGACTTCAAGACAGTCAAAAGATGAGCATGGGCTCTAGAGAAGCCACCCCAGGTTTTACACCAGTGCCTGCTAGGATGGAACTTGGGGAGTTAGGCAGTGCTGGGTGGATACCTAGGAAGTGGACATGATCAATAGCACTCACATTTATGCACCTGGCTATCAATCTCCAAAGGCTTAAGGGGGCCCTAGTAATCAGCGATAAAGATGTAGAAAGCCCAGGGATATAACAAAAGAGTGGGAAAGACAAAGGAGAAGATAAGGCATACTGAGGTTCAGCCCACCAGCCTTCCCATACCTGCAATCCCTGGAATTCATTGCTGGGATATTGGAAGGAGGATCTATGTCATACTCTGCAATAATCATCTAAAATTCACGACACCTCCTGCATGCAAACGTGCTCGCTCAAAATGCTCCTGACAGACGAATGCAAAGAGGATGCAAGCACAGTTCAAGTGAAGCCATTTACAAATCCAGGCATCTATCAGCTGAAATGTTTTGGTCGTATTCATCCAGTGTTGGGTGCTGATGAGAATATTCATGAGGGTAAAAGCCCCATGGACTGTTGTTAATTAAAAAACAGATAGAACCCTACTCTTGATCTGAACTACCTCAAAATCAAGGGGTGTTTGAATCCAGTGACTAGATTAAAGTCCACTTCTAATTTAAAAAGGACATAAACTGTGTCATCTCCTGCAAACTAAGAAATTACAGTATCTGGCCATTTCTAGACCAAAGAACTCTGGCTGCTTTTGTGAACCGAACTTCCATCCAACCAGTAACTGAAGATTGCAGAGAGAATGGCTATACACACTAGAGGGGGCTAAGCAAAGAAGTCAAAAGTAGAAGAACAAGGAGATGGTGGGAAGTATTATGTTTAGTGTGAGCACGCCTGAATAACATTCCAGTTTAAGGATACTGATTCATCGCATTTTACTCCTGGTTGCCATCAGGTAAAGCCAGGCACTGAGGGCTTATTCTTCAGTGGGTTGCATAAAGTGTCTGATTCCTATTTTAGTCCGATTCAATAATGTAGTTAATAAATATTAACAAAATTAAAAGTAATTAATTATTAAAAGCAGATGTACTGGTGTTTGATGAATTAGGCACTAGCTCTGCCTTTGGATCTTGTTTAGCTCCAGCATATGCTTCTGATAACCAGCTGTCACTTACCAGCTATGTGGTAACTGTCTTATTAAATCCTAAATGGGCATATGGAGGTTACAGTTAAAGCACTATTCCTTCCCACACCCCACTCCAGTATCTTTTCCTCAGAAGCAACCAGGCCAAATCACCCATTTCTAGCAACATTTGGGCCTTAGTTAATGGGATGCTTATTGAGATCAGCTGGCCCAACTTATGACCTATCATTTTGTTTTACACCACTATGGAAAAGCCATATAACTCGTTGCGAATTGAAATCATCATCATAAAACCCAGATGCTTCAGTCTTTTCAACGTATTTTTTTAAAGCAGGGACAGTCACGTGAGCAACCCTACAATAACAAACCCATATGCACAGCCCAGTATTCATGAATAACACAACAGTAACAAAGCAGCGTGCCCAGTTCTTGTGAGCAGCAAAACCAGTATGTGATGGGGAGGAGGATGTTGAAATAGGGAAACCAATCTCATTCTCATACTTCCCTGGGGTTGTATTAAAAACAACAGTACATACAAAACAGTATTTAAAATTCTGAAAACACTTCAATCTTGTATCACGGTCACATTGCTTAGTTTGGGGTTAAGCCGAGGCAAATAAATTAGCCGTGCATGCTTCAGTTTCCATAGCTGCTGGCGCTTTGGTTTCCAGCAGGGAACAAAGGCGATGTACCTTTCCCAGAGGCACAGAGATGTACCTTTCCTAGAGATAATGTACCCACCCCCCCACCAAGACATCTCCAACACAGACAAAAGTTAGAATATCAGAGTAGGAATACCAATAAGGGCCAGTTTAATTCTCACCTACACCACAGACAGCATTAAAAATCTGCTCACACGGCCCCCTTCTTGGGGGGTCCCACTGCATACTAGAGGTGGGTCTATGTCTTCTTAACAGCATTTGAATGCTAGTGCAGCTGGGGAGGAGAAGGATGAAGGTGGATCTAGAAAGCTCTGATACTGCAAATCTGTATGATAAAGCACTGGTTAGCTTGGAGGCAGCATGTTCAGCCTCTGAAGAGGAAGACCTTGTGTTGCTCAACAGTGATGCCTCTGGCCACACAGGGAATAGTCTTGAGAGGTTCAGAAGGCCTGACCTCCTCCAACTCACTGTGGCTGGGCACATGCAGACATGTGATAGGGACAGTAAGGCAGGTGTGGGAAGAATACATAGAGAGGGCCAGATTTAGTGACCACCTGGGCTGCCGGGCTTCGGGGGTGCTGGGCTCAGGGTGCTGTTTTTATTGTTAGCAACAAAAGGGAAAATAGAATGTTTGAAGTAAAATGTTTCAGGTCTTCTGTATGGGGATTCACTTTTCACTAACCTCCTATAATGTTCTGGATCTTTTTAGAATCTCATGGAACCTTCCAGACTTCCAGAGAACTACATTTTCCTTGAACCTCCTAGAATGTTGTTAGACATTTCCTCGCTGGTATATAAGGGGCGGAGAGTTGCCAGTCAGTCAGGGAGATATAAGAACAAAGTGAAGTGAAGTGAGAGCCCAGCTGTAATATTGTGAACCTTGTTTTACTGTGTTAAAGCTTAGAGGAAACTAACTTTTTTTTATTTGCTTATATATGGCATGAATAAATACAGTTTTACAGATCCTAGCGTGCAAATTTATCGTCTTATACAACAGGGATAAATCATGCATGCAAGTTGTGCATCTAAGTCAAGAAATGGGCTACAAATGCAATAAAAAAACAAGGCATTCAAAAGTTTAACAAATGGAGGGGGAGCCCTGAAGACGCTCCTCACCTGCAGTGCCAGTGGTCCAGAGTCAGCCCTATACGTAGAAGCCAGAAGTGAGGCTTTAGCCCAGCCTGTATACTTGTGGCAGAAGCTGAAATGCAGAAAATAGAAAAGAACACTCCGGAACTCAGCACCAGCACCGGTGGCCATGCCTTCCTCTTTTCCACACGCCACGTGTCTGAGTTTTCCCAGGAGTCACAATCCTCAGAAGACACAAGAGCCATGTTTTGTTTCCATTGCGTGAGGGCTCCGTGATCACTCATGACAGCTTTATTTTCCCCCCTCATGTCCCTTGGATCCTCAAGGAGGCTGGAGCAGATGCACCGGAGTTCTAAACTGGCATGGAAAGTCCAGTGTGTGAATATTCATCTGCAAAGAGGACCTGGGACACTTCCCTTCCTGCGCCTCAGTTTCATGACCATTAATATGGGGATGATGGTACAAACCTGCCTCACATGTTGCAAGGCTCCGTCTAGCATGTGTGAAGTGCTTTGGGATCCTTGGATAGAAGGCCCTATCTACCAGATTATCAAGCAGTCACAGCAGCATTAAGCTACATGGGGCTGACTTTGTGATGTGCTGTGCTCTCTGGCTTCTGGATCAGGCCTCTTGGCTATCCCTACCCACTTTCTGAGAGCAAAGTCCAAGCCCCCAAATCTCATTGCAGTCCCTCTGGCTGCACAGCCCCCCTCCCGCAACCCCCCGCCTCAGCACTGACTATAGCTCATACATTAATATGTTTATTTTTAAAGGTTTGGGGGTGAGGAGGAAGTTGCAGGCTTTGGAGGAAAACAAATACCCAACCACATACAATCAGTTCAAATGATGTAAGATGTTTTACAGCATGTAAGTCCTTCAAAGCCACAAACCCCTCAGTCTCTAGCCACAGGCTGGATTCGCTAATAGGTTTACCATCAATGCCAGTGTGAAAGGCTGTGATGCTACAGGACCCACAATCCTTTGTTTTCCCCTCAATTATGTACCAAGTTAAAACTGGTGCAGGTGGGGGAGGAGGAACTCAATCCTAAAGTCGCTCTTTAATCTTGTGCAGCTTATTAAAAAGCGAGAGGACAAGATAATCCACATGGGCTGGTGAGTTGGAGATTGCTCGCTCCCTCTCCAGACCAAATCAGCTCATGTTTTCTCGGGGGGGGGCCCCAGGAGGCGTAAAGACCGGCAGACACTGACAATATGCTACAAACACACAAAAAGATAATTATGGAAAAGGTTCAGTGGAAAACACGTTTCTGCACAGCTGCTGGAGAAAGAGCGAGACACACATGCTCAGCGGGAGCTTCTGGCTAGATCCTGGTCATTAAGAGAAAGCAGCACAGAGGCAGAGTCTGGGCAAAGGTTGCTGGCACAGTGGGCATGTTTCAGTGATTCATCCTGAAACGTGTGACCCAAAGAAGGAGAAAGAAAACTTGACTCTCTGTGTGAAGCTACAGACTGAAAGGCTGGGGAAGGATGGTCTAGTGGTTAAAGCACTCGCCTATGAATTGAGTTCACATCCCCTGCTCTGCCACAGATCTGTGACCTCACTTCATCTCTCTTTACCTCAGTTCCCCACTTGTGTAATGAGGATAACAACACTGCCCCGTCCCACTGCCATCCAAGGCCATAGGCAGATAGGTTTCAGGTAATACGGCTTACAAGACATGACACCACCACATGAGTTCTGGGATTTTTATGGTGCAACAACATCGCTCAGGCCAGATTCTGATCTTAGTTCTAGCAAGTTAAAACTAGAATAACTCCACTTACTACAAAGGCGATTGACCCTCAAATAACTGAGATTAGATTCCAGCCCCTCATCACAGGTGCCCCCCACTTGCTCAGTTTGCGAGGGATCAAGGATTTATCCTAATGCAAGCCACAAACCGATTAAATACAAACTCCTCATCAGACAGTTCTAAATGCCTTTGAAACTAGGGATGGGCCTGAACCAAATCCAGGCTATGATGCCCACTAAACTTTGGAGAAGTTCTCATCTAGATCTGAAGGGCACAGCTCATGCCCTACCTTCCACTGGAAAGTCATGCGGCTTTGGGGGGTCCACTGTAGAGCTCGGAGGGGTGGGGGTGGAGAGACATTTGAAAATTTTTAATCATATTTTTCAGTCATCAAAAAATTTCCACCAGTTCTAGAGCTGGCCAAAAGTAATGGTATGAAATTTTTCAGAGTTTGGTTTGGTTTGTTTGGGAGGGAGGGAGGGACTGGGAAGAAGGGCTGGTCAAAAATTAAAATTTTGAAGAAGAAATTAGTCGAACACTCAATATTTGGGAAATGTAGATCAGCTGTAGTTCACATCCTTGTTTGTGCACCAAGATCAACTACAGTCTCACCAGCAGTCATTGGCTAATTAGCTCTTGCTGTACAACCAGCAGAGCTGGTGTACAGTTATATAGATACAGAAATAGATGATATATACAGATTGTTTAGGTCCTAACCAAAAAGGATAGATAGATAGATAGATAGATAGATAGATAGATAGAGCAAGGCCAGATGGCTATAGGAAAGCAGTTGGAGACAGATATATAAGCCCCAGGCTAAACAAATCCCTACTACCAGGGTAAGCAAATGGCAGTTGTTCCAGGTCAATTAAGACATCTGGGGCCAATTAAGATCCTTCCAGAAAGCAGGGAAGACAGGTAGGTTGATTGGGACACCTGAAGCCAATCAGGGGCTGGCTGAAACTAGGTAAAAGCCTCCCAGTTAGTCAGGTGGAGGGTGTGTGTGTCAGGAGCTGTCGGAGGAAGCCATGCTGCTGGAGAAATGGAGCAATACAAACCCTATCAGGCACAAGGAAGGAGGCCCTGAGGTAAGGGTGACATAGATTTTGAGGAAGTGGGGGCTGCTGTGGGGAAGTGGCCCAGGGAATTGTACTCATAGAATCATAGAATAACAGAGTTGGAAGGGACCTCTGGAGGCCATCTAGTCCAACCCCCTGCCCAGAGAAGGACCAATCCCAACTAAATCATCCCAGCCAGGGCTTTGTCAAGCCTGGCTGTAAAAAGTTCTAAGGAAGGGGATTCCACCACCTCCCTAGGTAATGCATTCCAGTGTTTCACCAACCTCCTAGTGAAAAAGTTTTTCCTAATATCCAACCTAAATCTCCCCCACTGCAACTTGAGACCATTACTCCTTGTCCTGTCATCTGCTATCACTGAGAACAGTCTAGATCCATCCTCTTTGGATCCACCTTTCAGGTAGTTAAAAGCAGCTATCAAATCCCCCCTCATTCTTCTCTTCCGTAGACTAAACAATCCCAGTTCCCTCAGCCTCTCCTCATAAGTCATGTGTTCCAGACCCCTAATCATTTTTCTTGCCCTTCGCTGGACTCTCTCCAATTTCTCCACATCCTTCTTGTAATGTGGGGCCCAAAACTGGACACAGTACTCCAGATGAGGCCTCACCAATGTCGAATAGAGGGGAACGATCACGTCCCTCGATCTGCTGGCAATGTCCCTACTTATACATCCCAAAATGCCATTGGCCTTCTTGGCAACAAGGGAACACTGTTGACTCATATCCAGCTTCTCGTCCACTGTCACCCCTAGGTCGTTCTCTGCAGAACTGCTGTCTAGCCATTCAGTCCCTATACTGTAGCGGCGCATTGGATTCTTCCGTCCTAAGTGCAGGACTCTGCACTTGTCCCTGTTGAACCTCATCAGATTTCCCTTGGCCCAATCCTCCAATTTGTCTAGGTCCCTCTGTATCCTATCCCTACCCTCCAGCGTATCCACCACTCCTCCCAGTTTAGTGTCATCCGCAAACTTGCTGAGGGTGCAATCCACACCATCCTCCAGATCATTAATGAAGATATTGAACTTATCCTGTTTCCAAAAAGTCAGCTAACAAGAGCTGCTACTATTAGGGTCTCTGGGCTGGAGCCCATAGTAGAGGGCGGGCCCAGGCTCCCCCTCCCCTCCCTGACTAATCACTGAGACTGGGAGATAATAGAGACTGTGCGAGGGAGGATAGCTTCTCCTCACCTCCCTTGCTGGCTTATGATGAAAATGGCTCAGTAGGCTGTGACCCTTGCCCCTAGAGAGAGAAGGGCTATGTGGAGGGTCACAGTAAGCTTCTGAGGCTAGCATAATCCACCAGGAAGTGTGGGACCCACTGAGACAAGGTCAGAGCTTTGTCACTATAGATACATAGATAGATGGGGTATGTGTGGGGATAGATAAATAGTCAGTCATTCTTGGGGCATTCATGAGAGCAAACAACCTACTTAGTTTTAAGATGGATCTTGATAAATTTATAAATGGGATTATATGAGGGAGATGCCTGAGATAGCAGGGGACTGGACTTGGTGATGCAGGAGATCCCTTCCAGCGCCATGTTCCTATGTTTTTGAGCAGGACCTAAACAAAAGGTTACTCTCCCTGTCACTGGTGGCTTTACAGCAGCTACCTAACAAACATGCCAGTGGGACCATTGATGATCTTGGTGTATATATATAGAAAATCCATAGGGTATTTCTCCACCAGATTCATGTAAATAAATATTTGGGATCTTTCAGCACAAAAGGTACTCCATAAATAATTGGGCCAGAATCGTGGCTGGTGTAAATGGGGTAGAGCCACGAAGGCCAGCAGAGCTATGCCCATGTCATCAGCTGAAGATCTAGCCCCAAACATTTTATAAATCTGTCTCTCTCACATTTATGCAGACCTGTCTCATCCCAAAGCACTTTACAGGCTATATATAGCAGCTGCAATACCTGCCAGTGAAATGCAGCTCTAGGGTGGGACTGTTTCACAGTGCAGCACTACATGAGTTAAGACAAAAATTGAGGGAAAATACTGAATCAGAGTGAGCTTGCACACGGGTTTTTGGAAGACAGAATGCACTTACCCAAGGGAGAATTTGGCCAGGGTCCCAGGGTTAACATCCCCACTCGTGTGAAAAATGCTATAGGGTTCTCAGTGACCCAAGTGGCCAAGGCCTGGGTCTAACAGTTCATTTACCAAAATGCAGCTATTTATTCAGAACTGTCCCCAGCAAGCTGCAGCATAAAATGCTGCTTAGAGACTCACTGACATCTCCTGGGTCCCAGGCTATGAAAAATATTCTATTTGGAGACAATTCTGCTTCAGTGCGTCTTTCGGTGTCTCGCTTTCATCTCTCTCTCCTGTTAATAGGATTTGTATCTCAACATGCAGGCCCTTAGGAGTTCTTCTGCTCCTGTCACCTGTCCCCACAGCCTGAATGCTTCCTTCCACCGGAGACATCAGCACCGGTCAGCGTGAAAATGAGACAGGAGTGGGGCAGAGGCAGAAGAGTGGGACTTGACATGAGGAATAAGCAGCCAGACCACAGGCGTCTCCCAAGAGGCAAAGCTCTTGTTCCCATTCAACTGCCTTTAATAAGAAAAGAGCTCTAGTCACACAGGACAGTCCAATGCATACAGGACATGGTTTCAAGAAGCAAATGCTTTGAGAACTGGGCAAGGCCTTTTAAAATATATCCTGCCTGAAAATAAAGCCCACAGGGTCTAAAGCATCTCTGAGGCAAGTGGGTGCGTGTGGCAGGGGGTAGGGATACTCCCTGGTCCCTAGGGAGCAAGAGGTTAACTTAGAAGTGCATGCCCCTGCCGGACAAGGTCTTGCTACCCTTGGGTTTGTTTGGGTTTTTTGCTGAGTCACCCCACCTTTTTGCAGTGCAAGCCCCACAAAGGTGTCTGGGTCAAAGTCAGTAACATAGACATAGAATCATGGAAATGGAGGGCTGGACAGGATCTCAAGAGGTCATCTAGGTCATGCCACACACTGAGGCAGGACCAAGTAAACTAGACCATCCCTGATAGATGTCTGTCCAACCTATGCTTAAAAATCTCCAATGACTGGGATTCCCCAACCTCTTTTGGTAACCTATTTCAGTACTTAACTAGTCTTATAGTTAGAAAGATTTTCCTAATATCTAATCCTAAATCTCCCTTAAGCCCATTACTTCTTGTCCTACCTTCAGTGGCCATGGAGAACAATTGACCACCATCCTTTTTATAACAGCCCATAGCATATTTGAAGACTATTAGGTCCTCCTTCAGTCTTGTTTTCTCAAGATTAAACATACCCTGTTGTTGTAAACTTTCCTGATAGGTCAGGTTTCCTCAACCTGTTATCATTTTTGTTGCTCTCCTTTGGACTCTCTCCAGTTTGTCCACATTTTAAAAGTAGAGCACCTAGACTTGGACACAGTACTCCAGCTGAGGCCTCACCAGTGCTGAACAAAATGGGACAATTACCTTCTGTGTCATAACAGGAGTACCATATGTTCCCGAAGATAATTGCTAATGATTCCATATTGCTTCAGCTAGTTCCTTAAGTACCCTACGACAAATTTCATCAGGCCCTGCCAACTTGAATACATCTAACTTATCTAAATATTCTTTACCTTGTTCTTGCCTTACTCTAGCTTCTGTTCCTTCCCTTTTGTTATAAATATTAATTGTGCTAAGTATCTGGTTACAATTAAAGTTTTAGTGAAGACTTAAGCAAAATAGACATTAAACACCTCAGCCTTCTTGGTGTCATGCGTTATTAGTCCTCCTTCTCCTCAAAGTAGTGCGCCTACATGTTCCTTTGTCTTTCTCTTGTTCCTAATATATTTATAGAACCTCTTTTTGCCTTTTATATCCCTTGCTAGTTATAATGCATTTTGTGCCTTAGCCTTTCTGATTTTATCCCTACATGCTTGAGCTTTTCTTTTGTACTCATCCATAGCAATTTGGCCACATTTCCACTCGTTGTAGGATTCCTTTTTGATTTTTCTGGTTGGTAAAGAGTCCAGATGGATCCATGTTGCCATCTTACTATTCTTCCTAGCCTTCCTTCGCATCAGGATGGGGAAGGGGGTAAGTTACACATGGGGTGTAAATTGTGAAGTTGTGTATCATGCACCAAATGACAACAAGGGTGACATTTACATGATGATGGGCATAGATGAGCAATGTTGCAAAGAAAAGCAGCCAATATAAAGGGGGGTGTGATGAAGCAGATGGGTTTGCTTTATCTTACACCGTCCGGTGAGTTGCCTTTCCTGCTATGCCCACCCACATTCTGCTCCCTGCGGGTATACATTATACTCATTTGCACACCTGCCGACTCGCTGAAAGTTACACTACTTTACCACTTACACACTATTTACATCACCTCAGCACTGACTTTGACCCAGCAACTACATCAAAGTTGTGCCTGCTTACACCAGGGCTGAATTTAGGCAGTGCTGCTCACTATTTGTCCAAGAGGCCAAAACAGACCAAATGCCTGAGCTCCCCACTGTGCAGGCTTGTCAGTGCTGGTAAGAGCTGCCAACCTGAAATCTTCTGCGTAGCCACAGAAAAAGTGCAGCAGCAATGAAAGCCCCTGCCCTTCGTTCCTGCCCATATCTCTGCACCAAGAGCCAGAGCCTGGCATGAGAGGAGAGTTTGGTCTTCAAGGTCCAATCAGTCCTTGACCTACTGTAACTGCTGAGGTTGCCAATGAAGAGTGGCAAAACCAGTTCCCCTCCTCCTCCTCCTCACTCCCAGTCTGAGGGAGCCAGCCGTCCTCTGGCCTCAGATGCTAATACCGACAGAGTGCCCTGGGACTGGGCAGGTGAGTGCCACCTGAGGTGGGAGCCATCCAGAAGGGGTTTTAGGTAGGAACGTGGCCACCACTGCTCCTCCCCACCTCCCGCCCAGCCCTTCAATAGAACAGGCAGGACCAAATCGCATGCGCGGTGATGCAATCAGGGCCCCTTGCACAAGCTGTGCTGCAAGACTCTTGCTAAGCTGCCCTGCCAGGAGCCTTCGGAAGCTCTGTACAGGTGAGTGATCTGTGCTGTTGTGGGTCTCAGGGTGGGACAGTGGCTGCACCTTCCAGCCACTCACCTCCTCCTGACTCTCTTCTCCTTCAGTCCCTAAAGAGGCTCCAGTCCCCCCTTCCCTTCCCCATTGGTTGCATGGAAGGATCGTTTGACCTCAATCTGTCTGCTCGGATTAGCGTCCCGAGACGTTTCTCTCTCCCATACACAGAGCTCTGTCAGGTCTGCGAGGCTGCATCTGCCATGCTGGGTTATTCAGGATGGGACTCGGCAAGTATCACTGCTGTTATGGGGGCTGTGATTAAGGGGGCATGGGGCCGGGGCGAGAGGAGGGAGACTGAATTGTACCCCGGCTGCAGGAACACAAGCACCAGTAATTACTGCTTTGCCTCCCCATATTGCTCCAACTGTACTCGAGGCAAAAGGTTCCCTGTGCCCAGGTGAATGCAAAGGGTTAAAGACAGAAGGAAAATGATGAGCAAGAATTCCTCATAAGAAAGCAGAGGTCACTGCGTGCGTGGCCCCCCGGGCCCTGTGCAGCATGCATGCTTGCCTGGCTCCCTTCTGCTCAGCACTCTCCCCTCTACACTTCACTGGATGGTTATTCACTGGGGCCTCTCTCTATCCCTGGTGCCTTTGCTGATAGGCTCTCTCAGTGTCCCCAGGGTGCAGGAGGGGCTCCCTGAGCTCCCGTCTTCTTTCGGATGCTAGCGATACCAGTGGTCTCGGGGACGCAGGTCAAGGCAGCTTTACGGAAGCCAGAGAAGAACAGAGGAGCAACTGGGAAGGGGAAAGGAGGAAGGGGACGGGTTTCACATCCCAAGCAATGCCAGACAGCTGTGCGTTTGATCACACATGGAGATAATATGTGGGCTGGGGGGGGCGGGCAGATCATATGGAAGGGCTGAGATATCACGGGGTCGCCTGCGAAGCAATCGGATACTACAGAGCTGCAGATGGGCCCAGGGACTGCGCAGCTACCGCGAAGGCCTGCAGACACCGCAGAAGTGGTCATCAATGCTGGAGCTACCATGCAGGCTCCCAGCGAATACAGAGCTACTCCAAAGGTTCCTCGCTACCCCAGGGGCTCCCAGACACAAAGGGGGTGGGCATTGCAATGCAAACCTGGAGAGAGTCCATAAATGGTTTTATTTTTCTTACTGGATTTTCAAGGGTGTTCAGCTCCCATTCAGGCCCCTAACGCGGAGGCCGGGTTTTGCGAAATACTCTTGTTTTGGGTGCTGAGCCCTTTGGGAGTCTGGCCTCAGTTGTGCATGCTGAGCTCTTGGCAAGCCTGCCTCAAGCGCTTGGCAAGGTGGGGCCTCAGGGGCTTAATTCTGTGCGTCTCTGAAGCAACTCGGTGAAAACTGACGCTTGGGTAAAGCTCCAAAGGCAGGACCGTTCCCACGTCACCGTGCGTGGCCAAGGCAGCGGACTGCTCAGCCCTATTCAGCTCTCAGCTGGAGTCTAGCCAGTGACAGCGAGGCCCTGATGTCCTGCAGCATCCAGACAGCAGCTCCCTGGTGACATGCTGCAGTAGGCAGAAGACAAGCTGATCTGAACAACCCCGTATGCCTCCAACATGGGAGCCCAGCCCTCTCTGCTGATACCTGTGCACTGCCCAGGCTGGAGTCCAGCTGGCCCTAGGCAGGAGGCCTGAGTTCCATGACTGGTTCTAGTCTCTTGCTCTCCAGGTGAGTTGGACCAGTGAGGAGCCTTGCAAGAGGGAGAAGCTAAGAGAGAACTTCATATCACTGAGCTCCCACCCTTCTGCCTGACTACAGATTGGTGTTAGCGGCAAGTCCTGCTAAGCGGGCATAGGGGTGCTAAAGCAGGAGAGGCGCCCGCTCATTGGGATTTGTATTCCAGCAGTGCCTAGAAACCCCAGAGGCAAGGCCCGTGTGTACAGGGTGCTGGCCACGCATCGGAAGGCAGTCCCCACCCTGAGGAATTTACAATCCAAGGCAAGTGGAGTATGAAGAGAGGGATGTTACAACCAAACAGGAACAGTTTTATAGGCATAGACATGTCTGCAGCCAGACCAAAACAAACAAAAAAAACCCCACAGTGTTAAGTGAGAGCCAGCTGTCCTCAACTACCCTCAGTCTGGCCATCCTGAACAGGCTGGTTTCTAAATTCTTACAGGCCTCATGGCAGAGGAGAATCTGGAGGCGACCTTAGTGGTCTCAGCTCAGTCGAGGGAGGGGTTCCACACAGATGGGGCAGTATGGAAGAAGGGGCAGAGACATCTGTGTGAGAAGCTGGCTGACAAGGTTTGGCAGAGATTGGCGGGCAGGGTAGGGGTTTCAAACCTCCGTCTCAAGGAAACAGGGAGTTGAAATGACAGAGACAGGTACGAGGCCCAGTGTAATTGGTCAGGCAGAGAGTGAGGCAGACCACAGAGGCCCCTGTCACTGTTTATTGTGACAGGCTGCATCTGACAGCTCCATGCATAGGTGCTGGAACTAGGGGTGCTGCTGCACCCCCTGGCTTGAAGTGGTTTTCCATCATATCCAGAATTTAGTTTGGTTCAATGGCTCTCAGCACCCCCTCTGTACAAACTGTACCAGCGCCCCTGGCTCCATGTGTTCTACACACCTACTGTGCTGCATTCCCTGAATGGCAATGGTGTGACTTCCTACAGGGAAGTGCAAGCAATGCCTAGAGGCCACCAACAACACTCCCCCTGCCAGGAACAGCTTCAAAGAAAGCAGGTTCCAGCCTGTTCCATTCTGGGTCCTTTTCTTTAGCATCTCCCAGACTCACACCCTTAGAACATCACCCGTGTATCAGAGTGGGACGACTGAGGTCTACCAATACCACCAAAACCATCATGGACAATCATGGTACATGGCATCCTAATCCCTGCTCATTGCTCCATGGGAAATCTCAGACCCCTCCAAAGTCAGAGCTACAGTGTCATAGGGAAAGTGAAGTCTACAGATTGGCGTAGGGCTGTGCATGTGAGCAAGAATCAGCCCACAAGCATATCATCCCACTGCTACCCACCACATGGGCATGCTCTCCCCTCTCCACCCAGCTCTGTAATGCAAAACATCTGGAACATCTACAGATGGGGCTGAGCTGCAAAATTCAAATCCTCAGGACCCTAAACTTTAGGGCTGTTTGGACCTGGGGCTGTTGGCTCAGCCCACTATGGAGAGCAGGGTCAGCTGGGAAATTTGGATCTGGTTTCTGAACAGCCTCAGAAACATAAGGATGCTCAGATATAAGGTTTCCATTTCAGCGCATCCCGAGCAGAGTCACAGAAACTGGACATGGACAAGCCCTGTTAGGTCCCACCTGTTTCATCCTTCCCAGAGTCCACAGTGGAGCCATTCACTGCACCCTGTCTCCAGGGCTGTCCTTGGTCCAGTCTGAAATGTCCTCAGCAATGAGGCTTCTGCCATTTCCCTTGGCAGACTCCTCCACAGCCTTGGCATTTGCACCACTGGGATACAGTTTCTCAGTATTTAGACTTAATTTTCTCTTCCTCAATTTCAGCCCATGCCTAGTTACAGCCCCTTGAAGGGCCTACCCACTCCTCTCACACAACTCTTCCCCTGTTTGGTCTATGCATCCCTTAAGTACTGCAGACAGTTGCATCCTCCCTTGGCCATCATGGCAGAGGCAGCATGCAGCTCCACCAGGGCCCACCCAACAGCCCCCCCCCGCCGGGTAGTTAAGGAGCACCAGTAACAGTCCTCAGCTGAGAAGATCAGGCCAAGATACAAAAAAAGGAGGAAACCTAAGGGCTCTGATGGGGTGTGGGAACGCATCCTTCCGTCTCTCTCCTGTTCGTCCCAAGGAAGGAAAACAAAGCCTGCTCCCTTGGGGTAGTAAAGAAAGTGTGACTGCAGATGGATCAGCACTGCCTAGAGAGCGGGTGTCTCCAGGCTGTACACCACAACCCCATACCGCCCTGTGATCGCACCATTCTGGAGACAGCTTGCAAGTCTGATGAGAGATGACAGGGTGCTGACAGGATAAAGACCTGGCTGGTATGCCTAGGTCGGATGAGATCAGTCTCACTCTGTCTGCGGGAATGAGTCGCCGGGAGAGGGGCAAGGCTCTGAAGCATCCCTAGCTCTCAGCCTGGCTGTGCTCCTGTTCTTCCCCTGACCCCCGGGCCCCATACATCCTTGACTGGAAAGCCTCGGCTCACTTCAGCCCAGTGACACAGGAGCCGCCGTCAGGGTGGGGATCTAATGCCATCATGGAGAGATCCACTGAATCAGACATATAAATAAATGAAATTGCTGCTTCTCATGTCAGAGCAAGTAGCACAAACTGTAGCTGCAGGAAAAAAATCCAATAGACGCCAATTAAATGCATGACTTGGCTGCTGCTGCCATTGCTGCTGGTGGCTGCTCGCTGGTGGCAGCTGTGTGTTGCTGATCCTAGCTGGAGTGACACAGATCTGGTCTGGATCTTGCCATGCTGCCTAGTGAGAGGCCGGCTGCTGCTCTGTTTCTCCCAGCCTGTCTTTGTTTCCCAGAGGAAGCAGCGGATGGGCTGGGGGAGTTGCCGGGAGGGATGTGGAGCACGGGGGCTCCGAGCTCCTTCAGTGGAGGCTAGGTGCAGAGAGCAACATCCCATCAGCAAAGAGAAGGCATTTTGGGGGAAGAATCTAGCATGGGGTTTCCTCTGATGTAAGTCAACTGGGCGGGGATGAGCGCTAAGGGTGGGAGCTTCAGAAAGGTTGAGAGTTAGCCTAACTCTGATCATAGATTTCAGGGGATGCAGGGATACGCCAATGCTGAGTGCTTCTGAACTCTCACCCTAGATCTCATCACGGACAGAACTTAGATCCTCCTGCTCTAAAAGCCCAGGCCACCTCCACATGAGCCCAGGAGAAACTCCATTAGCTGTGTTAGTAGGTCTATGACACACAGCAGAGTAGTTAGGATTCCCTCCAGGAGAGGGCAGTGGTGCATGCTCACACGTTGTGCCACCATTCCTAACCTCACACTCATCCCCCCCTCACCTCCCTGTCTCTAGCGCTCTCTGGAATGCCCACTCCGTCTCTACAAATATTACAGTCATCCAGAAGCTTTTCATATCATAGAACAAACTGAAGCAAGGAGAAGTCAATAGTAATGAATATAAATCAGAAGCTAGCAATGATAGAAAATTGATAAGGGAGGCAACAGAACACCAGGAGAAATCTATAGCCAGCAGAATGAGGGACAATTTAAAAAGTTTTTAAAATATATTAGGAACATAAAGAATCCCAACAATGATATTGGTCCACTACTAGATGGAATTAGTGGCACTGTCAATAATTATGCAGAACAGTCAGAAGCATTCAATAAATATTTCTGTTCTGCATTTGAGGAAAAAAACAGATGTAGTCACATCATATGATGATGATGAAACACTTCCCATTCCAATAGTAATTCAGGAAGATGTTAGATAGCAGCTACTCAAGTCGGACATTTTTAAATCAGCTGGTCTGGATAACTTGCATGCAAGAATCTTAAGAGATCTGGCTGAGGAGCTCACTGGTGTGTTAACGTTGATTTTAAATAAATCTTGGAACACTGGGGAAGTTCCAGAAGAGTGGAAGAAAGTTAATGTTGTGCTAATATTTAGAAAGGGGAAACAGGATGTGTAAAGGGCAATTTTAGGCCTGTCACCCTGACATTGATCCCAGAGAAAATAATGGCCTGGTTGATATGGGACTCCATAAATAATTAAAGGAGGGTAATATAATGAATGTCAATCAACATGGGTTTATGGAAAATAGATCCTGTCACACTAACTTGATATCTTTTTTGATGAGATTACAAGTTTGACTGATAATCGTGATAGTGCTGATGTAATCTACTTAGACTGCTGTAAGGCATTTGACTTGGTACCACAAAACATTTTGATTAAAAAACTAGAACGATACAAAATTAATATAACATGAATTAAATGGATTTAAAACTTGCTAAATGACAGGTCTCAAAATGTAATTAAAAATAAGGAATCATCACAGACCAGGTATGTTTCTAGTGGTGTCCCCCAGGGATCAGTCCTTGGCCCTGTACTAGTTAACATTTTTATCAACGACTTGGAAGAAAACAAATTCATCACCAATAAAGTTTACAGATGATGGGCAAACTCGGTAAGCTGGGCAAAAGCAAACCATATGTGTTTTAACAAAGTCTGATGTAACATTATACATTTAGGAACAAAGAATGTAGACCATACTTACAGGATGCGGGACTCTATCGTGGGAAACAGTTACTCAGATAAATAAACTGGTAAGTAAGCAGCCAAACATGAGCTCCCAGTGCAACGCTGTGGCCAAAAGGGCCAATGCGATCTTTGGATGCAGAGATGGGAGTATTGAGTAGGAATAGGGAGGTTATATTACCCCTGTATTTGGCACTGGTACAACCACTACTGGAATCCTGCATCCAGTTTGAGTGTTCACAATTCAAGAAGGAAATTGACAAACTGGAGAATGTTCAGAGAAGAGCCATGAAAATTATTAAAGGATTGGAAAAGATGCTCTATAGTGATAGACTGACTGAGTTAATCTATTTATCTTTGAAGGCAAAAGGGTGACCTGATCCCTGTCTATAAGTACCGAACGGGAAACAGAAATTGGATAATGGGCTCTTCAGTCTAGCAGACAAAGGTGTAACAAGATCCAATGGCTGTAAGTTGAAGCTAGACAAAGTGAGAGTGGAATTAAGGTGCAAGTTTTTAACAGAGGGTAATTAACCATTGGAACTATTTACCAAGGGTTGTGGTGGATTCTCCATCAGTGGCAATTTTAAAATCAAGACTGGCTGTTTTCTAGAAGAAATGTTCCTCTCGTTCAGAGAGGAATTAATTCAGGGAAGTCCTACAGCCTGTGTTATACAGGTCAGAGTAAATTATCGCAATGGTCCCTACAGTCTATAATCTTTGACTGTGTATCTCACTCCCTCTAGCTCCTGGATCTCTCAGAGACTGGACCCCTTCATCTGACACTGCCTCCCATCAGCGCAGGGACTCGGCCTCCCCAAGTAGCTATGTCAGCAGGAGAAGACCTCCCATGGACATAGCTCTGTCTACGCCACAAGTGCGTCAGTGTATCTGCATCGCTCAGAGGCATGGCTTTTCCACACCCCTGCACAATGTAGTTGTACCACCATGAGTTCCTCGTGTAGACCAGGCAAAGCTAAACAATCTGGAGGTGTGTGCTTGACTAGTTGCAAGACCCAGGGTTACAGGCTCTGGCAGGTCCTTCCATCCAGACAAAGCCACTTCCTCGGACCATTCAAAAATAGCCAAAAACTAATAAAATAAAAGTTTGAAAACCCACCATAACCTTGAAATCTCCATTAATTATGAATTTTGCTTGGCAACCGTTACCAAGAGAGTCTCCTCTGAAACTGATGTTCAAAGAACTTTACATCAAATCTTCAAACGGCTGAGAAAGGTTCAAGCTACAAAGTCGAAACATCTGTTGCTTTCCATGCATTTTTCAATGGGGAGATCAGAGAAAGAGGGGGGGAAAAACAATCCTGGTTTTGCTTTATTATGTAAATATAACAACAGCCTGCAATATACACTGTATGCAAAGAGAGAGCAGGAATGTAATTAGGGTGTACACAGACTTTATCAGAAGCAAAAATATATACTCCTGGAAATAGTAGTTCCTTTTCTTTAAATTTAGCCCTGGTAAGAGACGCTATATTGGCAGCCCTGGAGGCTGAAGATTAGGACTGGAAGGGAAGGACAACATCTCCAGAGGAAACAATGAGGTTGCAGATCTAGGCAGAGTTTAGTAGATTTGACAAGTGCCATATTAAGTCCATTTAATGTGTAATAGTGCGAAATGTATGCCATAGTTCGGAGGGTGTTTCTCACAACCAAACATACAGTATATTGTACTGAAGCCAACGGTGGGCCAGAAGAAAGAGTGTCCAGTGTGTTTGAGACCTTTGCAGGACTGACTGCTCAGGGCCACATTTTCAAATGTATTTTCAATATGCGCTTTTTGGCAGGCAGATTTTTGCCCCCATGATCCAAGAATGGGCATAAATCTGGCAAATTGTGCCTCTTAGTAAATAATCTGTCTGTCTAGCTAGCTTCTTATTAGAGCAGGTTGCAATGTTTCATTTCTTTCATTAATGTTATCCAAGTTTTCCAGGTTTTTGCAAAAAATTCCATGACATTTTTAATTGCTATTTTTCTCAAAATAGTTTTCAAACTCAGTAATGAGTTTTGGCTTGACCAGCAACATGGTTACCAGTACTTAGGTAGTAAGCACTTTGGGGCGGGGAATGTCTTTGTTCTGTGTTTGTACAGGGCCTAGCATAATGTGATGCGGGCCCTGACTCAGGCTCCTCGGTGCTATGATAATACAAATAATAAATAAACATAACAACATAATAATCACATAACATAACATTTTGATTAAAGTATCAATTAAAAATGTAACAGAAAATGTGTGGGAACTGGGGGTATTTTGAGCGCTGTGAAATGGAAACCACTGGAAATTTGGAAATGTTTTACAAAATAGCGTTCCTGCTTTTCAACCAGCTGTTCTAGCCAAGATTGTGACAGTCATTTTTGCACCTGATTGTGGCTGCAAATCCAGCAGCTAGAGACACACATAGCCAGACACCTCCCCACAACCCGTTTGCTCATGACAAAAAAGGAAGACAAACTTCATCCCTTTGCCAGTGTGCCCCAATGGTGTCATGCACACGCACACAAACCGTCCACTGAGTCTCTGCAGTGATGGTGCCCTGGCGGCCTCTCTCAGGAGCCTTCCCGTTGTTGTGGTGGGGGAACTCTACCCAGTGACAGTGGCATGTGCATGGGTGTGTTCCTCTGCAGATTGGACATGCTTAAAGGAGGTACCTGCCTGGATGATGGCCAGATGGTCCGATCACATGCACCCAGGGTCCTGTTTCCCCTGTGAGAGATGCTGACATTGCTGTGCTGGTAGAAATGCCCTCTGCCACAGATTGGTTGACCAAGAAATGCTTTCACAAGGAGAGGTGGTTCATGCATGCAGTCAGCCTGCCCGCACTGACTCCTCTGGCTGCTAAACGCCATCAGCTTTCTCCCACACACCTTCAGACCTGGAACCAAAAGATCCCAAAGAGGTGGTGGGCATTCAGGCCTGTGGGAGGGAACACGCCCAAAGGGATACGAGCACATTGGTTCAGCTTACACCACCAGACCCTAAATGTCACAGCTAGGGATTGGCTCAGAGTGCAAAGCTCAGGCCCAGAGCTGAACTCCCTCCAAGTTCAAGGCACTTAAAACTCAGGGCTTTGGTTCAGCCCATCTCTCATCAGGGTCCCTGGAAGGAGGGCAGTGGGGGTGGAGGGACTGCATTATTGCTGCTTATATGCAGTGCTATTTCTGTGCATGGCAACATACGGCTGAATAGGAAACCTCTGCCCCTAGGAGCTGACACCCAAACCAGGCAGAGGTCTAAAGTAGCTGACATCTAAAGGCACATGGCTCAGAGGGAATGGCTGGTCTTGGGCAGGGAGGGTCCCCTTAGGGAGCAGCTGTTCACACACCATTTCCCAGGGTTTGTTTGGTGCATAATGTTCTCCCATGGAGAACAGAGAGTGTCCAGGTGGAGACTGGGGCCGAAGGGCTGGCCAGAGGGGAGTTGCAGATGAGGGAATGAAGCTGGAGATGGAGGCTGTGGAGAAGAGAGCGGCCCGAGGAAGCGGGTGGAGTGGGAGAAGAAGGCAAACAGAGTGAGTGCAAAGGAGAGCAGCATGAGGACAGAGATGATGGGATCCCACAGTGCCGAGCATGGGGCGGGCAGAGAGAAGGAATGGTAGGAGACTCTGGACAGCCACCAGCAGCCCTAGCGCTCATCTTCCCTCAGAGGGAGGCTGGAGCTCCAAGGCCCTTGTAAACCCCATTTCCCTCTTAGGAAGGTGGCTGGCCCAGCAGGTGCATTTTGAGGCGGGCCTCAAAAACTCCCCAGCCTCCATGGGGCCATCGAGGTATCAGGGACTCAAAGCCCAGCAGGTAAGAGAAGGGGAAACAGATTTCCAAATAGTTCATTTTCAGTGACCTGTGCCCTTCATAACACAGTAGCTCCCTCAGAGGCTGGTGGGAATCATATCATAGAATATCAGAGTTGGAAGGGACCTCAGGAGGTCATCTAGTCCAACCCCCTGCTCAAAGCAGGACCAATCCCCGATTTTTGCCCCAGATCCCTAAATGCCCCCCTGAAGGATTGAACTCACAATACTGGGTTTAGCAGGCCAATGCTCAAATCACTGAGCTATCCCTCCCCGCAAACCCGCTCCTCAAACTGCAGCTGCTGGGCCAGCTTGCCTCACAAGTAGGAAGCACCGTTGACAAAGGCCTGGAACACGGTCTCCCATTGAGAGAATCTCATTGACACCTGCTCTGGTCAGGGCCAGGCCTCCGGATCGCAGAGAGATGCATCTCACACATGTGCATGCCAGCAAACCACAGTGCCCAAAGTCAGCTAAACACCCAGAGGCCTGGCCCTGAACATAGCTGACCACCTGCAGCGCCCTTTCTGTGCAGTGCGAGCTGCGAGTGCCCAGACCCTCAGAAAGTTGGTTCAGCTGCCTAAAAGGATTTAAGACCCCTAGTTCCACAGGCAAGGTTGGGCTCCTAGATGCAAATTTAGGGATGCAGCTAAAAGTACTTGTGTCTCAGAGATGTCAGGCCCCCTCTTCCCACCCCCATTGATGTCCACAGTGCTCATCACCTTTAACATTCAGGGAGCTACTGAAAGCATTTGTGGGTACAGATAGATAAGCAAACTGTTACATTCTGTCATTTGGGCCTGCAAGCTAGCATTTGCAAAGCAGAGGCCTGGTTATTAATGATATTAATGGCAATATGCCCCTGAATGGCAATTCGCAGGCTCCTTCTGCTTTGCTGTTTCCAAACTAAAGCGTGCACCTGGCATTTTTGAGTCCACACCAATGTTCTGCTAATCATCTGGGATCTGAACCTGTTTCTTTATCCAGCTTGGAAGAACTAGTGAAGCAGGGGGCTGGCCAAGGGGCTTAGCATCCCAGTGCTGTGGAGCTCATTGCAGGGAGCCTGTATGTCAAAAGAACAAAGCTGTCAGACAAAATGGATTAGAGAATTGCAAGTGAGGGATGCACAGATTTGGGAGGCAACAGTTCCCTAGCCTGGTCTTCTTCACCTCTAGCTACCTGTAGTACCAGCAGCAACCTGCTTCATTTCACATCTGAAAAACTAGCAAAGGAAGGCAGCGTTGCCTCGTGATTACAGTCGCAGTGCCCTGGGAGATAGGACTCCTGGGTTCAAGATAGAGGGTGGTGTTTTACTTTGATGTGTTTTAGTCCGGTGCATGATGTCCGATCCTGGTGTCTAGAGCCCTCCTGTGGGTGGGGAGGGGAGGGAGGAAGGCTTTTTAAAGATATCATTATTAAGTGTTATTATTCCCACCTGTGTCATAGCTTCAATGCGTGCCCTTGGGCAAGTCACTTCTCGCTGTGACAGTTCCCCCTTCTTAAAGTGGGGCCAATGCTAATGGTGTCCCCTCAGGCACTGTCAGCATTGGAGATCAGTAGCACTAGGTGTAATTTATTAGCATAGGCAGCACCTACTTGCCCCAAGTGAAATCGCGGCCCCATTGTGCTAGCCACTGTGAAGGGTAAGAAGCATTTCCTGCCCCAGAAAGCTTACAGTTTAAACAGATGACGGGTGGGAAAGGGAACAAACCAGCAAGGTAGGGATTCAACCCCAGGTTTCCTGAGTGTTCATAGAATCATAGAAGATTAGGGTTGGAAGAGACCTCAGGAGGTCATCTAGTCCAGCCCCCTGCTCAAAGCAGGACCAACCCCAACTAAATCAGTTAGCGTGAGTTTGTGTCTCACTCTCTACCAGCCATGCTGCAAGGAATTATTATTGACAGAGCAGCCTTAGCTCACAAGGCTTATCTGCCTGTGGTCCAAATGGCCTGGGTCCAACAATCAACCACGTTATCTGGAAAGTCCCAAATATCCCTCTTGGAGGGAGAAGAACAAAAAGGTTCCAAAGTCAAAGGGTGTCTCAGACTCAGAGGCGATTCAGTTCAGTCATAGCACATTAAACGGGGCTCGTATTTTTCTCCCCTTGCTCTGCCTTTATTACTTTGTCGAAGTACTTTCAAGTATAATACTTATATTTGATAGGTCTCAAGCACAAGATTATTCAATTTGCTTTATGGGTCTGGTTTGATAAATCCACTCAGAAGCAAACGACATGGTAATTGAAATCCATTGCCTGGTGAGGAGGGAATTTTTGCGTTGACATCAGCCTTCATATCTGGGGGCTGACATTCTGTCACTGCTCGGCTTTGCGATCCGGCGGGCGGTTTGTGACGGGTGTGGAGAGGGGAGATGGAAACACCTTGCTGTGGTGGGGGGACACTCAAAATTAAGCCCTTTCTTCCTTCCCCCTCTTGTTCTGTTCCTTTGCTCCACCCTCAACAAAAATAGGCACCGTAATCAGTGCAGGAAATAACGCCGGGACCCAAATGTCAGTTAAAAATTGCATTTAAAGCAGTAGGCTGGCTATGAATCAGGTGCGACCGTGACTGAAAAGACTGTGAATTTTTAAAGATGCCTTCAGGCACCGGATTTGACAATTTATCCCTGCCTGCTTTGAGCTGGCATCAGCAGAATGTATCAACTGGCTCCAAATGAACTCAGCTGCAAGTCAGTCTCCTTGGATAGACATGCCTCGGAGGCAAAGCTTAGCGCTGCCCATGGTAAAAATGAGGGTCACACGCATGTTTCTCACACACGCCCCAACGCTTCCCCCGCCCAGAGTGCGCTACCCCCTGAGGGAAAGTGTTGGTGTTAGTGGCTGGTTTGGAGGTAGGCGGGGCCAGGCACTAAACCCTTATCCATGGCACTTTCGGATGGAACCGGACATCATTGCTGCAAATGGTTCCAGTGGCAGAAATGCTTTTTAACCAATTCGGCGGCCCCAGAGGGTCTGTGTTCACAGGAAGCCATGCTTCCCTGGCCTGCAGGTGTCACTGCAGCACCGCGTTGCTCTGGGGGTTGAAAGCGGGATCCTTGAAGAACCACAGTGAGATGCGGCAGCGTACAACACCAGCGCAGCCCCTAGTCCCCTGCTCACTCCACTGTCGTCCCATACAAGGCCAGAAGCCTGAAGAGGCTGGGCATGAGGTACCTCAGGGATCACCTCTCCTAGTTCAGCCAGCAGTTTTGGAGACCCACGCTCAACAGACGTCAGGCTACTGTCAGCAGCAAGAGTGACGTTCATAAGAACAAGGGGGGAAGAACCGTGCCAGCAGAGTGCCTCCTGCCACAAGAACTCAGAATGAGCACAAACATGGCATCCTTCAGGTCAAACCCAAAAGCCCCCGCTTCCCCGTGGCCTTTCCACAATAATTAGTGGGTACACTCACATGTGCATAAAAGAAAAGAAAATCCCTAACCCCATGCCTTGATGGAGAGGAGAACACAAAGCAGGCCTGCTCTTCATTTTTGACCTTTTTTCCTCCATTGCAAGGTATTCAGGTATCAAACTTGGCTCCTACAAACACATGCCTGAAGCGCCAAGGAGCAGCCCAACTTCTGAATGGTACAGCCTGCTGTCATCATGCACCCAAGTGGGTAGAACAAGAATGGAGGCCATGAGCCTAGGTGGCCATTTATCAGCAGCCGCCTCTTCTATTCTTGTAGCCGCTGTAGCGCCCAGGTGCTCAGTATGGTCCAGATCGCAGCGTAAGCCCCTATTGACCATAGCTGGAGAACTATTTGGTCTTTGGCAGATTTTTGGAGGAGAGAGAATAAATGTTGTGGTCATAGTCTGAGCCTGCATCTGTCAGGGAACATGAGGGAGTAGGGTTCCAAGCCCGCATCTCAGGAGTGCATATGCCCTGAGCTGAATTTAAATCCACATTTTCAGACAATTGTCAGATCAGATCATCGAGCCGTCTAGCCACCATCCCACCTCCTGCATGGGGTCAGCCCATTGGTGTGTCTAGTCCAGCGTCCCACCTCCTACTATATCGGATCAGCCCACTCTTCCCTTAATTAATGGGTTTTGCTGCCATGCTAACAGGCCCAAGGAAAATTAGTAAAAAATATTGAGATCAATGTGTCCAACAGGAGGGACAGGTCAGGTGATGGAGAACCCTGAAAGTTACGAAGTGAATAACATCCCCAGCATGGCTTGCCTGCTCTTCTGTGCCATCCTCTTATTGCTGACAGGGCTGAAAAATGAAATCACTCTGCATTAGCACCAGCTCACTTGCTTTTTTCGCCATGTGTCACTAATTTTACTCATTTTCTGGGTTTGTCAAGAACAGTAAAAGATTTGATTAGAGCATTCCCTGTTTTAATTGTAATTAGGACAGTCATCATATGGGCTGTAAAAGGAAATTGGGCTCCCACTGAGTGAAAGAGCTCCTGTGAGAATAGGATCTGGGGCTGGAGAACTTTGTTAATAAAAATCCAGTTTGGGAAGGAATACAATTCCAGTTCAGCATTCCATGGTAGCTGTGGAAGCCCCAGTCACACAAGTGGATGGGGGAGCACTGTCTAGTGGTTTGAGCATGAGGATAGGAATTGGAGTGGGTGGGTTTCTACTCCTGACTCTGATCATGTCTATTCGCCCTCCTGTGCCTCAGTTTCCCCTGTGAGGCTAATGGGACACTGAGACCAAGGAGTGGGGGTTTGGGAGGCTCAATACATGACTGCTTCTGAAGTGCTTTGTGCTAAAGAAGTGCAAAGTACTGAAACAAATCTATGGCATCTGATAACGCCATGGGTGTTACCTTGCTGCACACCACAGCCCCTAGAAACATCACACCAGCAGGGTCAGAACTCAGATCCTCTGTCCCCAAAGCACAGCTCTCAACCACTTGACCTAAAGGAGAACCTGCTCTAGCTATTAGCCCTAGACAGCCTCAGACACAAAGTTGAGCCATTCTGATGCCATCCAGCAGAGGGAAGATGAGGCCAAGTCATTACCGGATTGTTGTTATTAATAACTGAAGCAGAAGGAGATTAGTACGAAAGTGATCTCGGTGTCCATCTGAACTAGGAGCTGGGCATGTGGCCATGCCCTTAGCTAATAGACTGTTTACACTGCCTTAACACCTTAGCACCAGGGTGGCTGGAATCGCCTAGATTATTGGGGCGCCATGCCAGAGGGCCAGGATACCTGGTGTCCAAGGGTTCACTTATCTGGCCTGTAGAACTGTGAATCGCATGATGTGAAGCATATGAGGGGGTAGTCAGGTTTCCCTGCAATGTTATTTCTCAGCTGACTTCAGCTCACAATAAATTGGTTTTGACAGCCATCACAAAGATTCTTGGTCATGGTCTTTAGCCTTGGCCAGGGCTTCCCCGCTCCACCCCTCCTGCCTCCCTGCTCAGATAATCATGAGCTAATGGAACCGTGGCTTTGCTCCAAGCATCTCCACAGAGCAATTACAAGTCTTAGAAAAGAGGGCACCTTTCTAAGCTGCAGCCAGCTAGTTCCACCAGCAGTGACCTGGAAATCAGAGGCTCTCCCTCAAGGCAGTAGGCCAGGAGCCATTAGTCAGTGTGTGCCCTCTGCAAGGTCAATGGGCAGACAGCTTTGGCCAAGGGGGGCAAGGAGCTATCCAAACGCTTTTGCACAGCAGACAGGTTGCTAGGGGAGAAACCTGCAGGGGGTACCACCAAGGGCAGCTGTGGGGTGGTTACAAGAGAGGTGATTGAATCGCTGTAAAATCAGTGTCTTTATCCCATTGCGCCAGGAAAATAATTAGCATGGACCCAAGAGCCCATGCGCTCAGCTGACATGGAGGCTGGGTTCACATTCTACACTGGATCCCAGTACAGAGGCCAGGACTCCAGGCTGGGAGACAGGGATCTATTCCCAAATCCTTGGCTGAGTCGTGGTGCACCTTGGACAACTCACTCCACCTCGTTCTCCCCACTGGTAACATGGGGATGACGACAGTGGCCCATCTTTGCAAAGCACTTTGAGAGATCTTGATTTAAAGGGCTACACACTAGCTGTGGTATAAGCCTGCCCTGACAGTTTCCCTTACTGTACTGGTCCTGGAGAGAAGGAGATGGCTTTAGTCTCCAGAACTGTTAGTCTGAGGCTATCCAATTCAAAATAAATCAATACCCCAGGTTTAACTCCACAGATCTGGGTGGTCATCGTCCTGTAGCAATAATTTGCTGTAGTGGGGCGGGGGAGTCACTGATCAGCACACATCAGTGTGCATCACTCGATGCCTGCCAGTTGCTAATGATCCCCAGCTCCAATTCAAGCCAAGAAAACGTGGGCTTTTTAGCGGTATGTTTAAAGGAAAGAAACATAAACCAGTTGCCTCCTGGAGTGACTGTGATTTTCATTAGCGAGGGAGGGGAAAGGGAGGGGGAGTAGGGTGGTGTTTGCACTCAGCCTTTACTGCCTTCACGATTTATGGATTTTTTTTCCCCAGAAGCTGGGACGAAACATAATCATCACCCATGGCTGGAAAGAAAGCCCCTGTTTGATTGTTCTCATCACATGCCCACCAAAGGAATCTTCCCTGCTGCTCCATCTCCTACTCCTTTTGAAAACATTCCACATCCGAGAGCTACTCCCGCAGCCCCAAAGACAGCGCCTGACCCATCCAGCTATGTGCCAGGACAGGACCAGCACTAATGTCTGACTTGCTATATAGCTCCATTCTATTTATTTAAGGCTGAGTTTTCAATTCTGCCTAGGGGATTTGGATACCTGAATCTCCCATTCACTTCAATGGGTCTTGGGGACCCAAAACCTTTTCGCAACTCTGGAAATCTCAGCGTTCCTTATTTTGTGTGTCATAGGAGTGAGCGAGAGAGCTACCCAGGGGCTTCGTAGCACATGCCAATGGCAACACCACTGCCCCAGCAGGCTCGGCTGGTATTGACGGCGCTTGCTGTGCTTGCTACACACCTCATGTACGTGCACAAAAATTCTTGCAGCAATGCCCAAGTGTTGCCAGCCCTGCTCTGACTGCACTTCCTCAGAGTCGCTCTCCCAACTGCTCCAGGCTGCCTCTGCACCGCCACCCCACCAGTCTGGGTTAAACGCGCTGGCTGTCCCACACTGCCTCTGCGCTCTGTGGCCAGTCGATATACCATGGTGCACCTGTACAAGAAGTTCCACAAACTGCAGGCAGTAGCATCCACTTCTGTGAAATCACGGAGTTCACAACGCAAGCTAACCAGCCTTCAAGGAGCTGCCCAGGAACTGTGGGGTAGCTACCCATAGTGCACTGGTAATGCAGTAGTTGCAGGCCCTTCTGTTCCTGAAACTGCCCGTCCAGTGCAGATGTATGCACTGTCAGAACGTGCACGGGGGGCTAGGGAGTAGGGGAACTGAGCTGCCCTCTGAACAGGGTCACACATGCTGGTGATGAGGGAAGAAGAAGGATGGTCTCTTCCCACACCTTGTGCTGTCTATGCGTGAGCAGCCTGTATCAGGCCCTTGGTATATTAAAGGCTGCTGCTAGCCATGTGGGCCATAACAATACCCTGCAATTGGACTTGACAGGCAATCAGCACTCATAAGCTTTGTGGCCAGCTAGTGACTGAGCTTTTTCTGTCTGCACTTTTGCGAAGTCTAAGAGGAGGATGAGTCTAATGGCATCTTTAATGGATAAGCCTCTCAGGGCAGGGGCTGAATATGGAGCTCTCTTGCTGGTCAGTGCTGCACGTGGCTTAAGAAGATTACTGGAGCACTCAGGACTAGGCACACGTTGCAAAGTTTTGCTGCTCTAAGGCTCGGAGCAAATCAGCAGCAAAACCAGAGTTACAGGGGGGAAGGAAAGCCTTCTCTGGGATCCACAGCCCGGAGGCTCCCTCGCAAGGGGAGCCATGGAAGAGGTAAGGCATTACCCAAATGGATCTGGGCCAGGACACTGGAATAATTGCATAAGCCTGACCCAAAGCCCCATGCAGTTTCAGTGGGATTTTTCCTGTCCTAAACCTAGATAGCATCACTGTGCACTTTTAAATGCCCGCTGTGTTCTACCTCCAAAGATAGCTGCATTTCAGTGGGGAGTACCACAGCTTCTGAATACATAAGGCCAAACCTTGATGTCCTTCATCTGCAAACTTCATTGAAGACAATGGGAGTTTTCCCTGCTAAGAATACCAGGAATTGACCTATAGTTTAGGAGTGATCTTCCAAATGGTAGGCACAGAGAAACGTAAATGGCCCTGCTATTATTCCCGGCTGTCTCATCCAGCTGACGTTCCTGGCCGCTCAAGTGCAAGAGTTTTGGTGAGAGGACAGTGGCTGGGAGCTACCTGTGTATCTGCACACGAGCACACGTACATTCACAGACACACACCCCCCGTGTTCCATGTCGCAACACAATGCTGGTTCCACACAGAGGCAACACATTTGACTGTTGGACAGTGCCCTTCAGCCACAGTTTTACAAGAACTTGGTGCAGTTGTAACAAAAAGAGAGAAACGGTGACTTCCGAGAGGAAGAGCCTGGGAAAGGCGAAAGCATCAGGAACGTGGGGAAGACAGGGGCAGAGCAGATACAGAGGAGACAGGGCTATGGGACACAGGAGGCTTAGAATGGGATGTGAGCTCAGAGAGGGAGGGTGAAGAGGAGTCCATGAGGCATTTAAAAGCGAGGGGGGAATTTTGAAGTGGACGGGAAGATGAGTGAGGAGATAAGGTCCTACTTTCTGGAGAGAAAGGGTAGTTTTGCGGTAGATTTCTGGAGGCCCTGAAGTCCAATGACTTAAGAACACCGTAAAAACGGAAACCAATAATTGAAACAAGAACAACGCTTAGCAGTTAAAGCACTAAGATTCAAGTGAACTGGGTTCTACTCCTGCCTTTGCCACTGACCCACTGCATGAGCCTGGGCAAGACACTTCAGCACGCCATGCCTCAGTTTCCCCATATGTAAAACAAGACTCATGATAGTTCCTTCACAGGGGTGCTGTCGGGTGGAATTCAGACAGAGTGGTGATGAGCATAGAGATCATCAGCTGCAAGGTGCTCTGGGGCAAGTGCTACATGTAGAAACATTTCATTGAGTTGTGCTTACAAGTGTATTACTGACAACACACACACTCAAGGGTCCAGTTCTGCAAGACAATTTACATTCTCCCGTAGATATACCCAAGCTAGCTTTAATCTAGCAAGATCGGGGACCAGAGCAGTGAAGTCGCATTAGCACATAATTCAGTGTGGGCGGTACAAGTCCCTCCTGGCACCCAGGGTAATTACACACAGCTATTCCAGTACCTGAGTTAGCTAAATTAATGCTCGCTTGGGTATCTCTACACAAGCTGCAGTCACACCCAGTGATTAAAGTGTAGACAGACCCAGCCTCTAGTGGGCACCTTCTGGATCAGGCATTAAATTCCTACTAGGAGCTTAGAAATGGATCAATGAAGTTAAGGCTCTTGGAGTGTTTCCTGCCATGCCCTGCCAATCTAGGCTCCCCCAAGATATTTTTGACAGTGTGGCTTTTTATGTTGCTGCAGTCGCGGCTGATGATTTACCGGATTAGTTGGGTCTCAGTCTCCAGTAGCGTATGTTGTCGCTGGAAGGTTCACATTTTATCATTTAATCAAATAAAGTGCATTTGCAGATTATCCAATCATTCCCAGTCCCTGCTAACCCTTTTCTGCTCAGCGGTGCACTAGGACTGGGAAACAAAGACATTTATTGCAGTCTTTGCCGGCTGTGCCTCCTTGCTAGGAGTGCTCACTCTCTGGAGACGCTAGTGCAATTTGTATTACAGTGTGTCCCATCAGTCATGAAATATTAGATTTTTTTTTACCGTCTGGGAAGTTTAAACTTCAATCCCAGTAAAATAATGGAACAAATATTAAGAGAGAAATATCTGTAAGTATCTGGAGGACAATGGAAGTGCGAGCGGCAAGCACCCTGGAGAGGGTTTACAGAGAACACCTTGTGCCAGACTGACTCTGTGGCTCTCTTTTGGATCAGACGATAACATCTGGGGGAGATGGGGAAGCAGTCGAGGTTGTACATCCAGGCAGCACGAAAGCATTTTGTGCAGTAATAAACACCCTCATATGAACTTGTTTTTACATCACAACATTCGTCCCTTCCGCCAGAGGGCTGCGCAAGCAAAGAATGGGAAAAATCCAGATTCATCAGACCCAAACTAGTCACCAGGATCACGTCATCCACCAGTGAAATGCAGCTTCCCCTCTCCACGGATCAGCAGCAGGGGCTATTAGATCTACTGCACAAACACATACCATTTGAGCTAAAGGAGTAACTCCATTACCAGATAGCAGTAGTTTACCCCATCCTGGGCTGTTTATCCCATCCTGGACCAGCCATAGAGGGGGAATGTGTCACACACTCTGCTAATGACTTCCTGTTGGAGGGAGGTCCGACATCTTCTGCAGCTCAAGGCCTTATTCAGGCATCATGTAGTAATGACAGCGGTCATCAGTAGGCTTAGAGGGCAGTGCCGTAGATGTGAAGATCCTGCATTCAATCAGTGGATCCAAATAAGTAGTTTCCTTAAGCGGGTAGTAATAGTAGGCTGTTATCCTCCAGTGGACAGGCCACTAGTGGAGGGTGCAACACATGCTCTGCCAGTATGTTGTACAGCCACTTCTGGGATGAAACAGGAAGTGCACAGGAGAAGAAAGAAACAGGCAGGCAGTGGAGGACAAAGATCCTGTTATACTGAGAAATTTAAGGAGAGGGAGTCATCCCTCTCCCTGCCCCTCTCAGCTGCAAGTGCCCCAACTGATATCCCTGTCTCGGCTGCAAGTTCCCATCTCTGTCTCCCATTCATTGATCCCTGGGTCCCCTGCAGCCTAGGACCCACCTTCAAACAAACCATTAGTCCCCACGACAGTGGCAGGGGAACAGAGGGAGCGTTACCATGTAGCCAGTGCGGGGGGCAGTGGGAGGGCAGCATGCCTACCTGCATATCCACACTCAGTCTATAGTCCCCATCTCACTTGCTGCCAGCCGGGCAAACAGGGATATAGCGCACCAGGAAAGAGCCGGAAGGAACTGTGGGAAGAGGGGACCTGGGAAGCACCAGCTTGGATTTCACAGCCCTTAACTAGCTCCCAAATGAGTGCACAGAGAACAGAAAGGCTTGTGCACCAGGCCCTGGGAAAAGCAGAAGCAGACTGGCTGGTGCTTCGGTGCCCGCCTTTAACAGGGGATCTCTTAGCCAATATCTCATAGAACACTGTAAAGGCAGCCTACCCTGCCCCCAGGCTGCTCAGAGGATAACAGGACCCTGCCATACAGGTCCGCGGGCTGCT